>NC_136521.1:13444503-13462003 GCF_053919585.1 Euprymna scolopes | reverse complement strand
AGTGCACCACTGCCACTGCACCAGTGACATTTTTCAAGTCCGATTTTACATAATACAGATAAGTAAAAAAAAGAAGAAAAAAGAAGAAAAAGAAAAAAGAAAAGAAAAAAGAAGAAAAGGAAAAGAAAAAAGGAAAAAAGAAAAGAAAACAGAAACTACACATCTAAAATCTTACTTATCTTTCTTCTTCTTCTTCTTCTTCTTCTTCTTCTTCTTCTTTCCTAACTCCAGCGGCCAGAAGCTGTAAACATCTGAGCAGAACCTCTGAAAGTACACATATTTATATATTTATATAGCCAACCAGATGATGGAAATTTCGACAACGAAAAACGGATACAAAAACGCGACGACGAATAAGAAACAGTTGCCTCGCGGATCCAGAGTAAAACCCGGATTTCATCACGTCCACAGAAAGAACCAACCCCAAATAAAATTTCTGTCTTCTAACCTGTCCCCGCACCTAACCACCCGGTCAATACCCGACTGCCATGACGTGACCCATAGAGACTACAGTTTTAGCCGATCGTGACCCGATTCCTAAGTGAGCATTGGAGTTAACTTGGAGGCAGGGAGGGGGGGGGATAGTTCGAGGCTAGATACAACATTAACAATTAACTTGGCGTACTGTGTTCGAGTTAAACCTCCGTTCTCCTTGTGTGTTGCCTTATTTACTTGCAATTAGGCGACACAGTACACACACACACACACACACACACACACACACACACACACATACACACACACATACACACACACACACACAAACCTACACACATATCTCTGCTATTATATAAAAGTCACTTCGCGCGTGCACGCACGTGTGTGTGTGTGTGTGTGTGTGTGTGTGTGAGAGAGAGAGAGAGAGAGAGAGAGAGAGAGAGAGAGAGAGAGAGTTCTTTCTCATAGGTTCCGAAACGGCTGATCCTATCTTTTGTAAATTTCATGCAAAGCTATTTTATATGTCTGGCAGTGTTCTTAGATATGTTTTGTACAGAAATTCATCATATACGTATCAAAAATCAAAAAAAAATTTTATCTTAAAAATAGTTTTTATTTCTTATAGGTAACATAATTTTTACAGGGGAATAGTTTATGTTACACTGGCAGGAGAGATAATTACATTTCAGCAAGTCATCTTTTCTTAAAAAAAAAAAAGATCCCCCCCCCAAAAAAAAAAACAGATTTATTGTCATCTGGAGAAATAGCTCAATGGTAGAGCATTCGACTACAGATCAAATGATCCCCTGTTCAAGCCCGGTTGTACCTCACCATTTTATTTTAATTTCTTATCAATGAGTTCAATTTATGATAAAAGTAGAGGTATCATTTAAAATCGCTGAAAATCATTTCTTCGTTTGCATATTTTAAAACTAAACATTAATCAGAAGTGACTTTTCCAGGGCATTCATTGTCAAGCTTATTTGTAAATAATATAATCTCAGCAAATCATTTTTTGAAAATTGAAAAAATTCGATCTTAAAAAATAGTCTTTCTCTCTCATAAATGAAAAAGAATAATTTGGCAGGGGAATATTTTACATTACATCGGCATATATATATATATATATATATATATATATATATATATATATATATATATATATATATATATATATATATAATCTCAGCAAATTATTTCTTTTTAAAAAACAAACAAACATTTGTAGAAATAGCTTAGTGGTAGAGCATTTGACTACGGACCAAATTATCCCCTGTTCAAGCCCGAATGTACCTTATCAATTTATTTGATTTTTTTCTTATTATTAATGAGTTCAGTTTACGATAAAAGAAGAGGCACCATTTAAAATTGCTGCAAATCATTTCTTCGTTTGCATATTTTAAAACTAAACATTAATCAGAAATGACTTTCCCAGGTCATTCATTGTCAAGCTCAAATATCAGCTGACATAATATTGTAAATAAACACAGACGGAATTTGGTGAACAACATTATCATTATTATATTTTATTACTTTTTTTAAAAAAATTTTGCGAATTAGTACACCGGGCAAATTATTCCTCGTAGTATACAATAATCAATAGAGGATTGATTCTATAATAATACATACGCAACCTGCATAAATTAAAATATTTTTAATCGTATTGTATTACCGGGCAGCGCTGGGCATCCAGCTAGTATAGATATATTATACAAGAGGAAAATATATTGAGAATAGAAACATATATGCTAATGCATACGTATTTATTAATCAATATGAAACAAGTGAAATCAATACAATGTGTAGGGGTTATGAAAGCTCTTTATGCCAGGTATTTTAAAGCTTAATGCTTCTCATCAGAAGAGGAGGGGATGTACTAGGTAACAAGATATAGATACGACATCTAGCAAGAGGAATATCAGGGGATCTTGTCTGGGGGTATACATTGGATGGGAGGACGGAGGATTACCCAGGGAATTATTAGATAATTATGGCATTTTAAATATGTTAGAGTGGGATTTTACCAGGATTGGGCAGTAGCGGTATGGAGTACACTTTTATGATTAGGTATTATATAATATAAGAATTCATTAATTAATTTATTAATTAGGGTCCGATGGGACTTAATTATGCTAATTTATACAATTAAAATAACGAATAAAAGAAAAACAAAAGGAGTAGTAATTTTTTTTTTAATTAAGAGTGAGGACATTTTTTTTAAATAATAATAATTTAGATAAAAATAAAAAATAAAGTAAAGAAAATAAAAAATAAAGTAAAATGGCTTCCCACCTGACTACAACTTGGACGTCTTCAAGTCCAACATAAACAAACTCCTGACAAACCGCCCCCTTAAGTAAGACACTCTATCAAAACCCCCAATACTAATGATTACTACAATACTATCTCATTGATTGCTGTACACGCAATAACCCTTCTCCTTGAGTGGCCTTTGGGCCTTGATAAGTGGTGACCCCCATGTAAAAAAAAAGAAAATAAAAATAAAAATCTGCCCGATCATCTCGTTATCACATAGCACCATTTTAACACTATTTTAACATCATTTTAGCATTATTTAACACTATTTAAACACCATTTCAAACTATTTTAACAGTATTTAAACACCACTTCAACACTATTTTAACACCATTTTAATACTATTTTAACACCATTTTAACACTATTTAACAATATTTAAACACCATTTTAACACTATTTTAACTCTAAACGCCATTTTAACACTATTTTAACACCATTTTAATACTATTTTAACACTATTTTAACACCATTTAACACTATTTAACACTATTTAAACACCATATTAACACTATTTTAAACACAATTTTAACATTACTTTAACACCATTATTACACTATTTTTACATAATTTTAACACTATTTTAACATCATTTTAACACTATTTTAACACCATTCTCACCTTATTCATCAACTCATTTTACTTCTCGTTTGCAAACTTTAATTTTTATTTTCTATTGTACTTTATAATAAAGAGCTCTCATAACCTATAGACACTTTATTGTATTCCCCTTATTTCAAATTAATCAATAAACTTATGTATACCAGTATTGTATTCCCGTTTGCAAATTGATTAATGAACGGATATGGATCAGATTTTTTTATTATCTATCGATAATCGATACGATTCCCAATTCCAATTCCAATTTTTCTATTATCAATATATTTTTCTATTATCAATGTATTTTTCTATTATCAATATATTTTATATTATCAATATATTTTATATTATCAATATATTTTTATATTATCAATATATTTTTCTATTATCAATATATTTTTATATTATCAATATATTTTTCGATAATCAATATATTTTTCTATTATCAATATATTTTTGTATTATCAATACATTTTAATATTATCAATATATTTTTATATTATCAATATATATTTCGATTATCAATATATTTTATATCATCAATATATTTTTATATTATCAATATATTTTTCGATTATCAATATACTTTATATTATCAATATATATTTCGATTATCAATATATTTTTTATTATCAATATATATTTCGATTATCAATATATTTTATATTATCAATATATTTTTATTATCAATATATTTTTATATTATCAATATATTTTTGGATTATCAATATATTTTTATATTATCAATATATTTTTATATTATCAATATATTTTTTCTATTACCAATATAGTTTTTATATTATCAATATATTTTTATATTATCAATATATTTTATATTATCGATCTATTTTTATATTATCAATATATGTTTTATTATCAATATATTTTTCTATTATCAATATATTTTTCTATTATCAATATATTTTTATATTATCAATATATTTTTCGATAATCAATATATTTTTCTATTATCAATATATTTTTGTATTATCAATACATTTTTATATTATCAATATATTTTTCTATTATCAATATATTTTTCTATTATCAATATATTTTTTATTATCAATATATTTTCATATTATCAATATATTTTTATATTATCAATATATTTTTATATTATCAATATATTTACATATTATAAATATATTTTTATATTATCAATATATTTTATATTATCAATATATTTTTATATTATCAATATATTTTTCTATTATTAATATATTTTTATATTATCAATATATTTTATATTATCAATATATTTTTATATTATCAATATATTTTTCGATAATCAATATATTTTTCTATTATCAATATAATTTTGTATTATCAATATATTTTTATTATATCAATATATTTTTCTATTATCAATATATTTTTTATTATCAATATATTTTCATATTATCAATATATTTTCATATTATCAATATATTTTTATATTATCAATATATTTTTCTATTATCAATATATTTTTATACTATAAATATATTTTTCTATTATCAATATATTTTTGTATTATCAATATATTTTTATATTATCAATATATTTTTCTATTATTAATATATTTTTATATTATCAATATATTTTATATTATCAATATATTTTTATATTATCAATATATTTTCATATTATCAATATATTTTTCTATTATCAATATCTTTTTATATTATCAATATATTTTTATATTATCAATATATTTTTTCTATTATCAATATATTTTTTATTATCAATATATTTTTATTATCAATACATTTTTTATTATCAATATATTTTTATATCATCAATATATTTTTATATTATCAATATATTTTTTATTATCAATATATTTTTCTATTATCAATATATTTTTATTATCAATATATTTTTCTATTATCAATATATTTTTATTATCAATATATTTTTATTATCAATATATGTTTTTATTATCAATATATTTTTTATTATCAATATATTTTTCTATTATCAATATATTTTTGTATTATCAATATCTTTTGTTATTATCAATATATTTTTTATTATCAATATATTTTTATATTATCAATATATTTTCATATTATCAATATATTTTCATAATATCAATATATTTTTCTATTATCAATATATTTTCTATTATCAACATATTTTTTCTATCATTAATATATTTTTCTATTATCAATATATTTTTATATTATCAATATTTTTTTCTATTATCAATATATTTTTATATTATCAATATATTTTTATATTATCATATATTTTTATATTATTAATATATTTTTATATTATCAATATATTTTTATATTATCAATATATCGAAAGGGGTGCAATGTACTGGAAATCTGGAGGTACTTGTCACTAGTGATGGGACGATTCCAATGTTTTTCCCGATTCCGATACAATTACCGATTCCATTCTAAATTTCTGATTCCGATACGATTCCCAATTCCAATTCCAATTCTTTAAATATTTGTATATATTTAGAGATTTGTTATTTTTCTTAGTAAACTTTCAAATTATTACATAAACCCCCTGGTAATTTTCATGTATATTTTTTCTCAAATGCTTTCCTTGTAATTGATTGTAAATTGTAAGACAACAAAAGATTTATTTTTATTTTAAACAAAGCCAAATTATATCAGTTCGTCGTTAGTATAAAACAGTCTACATGAAAGTTTTCATAAACAGTTAAAGATAATCGACGATTGATAGGCAAAATGAAAATTCTGTGTCTTCTCTCTATGAATGAAATGAAGGTTTTATTTTTATTTAAAAAATTTAGTGGATTATTTAATTGGTGTAAAAAAAATCGAGATGCAAATAATAATAATAATAATAATAATAATAATAATAATAATAATAATAATGATAATAATAATAATAATAATAATGACAAATTTGTAGATTAACACTCTCAGCTAAATCCCCATTCCAAAATGAAATATTACTTTTAAAGGTGATTGCTGTGTGAAACCCTTAAAAAACTTGAAGGAAATAAAAGCCACCATTTTAGTATTTAGAATGGGAGATCAGGTTCTAATATAAATTTCTCTTAAAATAATCAGTAATTCCTTTGTGGAACACTCAGAGATAGAGATGGAGCTAGTCTTTTTTAAATAGGAGCTAATGATTTCTGTTAGTTTGGCCGATTGTTTTTGCATGTCGGAATTTATCTTGCTTCCAGATAAATTCGACGCTAAAGTAACTAACCTGAAAAAAAAAAAAAACAGCATAAAACAAAAGAGGGGGAGGGGTAAAGAATAAAATATAAAGGTCTTGCTTGAAACGAATAAGGAATTTTATTTACAATAAGTTGCAAATTTTTCCCTTTGCGGGCAGTAAACTTATGAAACACCAAAGTAACATATTATGAAAAAAATAACACTGGTTCTTACAATGAAGATGTTGTATCCACTAACGAATACAATAATAAGATTCAAAATAGTATCTCCTAATCACACTCGCATATGAAATAAATTTTAGGAGCGTACTCACAAATTGAAAGCCAGTCAGGCACGTGCCTTTTTCTTTTTTTGTTTGTTTAAAGTCCTTTTAGAATTTTCTCTCCCTCCATGTTTGTGTGCAAACCGTAGACACACAGAGATGAATTTCAGGAGCAAGACCGCGTCACTTGTCCGGATAGGAAATTACAAAATTCCTTGTCACGTGAAAAAAGGTATTTTCTTTAGAATAATTTCACTCCTTCTAAAATATGTGCAAAACCGTAGTAACATAAATAGTTTCCAGAAGTACGTCTCGTCACGTTTCTGGGTATTAATTTCTTGCCGGGTTTTCTTCTTTGAAGGAGGCTCATCAAAATTCCATTTTCAGCGCCAGGCAATGAACAACACGTTCAATCTCCACGTCAGCAGAATTTCAAAAGAGGAAGAATCTCACGCTGGGCTCGTGACGTCATTACAGAGCTAGCATTTCCCTTTTCTCAAATTAAAGGGAGTTTCGTACAAATCCAAAATATAGGAAACTAAAAATTATAAAGGATACGAAATACAGAAAATCATATATAAGAACCAGATAAAAAATAATAAATGAAAACAGCACCATTATTGGTACAAAAAAAATTCCAACAGGCAGGCCAGTGTGAAACGTCATTAAAGACATAGAGATAAGGTCTATAAAACTTTATTGCTGTTATATCCACTCTCTTTCTTTCTCTATTCTTTTGACTGTTCATCATAATTTATAACCTTAGCAAAGCTATTATCGCCGAACATTAGGTTCTTTTATACGATAGGGGCGCGTCTAGAATGAATGCTCTGTTTAGAGCACAATTGAACCATGATTCCTGACGTATTAAATTTTAATTCCAGCGATTGTATAAAATAATTTTCTAAAATCAACATTAGGTTCTCTACTATGCAATGTAAACTACGATGTATTATGGACTAAGTCACTGCAATAAAGCATGTGAAGCTTGGTGCATCGTGATGAATCTCCAACCAGAGCATGCAATCAGTCGATTTAATTGAAAAATGAACGATTTCACCAATTTCAATGGCAATAAAAATATGGGAGTGAGAAATATTCGTTGATCAATCCCGGGCAACGTCGTGTTTCTCTGCTAGTAATAACTAATTTTCTTTCGCAATAAAACAGTTATAATTGTGAATTGAGTGAAAAACATAAACAGACATAAACAAAACAAAAACAATGATAATTTCATTGGCAAACCAGAACAGTAACCTATTGAAAGTTAGCAGCAAACGGTGTTTGGTCAGATCCGTTTTCTAATATTAAACTTCATCAGTAATATAACTTTCGGCGAGAGTTTCAATTTCCAAAGTTTATTTTTTTATCAAATTGTTAGGTGAAAGTACAGAATAGTTAACAAAGAACCTTCCTCTTCATGTTAAGAGTGGCTTTCTAAATAATAATGTTATTATTTCAGCACAGTCAGTAACTTTTATTGGGTGGATTTCTACCAGTAATTTGTTTTATTATTTATTTTTAAATCATTATAGAGACCCGAAAGATATGACCCTATTGTGGCGGTCATTTTTTTTTTATTATTCTCACGTAACGCTCGACATTATTTGTTTTTCGAACTGACTAAAAGTTTTAAAGTCTATCGTAAAACAAACCTAACATTTCGTATTAAAAAACTGTTTTAATTAATTATTTGTAAATGTAAATTTGTAATTTAATTTTTGCCAATGTTCTGTATAATAACATGTTTTTTAATAAGTAAAAATCGTTTTGGCGGAAAAAAAAATTAAAGCATTGACCACCAACGATTAACTCTTTGAATTAAGTTTCCATTTTGAAGACTTAAAAAATAAAATGAATTTAGGTAAATATGGCAATGCTAAGATTTTATTTAGACTTTTTTTTTCAGATTATTACACATGAATATTCATGATAAAATAATCTCTATATAAATAAAATGAACTCATTTTTTCCCGTCGGATTTTGACATTAATAGGATTAAAAATCAAGATATTTCATGCAAATATAATATGCACAAACGGCAGAACAATATCTGAGGTGTGTTATAGGCTTATTATTTCTCAAATTCCTCGATAATCTTAGATTTCTATACTTTTTCTGCTGAGAAGTCACGGCCAAAATCGGTTAAGATCAATGGAAGTGGTAAAATATTTTCTCTCTAATAAATTCCTCCTCCCCCTGCTACCACTTAACACCGTTTGGGGATCGTTCACAAGGAACAGTTGAGAAGAGAACACCGGTTTGGCTTCGTAGTTCTTTCATATGAAGTTATTTAAAATCACTAAACTAAGCTGCAGTGCTCTGTGGCGTAGTGGTTAGCGTGCTGGACAATTCACATTATATTTTCACGTTTGCGCCGACCTACCGTAGTCGTTTTTTTTTGTTTTTTTTTTTTCCTAAACAACTGGAATGGACTTTTCTTGGTGGCCGAACTGTTAACGTTGCAGATGTTTTTTTTGTTTTTTTTTCACACTTTATTTTCCTACTTTTACTCATGACTCCGGGTTTGATCCTTCCTACTTACCTACCATAACATTTTTTAAAACTCCCCCCCCGTCCCGGAAACAAACACTCGGGCAACGCCGGGTACCCCTGCTAGTTATTAAATAAAATGTTATAAGAATTTTTTCGGTGCCTCTATAAATCTCACAAGTTTATCAAAACCTTGAATAGAATATATAAAGAGCAAAGATTTAGAAGTTTGTTAACTTAAAAAAACTTTTATTTACATTTAAATGCCCCAAACATATGAGATTCTACTTTTTAAGTGATCATGCGCGAACACACTAAAACGTTATTTTAGAATTTAGAATGGGGGTTCAGTTGTGCATATAAATATAATGTAAAATGATCTCATTCTAACTTTTTAAACAGTTAAGTAATTTTTACCACTAATTCTAAAACCATAAAATCATATGTAATTGCTTTATTTTTCGTATTACCACCCAAACTAAGGGTTAGTAATAGGAAAGGGGCGTGTCTTTTATGATTTTTAACAATCATATATTTTATACTAAAGTTTAATTTGGAACTATTAACATTGCCAAGATTAAAACAAATAAAGTTGGTTTCATGTCCTTAAAACATTGTCTAATCAATAAGATGTGACCATTTTGGGTTAAATTTATACACGAAACTTATTGTTCGTGTTTTATTTTGTTTTTAACACTAAATTTTTCAAGTTGTTTACATGTAATCGCCTAAAAATGGAGAATTATGTTTTTCTTTGTTTAGGTGTATTTGAATATAAGTAAGATCTTTAAAAAGTAATAAACGTGGTTTTCATGATTTTATGTTTATTGGCTGGATAAATGCATAAAGATTCTTGTAAAAATAAATTTTATTCATTTTTATTCTTTAGAAAAAATATTTTCCGGTACGCCACACAGAGAGTTATAAAAAACGTCATTTTTGTTTTAGAAGCAAAACATCGACTTCAGCTCCTTTATTGGATTTAAAAAATTATAAACATGGTTTTTCATATGCACTTTTATGTTTATTTGATGAAAATGTAAAAATATGTCGGGGGGGGGGTTCTGTAGAAATTTGTTTTTATGACGAAATGAAGTTTGGCGCACTGGCATACTTTTTGGCGAACCAAAATGGTGTATTGAAATCTGGCGTGCTGGCGTGCCAAAAAAGAATTACCCGACGATTCGTATGCAAAATAAGAAAACAGTGTAGGGAGAGAAGTGTTAAGAAAGCTCGTCCCATGTTAAGAATGAATTTCTATATAATAGCATACTATTTAGAAAAACGTTCTTAGCATTAGAAGGGATTTATGTTAACTATTCTCTCCCTTTCCTCTTTGAAAAAATGTTAATATTTTCTTCTCACAATTATACACATTATTAGATTGATTTGTGTTATTGTAAAAAAAACAAATTACTATTACTACTACTACTACTACTACTATTAATAATAATTATAATAATAATAATAATCTCTATCTATATAAAAGCCAAGTATGTCCAAGGATGGAGTACTGCTGCCACATCTGGGCAGGAGCTGGTAAAAAAAGGCCTATCCTGCCTTAATAGAGTACAAAATAGACTTTGTAGCTTAGTGGGGATGTCCTTTTCTCTCCCTTGCAACTTCTCTCCTACAAAAGAGGCGTTGCGAGCCTGTCTTTGTTTTATTGTTACTTCCATGGCAAGTGTTCATCTGAGCTCCAATCTCTGGTCCCCCATCGCCAATCTTTCACGAAAAACACCCGTCTAGCTGAAACCACTGTCAATAATTTTCCCCCACTCTTTACCTGTGCCTAAATCAAAACATAGATTCCATGAACAAAGCTTCTTTCTTAGAAGTGCGCGACTGCGCGCCTGTGGAACTCTTTTCCGTTTGCCTGTTTCCCACCTGACTACAACTTGGATGTCTTCAAGTCCAACATAAACAAATTCCTGATAAATCGCCCCCTTAAGTAAGACACTTTATCAAATCTCCATTACTAACGATTACTACGATATTATCCCATTGATTACTGTACACGCAATAACCCTTATCCCCGAGTGGCTTCCGGGCCTTGATAAATGGTGACTACCATGTAAAAAAAATATATATATGATAATAATAATAATAATAATAATAATAATAATAATAATAATAATAACAGCAAATATATTAATCTCTTTAGCTAAATCACTTCCCCAAAATGAGATTCTACATTTTTAAATGATTATGTGGCGGAAAGAAAAAAAAACAAAAATAATTTTTTTAAAATTTCGCGTAGGAAAACTGTTTTGCACATGAAACTAACGTAAAATGATACTCATTTCCGGTCCATTCTTGCTTAATCGCTAAAAAATCGAAAACAAAATACTCGTAGAGCATAACATTCTCGGTCGATTGTTAACATTTATTTATGTGTTTCTACCAGTGTTTGTTTAACTTTCAATTTTAAGCGGTTATCAATTTAGCAGCCATTTTTTAAATTCTAACTCAAAGAGGAGACACTAAGTTTACTTCCAATTAAAAATACACTTTAAAAGAAGTTTAAACATCAATAAATTTATTCAGGTATGTACAAGAGTCTTGCCTTTGGTAACATTTATTTGTTGAGTATTTGTATAATTCAATAACTTGAGTTTTATTTCTTCCGCCCGTCACACCAATAGTTTCCTGGGTAAGGTTAACACTTTTGTCTAAACTTCCAACTTCTGTACACGTAACGCACCTTCTCTCAACTCCCAACATACTTCTGCTAATTCAACTTATTTCTTCGAAATCCAACTTCAAGATGAACGACCCTCTAAAAAATCAGCCCTCTTTTATCTCCGACCAGGAGCATCTCATTTGCATATCGGGTGGTCACATTGCAGGCATATAAAGAGATAAGGCAGCCATTTTTGTTTCTTTCTTCTTCATTCATTTCATTCCACGACCGACCCATGCACACGCGCTAGTTAGGTAAGTCGCACGTTTCCCTACAATTTGTTTATCATTTCTTTTCTTTTTCTGTTAATTACACTAATAAATATCTCAATCCCATTTTTCTTTGTGAAGTACGTGTATAAGTTTAAATATTAGACATAATTTCCTTTTTAATTAAGAAAATCTTCAGAATGTTTTTTCTTTATGTATCTAATCCAAGATTTTGATGAACTCAGAGATTTTCATCTATATTTTTCACTTGCGCCCAAAGAGAAGTACCATAAAACTTTAATTAATTCAGAAGAAGCCGATGACAGACACCGCCGATGTATAGTTGGCACCAAGGAAATTTACCCCCCACCCCGTCCAAATCATTTACAACCATTTTAATAATCAAGTGAACTCTGTCAGATGGGGGCATATAAGGATTTAGAGAATAAATTCAAAGGTTTACAAAGAGATTAGGCAAGTTACCTCTCGATAAATGACCAATAAATAAAATAAATTCAATCTGTAAACGAGATTTATAACCAATACTCTGGTCCTTCTCAGTCTTATGTTGTAGATGAACAACTTAAAAAAAAATATGTGCTTGTTTCATTTTTTATTGTCAAAAAGAAAAAAAGTTAAAAGAATCGGTTTAGAATCTGCGCGAGCTTTTCCTAGTCTCACACAAAAACACGCGTTCACATCTCAAGCTATATTACTTGTCATATACATACGCGCACACAAACATATGCGCGCACGTCCACACACGTACATATATTCACGTTCGCATATATACACTCACATTGACGTGTATACACACACACGCTAACGTACACACATGTACTCACATACGCGCACACGTATGCATACATGGGCAACGCCACTTCCCCTTTCAAAGGAAATCAACACATGCGCAAAAGACCACCGGAAACAACTATAAAAGTAAGAGAAAGCTGTTTCCAACCCTTTTCCGACTCGCCTTCCGAGCCAAGTGGTCGACGAACCAACCGCGCGCCCCTTTCAGGGCACGCGCGCGCCTCACACCACTTGCTACCATGTGGGGCAAAAAGCTAACAAACAGTACGTACACTTTATATGCTTTCTATCTCCATAACCTGGATTGACTTTCTCACTCTCTTTTTCTCCTTTTGCTTTGGTCCATCAACCAGACAAGTACCAACATGTGCACACAGCTTTACTGATGTGAACCCTCTATCTTTTTCTTTGTCTACACGCTGGACTGTCATTCCCATTTCCACAACATTACTCACTTCTCTTCTCACGCGCGAACAAACGATAGTGACCCGAACGTGAGATGAACACACATTTCCTTTTCTTTCTACACCACCAGTTCCGCAACAAACGATGGTTACACCTGAACGCGGACATGAACACGTGTTATACCTAAACCATTCATTTTTCAACAGTAAATAAACGACACGTTTATCTTATCCAGCAATTGAGTTTTTGTTTCCTTCATTCCATTCGTTTCATTATTTTCTTTTGTAACGGGATTAGGATATATATATCCTAGTGCTCTACAAACGATGGTGACCCCTCTACAAACGATGGTGTCCCCGTTATTTTAAAATGAAATGGATGCGTTTGAACGAAACACTCATACACACACTCACTCTCTCTCTCTACAACAATACACTTTCCTTCTCACCAGTTAACAGCGAGAGACGCACGCCAAACCATTCATTTTTCAACAGTAAATAAACGCCACGTTTATTTTATCCAGCAATTGAGTTTTTTTCCTTCATTCCATTCGTTTCATTATTTTCTTCTGTAACGGAATTAGGATATATATATCCTAGTCCTCTACAAATCACAAATTAAGCTATAATTTTTCCGATTTCGATTCGGATACTCCAAAAAGTTCCGATGTTTCTGATTCCGATTAATCGTCACAACGCTATTTGTCACTCATACTCCAGAGAACGCCACAAGTTGTTTGATGGTGGTCTGTGTGAAAACTCCTAATGAGTAAATAATAATACGAACAAGAAGGAAAGAATGAAGTGATGATAATGATTATTATGATGATTATTATGATGATTATGATGATGATGAAGAAGAAGAAGAAGAAGAAGACAATAGTGGGTGTATATGTGCCGGTCTGTCTCTGTGTGTGTGTAAATAAACAGGGTGTCCAAAACGTCACTGAACTTACCCCTAATTTTTGTAAAACAATTTCACAAGTATCGTTCGTCGTTCAATGCTATACTTATCTGTAACTAATTTTCAAAATATTATCAGTAAAATGTCTGAAATATTTAAAATAGAGAAAAAAAAATCCATTAATGGTAAAATGACAAAGATTTTCAAACTTTCAGTGACTTTTTGAACAACCTGTAGAAAAAGGCAAATAAAAATTGTCGTATACTCTTGAAAATTCAATATGTTATTTCTATACATCTTATGAGATGACTGATCAATTTTTTATGATTTCAGATTCAAAAGAACAGCTACAGCAAGAATTGGCATACACGCTACTAAAGCTTGGTTGTCACAGCTGGTGAATTTCAATAAAGCAATCTGGACGTGTGGACACTTTAGAAGAACGATATGCAATAAAATTTATTGCAACAACTTTTGGAAGGCCCCATGGAAGTTCTCCTGTGTGAGCATGTCAATGATCCTCATCACAGCCTCTTTCATCTTCTCAGTTGTCTCAGAATGATAGTCTTAGAGAATAACCAAAAGTCACAGGGAGCAAGGTCTGGACTATAGGGAGGGTGAGGAACTGTCTTGATGCCCATCTTGATCAAATAGTTTATGACAAGGATGGAGCACCGTTGTGATACATCTTCCGCATTTTCAGTTCTTTGCAAATAATTGTGCGTACAGTTCCCACACTGACATCAAACTGTGCACTTATTGTCTTTATAGACACACCAGGGTCCTTATCTATGAAATTCCTTATTTGGACAAACAACTCTAATGTTTTGACTTCCTTACTCCTCCCACACCTCTCATCATCCCTCACAGACTCCCTGCCTTCCTTGAATCGCTTATGCCACTCAAAAACTGATGCTCGATTCATGCAAGATGGTCCAAAAGCAGTCTGAAGAATTCTATACGTTTCTGTGGCATTTTTTTCCAAGTTTAAAACATAATTTTTATTTCATATCGTTCTTCTAAAGATGTCCTCACGTCCAGATTGCATTTTTGAAATTCACAACTGTGACAATCAGGCTTTATTATGGTGTATTCCAATTCCTGCTGTAGCTGTTCCTGTGAGAGACTTTTAAGCTGGTGTTGAGACAGCAGGGTTTTGTTAATCTCATGACAGACAAAATGAACAATTAGAAAAAACAAGTAACAGGCATTGTTGGGAAAATAATGGGAATAAATTTTGCTAAAACAGAAATAAAAGAAAAGGCCATTTTAATTTATTTTTGTTTGTTTGTTTCCTTTCGATGGTGCCGGATGGCGTGGGGGTTCAAGGTTCGAGCATAACGCCCACGTTACACTCGCAACAAAATCAACTGTTCTACATCTACTATCCAATAATTCTCATCCGTTCTTTCAATGTGACCATACCATCAAAGTCTCCTGTTCTACACATCTCCCTTTACTGTCAAAAATTACTCTTCTTCTGAAGATATCAAATCTAAGCCTATCGTTAAAACTCACATTACACGCCCATCGTATCATTTTCATAACATCCATCGTAACATTTCTGTCATATTCACAGTACATATTCATTGAATCATTCTTATATAAAAAAAAGTCGACTAGCTACAACTACTATAAACGATTTCCCCCACTCTCTATCTGTGCCTAAATCTAAACGAAGATTCCATGAACAAAGCTTCTTTCCCAGAACTGCTCGCCTGTGGAACACTGTTTCGTTGTCCTGCTTCCCAGGTGAATACAACATGGTAGTCTTCTAATCCAATGCAAACAAGTTCTTGTTGAGCCGTCCCTATAAATAATTCAAAGTCTACTCAATTTACACCATTAACGATTACTAGATTACCACTTTACATTCATTAATCCTTATCTTCGAGTGATCTTCGCGCCTTGATAAGTGGTGACTCCCAAGTAAAATATACAGGGTGTTTCAAAAGTCTTGGGAACATAACGATTTTTAATAACTCAAAAACTATTAGGAGTTGAAAAATGAAATTGGTACCGTTGGAAAGGTTAAAGTTTCAAGTTTTGTGGGGAATCTTCAAAGTTGCTCAATATGAGCAATATTCGTCACACAGGAGACATCTAGTCGATAGTCCATTTCCTGCCAAACGTGTTCCAGCATCTTGACGTCAGTGGTTCCCACAACTGCCGTTACTCGAGTCTTTAGTTCGTCAATATCTCTTGGAAGGGGCAGCAGATAGACTTGTTGCTTGACAAAGCCCCAAAGGAAAAAGTCACACGGGGTAAGATCTGGAGACCTAGGAGGCCAGGGCATGAGAACGTCCTCACCTCGCCCAGATCTCCCAATCCATCTACTAGGCAGCCTTGTGTTAAGAAACTGCCTTACTCTAAGACTCCAGTGTGGTGGTGCACCGTCTTGTTGAAAAATGAAGTCATCAGATTCTGCTTCTTCCAACTGAGCCATTAACCAGTCTTCCAGCATGTTGAGATAGGATTCACCAGTGATAGTTGCCTCTTCAAAGAAGAACGGTCCATAGACACCTTTCTTGGAAATTGCACAAAACACGTTCACTTTTGGTGAATCTCGCTCATGCTCAAGAAGTTCATGAGGATTCTCAGTACCCCATATGCGTGTGTTATGCTTGTTAACTTTGCCATTCAGATGGAAGGTCGCCTCATCGCTAAAAACAAGCCGGTCATCAAAGCCGTTATCTTCCAACTTCTCTTGCATTGCAATGCAAAAGTCACGGCGAAGTGGCTTATCAGTGTCCTTCAACTTTTGGACCAACTTGAGCTTGTAAGGTACCATTTGCAGTCGTTTCCTTAAGACACGCCAGACAGTTGCTGGAGCAAGCTGAAGTCCCCTGCTGGCTCTTCTCACTGATTTACGGGGGCTCCGCTGAAAGGCTGTCCGAACTTGCTCAACTGCATCTTCTGAAGTTAAAGGGCGACCTGTTCGCTTGCTTGGGCACAAACACCCATCTTTCACAAATTTAGTATGCCATCTGACAATGGATTTCCTTTCAGGGGCTTCTTTTTTAAATTTCCTGCAAAATGCACACTGAACACATGTCCACGATTCAGTCTTTGCAAATTGGAGGACGCAAAATGCCTTGTCTTGTTTAGAGAATGCCATTACCGCACCTGGAAAGATAAGACGAAAATCATTAGTATGACCAAAAACTTGATTAAGCAAGCTTTAAAATGGCACCAGTTTCATTTTTCTACCTGGAATAGTT
>NC_136521.1:13387003-13439503 GCF_053919585.1 Euprymna scolopes | reverse complement strand
AACAAAACAAACAAAACAAAAACTAAATAAAACAAACAAAACAAATAAAACAAATAAAACAAATAAAACAAACAAAACAAATAAAACAAACAAAACAAATAAAACAAATAAAACAAAAAACAAATAAAGCAAATAAAACAAAAAACAAATAAAACAAATAAAACAAAAAACGACGAATTTAAAACAATTTTTAGCAAATTCTTTTTTAACTTTTTAAAGCTAAAACGAATTGATTAAAAAAATTTAGATATTTTTTCAATGAAAATTCAACAAAAGAAATTGTTTTGTTTTGTTGTTTCTTAATTTTTTATATAAATTATAAAGGAACAGATGTAAATTCATTTGCACATTTAAAAAAAAATCTAATTATATTGAAATAAAATCAAATAAAATACTTAATAACACATTTCAGGCCATTGTTTGCTGTGAGACTGTTACTGTTTACAGAAGCGCATTTGAACCAAAGTCAAACACATATCTGGCGAAGAGATCTTTCTAGAAATATTATAGGACATGGATATTCCATCAGACCAGCTGACACAGGTAACCACGATACAAATATAAGTAAAATGTGTGTATGAAATATATAAATATATACACATGTATTTGTAATTGTATTAATAAAAGTATTCTTCATCTGCTTCAGTGTCTTTCCGTTACCTCTGCATTGTACTGCCTTCTACAAATTACATTTAATTACATTATTTTAATTTTAAAAATAAACTTTAATAAAAAAAATTTAGTCTTCTCTCAACATGACCTTTTTAAATTATAAAATATCCGATGGTGAGGGCCCCAGCTTGCAGGCCTTAGAGAGTGTGGAGCCACCCTTTAATTGCCATTGCTCCCAGGTCCACTCTGACCCGGAGTGGTAGCACCTGTTAGGGTCCCAACTATGGGTTAAATAGATTACGACTTAAAAAACAAATATACTATATTAAAAAAATCGTTCTTCAAAATCACCAGATTCGGCATTAAATAACCTGAAAAGGGTTGATATGCCGTAAAACAAAACAACCAACCAACCGACCAACCAAAATAGCAATTTGAAATCATAAACAGACAACCATGTACTATTTTTTGTTAATTTTTGGAGAGGAAATGGTTTTAATGATTTTTAAATGATGAAGAGCGATTATAATTGGAGGTAATTCGTTTCTCATTAATTAATTAATGTTTGCGATGATGATAGGTTTTTGTGACACTGGACATACGGACAAGTAAATTAATATTTAGATAATAAAATTACAAACGAATGTAATCTATTACATTTGGTATCTATTCTATTCATTTTATAAATTGCATTACTGTATTTCTATTACTAACATGATTCAAAGGTCTGTCTGTCTGAAGCCATAACTATGCTATAATTTCTATTAATTTTACAATTGCACTTCTCTGACTGATAGAATGTGAGGAATAACGAAGAAAATAATGGAAGCAAGAGTCATGAAGCTGCTGAAAGTAAACCCAAGATCCACTGTCTATTCTCCTTAACATTTATCTAACGACAGATCCACAACTGTATGAACATATTGTCCGAAAGCAGTGCATCAGCCTAGTTTTCTTTTCTGCGTCCTTAAACGACCAGTAATAAACTAACATTATGTTATATAGAGAGATGAAGCAATCTCTAGGATGAAGTCGAAATTATAGAGTAGAAGAAGCAGTCTATTGTCATTGATGGTAGCTTGCTGTTGTGAATTCGGAATAGTGGCGTCTAGGTTAGATCGACAAAAAAATGTTAAAAAAATAAAAAATACTGCTTTGTTTACAAGTAAATAAGAATGTACTGTGGTGGATTTAATTTCGTGATAAAATTATTTTTTTTAATGGGATTTTAAAACTTTCGTTTTATACAATTGGTTTTTGAATTCGATAAAAAAAGGTCTGTCTGTCTGAAGCCATAACTATACTATTACTTTTATTAATTGGACTATTGCATTTCTTTTACTAATGATGGTTTGGTATCTGTGTCTGAAGCCATAACTATACTATAATTTCTATTAATTTTACAATTGCACTTCTCTGACTAATGGTGATTTGGTGTCAGTCTGTGTATTTGAAACCGTAACTAATACTACTACTAATAATAATAAAATAATCGATTACTAATGGAGATTTAGTATCTGTCTGTCTGAAACCGAAACTTATATTATTACTTTTATTAATTGTGCTATTATACTTTTATTACTAATGGAACTTTGTAATAATACTAATACTGCTACTACTAATATAAGTAATCGATTACTAATGGAGGTTTGGTATCTGTCTGTCTGAAACTGAAATTTATATTTTTACTTCTATTAATTGTACTATTGTTTTCTTCTATTAGGTTTACTATTTTAGACTAATGCACTATGTTTTAATATTCAATCAAGGATGATGGGTATGTAGAATCGGTTCTGCTTCCATTAGACCATTCTTCCAGGCATCATCACCTCCTCTGAGAGAATAGTGTAATATATATATATATGTAAGAAGAAATTTAAGTTTAAGAAGGCAGAACGATGCAAAGGTTTGACGGATAGACTCAGACTGACGCAACTTATAATGGTGGAACCAGCTATATAGTTTCACTTTTATTGAGTCAATACGTGTGTGTGTGTATATGTATATATATACGCATATGTATATGTATATATGTATATATATATATATATATATGCGTATATATATATTTGTATATATATATGTATGTATATATATATGTATATATATGTGTATGTATATATATGTGTGTATATATATATGTGTGTGCATATATATGTGTGTGTGTGTGTGTGTGTGTTATGGCTTGCAATAAGCCACAAATAAAACAGCACAACGGAATAGAGTTTAAACAGTGTATTACTGGAACAACAACAACGTAAAAAGGTTACAATTGAAAAAAGTAGTAAACGTCACCGAGCAGACGAGGGTCGCTCTGGTGTTTAATCCACACCTGGGATCAAAAGGTCTATGGTTTATATAATGGATAGAACAGTCCATTTGGAGGGTGATTCCCCCCCCCCTCCCAAGCTGATTTCTGCGGTTGTGAAAATCAGTATTTCTTCCTTTTGGGGCAGACCACCAAGGGGTCTGTGCGCTTCCTCTTTCTGCTGGAGCGTCTCGGTTCTGACATCTCTTTTGGAGGGTCTATGTCAAAACAGTCATACACAGTTTCAATCGCCTCACTGCCGTCCAGCGATGGTTCTTCTTGATCCTCGTAGAAGCGTTTCCTCATTTGGTTCAGGTGCCTCTTATGTTGGAACTTTGGGCCCTGAATGATGTATATAACATGGCCGATTCTTTGTAAGATTGTGCCCTGTTCCCAAAAGAAACGTTATTTCTAAAATGTCTAAAATACACGTTGTATCTGCTGTTAAACCGTTTCGTTGGCATTGTAGAGGTTCTGTTGTGTACTATGTGTTTGGGCAGCAGTTTATTGAATACAGATTTTATGGTCCATCCAAACATGACTTCTGCTGGGGATCCCGCATCTGGTTTGTTCGGATTTCTCGTGATTCTGTAAACCTACAGAAATTGCTGAAGAGCCTTTTCTGTCGGTGTACCGGATGCCTTTTTTAATGCCCTTTTAAGCATATCGACGGAGCATTCGGCCTGGCCGTTGCTTCTGGCGTGGTACTGGGGTGGCGTAATATGCTTGACTTGATACGTCTGGCAGAATTCTCTGAACTCTGTCAAGACGAACTGTGTAGCGTTGTCACTAACCGGACAGTCTACAACCCCAAACCGAGCAAACAATTCCAATAGAAAATTTGTCGTTGTTGCCGTGGTCGGTTTTTTGAATCTTAGTACCTCTGGCCATTTAGAGTAAGAGTCAACTACTATCAGGTAGTAAAAATCCTCCACACGTCCCGCATAATCGATGTGGATCCTCGACCATGGTTGTTCAGCCTTAGGCCAAGGTTTATATGTTATCAGTGGTGCTTTTGCAGCCAAAGCACAGCCTTTGCATCTGTTCACCATGTCGGTAATATCTTGGTCCATAGCTGGTCAATAAACAAAACTTCTCATTAGGCTTTTCATTCTGTTTATTCCTGGATGCCCCATGTGAAAATCCCTGAGAATTCTTTTTTGAAGGGTTTGAGGGATGACAACCCTTTCACCGTATAACAGTATTTCGTTGCAACCAGAAAAAATGTCTGAACTGGTGTCACCCAGTGCTAATTTCTGCTTTGTGGTTTGAATGAAATTGTCATTTAGGGATTCTGACTTAATTTCCTGCAGTGTGACCGGCAGTTCGCGAATAATATTGTTTATCATGGTTTTTACATCACTATCAATACGTAGTACCGCGATTACTGAATCTTCAAGAGGTTCAATTTTGGCAGGAATCAGTCTCGATAGATCGTCTGCATGGGCTAGTTGTTTTGAGGGGAGAAATTGAATTGTAAATTATAGTTCAGCAGAATAGTTCCTCATCTTAATAATCGGTTTGCAGTAAATGTTGGAAGTCCTTTTTTTGATCCAAAAATGGATATCAACGGCTTATGGTCGGTTTGTAGAAAAAAATGTCTTCCGTACAAGAACCAGTGAAATTTTGAAACTGCAAATATAATTTTTAGGGCCTCTTTCTCGATCTGAGAATAATTCTTTTCCGCTGGCAAGAGAGTCCGTGATGCGAAAGCAATAGGCTGTTTTGAGCCATCTGGCATTCGATGTAGCATGCATGCCCTGACGCCATATCGACTAGCGTCCCTAGCTACTCTTATGTCCAACTGCGGGTTAAAATACGCTAGGAATAGTTTTGAAGTCAGGATTCTTTTTATTTCTTGGAAAGATGTCTGGCAATCTTCTGTCCACTCCCAAGCTTATCTTTTTTCAGAAATTCATTAAGCAGTGCGTGCAATTTGTGCATATTTGGGATGAACCCCTGGTAATAATTTGGCAAACCTAAAAAACTCTGCAATTGAGTTATGTTTACTGGTGCCGGCATTTCTTTAATGGCGGTCGCCCTATCTGGGTCTGGGCGTTTGCCATCTTTATCGATTATTTGACCCAGGTATTTAATTATTTGTAAAAAGAACTCGCATTTATCTGCTTTGATCTTAAATCCATAATCTTGTATTCGAATGAATACTTGTCTGATATGTTTTTCATGTTCCTTCCTGCTTTTGCTCGCTATGATAATATCATCAAGATATGCAATTGCGGTGTCCAAGCCGGACAGCATAGTATCCATTACTTGCTGGAATATTGCGGGTGCCACCTTGATACCAAATGCGAGTCTTTCGTATCTGTACAAACCCTGATGAGTATTAATACAGAGGAGGTTAGCGCTTTTGTCGTTTACCGGAATCTCTAGGTAAGCGTCGCTTATGTCGATCTTAGAAAAAAACTTGCCGCCATTTAATTTCGTGAACACTTCTTCTCGACTAGGTAATGGATAGTGAAAATCTTCTAAGGACCCATTGAGTCCAGTTGTGAAGTTGGCGCAAACACAAATTTCTCCGGACCTTTTCTTTACATAAACTACTGGAGCAGCCCACTCACTATATTCAATTTTAGCCAGTATACCTATGCTTTCTAATCTGTCTAGTTCCTGATTTATTTTGTTCAGGGAAGTGAACGGGACATTACATTTCTTGTCAAACACCGGTTGTGTGCTAGGTTTCAACTTAAAATCTGTGGCCAGTTTTGTACATCTCCCCAGGCCAGGAGTAAATACGTTTGTGAATTCTTTTTTAAAACAAGTTATAAGTTTTTCCATTTCTGTTGGGCAGGTATCTATTTTCTTGCAGAATGTGGATATAGGAAGATCCCAGAGACGAAACTCCTCCATGCTGTCAGAACCAAACAAGTTCTCACTATCTTTTAGCACATACAATCTTAGTTTTTTCTTTTCCCCCGTAAAGGGACGTTTGTAATTAATTCACCTTCAAAAGGAGTTTTTGTACCATTAACGGCCGTCATCGTTCTGTTAGTTTTTAACATAGTCGGCTTTCGTAATATTTTCCACGTTTTGAGATTTATTATTGAAAGATCCGATCCACTGTCTAATTGAAATTTAATAGCCTTGCCGAAAATGTTAACCGTTACATATTTGCATAGATTTTCATCTACGACGTCCTTAGTTCTAGTTTGACGTACAAGTCTTCTATTCTGAGTTTTCCTACAGTGTGAACTTTTATGACCGATCTTATTGCATAAATGGCATCTTTTTGTTAAAAATGGTCAATCTCTTACCCAATGTATTCCACCACATCTGAAACAAGCGCTCAGTGCTTTTAGTTTTTCTGAGTTTTGATGGTTAGTGTCTGTGTGCCATTTCGACGCTTTTTTCTTAGTTACTTTTTTTTATATTCACGATGCCTGCTTCGATATGTCTTGCATCTGTTTTTATAATTTCTACTTTTTGACAATCCTCAGTCAATTTTTGAAGTGTTAAGTTCGGTTCATTTTCTAATTTTGTAAGCACGCCGCACCTGATTTCCGCATCTTTTCTTTGCACAAACACAAGACATTTAAAACTGTCTGCTGTTAGTCCAGACAACTAAAAGTCATCACAGTGTTTGTTCACTACAGCTGCGTAGGTGGCAAAATCATCATTATCATCTTTTACCACATTCAAACATCTCCAACGCTTATGGAAAAGAGACGTTTTCGGCGAGAAAAGTTCTGTTAACAAATTTGCCGTCTCATTGAATGATAAATCTGCTGTTTTCCGAGGCAAGATGTAATCCACGAATTTATCATGCTCAGTCGTTTCCAATTTTCATAGTAGAAGTCTGGTTTTCTTTTGATCAGACCAGTTGCTGCAGTCAATATTAAAAAAATCTTCATAACGCCGAAAATACGCTGCGAATGATTTTTCCTCTTCCTCGTGTTTAAAATTGTCTATCGCGGTCCATATTTTATTCTGAGAAAATGCTGAATTGCTTTCCACGTTCACATTATTTTTAACAATTTCTGTAATTCCTCTGTTCGTAATTGACGTTCGGCTAATTGTTTTTCGGTTCATATTTCATATATTCCGTCGACTGTTTTTGCAATTCCTTTTGCTGTTCCTCGAATTGTGACTGACGCTTTGCAGCATCGATATGTTCCAACGCTACTTTCAATTCGTCCATTTTGCTTTGTCAGCATTAGCAATTTCAAAACGTTCGCTAAATTTTACAAAACCATTTTATTCTTTCTTATTTCTTCCTCCAGACAATAAAACGAACAAAAAAAAGCATAAATATATAAAAAGTTCATTGTCTAAAGAAAAAAAAATCAAGTGTATATTTTTCTCCAGAGAAAAAAAAATTAACGCTTGATTTTAACAGCGAAAACCACAAGTGACAAATTCTTTTTCCAAAAGTATAAAAATTTACCTTTCTAAGTCGCGACGAACCTTTTTCTTTTCGCAAAAGTACAGCGCTATCTTTGAAAGTCGTGACAAACTTTTTTCTTTTCAACTCTTTTTTTCCCCATAATGATCTGTGTTTTTTTTTTGTTTTTTTTTTTAGTTACCGTGAACATTTCAGTTGCAAGTGTTATGTTAATAACATTTGAGTCTGACGTCGTTAGTATTTTTAGACTACTATTTCAACGCAAGTATTTTTTTTCAATGTCGTTACTTGTTTCGATTTTAGTATGCTCCTTGAATCCAATGTCGTCAGTGTTTAGTTTTTTAGAAAACTGTTTTTAAATGTGAGTACGTTCTTCGAATCCAATGTCGCCAGTGTTATGGCTTGCAATAAGCCACAAAGAAAACAGAACGACGGAATAGAGTTTAAACAATGTATTACTGGAACAACAACGTAAAAAGGTTACAACTGAAAAAAGTAGTAAGCGTCACCGAGCAGGTGAGAGTCGCTTTGGTGTTTAATCTACACTTGGGATCAAAAGGTCTATGGTTTATATAATGGATAGAACAGTCCATTTGGAGGGTGATTCCCCCACAACAATATATATAGGTTTTTAGATATGTTTCCTTGCTCTTATCTATCCTTGTTTACTATGAACTTACTGCAAACCATGCATGCTTCACTTGTTTTTTGTTATAATAGGTTTAGGTAGTTTGCTTGAAGCATTATTTAGTGTGTATATAAGATTAAATTAAAGTTTGTAGAATCCAGAACAATGCAAAGGTGTGACGGATAGATTAAAACCGACACAACTTAAGATATAATGGTGGAACCAACTATATAGTTTCACTTTTATTGATCTAATTCATGTATATATATATATATGAATGAACAAATGATTAATAAAACATGTTAAAAGACATCTTGAAAAAGAGTTAAAAACATATTTAATTTTAAAAAAAGGAAACACAAGATAAGTGGATATTTATAATATATTTTAAGTTTACCATTTTGATTACCTTGGTAAACTTATTGTAATTTTTATATATATATATATATAACCATACATATATACATTTTTTATCTATATATATATAGGGTGATGAGGAGGAGGAAGAGGAGGATGGGAGGATAAGGATGATGATGATGATGATGATGATGATGATGACGACGACGACGACGACGATGACGATGATGATGATGATGATGATGATGATGATGATGATGATGATGAGGCGGAGGAGGAGGGTGGTGGTGGTGATGATGATGATGATGAGGAGGAGGAGGAGGAGGAAGAGGAGGAGGAGGAGGAGGAGGAGGAGGAGGACGATGAGGATGTTGAGGATGATGAGCATGATGATGAGGATGATAATGATGCTCCATTTAATCCTCTTCCTAAAACGCTTATGAACTTACATTTAATCTCTATAAGATTGAGTTCTCTTCTCGCTCTAACATTGATATTAAAAGCCCACTTTTTTTCTATTCATATTTACTTGCTTCCCTACGAAAGCAAAATATTACACAAAGTCGTTTTTAATATGGCGGAAAACCAACTCCCCAAAAAGGGGCACTCTGGAAGTAGGCAAAAATAAAAAATTGCGTTGGTATAGAGGGTTTCCCCTCCATTGACCAAGGACAAATAAACTTAAGTGTAGCATCAGAACAGATACTACGCTCTGATTTATATATTTTATTTTAATAAACAAAAAGTTTACACAACAAAATTAAGCACAAGCCCAATCTCATACCGAAGGCCAGATCCTACTTTTTCTTTTGCTATTTATTTGCTCCCCACGAGAGAAAAATATTTATTTGCTCCCCACGAGAGAAAAATCTGACACAAGTTTGTTTTTAATGTGGGAGCATTAATTACTTATTCATTTTTTATGATTGCTTATTAGATGATTCGTTTCACTTAACTTTTATTTATACTTTTATTTATGCTTTTATTTATACTTTTATTTATACTTTTATTTATACTTTTATTTATACTTTTATTTATACTTTTACTTTTATTTATACTTTTATTTATACTTTTATTTATACTTTTATTTATACTTTTGTTTATACTTTTATTTATACTTTTATTTATACTTTTACTTATACTTTTATTTATACTTTTATTTATACTTTTGTTTATACTTTTATTTATACTTTTATTTATACTTTTACTTTTATTTATACTTTTATTTATACTTTTATTTATACTTTTATTTATACTTTTACTTTTATTTATACTTTTATTTATACTTTTATTTATACTTTTATTTATACTTTTATTTATACTTTTATTTATACTTTTATTTATACTTTTACTTATACTTTTATTTATACTTTTATTTATACTTTTGTTTATACTTTTATTTATACTTTTATTTATACTTTTATTTATACTTTTACTTTTATTTATACTTTTATTTATACTTTTATTTATACTTTTATTTATACTTTTACTTTTATTTATACTTTTATTTATACTTTTATTTATACTTTTATTTATACTTTTATTTATACTTTTACTTTTATTTATACTTTTATTTATACTTTTATTTATACTTTTATTTATACTTTTATTTATACTTTTATTTATACTTTTACTTTTATTTATACTTTTATTTATACTTTTACTTTTATTTATACTTTTATTTATACTTTTATTTATACTTTTATTTATACTTTTATTTATACTTTTACTTTTATTTATACTTTTATTTATACTTTTATTTATACTTTTATTTATACTTTTGTTTATACTTTTATTTATACTTTTATTTATACTTTTACTTATACTTTTATTTATACTTTTATTTATACTTTTGTTTATACTTTTATTTATACTTTTATTTATACTTTTATTTATACTTTTACTTTTATTTATACTTTTATTTATACTTTTATTTATACTTTTATTTATACTTTTATTTATACTTTTACTTTTATTTATACTTTTATTTATACTTTTATTTATACTTTTATTTATACTTTTATTTATACTTTTACTTATACTTTTATTTATACTTTTATTTATACTTTTGTTTATACTTTTATTTATACTTTTATTTATACTTTTATTTATACTTTTACTTTTATTTATACTTTTATTTATACTTTTATTTATACTTTTATTTATACTTTTATTTATACTTTTATTTATACTTTTATTTATACTTTTACTTTTATTTATACTTTTATTTATACTTTTATTTATACTTTTATTTATACTTTTACTTTTATTTATACTTTTATTTATACTTTTATTTATACTTTTATTTATACTTTTATTTATACTTTTGTTTATACTTTTATTTATACTTTTATTTATACTTTTATTTATACTTTTACTTTTATTTATACTTTTATTTATACTTTTATTTATACTTTTACTTTTATATATACTTTTATTTATACTTTTATTTATACTTTTATTTATACTTTTATTTATACTTTTATTTATACTTTTATTTATACTTTTACTTTTATTTATACTTTTATTTATACTTTTATTTATACTTTTATTTATACTTTTATTTATACTTTTATTTATACTTTTATTTATACTTTTACTTTTATTTATACTTTTATTTATACTTTTATTTATACTTTTACTTTTATTTATACTTTTATTTATACTTTTATTTATACTTTTATTTATACTTTTATTTATACTTTTATTTATACTTTTACTTTTATATATACTTTTATTTATACTTTTATTTATACTTTTATTTATACTTTTACTTTTATATATACTTTTATTTATACTTTTATTTATACTTTTATTTATACTTTTATTTATACTTTTACTTTTATATATACTTTTATTTATACTTTTATTTATACTTTTACTTATACTTTTATTTATACTTTTATTTATACTTTTGTTTATACTTTTATTTATACTTTTGTTTATACTTTTATTTATACTTTTACTTTTATTTATACTTTTATTTATACTTTTATTTATACTTTTATTTATACTTTTATTTATACTTTTACTTTTATTTATACTTTTATTTATACTTTTATTTATACTTTTATTTATACTTTTATTTATACTTTTATTTATACTTTTATTTATACTTTTACTTTTATTTATACTTTTATTTATACTTTTATTTATACTTTTATTTATACTTTTATTTATACTTTTATTTATACTTTTATTTATACTTTTATTTATACTTTTACTTTTATTTATACTTTTATTTATACTTTTATTTATACTTTTATTTATACTTTTGTTTATACTTTTATTTATACTTTTATTTATACTTTTACTTATACTTTTATTTATACTTTTATTTATACTTTTGTTTATACTTTTATTTATACTTTTATTTATACTTTTATTTATACTTTTACTTTTATTTATACTTTTATTTATACTTTTATTTATACTTTTACTTATACTTTTATTTATACTTTTATTTATACTTTTGTTTATACTTTTATTTATACTTTTATTTATACTTTTATTTATACTTTTACTTTTATTTATACTTTTATTTATACTTTTATTTATACTTTTATTTATACTTTTATTTATACTTTTATTTATACTTTTATTTATACTTTTATTTATACTTTTATTTATACTTTTGTTTATACTTTTATTTATACTTTTATTTATACTTTTATTTATACTTTTACTTTTATTTATACTTTTATTTATACTTTTATTTATACTTTTACTTTTATATATACTTTTATTTATACTTTTATTTATACTTTTATTTATACTTTTATTTATACTTTTATTTATACTTTTACTTTTATTTATACTTTTATTTATACTTTTATTTATACTTTTATTTATACTTTTATTTATACTTTTATTTATACTTTTACTTTTATTTATACTTTTATTTATACTTTTATTTATACTTTTACTTTTATTTATACTTTTATTTATACTTTTATTTATACTTTTATTTATACTTTTATTTATACTTTTATTTATACTTTTACTTTTATATATACTTTTATTTATACTTTTATTTATACTTTTATTTATACTTTTACTTTTATATATACTTTTATTTATACTTTTATTTATACTTTTATTTATACTTTTATTTATACTTTTATTTATACTTTTACTTTTATATATACTTTTATTTATACTTTTATTTATACTTTTACTTATACTTTTATTTATACTTTTGTTTATACTTTTATTTATACTTTTATTTATACTTTTATTTATACTTTTACTTTTATTTATACTTTTATTTATACTTTTATTTATACTTTTATTTATACTTTTATTTATACTTTTACTTTTATTTATACTTTTATTTATACTTTTATTTATACTTTTATTTATACTTTTATTTATACTTTTACTTTTATTTATACTTTTATTTATACTTTTATTTATACTTTTATTTATACTTTTATTTATACTTTTATTTATACTTTTACTTTTATTTATACTTTTATTTATACTTTTATTTATACTTTTATTTATACTTTTACTTTTATTTATACTTTTATTTATACTTTTATTTATACTTTTATTTATACTTTTGTTTATACTTTTATTTATACTTTTATTTATACTTTTACTTATACTTTTATTTATACTTTTATTTATACTTTTGTTTATACTTTTATTTATACTTTTATTTATACTTTTATTTATACTTTTACTTTTATTTATACTTTTATTTATACTTTTATTTATACTTTTACTTATACTTTTATTTATACTTTTATTTATACTTTTGTTTATACTTTTATTTATACTTTTATTTATACTTTTATTTATACTTTTACTTTTATTTATACTTTTATTTATACTTTTATTTGTACTTTTATTTATACTTTTATTTATACTTTTATTTATACTTTTATTTATACTTTTATTTATACTTTTATTTATACTTTTGTTTATACTTTTATTTATACTTTTATTTATACTTTTATTTATACTTTTACTTTTATTTATACTTTTATTTATACTTTTATTTATACTTTTACTTTTATATATACTTTTATTTTACTTTTATTTATACTTTTATTTATACTTTTATTTATACTTTTATTTATACTTTTACTTTTATTTATACTTTTATTTATACTTTTATTTATACTTTTATTTATACTTTTATTTATACTTTTATTTATACTTTTACTTTTATTTATACTTTTATTTATACTTTTATTTATACTTTTACTTTTATTTATACTTTTATTTATACTTTTATTTATACTTTTATTTATACTTTTATTTATACTTTTATTTATACTTTTACTTTATATATACTTTTATTTATACTTTTATTTATACTTTTATTTATACTTTTATTTATACTTTTACTTTTATATATACTTTTATTTATACTTTTATTTATACTTTTATTTATACTTTTATTTATACTTTTACTTTTATATATACTTTTATTTATACTTTTATTTATACTTTTACTTATACTTTTATTTATACTTTTATTTATACTTTTGTTTATACTTTTATTTATACTTTTATTTATACTTTTATTTATACTTTTACTTTTATTTATACTTTTATTTATACTTTTATTTATACTTTTATTTATACTTTTATTTATACTTTTATTTATACTTTTACTTTTATTTATACTTTTATTTATACTTTTATTTATACTTTTATTTATACTTTTATTTATACTTTTACTTTTATTTATACTTTTATTTATACTTTTATTTATACTTTTATTTATACTTTTATTTATACTTTTACTTTTATTTATACTTTTATTTATACTTTTATTTATACTTTTATTTATACTTTTATTTATACTTTTACTTTTATTTATACTTTTATTTATACTTTTATTTATACTTTTATTTATACTTTTATTTATACTTTTATTTATGCATGGCTTGTACATTCTTCATAATTGTGTAGAATTTAACATGAAAACGTCCTAGTACATGGAAATATGTTTATATTTATCTATTAGTGATGGGATGATTCCAATATTTTTCTCGATGCCGATACAATTACCGATTCCGATTCTGAATCTTTATAAATCTCTAAATATTTAACTATAGAGTTGTTATTTTCCTGATAACCGTAAAACACATGTTCAATTTGCAGATAATTTCTCCAATGTAGAAGAAAACACTTGTGGGAGGGGATGATATATAGATTTTAGTTTTACACATAGTTTAAAAGCAATACTAATTATTCTATCATTACCAGATTTTACCAGATACTAGATTTTGGAAGATATTGCTTTAAAAAGATTTTGGAAGATATTGCTTAAAAGAAAATGTTGGAAGATATTGCTTTAAAGAAAATTTAGGAAGATACTGCTTCAAAGAAAATTTTGGAAGATATTGCTTTAAAGAAAATTTTGGAAGATATTGCTTCAAAGAAAATTTTAGAAGATATTGCTTCAAAGAAAATTTTGGAAGATATTGCTTTAAAGAAAATTTTGGAAGATATTGCTTCAAAGAAAATTTTAGAAGATATTGCTTCAAAGAAAATTTTGGAAGATATTGCTTTAAAGAAAATTTAGGAAGATATTGCTTCAAAGAAAATTTTGGAAGATATTGCTTCAAAGAAAATTTTAGAAGATATTGCTTCAAAGAAAATTGTGGAAGATATTGCTTCAAAGAAAATTTGGGAAGATATTGCTTCAAAGAAAATTTTGGAAGATATTGCTTCAAAGAAAATTGTGGAAGATATTTCTTCAAAGAAAATTTTGGAAGATATTGCTTCAAAGAAAATCAAATAAAAAGAGATAATCAACAGAATCATTTTTGGAAAATAGGCACATTTTTTTCGATTCTGATACCCCCATTTAATCCTTCTTCCTCAAACAACTGTTTATTATTTACTCAGATTTAATATAATCTATATACCTATAAAGCTGAGTTTTTTTTTTTGCTTGCTCTGACATTGATATTAAAAGCCTACTTTTTCTCTTGGTATTTTATTGCTTCCCCATGAGAGCAATATTTAGGACGAGGTCGTTTTTAATATAGGGTAAAACCAGCTCCCCCAAAAGTTCCATTTTTTTTCCAATTCGGATTAATCGTCCCAACACTACTATCTATAAAAGTGAGAATGTGTGTGTGTGTGTGTGTGTGTGTGTGTGTGTGTGTGTGTGTGTGTGTGTGTGTGAAGAAGACGGAGGAGGAGGAGGAGGAGGAGGTGTGTGTGTGTGTGTGTGAATACTTCTCAACCTATATACTCGACGAATGTTTGATCTACAGACTTGAAATTTAGTATAAAGGGTATTCAGACATGTGGAAAACATTTTAATCCGTTTTTATCTGGAAAAAAAGGGCTGCTAAGGGGTTAAAATTGAAAAAAAAAATGGTACTGGGGGGTCATCAGATTTTTATATGTTTGTCAACTGTTCACAAATGTGCATGCATGAATCGTTCACATGACAAATTAGATATGTTAAGAATAAGTAGGTTTGAAAACACTTTGTAAAGATCGTGTCAAGCTGGCTTAATGGTTATCATACTTGACTCACTGACTTTAGGTTTTGGTTTCGATCTCAGCTCAAGTATTTTTTTTTTATTTACAAGAAGTGAAAAAATGTTTAAAAAAAAAATAATACTCGCATGCACATGTCTCAGTTTCTTTCCGTTGTTTTTACTTCATTTTTTAAAGAAATTTAACATTACATTTAATAAATAATAATTCTGCATGAATTAAAATATAATATGCATGCATATCTTACAACCGAACAACGCCGGACAGCCTGCTAACATATATATATAAAAGTGAACTTTTCGGTGTGCAAAAAATCTCTACCAAACTCCTCGTTGAATATTTAGTCTACAGAGCTGAAATTTGATATATAGTGTATTTGAACATGTAGAACACTTTCGATTTGGTTTTTAGCAATAATTGCTGATAAGTGTTCCAAATTGAAAACAAAACAGTTGACCTTGTCAGGGTTAGGGTTAGGGTTAGTTGAATAAAACTTTATGCCTGTTGTTGCTTTGACAATTCATAGCTCAAACTGGCTTAATTTTTAACTTTTCAGTATCTATCCGTCCCTAGCTCAGACGGTAACAATGGCGGAGAAATAAATAACGACTAAGGCTAGAGCACTAAACATTCTAGTTCCGATTCTAGCAAATGGCACCAAAGTAATATTTTTGTATAAACTTTGAAATCATTACTATATATTGGATAATTATCAATAGAGAATTGACTCTATAATAATAAATAAGAAATTTTTATGAATTATAATATTCATGTGCATTTTACCACCGGCGATGCCGGGCGACCTACCTGCTAGTATAAAATAACGTTGTTTTGTTTTTTTTTACCAAGGGGAATAACTCTGGTTTAAAATCACATTTTTTATGTATTGGGAGTCCACTTCGTTCGGGACCGTTCAACTTTTATGGATCTTCGGGACAAGATCAAAGTGTAGTATCTGTTCTTCAGATGCTGCCCTGCTACAGTGCTGCAGTGCTGCACTTCAATTTTTTGTTCTCTGTCAGTGGAGGAGAAATCCTTCACGACTGAAACAATTTTTATTTTTGTATCCTTTTCTCCACGTTAAAAAAACGACCCTGGTGTCTAACTCTGTCCCGTGGGGAGGCATTGTAAATAGGAACTTTTATGGATCTTTAAAAATCAATTTCGCCCAAAAATAAATTTTTAAAAAAAAGCTCATAATCTTGGAAATATTTGATACTTCTGCAGTTTACCAACCATGTTATTATTATTATTTTTTTTTTTGATAAGTTTTTCAAGCAAAATTCAATTTTTTACAATTTCTTTTGTTTATTAAATTGTTAAGTGATATTAAGACCTCTATGCCTATGTTGAGAACAAATTTCTAAATAATAATGTTATTATTTTACTACTGTCCGTAAAGTGCAAAAGTACCCAATATATATTTGCAAAGGATGCACGAAAATATATATGTACAAATTAAACACAACGGTGATACTACAGAAGAATAGACGACTCAAAGTCAGATAAAAAATATTTTATTTAAAAAAAAAAAAAGAAAGAAAAAAGGGAGAAGAAAGAAAGAAATATTTCATAAAATACATTTTTTCCGGGTTTACAATCCACAAAGATAAGAAAACGTTGTCAAAATCAAATATATAACTAAATATACATAAAATAAATGTTATCAAAAGCAAGATAAATTACTTTTCTACCAAACTGAATAAGTTGTTAGTGTTTTTATTTACTGTAAAATGTTTATTCGGTTCGAAAAACAAGCAATATTGAGTGCTATCGGAGAATAAGAAAAAATGTCCGCAATGTCTGTTTACATCTCTGAAGTCTCGATAATCATTTCAAAATAAGAAATAAAACAATATTGGTGGTAGAAACCAACTCAATAGATGTCACGGTAACATTAATCGGGTGGGTTTCTACCACCATTTTGTTTTATTCTTATTTTGAAGTGAGTATCGAGACTTCAAGGAGTCATCGTGGCCATTTTTTCTTGTTCTTCAGTGGCGCCCCAACACCACCCCGCCTTCTCCCCCGATTGTTGTTGTACCTATTTACTATGCCTCCCCACAGGACAGAGTTAGACACCAGGGTCGTTTTTTAACGTGGAGAAAAGGTACAAAAATAAAAATTGTCTCAGTCGTGAAGAATTTCTCCTCCACCGAAAGAGAACAAGAAAATGAAGTGCAGCATCTGAAGAACAGATACTACACTTTGATCTTGACCAAAATTAATTTTTAATTCTGTTCTAAAAAAAAAAAGAGTCTTTGCGACATTAATAAAAAAGATTCGTATGCCATGTGAAAAGGCAGTTTGCTACGTGAAGACAGCCGTCTTTTAAATCACCGCTCGCGCGTAGCGTAAACGGAAGCTGTAAAATGGCCGAAAGTAGTTCGTGGGTTCAGGGGTTAATACCATGCAAACGGTAAATTTGCCCGGTAAAATTTTACTTTAAGGCCCGTCTCACGTTCGTATAGAAGAAAATGTTTTTTTTTTGTAGATTCCAGTGTGCTGAAAAAGAATATGAAAACCGTTTCCGTCGGAAATTTACCGTTTGCATGGTATGAACCTCGGAATGTTGGAAGTACGCGCGAGCGCGCGGAAACATAAGCGAGCTTTTTTAATGGCGGAATCGCGCGCGCACTCGCGTACCTGACGGCCTTTTCATAGAGCAATGTAATGTTTGGCGGAAAATTTCAAAGTAGATGAAAAACAAGAAAAATAAAACAACTTTGCGGGGGAGGGGGATGTCGGAAAGACCCTTTTTTGTGGCGGACAAATCAATTTTTTTTTTTTTTAGGGGGGGGGGGGTGAAGTTGGAATATCATTAATAATCTCGGAAAGACATTTTTTTTTTTTTTTTATTTCAAAACAATTCTTTTTCTTCAGTGGCGGACAAATTACTTTTTTTTTGGGGGGGGGGATAAGTCGGAATCAGAATGATAAAAAATGTCAAAATGACACTTACATTATCTCCGTTGTTGGCAAATGTTCCTTGGCGCGTGTAACCGGTGGCTGCTGGGTGGGTGCTATAAACAAATATAACTTCCGGCGCAAATTAAACCCCACACCCCCACCCACCCCAATATATACGCGGAAGAATATCAATGAAAGAATTTTTCGAAATTTTTGAAATTATTATATTCTAAAATATATTATAGCACTTTTTGGGTGGAAAATTTAAAATTAGCTGAAAAAGAAATAAAACAAGAAAAGGAAAGCACTCGAAGTTGGAGTAGGGAGGGAGGGGGGTAATTTATCTTTTCTTTTTTTTTTTTTTTTTTTTTTACCTGGAACATAGAATTTTCAAAAAGTAACGCACCGACATTTACCAATTAGAACACCATTTAACATTTTCCGAAGATTTTACTGTGTACATTGGGGGCGCGAGCGGGCGGGGGGGGGGACGGATGTGATGTTGGGGCGCGCAATCTATTGGGGTGGGTGGGGGTGTGGGGTTTAATTTGCGCCGGAAGTTATATTTGTTTATAGCACCCACCCAGCCACCGGTTACACGCGCCAAGGAACATTTGCCAACAACGGAGATAATGTAAGTTGTCAGCGACCTCAATTACCTATAAAACAAACAAATTAGTGTGGTCGGTGTTCTGTAGTAGCGTATCTGGATATTTACCAAAAACTGTTTTGAAAAAAAAAAAAAAAAAATGTCTTTCCGAGATTATTAATGATATTCCAACTTCACCCCCCCTCAAAAAAAAAAAAAAAAAAAAAAAAAACTGATTTGTCCGCCACAAAAAAAGGGTCTTTCCGACATCCCCCTCCCCCGCAAAGTTGTTTTATTTTTCTTGTTTTTCATCTACTTTGAAATTTTCCGCCAAACATTACATTGCTCTATGAAAAGGCCGTCAGGTACGCGAGTGCGCGCGCGATTCCGCCATTGAAAAAGCTCGCTTATGTTTCCGCGCGCTCGCGCGTACTTCCAACATTCCGAGGTTCATACCATGCAAACGGTAAATTTCCGACGGAAACGGTTTTCATATTCTTTTTCAGCACACTGGAATCTACAAAAAAAACATTTTCTTCTATACGAACGTGAGACGGGCCTTAAAGTAAAATAATACCATTTGCCCCGGGTTTGATTATCCGATTCGTTGTCAGCGACCTCGATTATCCCTAAAAAAACAAAAAACAAATTAGAGTGGTCGGTGTTCTGTTGTAACGTATCTGAATATTTACCTTTACTGAAAACAGTTTCAAAACAAACAGTAACATTTTATTTATTATTTTATGCAAACATTTTCTTTTAGCTGATGCTATTTGCTGCCGACTTCGAGTCGTCTATTTGTTGACATCATCAACACATTTTAATTCTTGCCCAGTGGCAAAAAAAAAAAAAAAAAGTCAAAAAGAAGAGAAATAACACGGAAAGCCTTAACTAAATTTGAAATGCTTTATTTTCTTAATAAAAATTATTACGTATTAAAAAAAAAACAAGTATTTTAAGGTCGGTTTAGTTTATTTTATTGAAAAAAAAATATTACGTATTAAAAAAAATTGTTTAAAACTCGATTTAACTTAAATACCAAGAAACCTAATATTTAATCCGAATATATTTTAAAACAATATTTTAAGGAATTAACCTTCTTACACCAAGGGGAATAACTCTAATTTTTTAATAAATTTATTATGTCCCTTCGAATACAAATTGAAATACTGGGTTTGTATTACTGTACACATAGATTCGAAAAAGTTGTAAAAAAACAAATATACAACAAATAAATGTTATCAAAAGCCAGATAAGTTACTTTTCTACCTAACTGGATATGTTTTTAGTATTTTTATTCAATGTAACATGTTTATTCAGCTCGAAAAACTTACAATGTTTACCGATGTATTGGAAAATTTAACATGGCGGCCGACTCTCTCTTTGACACGTTAAGTTTGGGAAAAGGAGTTAAAAATATAAAAATATGCAAAATACTGTTAAAACTCCAACGAATATATGACAGCCTATGTCACGGTAATATATATTAAGCGAGTTTTTAACCGTAGTTTGTCTAGTTTGTTATTTATAAGTTCTTTTCACAAACTTAACGTGTCAAAGAGAGAGTCGGCCGCCATTTTAAATTTTCCAATACATCGGTAAACATTGTATGTTTTCGAGCTGAATAAACACGTTACATTAAATAAAAACACTAAAAAATTATCCAGTTAGGTAGAAAAGTAACTTATCTTGCCTTTGATAACATTTATTTATTATTACATTGAGAACATTGCCGGGACAGCTGCAATAAGGAAGGTGGGTTCTCTCTACCGTGCTAGAACGCTATTAACCGAAAGTATCCTGTACCTCTATAAGGCCACCATTCGCCCATGTATGGAGTATTGCTGTCATATTTGGGCTGGTGCATCTGCCACTAGTCTCTCGCTCCTAGACAAGGTTCAAAAGAGAGTCGCCAATCTGATAGGTCCTGAACTGGCAGCTAAACTTCAGCCTCTGTCGCATCGACGAAATGTTGCATCCCTCTGCCTGTTTTACAAGTACTTTAACGGTGAATGTTTTGACGAATTGCAAGCACTTGTGCCCATAGACGTAAATACCCCCGACAAACCCGACAAGCAGCTAAATCCCACCCCTTCACAGTAGAGATCCCTAGATGCAAGAGAGCCTTCTACTCCAGTAGTTTCTTCCCCAGAACAGCTAGACTTTGGAATTCCCTTCCGGGTCCCTGCTTCCCCAACTGTACCGACATGCAGAAGTTCAAGTGTAACGTGAACCGACATCTTGCTGCCCAACTTCCTACACAGTACGCCTGATGCTTATGTCCCTGATAGTAGCTCCCTACATCAAAGTGGCAATGTGCCTTGTTTCGAGTGAAAATGCAATAAAAAATAAATAAAAAATATATATTTGTTTTTTAACAACTTTTTCAAATCTATGCGTACAGTAATACAAACCCGAAATACTTAACCTTTTTTTTTTTAAAGTTCTCATGTAGTTTTTGTTTCTCTGTTTCTATTGTTTTTTCTTGCTCACATGCCTGTATCCCGAATTCACAACAGTGAGCCAGCATCAGTGGACTTATTTATTTATTTATTTTTTTTTTTTTTTGCCGAAACGGTCGTTAACAATGTTTTTTTTAGTTTAACCTATTTTAAACTAATATAAATTATTATACAGTAAAAAAAATTAATTAATTAAAACAAAAAAAAAACAACATTTTTCTTATCTCGAATTATTTAAATACAAATCCAATTTTTTATTACTTGATTACTAAATTTCAAAAAATATTTTTTTACTTTATTACTAAGTTTAAAAAATAATTTTTTTTACTTGATTACTAAATTTAAAAAATTTTTTTTTTACTTGATTACTAAATTTAAAAAAATATTTTTTGCTTGATTACTAAATTTAAAAATATTTTTTACTTGATTAATAAATTTAAAAAAATATTTTTTATTTGATTACATAATTTAAAAAAATATTTTTTACTTAATTACTAATTTAAAAAATTATTTTTTTACTTTATTACATAATTTAAAACATTATTTTCTTACTTGATTACTAAATTTAAAAAAGTATTTTTACTTGATTACTAAATTTAAAAAATTATTTTTTTACTTTATTACTAAATTTTAAAAAATATTTTTTATTTGATTACATAATTAAAAAAATATTTTTTACTTGATTAATAAATTTAAAAATATTTTTGTTTAATTACATAATTTAGAAAATATTTTTTTACTTTATTACTAAATTTAAAAAGTTTTTTTTACTTGATTACTAAATTTAAAAAAATATTTTTTATTTGATTAAACAATTTAAAAAATATTTTTTTCTTGATTACATAATTTAAAAAAATTTTTTTTCTTGATTACTAAATTTTGAAATTATTTTTTACTAGATTACATAATTTAAAAAATTATTTTTAACTCGATTACTAAATTTTAAAAAAATTTTTTATTTGATTACTAAATTTAAAAAATTAGTTTTTTACTTGATTACTAAATTTAAAAAAAAATTTATTTGTTAACATAATTTAAAAAATTGTTTTTACCTGATTACTAATTTAAAAATTTATTGTTTTACTTGCTTACTAAATTGAAAAAATTATTTTTACTTCATTAATAAATTTAAAACATTTATTTTTTTTACTTGATTACTAAATTTTAAAAAAATATTTTTACTTAATTACTAAATTTAAAAAATATTTTTTTACTTGATTACTAAATTTTAAAAATTATTTTTTTACCTGATTACTAAATCTAAAAAAATTTTTTTTTTACTTGATTACTAAATTTAAAAAATATTTTTTTACTTGATTACTAAATTTAAAAAATATTTTTTTACTTGATTACTAAATTTTAAAAATTATTTTTTTACTTGATTACTAAATTTTAAAAATTATTTTTTTACCTGATTACTAAATCTAAAAAAATATTTTTTTACTTGATTACTAAATTTAAAAAATATTTTTTTACTTGATTACTAAATTTAAAAAATATTTTTTTACTTGATTACTAAATTTTAAAAATTATTTTTTTACTTGATTACTAAATTTTAAAAATTATTTTTTTACCTGATTACTAAATTTTAAAAAATATTTTTTTACTTGATTACTAAATTTTAAAAATTATTTTTTTACCTGATTACTAAATTTTAAAAATTATTTTTTTACTTGATTACTAAATTTTAAAAATTATTTTTTTACCTGATTACTAAATCTAAAAAAAAATTTTTTTTACTTGATTACTAAATTTAAAAAATATTTTTTTACTTGATTACTAAATTTAAAAAATATTTTTTTACTTGATTACTAAATTTTAAAAAATATTTTTTTACTTGATTACTAAATTTTAAAAATTATTCTAGCAAATTTGAAGATTTTCATTTACCTTTTCATAGATATTTTGCTTAATTAAATAATTTGAAATAAGAAAAATGATGTTACCGTGCTGAAATAATTACGTTATTCTTTAAAAATTTGGGAAGAGAGGATGTTTTGTAACTATCCTATACACTCACCTAACAATTTAATTAATAAAAATATTGTAAAAATTGAATTTAACTTAAAAATAATATGAAAAAATAGTGTCATAACATATCAATGCTTCTCATCTTTCTTATGTGAAATTATTTAATCAAATAAAAATTCCATTAAAATCCATGCGAACTTTCAAATTTCTGAGAATAATTTTTTAAATTTACGGTACTAGTGCACTTATTGATCCGTGCTGAAATAATAACGTTATTATTTAATTAGCCATTCTTAACATGGGGGGGTTGTACCGATTCTATACTTTAACCTTACAATTGAATAAAAAAACATATCATAAAACTTTAATTAAACTTGGAAATACGATTTAAAAAATAGCGCGGATCAGTAAGTGCATTAGCACCAAATTTCCGAGAATAATTTTTTTAATTTGGTAATCAAATAATTTTAGTAATCAAATAAATTTAGTAATCATTTAGTAATCAAATAATTTTAGTAATCAAATAAATTTAGTAATCAAATAAAAAAAGATGAAATGCTTACTTGATTAAATAATTTGAAATAAGAAAACTAATTTTTGTTTGACGTTTCTGAATTTTTTAGATGAGGATTAGTTATTTGTATTATTTCGATTCATCGGACTACTGCTCTCATCTTGAGTGTGATTTTCACAACGTTTCGATCGATGTAACCTCCGACCTTCTTCAGGTGTATCTTGTCGAACTTTGGGAATGTAAGGTATAAAAATTTAATACCTTACTTTGTAAAATGTATAAAAGTGCATTTTGAAGATAAATAAATTTATTTTATGCAATGTACATTCTGTTGCACTTTTAAAAAAATCATCGGAAATGTTATATCTATATCATTAATTGCTAGATGAAAGATAATGTTTTTAAATGTACATTACAAAAAATAAATCCAAGATAATTTTTGATTCAATTTAAATTAAATTTTTATACCTTACTTTGCAAAATTTATAAAAGTGCACTTTGAAGATAAATTAATTTCAAATTGAATTTTGTATCTTTATTTTTAAAGCCTATAGTAAAAATATTTTGTTTAACAATTTTCATGCCTTGGATGAAATGCTTTTCTAACTTGTATCTTATCTTTTTAAGATTATATTTTAAAACTCTCCTCTCTATTTCAGTTTGTATTCCTCCTCACACCACAACTAATTTTTGCAACCTCCTCTTTGTGTTATTACAGGTCTGAATATACTCTCTGTTTCAGTTTATATTTCTCCTCACACTACAACTCATTTTTTGCAACCCCCTCTTTGTAATACAGGTCTGAATAATGAGAAAATGTGAATTTTTTTAAACAAAAACTTTAAAATAACTTTTTTAGATTAAATTTTTTAAAACTTCTTTCAGAATAGAAAATCTTTAAAATTTAATAAGGAACATATTTCATATAGGTTTCATTAACAAATTTTCAGTACATAACGAGAAAAATAGAGATGAAAATTTCAAAAGGACTGTATAACTGGTTACGGTCAATAGTAGTCCTCACCAGCAAAAGTCTTTGTTATTGTTATTCTATTATTATTATTATTTAAAACATTTTGTGTCCTGCTCTTTCGCGCGAGAACTAATATATATTTATATGTTAAAGTCAGTTAATTTTAAAAGTTTTCTTATCTATCTGTTTCTAGCTCAGGCGTTAACAAATAAGGCTGGAGCACTAAATGTTTTAGTTTCGATTCTAGCTGATACCACCCAAGTCATTTTCTTTAACTTTTAAAATCATTACAATATATTGAGTACAATCAATAGAGAATTGGCTCTATTACAATAAATACAAAAGCTGTATGAATTAGAATATTTTATTTAAGCGTATTTTATGACTGGGCAACGCCAGGCGACTTGCTAGTATATATATATATATATATATATATATATATATATATATGAAATAAATAATAAAATAAAAAATTACAATTGAATTTACCAAAATGATCCAAGATGGTAAAATTAAAGTATATTATAAATATTAAAGAATTAATATTTATAAAATTATCTCAGCCAGATGTAAAAGCTCGATAAAACCAAATAGGAAATAGAGCTTATAATATAATAATAAAAAGTGAAGCAGAGGGAATATGGTGAAGAAAAAGGTGGTTACACATGAATGGATAGTCTTTTTCTTCACCATATTCCCTCTGCTTCACTTTTTTTGTTTTCAAGTAAGATCTTTGACTTACTTGTTGTTTCATCAAATACTTCTGCATGCAAAATCCGATCCTGCATTTTGCTAATTCCTACCCTCTGATGAGAAGGAAAGTATTTCTTCGAAACTCCGCGGATTAAGGACTATCCATCTATCTAGTGTTTCCTTTTCAGATTAAATATGTTTTTAACTCATTTCAAAAGTGTTTTTTAACATTTTTTATTAACTGTTTGCTCATATATATATATATATATATATATATATATATATATATATATATATATATAATAAATTCCACATCCAAACAACGAACCAGCTCATGGCTCTTGTAGCTGCGGCGATGTTTGGCTGTGGGATTTATTATATATAATCTCTCACATTCTGAAATATATATATATATATATATATATATATATATATATATATATATATATATATATATATATATAGAGAGAGAGAGAGAGAGAGAGAGAGAGAGAGAGAGAGAGAGATGTGTATATTTAATATGTAAATAAATGGCAAAAAAGTCTATATTCCAAATACCAAGATGTTTTTCATCTAACCGTTTATTTCTTTCAGCATGTTAAAATGTTAAATTCCTGAGAACATCTGTTTCGTAGTGCACAAACAATCATATAATTATGTCAATTTTTTTTTAATATATTCAGATCTGACTCATCAGAAGGATAAGAACTCGTTAACTATGGAAGAAATTTTTAAAAATATGATCATGATTACGTACATTTGAAATAATTGAAAAAGTTCTTGCAATTGTGTTTTATGCCATCTTTGATTTTTTTTAATCAAATGAATGTTTTTGTTTAGAGCACAATTGAACCCTGATATGTGACTTTTTTTTGTTTATGAAATTATTCCTCACAATATCTAATATTCCATTCTCTAATAATACATACCAATATCTAATATTCCATTCTCTAATAATACATACGCAATCTGCATAAATTAAAAGTGTAAGCATATTGTTCAACCGTACAACGCCAAGCAGCTAGCTAGTATATATATATATATATATATATATATATATATATATATATATATATATATATATATATATATATATATATACTAGCAGTTCAATTTTTAAAACTTTGACCCCAATTTTGGACCCTTTAATATTTATTGTTTTGGGGTCAGATCAAATTAAAAAGTTTGATCCATGTCCAAGTAAGCTACATCTAAAATATGTCTAGACCCAAAATTGGCGGAGGAGTTTGGTAGAGTTCTCAAAAATCAAATCGTTGAACTTTGACCCCTGACAGACAAAGTTCTGGCCGAAAACCGATTAAAAAGGTTTTCCCAAATCTCAGTACCCCTTATGCCAAATCTCGAGTCTGTAGAGTGAAAATTGACAGGGTAGTTTGGTAGGGAAATGTATATATATATATATATATATATTATATATATATATATATATATATATATATATATATATATATATTAAATTGTAATTCAATGAATTTCAAAAAACTCTCATTGAAATGAATTACATGTCAAAGAATTTTTATTATTCTAAGCAAGAATAATAAAAATTCTTTGATATGAAATCATTTCAATGAGAGTTTTTTTTTTAAATTCATTGAATTACAATTTAATTTATTTGCTCTATCTTGCATATCGAGCAATTCTTGTTTAGATGGGATAACTTATAGAATATAAGTAATATTTTGTAAACCTTACAATCTCACGTTTCCATAACAACTGATTGTTAAATAAAAACTATTCTGAAGTATATATATATATATATATATATATATATATATATATATATATATATATATATATATATATATCGCAAAATACACTGGGTTATATATATATATATATATATATATATATATATATATATATATATATATATATATATATATATATATATATAGAACCCAGTGTATTTTGCGATAATCATCTTCTTTTGTTCTTTTTAGTTTCGTACATCAAATGTCTTCCTGCATTGTCTGGAGCGATTTTCATTAAAAAAAAAAAAATTAAATGCACACGCAACAGTCGCAACAACACATGTGTATTCTCACACCTGCGCGTTCTGCAATAAAACAGCCCCCCCCCCATTTTATTCATTTTCTGCATAATACACCTTTTTCTTTGAGAATGGTAGACAAATGTTACGATGCGCTAATTCTACCCCAACCGCCGCCTCCTTCGAAACAATAAAAGTTCAGCGATTCGTTGAAACAGACGACAGCGGAAATGATTGGTTCAGAAAAGCGGACTGCAGGCAAACGTCTTACCCCTGCCCCGACTAATTCACTGCTGCATGCTTTGAGAGGATTCGCCACGATTGTAAAGTTTGAAAACAAATAATGAAATAAAATAAATGAATAACAAAAGCCGATATAAATGACACAAAAACTATTTTTAATCTCAAAAGCGACATTTAAAATAAATAATATTATTGAAAACTAAAAGACAATTTTTTTTAATATCTATCTATCTACCTATCTAACTATATATATATATATATATATATATATATATATATATATATATATATATATATATATATATACTAGCAAAAGTACTCGTCGTTGACTGGGTTCAAAAACAGTCTACAGAAAATGGACTCTGATTTAGGAAAGTATGATAGGTTATGAAAAGGAAGGGGTGTAAAAAGATAGCTTCGAATTTGGGGGTATCAAAACCAAAGCAAAATATGATGAAAGTAAAATATGCCGCTTTCCATTAAAGTGGGTACCAGATTGGTCAATGGGAAAATTATTCCCAACAAGCATTTAGGTAAAAATGCACTTTCGTATAAATACTTGAATTCATTCAAGAAAGTATCGCTAACAAAAACAAATAAAAACATGTATAATTATATTTTAAAAATTATTTATTTATATATATATATATATATATATATATATATATATATATATATATATATATATATATATATATATATGTTAGTGATGGGATGATTCCAATATTTTTCTTAATTCCGATACAATTACCGATTCCGATTTTGATTCTTTATAAATCTTTAAAAATTTAACTATATAGTTGCCTTTTATCTCTGATTATTGTAAACACACACATGTTAAATGTGCAAATATTTTCCTAAACGTAAAAATGTACTTGTGGATTCAAGTATTTATACGAAGGTGCATTTTTACCTAAATGCTTGTTGAGAATAATTTTCCCATTGACCAATCTGGTACCCCACTGGGGCGATCTATCGATTTTAGCGTTAATTAAATATTTATTATTTTATCTTTATTGTCAGCAATGGAAGATTTTGCTTTAAACAAAATCAAAGAAAAAAGAAAATTAAAAGAATCGTTTTTCATCAGAAAATCGGTAGAAGTTTTTCCGATTCCGATACCCTGAAATATTTCGATTTTTCCAATTCCTGATTCTGATTGATTATCCGAACACTGATATATATATATATATATATATATATATATATATATATATATATATATATATATATATATATATATATAAGAGTAGGTGGTAGTTTGCTTGAAGCATTGTTGTAAAGGCATATATGGAAGTTTTAAAACCTAAAAACAATGCAAAAAAAAAAAAAGACCGGAATCATGAGAGTAAAGAAAAGAAAAACAAACGAACGAGTAGATGAGTGTGTTGTAGAAGAGAAATGTCTAACTGTTTATTCCTCTATCATTCCTCACCTCCTTGTATAATTATTTTATAACCAAGTTGCTGGTATGTCCGGTGTATATAAAGTCTCTTGGTGGCATGGAACTTTGATTAATTTCGGAAGAAAGGTACCTCCCCTTTTCAAAAAAAAAAAAGAAAACAAAAGTATATTCAAGATGGCTTAAGAGAAGAGGACAGGACTGCAGAAAGAGGTCAGGATCGCAGAAAGGTGTGGTCAGTTTAACCGTATGGAGCTGGGGGTAATTTTATATTATTTACTTTGTTTTTGTTATAAACATTGGGTATATATATTTTTTTATATAATATTATATAATTTATTATTATTATTATTATTATTATTATTATTATTATTATTATTATTATTATTATTATTATTATTATTAGAGAATGGATAGAGAGAGAGATAGAGAGAGAGGAGGGAGAGAGTGAATTACAGTGTAGACACGTTGACAGGAAGTTAAGATCAGCTGATTGGATTGCGTGTGAGTAATGTGATCAGGTTAGCTGAATCGAAAAGATTTGATTTGGACTTAGAACTGAACGGACGGCTTTGCCATTGTCTTCTCCTCTTCGCTGGGGGTGGGGAACGGACGCTTACGTGGTAGAAATAAGACCTAGAAGAAGAAAAACAACACAGGCCAAATTCACTTTCCACCTTCTGCAAGACATCTGGGAAAATGAAATAAACTATAGAACCAATTTCTTGTCTTGGTGTGAAATAAATCTTCGTCCCCAAAAACAGGTATCAAGTCTCCCTCCCAGACGAGAATTTCCAGATGGACCAACAAAATGACAGAAGGTATGTTCAAATGACATGTTACCTACATATTCACACTTAACAGCATATGAACATATGTAATAGAAAGACTAATAGATGATCAAACACAATGACATTAACTCTGATAAGATAATCAAACACTCAATCTTTTATAAATAGACACGTTTTAATATATCATCTCCATCCCAATTTCAACCAATATATAACAAACGCTCAGTTATGATACGACAACGTAACATTATTATTATTATGCGGCTAAGGTTTTTTTTATTCTTTACAATGATAGTATCGCAGTAAAAATTCATGTGACCTATTGTGTGAGGGAGGGGGGGAGATAACTTTGTTAGACCTTATTTTATCTCTTTTTATTATTATTATTATTATTATTATTATTATTATTATTATTGTCTTACACATGTTCGGATGTTTTATGTTTCTGTCTTTGTGTACATTTTTTCCGGCCAAAAGCAACATCAGCGGCGAAGTTTAAAAAATAGCAAACGAAACAAGTAAGCGTTTGTAACCGAAATTTTAATTTGAACTTGAAATTCATGGTTAAACAAGGAATTGTCTTACACATGTTCGGATGTTTTATGTTTCTGTCTTTGTTTACATTTTTTCCGGTCAAAAGCGACATCAGCGGCAGAGTTTAAAAAATAGTAAATGAAACAAGTAAGAGTTTCTAACCGAAATTTTAATTTGAACTTGAAATTCATGGTTAAACAAGGAATTGTCTTACACATGTTCGGATGTTTTATGTTTCTGTCTTTGTGTACATTTTTCCGGTCGTCAGCAACATCATCGGCGGAGTTTTAAAAAATAGCAGATGGGGGGAGGGAGCGTTTCTAACTGAAATTAGTATTTAAAAATTGAATTCACGGTTAAATGAGGAATTGTTTTTCACATGTTTGGATGTTTTATGTTTCTGTTTTGTGTACATTTTTCTGGCCAAAAGTGACATCGGCAGAGGAGTTTAAAAAAACGAACAAAGTAAGGTTTTCTAACTGAAATTATTATTATTATTATTATTATTATTTGTATTATTATTATTATTTGTATTATTATTATTTGTATTATTATTATTATTATTATTATTATTATTATTTTTGTCATCCTTCTTCTTCTACTTATTGTTATTATTATCATTATTTTTATTTTTATTATTATCATTATCATTATTATCATTATTATCATTATTATTTGTATTATTATTTTTTTTTATTTTATTATTATTATTATTTTTATTATCATTATCATTATTATTATTATTATTATTATTATTTGTATTATTATTATTTTTATTATTATTATTGTCATCCTTCTTCTTCTACTTATTATTATTATTATTATTATTATTATTATTATTATTATTATTATTATTATTATTATTTTTATTTTTATTATTATCATTATTATTATTATCATTATTATTATTATAATTTTTTTTTATTTTTTTTTTTTTATTACATTTTCACCCCAAACAAGGCACATTGCCACTTTGGTGTAGGGGGCTACTATCAGGGGAAACATCTACTGGGGTACTATGTAGGGATTAGGGCAGCGAGATGTTGGTTCACGTTGCACTTGAACTTATGCATGTCAGTACAGTTGGGGAAGCAGTGACCCGGAATGGAATTCCAAAGTCTAGCAGTTCTGGGGAAGAAACTACTGGAGTAGAAGGATCTTTTACATCTAGGGATCTCTACAGTGTGGGGGTGGGATTTTGCAGCTTGTCGGGTCTGTCGAGGGTGTTCACGTCATGGGGGCACAAGTGCTTGCAGTTCTTCAGAGCATTCACCATTATAGTACTTGTAGAACAGGCAGAGGGATGCAACGTTTCGACGATGGGACAGAGGCTGAAGTTTTGATGCCAGTTTAGGGCCTATCAGATTTGCGACTCTCTTTTGAACCCTGTCAAGGAGCGAGAGACTAGTAGCCGATGCACCGGCCCAAATATGACAGCAATACTCCATACATGGGCGAATAGTGGCCTTATAGAGGTACAGGATACTTTCGGGTGTTAAAAGTTTTCTAGCACGGTAGAGAGAGCCCACCTTCCTTGCAGCGGCCCTGGCAATGCCCTCGATGTAACTGTTCCAACTCATGTTTCCAGTGAACGTTAGGCCAAGGAGCTTGAGAGACGTACTCTCAGATAAAGAGTCGTTGGCCATTGCTATAGGTGGTAGAGAAGGTTTCTTGTAATTATTGAATGAAACCAGTTTTGTCTTGGTGGCATTGAACGTTACCATCCATTTTTGTCCCCATTCCACTACTGATTGGAGGTCATCCTCTAGTGTTTCTGCCATTACTTTAGATATATGTTCGTTTGTTTTCCTGTCGTGCCTGCTATAGAGTGTGGTGTCATCAGCATATATCCCCATCTCAGAGGCAATCTTGTCGGGGAGGTCATTTATGAATATCAGGAACAGCAGAGGTCCCAGGATAGATCCTTGGGGCACTCCCGCATTTATATCATATTGTTTAGATGTACGACCGTCGAGGACAACCTGGATTTTTCTCTTATCTAAGAAGGATTTAATTACGTTAAGTATTCTACCAGTGATACCGTAAGATCTAATCTTCCTGAGGAGACCCTCATGCCATACCCTGTCAAAAGCCTTAGATATATCTAGAGCTACCGCTCTTCCCTCTCCCGCTTTGTCCAGTGAATGGTATATGCATTCAGAGATTACAGTGAGGATGTCTGCCGTGGAACGGGCTTGTCTAAATCCATATTGACGGTCGGTCAGAAGTTTAGCATCTGTAAGGTGCTGGACTAGAGCATGGTTAATTAAGGTCTCAAATATTTTGGCAAAAAGTGGGAGGAGGCTAATAGGGCGATAATTTAATGGGTCAGTTCTTTCGCCAGAATTCTTGAATACTGGTACTACAGAAGCAGTTTTCCAACAGCTCGGAAAGCAAGATTCATTAAGGCATTTGTTGTAGAGTTTGGAGAGAACTGGAGCTACTTCGGCTGAGCACTTTTTTAATAGCACAGCTGGGATGAGGTCGGGTCCACATGCTTTGGAAGTGTCAAGGTTTTTTATGATAGCATGCACCTGAGCAGGGGTGATTTTCAGGTCGTCTAGCGTGGCGTCTGTCCGCATAGGAAATTGAGGTAGGGGGTGGTTTAGAGGGTCCAGTGTGGAGTTTGAGGCAAACCGACTGGCAAGCATGTTAGCCTTCTCGGTTGCTGAGCAAAGAACCTCGTGATTGTTGGTTAGTGGGGGAATTGTTGATTGGACAGGAAGTGCTGGTGATGATTGAGGCGGTGACAGGGACGTCGATCAGCTGCTTTGAGTGAGAATAGTGGTCAGTCAGCAGGTTCTTGGGAGTCAGATTGCGAATTTAAAAAACTGTGTGACATTGCTGACATCGATTTTGTGCAAGTTCTGATGACCCCAAGTTATTTAATATTTCAGGCACGCGCGCCCCAACATCACATCCGCCCCCCCCCCCGCTCGCGCCCCCAATGTACACAGTAAAATCTTCGGAAAATGCTAAATGGTGTTCTAATTGGTAAATGTCGGCGCGTTACTTACGGAAAAACGTTTAACTAAACTGCAAAAGCACCTATTAAGCCACATAAGTTCCCCCCCCCGCAAAAAAAAGAATGAAAAACATAAAGATGTTTGGTGCTTATGTTTTTGTAAATCACATTAAAAACTACGCGAGACAAAAAAAAAAAAGTCCCTCAATTTGTTGTACTTTTCTTTAACTGTAAGTCATTAAGAAAATGTCAGTCCGTAATTTTTTGATTGGTACGCCATGTGAGAAGGCAGTTTGCTAGGCGAAGCAAGCCGTCATTCATGCTGCAGCGCACGCGCGTAGCGTAAAAGGAAGCTGCAAAAAGGTGGAAAGTTATTCGTGGGTTCGGGGGTTAATACCATGCAAACGGTAAATTTGCCCCAAGTTTGACTATCAGATTCGTTGTCAGCGACCTCAATTACCTATAAAAAAAAAAAAACAAATTAGAGTGGTCGGTGTTCTGTAGTAGCGTATCTGGATATTTACCAAAAAAAAAAAAAATTCTGAAACTTCACCTAACAATGTAATAAAAATAATGGAAAAATTCTTCAGTTAAATAAAATATACTGAAAATCTTTAAATAGGAAATAAATATTTCTTTAAATAAATTAAATCGTAAGTAATGAAACACTGTTTTATTTCATATTAAAAAAAATTGTTGTGCCGGTGGGCATTAGATGATGAATGCCTGTAAAAGAAGCTAAATAAAATGAACAAAACATAAGTAATAACTATGTAAACAACGTGAAGCTGTATAAATGTTACAAAATTACTCGATTCGGCATTAAATAACACGAAAAAGGATTGATATGCCGTAAAGCAAAAACAAAACAGAACAAGACGTAAAATATGTTTTGACTCTGTGTATTTGCGAATGGTGACTTTGGTGATTTATTTAATAAAGTCATTCTTGACTTTTGTAACATGTATTTCTAAACATATTTTTTGTTGTGTAAATAAAAAGTAAATAAAAAAAAACATAAAGTGGCACAGTAAAAAAAAAAAAAACGAACTCGTAGCGTTAAATGTAAAAAATATATTTATTACTGAATAAAATAGAATAAGCGTTCCTACAATAATAAACAGAAGACATCGTTAAAAATGTAAGTAAAATACTATTTAAACTGTGGAACGATACCTTCTATGCATAATTGCCTTTAAAATAATCCGGAACCATAAATAGACAGTTATTTTTATTATTTTTTTTTTTCGGGAACTTTTGGGAAATAAAATGGGTTACTGATTTTTACTGATAAAGATTGAACAATAAAGGGAGATAATTCACATTAATTAATGTTTGCGATGATGATGACGCGTTTCATTAATTAATGTTTGCGATGATGATGACGTGACACCGTACGGACAAGCAAATTAATATATAGATTATTATTATTTAAAAAAAAAAAAAAATTTACTTTATTGGTTATTACTATAATCACTAATATTATTACTAGTAGTAGTAGTGGTGGTGGTGGTAGTAGTGATGGTATGTTTTTCTTATTACTGTAGCTGTAATGGTATGTGTTGTTTTTTGCTGTCATTGCTATTGTTGTTTTTTCTGTTAATATTATTGCTACCGATATTAATGTTGCTATTATCATTGTAGATTTTATTTCTATTGTTGTTGGTGGTGGTAATGGGAATAGTGGTGGTGATGGAGGAAAAAGGTCGGGAGGGGATCTTTGACCTTGGTAGGGAACCCTCCTAGAGATAATGTCTCGATAAAACTATTGGTGGTGGTGGAACCTTAAATTTACTAACCCCAAAGTATTGAAAATAACGACGTGAATGAGGCTAGAACATCTTGTGATGGTCTCACGTCAGGTAGGTGTCCCACTGGTCAACAGGGTGTGTCCTGTCGTCATCATACAACTGTTCTAAATTCTGAGGATGTGGCTGGATATAGGGAGATTGAGAATTGCCGGAGAGGCTCCCAAGACACGAAGGGAGTTGGAACAGGAAATGTAAAAAAACGTGGACGGATGAGGAAAGAAGAGTACTGTGGGAATGCTGTGTAAGAAGTGGAAGTACCAAATCTGGTGGATATATCCGAAAAGTGAAGGAAGAATGGGAATCGAGAGGAGGAGGAGGAGTTAGAAGTGTCACAAGTTTGGTATCCTAGTTAAAACAAATTAAAAATAACAACCTACTTTCAGTGATTGCAAGAGAAGAGATTGAATGGATGGTTAGGAATGAAATGAATAACGAAAGTAAAATTGATGAAACTAGCTCTGATGAAAGAACTGAGAGAGTGGAAGTGCAGAAGGGAAATGTAAACGATGATGGGAGGTGGACAACTGAGGAGGTATGGAATCCTATGGTTAGGGAAAGTAATGAGAAAGAGTTTGAAGGATCTAAGGCAGATGAGATCATTGACTCTGAGACAATGGAGCCAGTGAAAGGAGCAGATGTATGGAGAAGTGGTGATGAAGTTCGAACTTTGACTTCTGTAGAAAAAGAAGTACTTCAAAATTTAAGAGAGGTTCTTCTTAGAGACAATATCATAGAGATTCCAAGTATGAAGTGTAGTGATAGGCGGAAGGTGAAAAACGAGGTAAAAATAATTCAAGGAGTAATTCACAACATAAGAAAGAACATATCGATTACGGAACTTAACAGGCTTCTGTATGCAGTGTCATACGTTATTGCGAATCATCTTGGCTTATTACAGAAGAAAAAGGGAGAAATGAAGGATAGAAGGCCACACTGGGAGAGACGGCTTGAAGAAAGTATTAAACGGTGGCAGAAAGACATTGGTAGAATCGAAGAAATAAGAAAAAGGAGTTAAACTGGGACAGAAAGCCAAGGACGAGCTTGAAAGGAGGTATAGATTGCTGGAAAAGGGAATTGTTATATTCCTAAATACTTAGGAAATAAAGACAAACGTGAGTTACACCGAGTGGTATGTGTAATGGGGTTTATTTATAATACAGAAACGTAAGGCTGCTCGCCTAAGGTAAATAGAAGTACATAGTAACAAGTATGGGGAAGAAAGTCTGATAATCAACACGTAAGACTATCCGTCTTACTGCGACTGCTTGTCTGCCGCTGTCTGCCGCTGTCTGCCAAACAGTCCAATATATATATACAGTTTGTAACCGGTGTATAGCCAGTTATGTTCCTTCACAACACCTCCCCCTGAAGCTGAAATCTTCCTGATTTTAGCTTAAATACCTCTTCCTTTTAGGGTCAGGGCTTAATCTCCTGGTAACTTTTCTCTTTCTTGCGCTTTTCCTTCTGGTCAGCGTTACCCGGGGTAAAGGTTTCTGTCCAGCCCGTATGGTCGGTTCAGGCGAAATATTCATTGTTTGCGGTACATACGCTGGTTTTGGTATATCAAAAATATCGCACAATGTTTCCATTGGTGTCTCTTCCACATTTGGAGACAGTCTGGGACGTATTTGATTTCTGTGTCTTTTGCAGACAAAACTTAATCCTTGGATGGTATAGACCATGCTCCCAATCCTTTTTTTGATAATACCTTCAACCCACTGATTTCGTCCATTTTGAAAATTTTTGAAATATACATTTTCACCTGGGGAGAAGCACTTGGTATTAAGGTTTTCTTTTTTGAAAACTTTCTTTTTCTCTGGTAGCAGCCTATCGAAGACAGATCTTATCTTTCTTGCAAACATTAGCTCAGCCGGGGAAGAATTGACATTATTATTAGGATTTGGTGTCACCCTGTAAATTGCTAAAAATGTTTGAATACATTGTTCGTCTGTGTCCGTAGTAAGATTTTTCTTAAGTGCCCTTTTAAACGTATCTACAAATTTTTCGGCCAACCCATTCGATCGTGGATGGTACACAGGTGTTGTCATATGTAGAATATTTAGTGAGTCACAGAATTCTTTGAATTCATGAGCAGTAAATGCTGTTCCATTATCGCTCACTAAGGTTTTTGGCACTCCAAAACGGCTAAAAATTTCATTAAGCGCACTCACAGTGTTTTTTGCTGTTGGATGTCTAAACTTAAATATTTCTGGCCATTTTGAAAAAGAATCTACAATAATCAAGTAAAAATAACCATTTATAGGTCCCGCATAATCAATATGCAGACGTGACCAGGGTAGGTCCGTCTTTGGCCATGGCGTCGTTTTTACTGGAGGATCTCGAGCTGCTAATTGACATCCTCTGCATGTCTTGACACATTTTTCAACTTCCTTGTCCATACCAGGCCAGTACACATATCCTCTCATAAGGGATTTCATTCTCGAAATGCCCGGATGACCTGTATGAAATTCCTTCAGAATTTTCCTCTGTAACGTTAGTGGAATTACGATCCTCTCACCATACATGAGCACATCTTCACAGATGGAAAAAGGCGTTGTTTGATCTACCTTTTTATTTTTTTTTATCCATCCCAATTGATTTTTCATTTTCTTAATGAAAATGTCATTTACTGCCTCTTTTTTTATTTTTTCGAAAGTTACCGGAAGTTCACGTATCATATTACACATTGAACTTGTACATTCACTTTCGTCTTTAAGCGCAGCAATTACCGTTTCTTCGAAACTTTCGCTTCTTTTAGGGATCAACCGTGATAATGCATCTGCGTGTCCTAACTTTTTTGAGGATACATGTTCCATCTTAAACTGATAGTTTAAGAGGGTTACAGCCCATCGCTGTAATCGATTCGCAGTATGTGTGGGAATGCCTTTCTTTGATCCAAATATGGTAAGTAGGGGTTTATGGTCGGTTTGCAAAATAAAAGATCGTCCATGGAGAAATCGATTGTACTTTGTAATTCCAAATATTATCGACAGTGCCTCTTTTTCAATTTGGCTGTAATTTTTCTCCGCTGCAACCAACGTTCTTGAAGCATGGGCGATAGCTTTTGTCCTACCATCCTCATACTTGTGAAGTAATACAGCGCCAACACCGTAATCACTGGCGTCCGTTGCTAGTATTAGTTCCTTTTCTGGATTGAAATGTGCCAATGCTAAGTCTGACAGTAGACATCTTTTGATATTTTGGAAAGCAGATTCACATTCCTTATTCCAGTTCCATTTAACACCCTTTTTCAGTAACTCGTTAAGAGGAGCTCTTAAATTATGTATGTTAGGGATGTAAATTGCATAGTATTGAACTAATCCCAAAAACGATTTTAATTTTGTCACTGAATCTGGAGCAGGCATCTTTTCAATTGCTTCAGTCCTTTGTGGATCCGGTCTTCGACCCTCTTTGTCGATTATTTGACCTAGATATTTAATTTTTTTCATAAAAAAATCGCATTTTTCTGGGCTCAATTTAAAACCAAATTCCTGTATTCTTTTGAATACTTCTTTTACATGCTTCTTATGATCTTGCAAATTTTCACTTTTAATTAGGATATCGTCAAGGTAGGCCATTGAAAATTCCAACCCTGCCAGCATCGTGTCCATAATTTGCTGGAAAATAGCAGGAGCAACCTTTAATCCAAAAGGAAGCCTCTTTAGCTTAAAAATGCCCTTATGAGTATTTATGCCTAAGTATTTGGAGCATTCATCGCTGATCTTAATTTGCAAGTAAGCATCTGAGAGGTCTATCTTAGAAAAAATTTTTCCTCCGTTAAGCTTAGAGAACAGATCTTCTGCGGACGGAAGGGGATAATTATGGTCCAATAGACAGTCATTTAAACCCGTTGAAAAATCTCCACAGACCCTTATTCTGTTATTTTTTTTCTTTACATACACGGTTGGACTTGCCCAATCTGTGTGGTTAACTTTTTCAATGACTTCCAGTTGTTGAAGTCTATCCAACTCTTTTTCGATTGCGTCCATCGCTGAAAAAGGCACATTCCTTTTAGGTTTGAATACTGGAGTGGCATTTTTCTTTAATTCAAATTTTGCCTCTGTCTTAATACAGAGTCCTAGTCCTTCGGCAAAAACATTGGGAAATTCAGTTTTCAAATCCTTCAGGAAGTCTTCCCTTTGGTTTGCTTTTTCTGCAGTTAAAACGTTACAAAACGAATTTATGGGTTTCTCCCATAAATTAAACAGGACAATCCAATCTACCCCAAACAGGCATGTATTCTTTCCTGGTACGACGTACACTTTGGATTTATGAGTCTGGTTAGCGAATGTCACTTTGCATTTTAATTCTCCCTTGAACTCTAATCTTTTGCCGCACACACTTCTCGCCGTCTTTCTGGTTTTCGTTAATTCAGGTCGACCTATCCTTTTCCATATATCTTCATTTATAATACTAATATCTGCACCGCTATCCAGAAGCAATGTAACCAGATGTCCATTTATCCGAACATCAACATATTTCCGTCTTTCGCAGCTTTTTTCTTTATTCATGCGAAGCGTATTTACATTATCGGTCCCTTGTCTTTTCTTCTGGGCACAGTATGTTCCCTTGTGACCTCTGAGACCACATTCATAACATATTTTGTTCCTAAACCAGCAGGTCTTATTGTTGTGTCTTAAACTACCACAACATTTACACTTTAGCTTTGGGTCTTTGTATCCTTTAAGGATCCTGTGTTCTTGGAACCTGGACTTTCTTGTGGTCCCTTGCCTTTTTACTTGCTGCACCTTAAAAATATTTTTCTCTTCAATGCGAGTGTTGTCTTTCTTTATGTTAATCAGACGTTGACACTCTTCAGTGACTTTTTGCAATGTTATGTTAGGATCCGCCTCCATAATTGTTAGGATCCGTGAACGTATATCTTTGTCCCTTGGTGCTATGAGACCTTGTACAAAGATTAAACATTTAAATTGGTCTGCGGAAATTTCATTCAATTTAAATGATTCGCATAAACAGTTCACAGTGCAAGCATATTCTAGATAGTCTTCAGCTTCTGCCTTCTGAATGTTCAAACATTTGTATCTAGAGTGAAATAGGCTATCCCTTTTATCAAATATTTTCGACAAGGTACTAATTGTTTCCTCGAACGAAACCTCCTCCGGTTTTTTTGGTAGAATTAGATTTGCATACTTGGTGTTTTCATCAGTACCCAGTTTTTGTAGTAGCAGGGTAACTTTTTCCTCATCGGTCCAGTCTAAACATCTTTTCGTAAAAATTGTTTCGTATCTTCTGTAGTATGCAGGGAAAGTAACACCAGTATCCGGGGAGTAACGAAATTCCGTTAGTGAATTTGAAATACCCTCGGCAGAAAAATTAGTCTTCTTCCCGGTCGACGTTAGAATTAGCTTTTCTAAATTCTTTTGCTGTGTCGACATTTGTCGTTGTAGTATGTTTGTTTGTTCTTGTTGTGCCTCTAAAGTTTTTTGTGTTCTTTCTTGTTGTTGTTGCAGCTGTTGCTGTAGCTGTTGTTGTTGAATTTGTTGTTGTTGTTGTTGTTGCGCTAAAAATTGTTGAGTCATTTTTGTCTGTTCCTGGATGCTAAGGGCTAGAGCCTTAGTTAACTCTGCTAATTGTTCCATGTTAGCTTCTAGTACAAAAATGTCTTTTCGAATTCTACACAATAATTCCAAAGAAAAATCGTAAATTTACGTATATCGTAAATTAGTAGCAATATGCAGACACAACACGTTTCAACAAAGTTCATCCATAGTAATTCAACAGGCTTTGTAAAATAATTCTTTTTTTTTTTTTTTTTTCAACAACGTAAGTTCATACACAAAATATTTCTTACTTCCCACGACAAATAGTTCCAATTATTTATATAAAGGCAATAACAAACAATTAATTTTCCAAAAAAAAAAAAATATATGGCTGCCGTTCCCACGTGGCATAAAATGGTACAATAGTCGTTGTATTTATATTTTTTCTTTCGAAACTCGTCAAAATAAATATAAATTCCACTTTACCTTGAACATGTTTCTATAATTTCTTGTGAGTTCTTTACGAAGAAAAATCCGTACTTTTCGCTACTTTAGGTAGGAAAAATTTTTAAATTCATTGACGCACGTGGTCAAAAATCCTTGTGTAGTTTGTTTTTTTCGTAAAACAAAAAATCCTTGCATTGTACACAGTCCTTGGTACGGTAATTTATCTCTGTTAAGAGAAAGAACATCCTTTCGTCGCCATTGTTATATTCCTAAATACTTAGGAAATAAAGACAAACGTGAGTTACACCGAGTGGTATGTGTAATGGGGTTTATTTATAATACAGAAACGTAAGGCTGCTCGCCTAAGGTAAATAGAAGTACATAGTAACAAGTATGGGGAAGAAAGTCTGATAATCAACACGTAAGACTATCCGTCTTACTGCGACTGCTTGTCTGCCGCTGTCTGCCGCTGTCTGCCAAACAGTCCAATATATATATACAGTTTGTAACCGGTGTATAGCCAGTTATGTTCCTTCACAACAGGAATGATGAACGTTCTAACAATGTTGAAAGAGAAGGTCCACACTGGTGGTATGAAAATTAGGAACTTTGTTGGAAAAAGTGTTGCATTTCGGCAGAACAACCTTTTCCGGAACAATCAGTCTCAGCTGTATAAAGAATTAAATGGTAGTAAACAGGCGGGAAATGACAACACTCCAAATGCAAAAGATGCAAGGAAGTTCTGGAGTGGGATTTGGTCTGTCAAAGGGCGATATAATGAGAAAGCTAGCTGGTTGGGAGAGGTCAGAGAAAGGCTATCAGAAATGCAGCAGATGAAGAACGTTGAGATAACCATCAATGACGTTAAGGCTGGCATACGAAGGATGACAAACTGGAAGGCACCTGGTCTAGATGGAGTGATGGGCTTCTGGTTTAAACAGTTTCCATGCCTTTATCCACCTATAGCTGCTGCTCTGCAAAGGGTTCTAGAGTCGGGAGATGTTCCTGATTGGCTTGTAAAGGGAAGAACAACACTGATTCGGAAAGATCCTGCAAAAGGAACAGATGCCAATAATTATAGACCAATTACATGTGAAAACTGTTGTCTGGAATATTTGCAGAGAAAATTTATGAACATCTAGAGAATAATGGTGTTTTTCCTGACGAACAAAAGGGGTGCCGGAAAGGCTCGAGAGGTACTAAAGAGCAAGTACTAATTGATAAAGCAATAATGCAGGATGCGAAAAAGAAGAAGAAGAGGAATCTGAGCGTAGAACCGAGGAGATGTCGTTGAAGGAGCATGTGTTTAGAAGTTAGGAGTGGATGCTTAAGGTTGTGGCCAATGAAGTGGAGGTGTGTGAGACCAAAGCTGATTATGTGAAACGTATGGATAGAGAAACTGGCTAGGAAGAAAATGCATGGAAAATTCTTCCAGGATATAGCAGAACTGGCTGATGAAAGATCATGGCAATGGCTAAGAGCTGGGTATCTGGCTATGAGTACTGAACCTTTTGTTTGTGCAGCACAAGAGCAGGCATTAGGAACACGATTGTTCAAAAAAGTGGTTCTAGGAGAGGAGGTTGCTGCAGAATTCCAGATTTGTGGTAAAACCTCAAATTCAATTGCGCACCTTGCAGCAGGGTGTAGTGGACTAGCCCAGAGAGAGTACCGCAAAAGACACCATCACATGGGACTTCGGATATATTGGGAGGTGTGTAAGAGGATTGGGGTGAAGTGTGCTGGAAAATGGTTTGAGGAGGTGCCTGATGAAGTGAGAACAAGTGAGGATGGCAAGGTAGTGGGGTGGTGAGACAAAAGTGTCATAACGACCAAGCAATTAAACATAATCATCCGGATTTGGTCGTCATTGACAAAGTCTCTAGAAGTGTTGGGTATATAAACAGGGGTCTACAGCACATTGTCTAAATTGTTGTTTAATCATATAATCATGAAATACTGTGTTCCAACACTGAACACTCTGCTTTAGACCATATAATGACTTGTTAAGTCGCCACACACTATTTTTAATTTTCATTATAAATCCCTCTGGAGGGGTTATATAAATTTCACAGTGTATATAAGCATTTTTTTCGTCCATTTGATGGATGTTTAGGTCATATTGTGATGCGACTTGCAGTAAAATTCTGATTGTTGTTAAGTTTGTGGTCAGTGAAAACGTAGAAAAATATTCTATACCGTAAATCTGAGAGTACTCTTTAGCAACAAATCTAGCCTTGTACTGTTCTACGCCTGATGCTGTAGTTTTTTTTGTAAAGACCCATCTTGTAGAAATAACATGTTTATCTCTTGGGAGAGGCACTACCGTATAGGTATCATTTTCGGTTAAGGCATCTATTTCTTTTTTCATGGCAATTTTCCATTCATCACAATGTTCTGAATTAATTGCTTCGTTAAAGCTTTTTGGCGCATTTTCTATTGAATAGCAATAGTCGATTTGATAATATTTTATATTGTCGACCACAAAAAAATCGGGTCGCCTTCTATTTCTTTTGGGATATCTTTCGACTTTATCATCATCATGGACACTCTCGTCTCTGTCATTTTTATTGTCTTCATTTGTTTCAATTATTTGAGGGAATATAATTTCATCTTCTTCATATGACGAGTTTTCGTCTGTAAAATTAAACGTGTCTGTGAATTTTACACATCGGATTCTTTTTATTTTATTTTTTTCGGGAAAAAATACTAAATTGGCTGGACTGTTTTTATCATATCCAAGAAATATACCTATGTCGGCTTTAATATTCAATTTACTTTTTTTATCTATATATGCGAAGCAAGTTGAACCAAATATATGCATTCTGCTTAAATTTGTTTTTTACCACAGAAAGATTCATATGGGGTTTTAGATAATGTTTTGTTAAAGCACCTCTTGTGTATATAGGCTGCATACGTCCAGAGGTTTTTGGGGAGTTTTGATTCAATGAGTAGGCATCTTGCCATTTCAAAAAGTGTCCGCCACGCACGTTCAGCAGTCCCGTTCTGGTGTGGCGATCTAGGAACTGATGTTTCATGCCTGATATGATGGTTAATTAGTAAAAGTTCAAAGTCTTTATTGGTGAATTCCGTACTGTTGTCAGAGCGAATACACTTGATTTCACCATGGGAGCCATGTCGGCTAGATATTTTTTAGTTGCTAGCATGGTATCAGATTTGTTCTTTAAAAAGTAAACCATTATTAAACCTGAATGGTCATCTACGAAATTCAACACATATCTATAATGTTCTCTGGCCATCGGTTCTACGAGACCGTTCAAGTCACAATGCACCATTGATAGGATTTTTTGGGCCTTTTTGTCTGGCATCTTGCTTTGATAGTTTGTCATTTTCCCTTGCGTACAGACGTCGCAGTTGAAGTTTTTTGATGTTTGTATTTTCATTCCATCAACTGCAGTCGGCAACTTTTTGATATCAGGAATATTGCAGTGTCCAAGAATTTTATGCCATGTCTGTAGATCATGGCAGGCGGTTTTCGATGGGACTACTTAAATAATATAGTTTTCCATTTTCTTTAATGTCGAATACAGTTCCATTCGGGTATACCAGTTTTGATTTATTGGGGCTAAAGTTTATATTTGCACCTTGTTTTGTGGCAGCTTGTACAGAAAATATATTTTGTTTAAATTTTGGGATTAGAAGAGCGTTTTCTAGAATACAGAAACACAGTTCACCTTTATTGTTCTTTAGCGAGATTTTCGCATTGCCTTTTTTCAAAACGATATCATTTACTCGACTCCCGTCAGCTAGTTCTACAAAATGATTTTGTGGCTTAAAGTTGGGATCAAAATTGATAAAATCAGATTCCTTTGTAATCACATGTGCCGTGGCCTCACAATCGACAAGAAAATTATTATTGCTTGTTGACGCATCAAATGTACACGAAAATAAAAATGTATGTTCGCTAACAGAGCTCTCTACATTTTTAATGTAGTCGCCATTTTGAGTCCTGTATCTACATTGGAAACTCTTGTGATTAGGTCGTCCACAATTATAACAAATAATTTTTGTACTTTTCTTAGGAAAAAACCTGCTTTTGGCAAAGTTGCGTTTTTTATTTCTGGTATGGGTATAATTCGATTTTGGTGTCTTTATGTGTGTATTTTTAAATTTCATGATATTTGTGGATTCGTTTTTTTCTGTGATCATTTTTTCAGTTTCTTCGTAACTTTTGAGTGCTACCCTGAATTGGCTAAAAGTCATGGGTTTTTCTTTCTGGGTTATCACGGTGGTAAATGGCTTGAAATCACTCGGTAATCCCTTAAGGACCATGGAAATTAACAGACTGTCACTTATAACTTCACCAGACATTTTTAAAGAATTTGCAGTTGTCTCGGCTCTTATAATATAATCAGCAATAGTTTCGGCTTCCATTCGTTTTAGAGAGGTCAGTTCAGTGTATAAAGAAATAATTTTGGGTTTTCCTTTCGATAAATAATGCTCTCTCAATATGTTCAATGCTTTGCAGCCGTCGTCCAGGGCTTCTCTCATTACCAGCGATAGACTTCGGTCATCTAAACACTGTATTAATTCTGCAAAGACAGTTGCGTTCTTTTCAATGAAGTCGGGGTCGTTTCTGTTTTCAGGTTGTGTTTGAAGTACTTTGTGTAGCTTTTGGATTCGTAGATATCCTAGAAATTTAACTTGCCACAATTCGAATTTTGATTCAGATCCATCGAAATAAAGACGCACGCTAGGCGCATAACCTCTAGAAGTGTTGGGTATATAAACAGGGGTCTACAGCGCATTGTCTAAATTGTTGTTTAATAATATAATCATGAAATACTGTGTTCCAACACTGAGCGTTCTGCTTTAGACCATATAATGACTTAAGTCGCCACAAAGTCCCAAAAAACTAGCAGATTGTAGACTTCTCAGTACCCTGGGACAGGAATGTGAGAGAGAAGGAGAATGAGAAGTGGAGCAATTATGCTCCATTGGCCTTGGAGATAAGGCGTATACATGGGGTTAAAACACAAATAATCCCGGTCGTAGTTGGTACACTAGGAGTAGTATCAAGTCGTAGTTGGTACACTAGGAGTAGTATCAAGTCGTCTGGAAGGACAATTGAAAAAGCTACAAATCCCCGATGTTTTAGTGGCCTTCAGACCTCTGCAATTATAGGTACCACCAACATCCTTAGGAAAACCCTTGATCTTTGAAGCTCCTGATTTGAAGCTGGGATTAAGGGAAATTCTCTGGAAATGAATCCCATCCCTTTCCAGAGAGACGTTCTTAAACGAAATCAGAATTATTATATATATATATATATATATATATATATATATATATATATATATATATATATATATATATATATAATAACAATTCTGATTTCGTTTAAGAAATATATATATATATATATATATACTAGTTTGTTATAAATTTTTTGTTGTTGTTGTTGTTGATGTTTTTATTTTAGTTTTAGTTTTTTTTAATATTTGTTTTCGTGTGTAAGGTGGGTAATTGGGTTTATTTTCATGTATTTTTTATTTGTTTTATTTTGTGGCTATAATATTCTTTCTTTGTTTATGTATATAGACATTTATTTATTTATTTATTTTTAATTATATAGTACCCAGTAAACGCCAGGTAAATTATAGTATAAGGGAGATTAATCTGTTTAACTTGTTGACTTTTACCTTTTTTTTTGCTAAAGTTTAGTAAATATATATATATATATACTATATATATATATATACAAAACGCACATATATATAAACGCATATATATATATATATATACTATATATATATACACAAACGCACATATATATAAAGACATATAAATACATAAATACATATATACCACACATACGTACCATATAGATACCATATTTAGTAAATTATAGTATAAGGGAGATAACTCTGTACAACTTTATTTCTTTTACTTATTTTTCTTTATGAAGTTTTACTGATTTGCTATAAATGTATATATATATATATATATATATATATATATATATATATATATATATATATATACAAAAGTGGATAATTACATTTTAAAAATAATATATACCACTCCCAATGTGGGGGTACCAAATTGGTTAAAAGGAAAAATTATTCCCAGCTAATGCGCTTTCGTAAATAATTGAATTAATTCAAAACATATCGCTAAAACCAAAACAAACAACATTTATATATATACTTAGTGATTATAATATTACTTCTCAGTTTATGTATGGATATTTACATTATTTCCTGGGTTTTTTTCCGTATTTGCTAACTTGATCTGGTCTATTTCTCCCTCACGTCTATCGCAATCGATCTACACTCCTTTGCGTTTATGTCTTCATCACCTTTTTTCTCTCTTTACTTATTTTTTTATTATATTAAGTTTAAATTTATCTATTTTTTTACTGATTTTTTTTAATATGACGTTATCTAAACACCTGATCCTTAAGTATGAATGTGTTTGGTGTTATTGATGCATAGAGTTATATATTCTGATTTCTACCTATATACAAATTTACGTATATATATACATATATATATACATATACATACATATACACACACGCATATATACATACATGTACACACACACAAACAACGAGGTGAGGAATGATAGATGAATAAAAGTTAGACATTTCTTTTCTCAAACACACTCGTCTACTTGTTTGTTTGTTTGGTTTTCTTTTCTTTACTCACATGATTCCGGTCATTTTTCGCATTGTTTTGGGTTTTAAAACATGTATATATATATATATATATATATATATATATATTATATTATATTATATATATATATTATATTATATTATATATTATATTATGTATATAATATATATTATATTATATATATAATATATATATATTATATTATATATTATGTTATATATTATATAATATGTATTATATTATATATAATATAATATATATTATATTATATATATATTATATTATATATAAATTATATATATTATATAATACATATCACATATTCTATACATATATATATATATATATATATATATATATATATATATATATTATAGAAATAAAACAATTAAGACTGTAAATTAAAAGTTACAGGTAAATTTATTGTTTGACAGAATAGTCCAAAAACAATTTTCAAAAAATTCTGCAGAATTTCGAAGAATGCTATTCTTCTCTTCAAAATTTCTAAATACCATACGTCTATGGCTAATCAACCACACCCAGAATCCCTAAAGCGCTCACTCCCAATTAATTCCCACAGGATGCAAAATAAGATTGAAAGGAGAGCATTTAAATTCAATTATACACCCCGCACATAATCCTTACTTTGATGAATTTGAAAACTCTATGGTAGTTCTCGTTAAGAGATTCAAATTCAAAAAGTAAAAGCACCCTCCTAATCCAGCTTCTAGAAAAATTAACAATTTGGGACAAAAATAAAAACAAGACCCCATATATTTGTCCCAACTGACAAAACTAAAAATTACTACAAACTTGACTACCCGGCTTACAAAGAGTTTACCAAAGCTTACAAAGTCGTACCTCTTAACACTTTAGATAAAAACTTTTACAATCGATGAACATTCATAAATTTATGCAAATATCAACTCCAGATTTACCCTCAAGGACCACAAATCTAATTTCCAAGATAACTTATTATCAGATTGATCTGCCCCTCTAGCTCTGATATTGGCACTGTGAGCAAAAGAATACTAGATAGAATCATCCCTTCTGTAATGAAACAGTAAGCTTACCTCTTTGGCAAAATTCTGACTTGGTAATTAATTCATTTACTAGCCTCAAAGATAAACATAGTCTAAGTTTCATTACATTTGACATAAACAATTACCACCAATCAATTTTCCCATACTTTTAAATAAGGCTCTTGAAAAAAAAAAAACTCAGATTTAACGGACTTAGAAATGAAACTGATTCTCTTGGCTAGACGTTCTCTCATTTATTTTGACAATAAGCATTGGACTAGGAAGGATACCCTCAATAATTTTGATATCCTTATGGGCCCTTCGAACTCTGCTAGGTAACAGATTTGTTGGGGATTTTGCTTTTAAAGGAGCTTAAGATACACTTTAAACAGATCCAAGGGGGTCTCTATGGAGATGATGCCCTTCTTGCTCTTGTAGCTAGATCTAGAGAGTATAATAAAACCGTCAAGAAACTTCATGATTTTTAAAAATAATTTTGGGCTTTCTATAACAGTTGAACCTAATTTATTTTTTTTTTACATAGGAGTTACCACTTATCAAGGTCCTGAGGCCACTCAAGGATAAGGGTTATTGAGTGTACAGTGATCAATGGTATAATATCGTAGTAGTCGTTATTAATGGAAATTTGGTAGATTGGATTACTTAAGGGGGCGGTTCATCAAGAATTTGTTTATGTTGGACTTGAAAACAACCAAGTTGTAGTCAGCTGGAAAGAGAGTTCCACAGGCGTGCACTTTTAAAAAAGAAGCTTACTTAGGGGGACAGTTCATCAAGAACTTTTTTACGTTGGACTTGAAGATAATCAGATTGTAGTCAGCTGGAAAGCTTGTAATCGGAAATGAGTTCCACTGGCGTGCAGTTCTAAGAAAGAAGCTTTGTTCATGGAATCTACGTTCTGATTTAAGCACAGTTAAAGAGTGGGGAAAGTTATTGACAGTGGTTTCAGCTAGATGGGTGTTTTTCGAGAAAGATTGGTGGTGAGGGACCAGAGACTGGAGCTCAGACGAGCACTTGGCGTGGAAGTAACGATAAAACAAATACAAGCTCGCGATGTCCCTTCTGTGGGAGAGAGGTTGCAGGGAAGAGAAAAGGGCATCCCCCACTAAGTTACGAAGTCTGTTTTGTACTCTGCCCAGATGTGGCAACAATACTCCATCTGTGGACGTACTTAGTTTTTATATAGATAGAGAATTGCATCAGCAGTGAGATATCTGCTGGAGCCGTAGAAAGATCCCACTATTCTTCCAGCGACCTTGGCAACAGATTTGATGTATGTGTTCCATTTCAGATCAGGAGTGAAGGTCAAGCCCAGAAGCTTGTCAAAACATGAAGCTACTCTGAGACAAGAGCCCTCCATTTCAATTGATGGTTAAGAAAACATCAGACCTCTTAGATATCTCACTTAATCTTAAGTCGGAAGCTTACAGCCAAACCTTACACTTTTATGGAAATCAGGATATATGGAGAATATAAAAATGCAAACATGTGAACCAAAGAATTCGACGTTTACTCTCATTAATTACGCATATGCCTCGAACAAAAAGAAATCATCAGATTAAATGTAATAGCAATAATAACTTCGACCCCTCCATCCACAATCGCACCAACCAACTATCTAACCAAAATAATCTAACCCTAGGAAAAGAATGAGGAGAAAATAATATTTGGTTTAACTCCGTCTTTCAGTTCTAATGTAAAAATTAATATTCCCAAAGATTTTTTCAATATTATTGAAGGTTGTTGTAAGAGCTCATAGTATTAGCATGGAACAGATCTCTTATACAGCCTAGAAAGAAACTATATCTGGAAATAGTGGTGGGTACTGCTCTGAATCCACTTGGGGAGTGCCTGGGGTGGTCGGAGGAGATCCTCTTTTAGTGGAGTTCAACTTGGTGTGCCTAAGTTGTCAGTCTGTATCATTAACCACTGAGCCATCATTACCTCCCCGCTGCTGTTGTTTTATATTTTGTAATGTTAAAAAAAACAACCACAGCGGGGGAGGGGACTACTAAACATAGCAACAGCTTATACACACACTCTCATAAATTCATTAACACCCAATTCCACATGCATATGATATTGAACACTATAAACTCAAAAATTCCGAGTCTAACTAATAAAAAATAGAGATATTCTCCTTTACATTTTTGGCTAGCTAGAATCAAATATCGATCCATCAGATTTTGTGCTATTTAATCATTGACTCTTTTGATTTCAATTGTTCTATCAAGTCGTAAATAAAATTAATCTATTTGCACATGATAATCCATTGGCCACTTCAACTAAGAGCAAAGTGTGGTATCTGTTCTGATACTACACTTAATCTGTTCTGTACTCGGCCAGGGAAGGAGAAATCTTTCTAGACTGAGGTGACTTCTTTTTAAATTTTGTCCTGTAGCAGTTACATAATTACGGTCTATTTTTTTTTTTTTTTCCTGAGCTTGCATGTTCTCATTCGCGGAGTGATTGATGCGTTGTTTGACCTGAAAACTTTTGTTCAACATGGCACTTCCGCCCAAACTGTTTTACGCCCAGTCAGACATGGAGCATCATGTTGACAAGGCGTCATATATCTTTATCGCCTCTCATCAGGACTTCGGCGAGACGCGAGATAAAAGATATGATTTTAATCCCACTTCTATATTACAAACATGTCTTTTGAATTTTAACTTAACTCAACATATTTTATATTTCTGTTTTCATAATTCTTTCTGGATCATATTTCATGTTGATGAAACTGTTTGTACAAAATTGATTTAAATTGTAAAGAAGACGTTTGTCTTTTTAGCCAAAACTTGGTGACCCTTTTCTTTATATCAAGCAGACTAACAAGATGGCTACTGATGCAGCAACTCTAAATGGCGATCTTTTTCAACTTGGCTAGGGATGATCATCATTAGACCCCGAAGTCAAGAAACTAGACCATTCCTGTAATGATCTAGTCTCTGTTGATTTTGCATGGGGAGTTCTGTGCACTTCTAGGAGGCCCACCTTCCCAGGCCTTGCCTACTCTCTTTGAGAAAGGGTGAGTTTATTGCTAATTGGCTGAGGCACCTTTACCAGGGAATACCAATGAGGCTGCCCAGGCATTTTTTGCAGGTCAGAGTAACCCTCCTTGGGAGCGCTGACTTCTCAATTTCACTTTGCAACCCTGGCGTCTAAGTTCTTGCAGTTGGAGAGAACTAAACACCTCATCTCTACCAACTCTACAGTCCCAAGGCAAAGTGCCCTTTTTGAGGGAGCTGGAGTTTTTCTATA
>NC_136521.1:13069503-13377003 GCF_053919585.1 Euprymna scolopes | reverse complement strand
TAAATAAGAATAATATAGTTGGCTCTTCCTTTTTTTTTTTTTTCCTTTTTCAACACTCTTAATTACCTCATTTTAAATCTTAATTACCTTTAACATATTAATATATATATTGTGTAAACAAATCGAGCGGAGGCATTTGGACGATGTCAAAGACATCGTTTATTCATTACCCACACAGCAGCAGCATAGCGTAATGGTGAGAAGCCTTGACTGTCATTTGGGCGGTCGGGTTTCGATCCTGGCTTGAGGCAGTTGCCTGTCAAGCCGCACTGATGAGCTATGAAACAACGAAACAATACTGTATGTAGATGATTATATATATATATATATATATATATATATATATATATACATATAGATATATATATATATACATATATATATATATATATATATATATATATATATATATATATATATATACTAGCAAAAGTACCCGTCGTTGACTGGGCTCAAAAACAGCCTACAGAAAATGGACTCTGATTTATGAAAGTATGATAGCTTATGAAAAGGAAGGGTTGTAAAGAGATAGCTCCGAATTTGGGGGTATCAATACCAAAGCAAAATATGATGAAAGTAAAAATATAATAGATAAACCTCATAATTTATTATACCATACCTGTTCAAACTGAAACACTTATCACAATATTCTGTGGATCTATATTAAAAAACCTTGTTAAACTTTGTGACATATTTCTATTCTATGGAGGTCAGGCGCGAACGAATACCCCATAATTTTATTATGCCATATTTCTTCAAACTGAAACATAATTATCAAAGTATACTAACGCAGATAGATATTAAAAGTCTTTATTAAAGTTTGTGCCTATTTCCATTCTATGGGGGCCAGGCGCGAACGCAGACCCCAAAATTTTATTATACCATCCCTATTTAAGTTAAAACATACTTATCAAAGTATTATTATGTACATCTATATCAAAAACACTTGTAAACGTTTTTTTTTTTAATTTTTTATTTCCATACTTTATGGACCAGGCACTAACGCAGACCCCACAATTTTAATGAATCATCATTATGCCAGATCAAACATACCCATTCCTGTGTCTCGATACATCTTCTATCATTATATGTGATCAGTTTTCTATAATAGTCAACCATATAGGACCCTATTTGTGACCAGACATACACACAGACGTTCAGCTTTATAGATATATAACGTATCGCAAAAACAAAAGCAAATAACATCTAAGTAAATCGCGATATATCCGAACAGTCGTGCGAGATGGACGAGCAGGTTAAGAGGTTGGGCTCCTTACCGTGGGGTTCCGATTTCGAATCTCGCTAGATTCAGCCACTCTGATGAGTCGTAGACGAAGAAACACGTGTCAGTGGATAATTATATTTTAAAAACAATATATATGACGCTCCCCATATGGGGGTACGAAATCGGTTAAAGGGAAAATTGTTCCCAACTCGCACTAAAGTAAAAAAAAAAAAAAATGCACTTTCGTAAATAATTGAATTCATTAAAAACGTATCACAAAAACTATATATATATATATATATATATATATTACACAGGAATCTATATTTAATACGTTCAAATATATTGAATAGATGAAATTAAAATTAATATTCTTTTCAAAAGTGCTCAATACAAGGTAGAGCTTTTAATGATACAAATCAATTCAGTTTTCCTGTTTAGTGATTAAAAGTAATGTGACAGACCAACTCGGTGTGTCAGAAATTTCGTGAAAATAGTGAATAATTCCACCCCATCTTTCCAAGCTTATAACTCCTCGAAAAATGTAATTCAAGCCCTAATTTTTTTCAATTAAAGGAGCAAGGACCAAGGTGTCATTAAAAAAAAAAAAAGAAAAAGAACAACGTGTTTTTTTTAAAAGGTTTTAAACTTCGGACTTTACAGGTAAATTTCTAAAAAACAGTTCTTTTTTTTTGTTTTAAATTTGAATATATTATTTATTGACCTTTTCTCTTCAATTTGTGATATATAAGACTTGTGTACATAAATTAATTATTTACTTTTTAATAGACATTTCAAAATGGGGGGCGTGAATTATTCGACCCCCTGTCTTTCCAAGCTTATAACTCCTAGAAAAATGTAATTCAAGCCCTAATTTTTTTTTTCAATTAAAGGAGCAAGGACCAAGGTTCCATTAAAAAAAAAAGAAAAAACAAATAACGTGGTTTAAAAAAAAAAAGGTTTTAAACTTCAAACTTTACAGGTAAAATTCCAAAAAACACTACGTTTTTTTTTTGTTTTAAATTTGAATATATTATTTATTGACCTTTTCTCTTCAATTTGTGAGTAAATTAATTATTTACTTTTCGGTGAGTAAATTAATTATTTACTTTTTAATAGAAACTTGAAAATCGGGGGGGGGTTGTGAATTAAAAAAAACGTTTGTCTAAAATATTATATTCGGTTTATTGGAAAGAACATAAAATTTCACATTGACCCTGAAAATATCGTAAAAATAGAATCAATAGAAAAATTTTGATAGATTTTTAAAGTTTAAAAATTGAAAAATATTGAGTTCGGAAAATTCATTAGTTTTAAAAAATATATATCTTCTCTATCTATCTATCTATCTATCTATCTATCTATCTATCTATTCTTTTATCTTCTATTCTTCTATCTTCTTCTATTCTATCTTCTCTTCTCTTCTATTCTATTCTTCTTCTTCTATCTTCTATCTATTCTTCTTCTATCTTCTATCTTCTATTCTATCTATCTATCTATCTTCTATCTATCTATATAAATAAAATGAACTCATTTTTTCCCGTAGGATTTTGACATTAATAGGATTAAAAATCAAGATATTTCATGCAAATATAATATGCACAAACGGCAGAACAATATCTGAGGTGTGTTATAGGCTTATTATTTCTCAAATTCCTCGATAATCTTAGATTTCTATACTTTTTCTGCTGAGAAGTAACGGCCAAAATCGGTTAAGATCAATGGAAGTGGTAAAATATTTTCTCTCTAATAAATTCCTCCTCCTCCTGCCACTACTTAACACCGTTTGGGGATCGTTCACAAGGAACAGTTGAGAAGAGAACACCGGTTTGGCTTCGTAGTTCTTTCATGTGAAGTTATTTAAAATCACTAAACTAAGCTGCAGTGCTCTGTGGCGTAGTGGTTAGCGTGCTGGACAATTCACATTATATTTTCACGTTCGCGCCGACCTACCGTAGTCGTTTTTTTTTTTTTTTCCTAAACAACTGGAATGGACTTTTCTTGGTGGCCGAACTGTTAACGTTGCAGATGTTTTTTTTTTTTTTCACACTTTATTTTCCTACTTTTACTCATGACTCCGGGTTTGATCCTTCCTACTTACCTACCATAACATTTTTTAAAACTCCCCCCCCCCGTCCCGGAAACAAACACTCGGGCAACGCCGGGTACCCCCGCTAGTATATATATATCTATCTATATATATATATCTTCTATCTATCTATCTTTTCTTCTATCTTCTTCTATCTATCTTCTATCTATATAAATAAAATGAACTCATTTTTTCCCGTAGGATTTTGACATTAATAGGATTAAAAATCAAGATATTTCATGCAAATATAATATGCACAAACGGCAGAACAATATCTGAGGTGTGTTATAGGCTTATTATTTCTCAAATTCCTCGATAATCTTAGATTTCTATACTTTTTCTGCTGAGAAGTAACGGCCAAAATCGGTTAAGATCAATGGAAGTGGTAAAATATTTTCTCTCTAATAAATTCCTCCTCCTCCTGCCACTACTTAACACCGTTTGGGGATCGTTCACAAGGAACAGTTGAGAAGAGAACACCGGTTTGGCTTCGTAGTTCTTTCATGTGAAGTTATTTAAAATCACTAAACTAAGCTGCAGTGCTCTGTGGCGTAGTGGTTAGCGTGCTGGACAATTCACATTATATTTTCACGTTCGCGCCGACCTACCGTAGTCGTTTTTTTTTTTTTCCTAAACAACTGGAATGGACTTTTCTTGGTGGCCGAACTGTTAACGTTGCAGATGTTTTTTTTTTTTTTTTCACACTTTATTTTCCTACTTTTACTCATGACTCCGGGTTTGATCCTTCCTACTTACCTACCATAACATTTTTTAAAACTCCCCCCCCCCGTCCCGGAAACAAACACTCGGGCAACGCCGGGTACCCCCGCTAGTATATATATATCTATCTATCTATATATATATATCTTCTATCTATCTATCTTCTATATAAATAAAATGAACTCATTTTTTCCCGTAGGATTTTGACATTAATAGGATTAAAAATCAAGATATTTCATGCAAATATAATATGCACAAACGGCAGAACAATATCTGAGGTGTGTTATAGGCTTATTATTTCTCAAATTCCTCGATAATCTTAGATTTCTATACTTTTTCTGCTGAGAAGTAACGGCCAAAATCGGTTAAGATCAATGGAAGTGGTAAAATATTTTCTCTCTAATAAATTCCTCCTCCCCCTGCCACCACTTAACACCGTTTGGGGATCGTTCACAAGGAACAGTTGAGAAGAGAACACCGGTTTGGCTTCGTAGTTCTTTTATGTGAAGTTATTTAAAATCACTAAACTAAGCTGCAGTGCTCTGTGGCGTAGTGGTTAGCGTGCTGGACAATTCACATTATATTTTCACGTTCGCGCCGACCTACCGTAGTCGTTTGTTTTTTTTTTCCTAAACAACTGGAATGGACTTTTCTTGGTGGCCGAACTGTTAACGTTGCAGATGTTTTTTTGTTTTTTTTCACACTTTATTTTCCTACTTTTACTCATGACTCCGGGTTTGATCCTTCCTACTTACCTACCATAACATTTTTTAAAACTCCCCCCCGTCCCGGAAACAAACACTCGGGCAACGCCGGGTACCCCCGCTAGTATATATATATCTATCTATATATATATATATATATATATATATATATATATATATATATATATATATATATATATATGCATATATTTCTATTACTTTTAAAACAACTTTAATAGTTTATTCTGGAAGTATAATCCATAAAGAAAATAAACAACCCACTTTTAACAGAGAAATTACGAAATTTTTATATTTTATTTGCAGTTTCGTGTTAGGGGTGTCAAAAATTCCTACAAAAATTCTGATACACCTACAGACCAACTTACTGACAGACTAAAAACCTCTTAGAGACAAGCATGGACGTATCTTAAAAGTAAGAAACATGTCATGGAAACCAAATTGGTTCATTTCGTGGAATCGACGAGGTAGACGGCTTTTGTTTATGATAAGTGAGTGACAGACAGCCGGCGTGGGTGGGTGAAGGTGGGGGTAGATGTGTTTTCGTCGTAGACATTCTGCAAATGAGTTGCGCGCTTCATTGAACACAAAAAAAAGTGAACACAAAAGCTATGACGTATGGATGCAATTCATAAATTCTTTTTTGTTTCTTCTAAGTGGTTTGGCATTTTTTTTTAAATCTGCAAGAAACGCCTACGCGGTCACAAGAGCCGCAGAATTGTGCAACACTCTACTCCAATTCTACATGAATCACTATATATATATATATATATATATATATATATATATATATATATATATATATATATATATATATATATATATATATACGTTTCACGCCCACCTTATCAGAGCATTTATTACTATGGTTACAACCCTATAACAGTAATAACAGCTCAGGCGTAACGACGCCTACACAAGAAAGACGAGACTAAGAGCGGTAATTGGGAAGTCAAAGTAAATACATAAAATAAAAGCAATCAATGGAGCCCGTGGAAATTCCACGGTTAATTGAAAATTGCGTTCCTTTTGGAAGATTGGCTGAATTTTGCTAATCTTGGTCGAAAGCAAGGCGATAGGTTTTGCAGTGTGTCTCACTCTAACAGAGCCGCTAACACGTGTTAACTGCAGCAGCCGAATGACATATTACGAGATATCCTCTCACCTCGGCTTTGCCCTCGGCAGAATGAAAGAAAACAATCAGAAATTACAACAGGATCGCCTTTAAATTTCAACGTAAATTTTATTAAAGTAAAAAGATCCAAATTGCAAAAGATGTGTCATCTTTAGCTAGCTGCCGAGCTGGGGTAGTAACACCCGGAAAGGGTAGGTCATAGTTTATCTTCGCGTAATGCTGGATACAATACTCTGCTGCCAAAGAAAAGCTGCAATAGGTTGATGAGGACAGTGATGCCTTCCAAAGATGAATGCTGCTAGTCCAGCAGTCCTTGTGGAGTTCATAATGCATAACCGACAAAGGACAGTTCAAAATGTAGATGGTGATGGTCTTAATATTTCGAGGATATCATCTCTTTTTCAAAAGAAAAGAGACCAAACAATATCCATAAAACACAAAAACTTAATAGGTTTAACATTAAGTTCGTCTCTGAGAGACATTATGAGTAATGATGAAAGTCAATTAATTCACAGAGCACAACAGTGTGCTATGAATATGATATTTCGTCTAACATAAGGGCATTGTAGTTTGCAAATGATTTCACCCCCACATTAGGGCATTATGCGTCTCAATGAAACAAAGGGGTTTTGAGGCTACAAGCCTCGAGTGAGTTTTCGTACAGCTATTCCGGCCTGTTGTCCCTGGGAAAACTGCCGGGTTGAAAAGATAAATTTAGCGCCAAGAATACCCTCGGCAATTAGTAAAAACAATCTGCTAGGTTCAAACAAAATCGTAGGCGGACAAACCGACCAATGAGGAGCCAGTGCGCAAGGTTCATTAATTAATTATTCAATTTTGATGTTTTCTTATTGGATAATTAGTCCCATTAACCAATGCATTAATTTTATTTATTCATATAAATTTCATATTTCTACATTGTGCATAATTTTGTAGAAATTAGGATAAAGACGTTTTAGCACATGGATATATATATATATATATATATATATATATATATATATATATATATATATATATAAAATATATTTTAGTCATCGACATACAGACCTGTTTCGTTGTTTCACAACTCATCAGTGCCGCTAGACTAACACCTCTCCCAAGCCGAGGATCGAACCTAGAACCGTCGTGATGACAGTCGGCAGTCCTACCCCCTGACTACGGAATCGGTGGCCGAAATTAAACTGTCCGAATGCCTATTTAAATAAACATCCGTCCGCCACTCGTAGAGGGCTCAAACGTTTTGTTTGTAAACAAATCGCGAGCTTCGCATTATTTCAGCTAAATTAAGTAGCGAGTAAGATAATTTACGAGAGTGCTCTACCGAAGAGGGGAGCTTTATAAAATATATTTTAGTCATCGACATACAGACCTGTTTCGTTGTTTCACAACTCATCAGTGCCGCTAGACTATATATATATATATATATATATATATATATATATATATATATATATATATATATATATATATATATAGAGAGAGAGAGAGAGAGAGAGAGAGAGATAGATAGATAGATAGATAGATAGATAGATAGATAGATAGATAGATAGATATAAGATTTGTTGTTGGCGTCTTTTAGCGATATTAACAATTTGGAAATGCTGTTATTTATTTATTTATCTATTTATTTATTTCCGCTACCTTAGGTTTTTTTAAAAGAGTTTTTTTTTTGTTATTCATATATATGTATGAATGCGTTGTCCTTATTTTTTTGTGACGTACTTATTTATTTATTGCTTATTATTAAATACTAGCAGGACCCGTTAACCGGCGTTGCCCGGTGGAAGCATGCCCCACCCTCGTAAAAAGTTTAAGTACGACTGTTTTTGGAATTGCTCAACATCCAACCCCCAAACCCCAACCTCCTCATATTAAGAACGGCTTTTGGAATAGCCACTTCCAACATCCATATGCTAAGAAAGGCTTTTGGAATGGACACCCACAACCTTCCTCTAGCAAGAACGGATGGCGGAATATACACCCCATTTTGTGAGGGGCGGGTTGTCAAAGTATCTGCACAAAATTTAATCTTGATAATCGTTGTCATGATCCCCACGCATAAATACTATGAACCAACCTTGTAAGTTTGGGTGTGCAGTGTCGGTCAGAAAAAAATATTAATGTTTTGAGTGTACAGAGTCGGTCGGAAAAAATGTAAATGTTGGGTACTTATTAGTGATATGACGATTCCAAAATGTTTCCCGATTCCGATCCAATTACCGATTCTGTTCTAAATTTCCGATTTGATTCCCGATTTCGATTCTTTTAATATTTATAAATATTTAATTAGAGATTTGTTGTTTTTTTTGTTTGTTTTTTTGTAAATTTTCAAATCATTACATAAACCCCCGGGTAATTTCCGGGTATATTTTTTTCTGAAAAAATGTTTTCCTTGTAATGTATTGCAAATTGAAAGACAGCAAAAGGATTATTTTGATTTTAAACAAAGCCAAATTGTATCATTTCGTCGTTAGTGTACAACATGCTACTTGAAAGTTTTCATAAACAGTTGAAAATACTCGACGATTGGTAGGTAAAATGAGAAAACGATGCAAGAACAAAATATTAACAACGCCCCCCTCCATTGTTATGAACGAATTTCTAAATAATAATGTTACTATTTAGAAAACCATTTTTAACATGGAGAGAGTTTTTTTTTATATATTATATGTGCCTTCCTTCTATGAATGTGTAAATTTTATTTTAATTATATAAATTTTGTGGGTTATTAAATTGATTTGCTTTGCTGTAAAAAAAACACGAGATGCAAATAATAATAACAATTAGTGAGATCTGTGAAAATTCCACAGACGACTCATTCATATGTAATATATTGATGTTGGTATTCATGGCGTAAATAGAGATGATCTGATATTATTGTAACTCTTGTTAAAGCCGCAAAGGTATTTATCTAAGCTTGCAGGGACGACCGGCATAAAGTACATTTAAATATGATATTTCGTATATATTATAGTTAGTGTTCTATCGATTTTTATCTATATAATTATAAAATTCAAATGACCTTGTAACGAGTGTTGTAACCGAACATCTGGTTTACGACTTCCGATTGCGCATGCGTACATAAACAAATAATCAACGTGACAATAAAACGTATTGTTTTATTCTGTATGTTTTCAACGTCCCAATTGTTTTATTTTTTTCGCGTTTAATTTATCCAAATAAACAATTGTTAATACTTTCTGCCTTTTTTTTTTTACATCATTCATTTCCGTATTACGTTCAAGTTATTTTCACGCAATTTTCTTACAAATAAATCTACTTTAAGCCGTTGACAACCATAAAAGCATTTTACAACGGCGATGTACACACCGCCTTCATTTATTTTTTTAATTTATTCTCCATTTTTTTAATACACCTTTCTTAAAAAACATTCATACATTTTCTTCTACACTACCAACATAAATAACCTCGAAATGTTTTTTCATTTGCGTTACAAATAAATAATCAACGCGATAATAAAACGTATTGTTTTACTGTGCACGTTTTCAGCGTCCCAATTGCTTTTTTTCGCGTTTAAATTGAAAGACATATCAAAATTTGAATTTTATTTTAAGTATTATGGTATCTGTTCAGTGCACATTTACCTATAAGTATGGCAAACCACTTATAATTCAATAGCTGTAAGTTTTTTCTTGAAAAATAAACAATTATAAACAGAACGACTCATAGAAATCTATCTATATTCTTTTTTCATTTTAATATACTTTCATAGAAATGTTTCTGTTATGTCACAAAAAACTATTTTCTTTACGTCACAAGTGTCACGCTCATACATTAATTCCATAACTAATATAACATACTGACCCAACGGGTCACGGGTAGTCTAGTATATTACAAAGTTACGATTTTAAAAATTAAAAAAAAATATCCACATGACTTGGGTGGATCAGCTTGAGTTCCTTCGGATATAATCGAAACCGAAACCAAAATTTATGAAGAATTCTTGATAAAATTATTTATAAAAATAAATGGATCACAGGAGTTCCATCAGCTATAATCGAAATCAAAACCAAAACTTATGAAGAATTCTTGGTAAAATCATTTATAAAAAAAAATAGATGATTTAAGAGCCATCAGCTATAATTTAAACCGAAACCAAAACTTATGAAGAATTCTTGGTGAAATTATTTATTATAAGAAATGGGAATCCATAACAATTAAACAACAGTCACTCGTATGTAATCGTGACACACAAAATAAATAACACACATACTATATATTAATATAGTATTGTTAAAAGTCATAAAAAACACACTCCTTTCCTACTATTAACCCTAAGTACGGGGGGGGGCAATACGAAAAATATAGCAATTACATGTGATTTTATGATTTTTGCTGACCGGCCTTAAAATTAGTGGTAAATATTACTTAACTGCTTAAAAAATTATAATGTGCAGTAATGGGATCAGTTTACATTATATTTATATGCACAACTGAACCCCCATTCTAAATTCTAAAATAACGTTTCAGTGTGCTCACACATAATCGCCTAAAAAAGTAGAATCTCATATGTTTTGGGTATTTTAAATATAAATGAATTTTGTTTAAATCAACAAACTTCTCAATGTTTGCTCTTCCAAAGTTTTGATAAACTTGTGAGGTTTTCATCTATATTTTCACTTGTGTCAAAACCAAACAAAATATAAAGAAACATAAAATGTTTCAAAGGATGTGGTGATCCGACAAAACCAGTGCCAGAAAAATTCCAAGCATATTAAATCTTTGATATTAAAGTGTGAAGTCTCTAACAGACACCATATGGCCATTTATCAAATAGGTGCGAAAAGCTTTTTAAAATCTGTGAATTCCAGAATATTTACTTTGCTTACAATAAAAACTAATTAAAGCAAATTAAATTAGGTTTGGAAAGTCTACATTTGGGAATGGAGTTTCAAATATGCTTGGAATAACAATTACCACAGCAGCGGAGGATTTCCTTGTGTCTAAAGAGGTGTGATAAAACTTTAATTATTTCAGAAGAAGCCGATGACAGACACTCTAATGTACAGCTGGCGCCAACGAAATGTCCAGCCCCCCCCCCCCCCCCCGTCCAGAGCATTTAAGACTTTTAATAATCATATGAACTCTCTCGGATGAGGGCACATAGACATTTTAGGGAATATATGCAAAGCATTACAAAGGCAATAAGCAAGTTATCTCTTAATAATAAATAATAAACCAATAAATAAAATAAATTAAACTCTGTGAATCAATGTTAAATCTGTAAATGAGATTTATAACCCATTTTGGCGCCATTCTCAATCTGTGCTTGTTTCATTTTTTATTTAAAACTTTTAAAGAATCGGTTTGGAATCAGAAATTAGACTATAATTTTTCCGATTCTGATACCGATTCCAATACCCCCAAAAGTTCCGATTTTTCCGATTCTCGATTCCGATTAATCGTCCCAAACACTAGTACTTATGTAATGTTTGTTACCAGGCTAAAATTATGTTGTTATTTGGAAAGCCATTCTGAACATGTTTGCGGAGAGTGTTTTGTAAGTAATCCGTGTTTGTAAATCTCCGTGTTGACATTTAAGTTATAGGGTGTGCGTCGATCAAGAAAAAAAAAACTGTAAAAAACAAAGAAAGAAAAGGGAACGTTGGTGACTACATTGCCCGAAACATTCTATTAAATATTTTTTTTCATAACGCAAATAGGTAACAAATACATATGCAAGCCATTTTTTGTTTTTAGTTTATTAATTTTGTAACTGTAGTTTCTATAAAATAACTGTTTGTTTAATCACCTTCATTTAACCTAACGGTGTTATATTTATAAGAGTCTTATAGAGTGCAGTCTTAGAGAGAGAGAGAGAGAGAGAGAGAGAGAGAGAGAGAGAGAGAGAGAGAGAGAGAGAGAGAGAGAGAGAGTCTTTTATTAAGAGGGATGTTGTTGTAAGAGATTTAGAGAGATTGTTCGTGTTATGAGAATGTCGTTGTTTCTGTTATGAAGCGATTCATATATATTAAAAGTTCATTACTTAGATGTGTAGATAGAAGGATGCTCTTAGTGAGGAGATAGTCTTCAGACATTGTGTAGACAGTCTTCAGACAGTCTCAGTGTAATATGAGATGTAGAGTTCACATTGTAGATATGAGATGTGTATGTCATGACATTTTATAACACAGATATATAGACATATAATAACAATTCACTTTACCTTTTGGTAGAATCACAACACAAAGACGACGTTTATAAAAACACATGATAGGTTTATTTCTTCTCACGACCGGTCGTGGTTTTCTCCATCAAGAATTCAAAGCTTCACATATTAAGTTTCAAAGTGACCGTCTCGCTTCTAGACGTTCGAATTCCAAACTGGACTGTCGTCTGTCGACCTCAGACTCTCTCCGTCTCTCCTCCTGCTTCTGTCTTCTTAACTCTAAAGTTTTTCTATCTATATCTAGAACTTCCCATTTTTCCATGACGTTATACACATGTTAAAACATGTGCCTTCTTTCACGTGTTCTGGACATGCGTGTCCAAAACTTTTCCTTTTTTTAGAAAAGGAATTTTAACCTATATTCTCAGTAACCTATATTTCCAATATGTTAAAAACATGTTTATTAAATTATCTTGTAGCTGCATTCTTTCAATTGAATTTTCATAACAAAATTGACAGTGCACATTCTTTTCTTGAAACTATTTTATCTCTATTCTAAACAAATCGTTTGTTTTACATTCCATTCTCTAATTCTCACACGTAATCTATTTCTAAACCTAAATTACGAGGTTCGAATTTCGCCTATGCTATTTCATTTGCATTTTAACTAATATCATGTAACAACGGGACTTTTTATTCTAAAAAGTAAAAAATAAAGTTATATTGATTAATATTCTAAAAATTATCTTTTAGCAACGTGTTTTTTATGTAAACGAAAATAGTTCACAAATAATGCAGATAATCTGTAATGATTTTTTTTAATTCGAAAAACTACTTATTTGTGGACAATGTAAATGCAATATTGGTTCTCGTGACTCTTTTGCCTCTCAATTTTTCGTCTGGTAAAATTTTAATCACGTGATTAAGGTGTAGCGACAATAAAAGAAACCATTTAATCAAGTGCCGCTTGTTATGGATTTAGCTGAATACGATATGAAAAATCACTTTTTGGTATTTATGCACTTATGTTAACGGACTGGCGGGTGTTATGTAACTATTATGTACTTTCATCTAACAATTTAATAAACAAAAAAGATATCGTAAAACTTGACTTTACATAGCCATTTTATTATATATATATTTTTGAGGGGGGTGGGATTGACTTAGCGTGCGTGCACTTATGTTACCGAACTGGTGGGTGTATTGTAACCACTCTATACTTTCACCTAACAATTTAATAAAATTACAAAACTTGAATTTAACTTGAAAATACTGTTTTCAAAAATAGCACGGTAATATAAGTGCATAAGCACCACTTTATTTTGCATATTTCATTTCAAAAGAATCTTTTGAATAAATTTACAATGATTGAAATTTAAAGTGTTGCGTAATGATTTCTAAAAAAAAAAAATAAGTACAAAGAGATAATGAACTTTTAGTCATGGTGAGATTTATTGTATCTTTTTGTTTTTTTTTAGAAATAATTACACAACACTTTAAATTTCAATCATTGTGAATTTATGCAAATTCTCTTTAGGAAATGAAATATGTGAAATATGTGAAATATGTAAAATAAAGCGGTGCGTATGCACTTATGTTACCGTGATATATTTTCAAGTTAAATTCAAGTTTAACAATATCTGTGTGTGTGTTTTATTAAATTCTTAGGTGCGTCTAAAGTAAATAAAAAGTGTGTTAAAAAAAAAACAGATCTCTCTCCCTCCCTTTCTCTCTCTCTCTCTCTCTCTCTCTCTCTCTCGATCTCTATCTCTCGATCTCTCGATCTCTGTCGTTACTGTGTTCGAAAACGTGTTAATGGATTCACACTGAAGCCAATGATAAATGTAACTTACGTGTTAGGAAAAAGATATATATTTCTTTTTTTTTTTAGTGTTATTGCAGTTTGTTTTTTTTAGAAATAATTACACAAATTAAATTTCAATTATTGTGAATCTGGTACTTGTGCATAATTTGAACCAGACGTAACTCAGCGTCTGATCGGCTTTGCTCGGAACATAACGTCATGATCTCGAGTTTGATTGTAACGTGACGTAAGCCGTCGATCAGCCAATCAATGCATTGCAAAATAGCAGACAAACTTTTCGAAATAAAAATTGGAAGGAAATAAAAATCATTAAATTCATTTAGCAGCGCAGGCCGCAGCGGCGCGGCGCAGCGCAGCGCACACCTGTAACAGCCATTTTGTTAAAACTGTGTAAACAAAACAAATGAATATCTCCAGTTTGGAAAAATATTCGAAGGCGGCGGAACAAAAAGAAAAAAGAAAAATGAATCGCTGAAAAAGAAAAACTGCATTTCCTTTGGCGAGAAGTGCATCATCACCAAAAGAAAAGCTGAGAAGAATGAATGTGGATGGAGATGCACGCGCACGCAATGCACCTGCAACCTCCCCATGTTAAGAACGGCTTTCGAAATAAACAATGTTAAAAACTACTTTCGGAATAAACACCCCCACCCTCCCCATGTTAAGAACGGCTTTTGGAATAGACACCCCTCACCATCTGCTCATGTAAATAAACACCCTAAAAAAAAAAAAGAACATAATTTATTAATCTTTTTCCTGGGGGAAAAGAAAAGTTTCGTAAATAGTTACACAAAAACGAAAAAGAAAAGAAGAAAAAACTTTGATTATGCGTTTTGTTTTGTACTTTTCGTTGTACCAAAAAAAAAAAAATTACAGTAAAAAAAAAAAAGCTAATTACATTACAGAAAAAAGCAACCAAAAATGTGTTACTGTATTTCGTTGTTTCATGGTTTATTATTTGTTTTATTTATTTTTTTCTGTTAAAATTATTATATTTACATGTTTCCTTCATTTTTTTTTAGCAGAATTTGTTACGCTTTCAAAATCGGCGGAGCTCGGCGGTTAACGTCGTATTCCGAGCAACGCCGATTGGACGTTGAGTTACATTTGGTTCAAGTTATGCACAAGTACCCGAATTTATTAAAACGAGCCTTAGGACATAAAATACGTAAAATAAAGTGGTACATACTGCACTATTTTTGTAAATAGTATTTTCAAGTTAAAATCAAGTTTTACAATATATTTGTTTGTTTGTTTTTTTATTAAATTGTTAGGTGTGTCTAAAGTAAATAAAAAGTGTGTTCGAATGAAAACAAAAACAGATATAAGTCTGTCTGTCTCTCTGTCTGTCTCTCTCTGTCTCTCTCTGTCTCTCTCTCTCTCTCTCTCTCTCTCTGTCGTTACCATGCTCGAAAACACGTAAATGGATTCACAATTAAGCCAAGTATAAATGTAACTTACGTGTTAGGAAAAACATAACGTAACATTATATATATATAGTGTTATTGTATATTTTTATGTGTAGAAATAATTACACAACACTGTAAATTGTATTGTGAATCTAATCAAACGGTCTTTAGGAAATGAAATATGTAAACTAAAGTGGTGCGTACAGCGCTATTTTTGTAAATAGTAAATTCAAGTTATTATGTAGGTTTAAAATGTCTTTTATTTTATTAAATTGTTTGGTGTGTCTATACTAAATAAAAATTGTGTTCGAATGAAAACAATGACAGATATAAGTCTCTCTCTCTCTCTCTCTCTCTCTCTCTCTCTCTCTCTTTCTCTCTCTCTCTCTCTCTCTCTCTCTCTCTCACACACACACACACACACACACAGTTGCTACCGAACGCCAAAACGCGTTAATGGACTCTCAATTAAGCCAACGATAAATGTAACTTACGTTTTAGGATGAAGATATTGGGGTGTGTAATATTTTCACAAATAAACAATATGATGTAAGAGTTTTTTCTGCGCGAAATCCTCCTGAAATATATGTTAATAAAGCGTAAGAATAATGTGTACGTACATAAATGGCGTCATGATTTAGTTTCAAACTGGTCTTTTAATGGTTGAATAATAGAATGTTTGAATTGTAGAATAAATACTTCTCATCCAATCAGCAACGCCGGATTTTTTTAAGGGAGAAATCATTATTTGTGTTAAATGTAAGGGATAAGAACATGCTTTTGTGTAGAAAATCTGTAGTCATTTAATGACGGTTAACATGCAGGAAAGTAAGAAAAAGTATAAATGCACTTGGTGTAGAATAGTTTCGTAAAAGGACTCGGTATAGAGAGAGTGAAATTTTAGCTACTTCCTTTGTAGGTTAGGATGATGATGATCATGGCGCTCCTCGGAATAAAAGTAATGTTTTAATATTACAAAGTAATATGTATGTAATTGCGTTCTATAGCTAGATAACGTAATGGCTAATGACGTAAACATAATTTTCTATGTGCCATCTGTTGTTGTCAACCTACGACAGTTTCATTCAGAGGGGAAAAATTGCGTCTACTTTATTATATACAAGTTTATTACCTTTTATGCACGTAATAATAATAATAATAATAATAATAATAATAATAATAATATGTATATATATATATATATATATATATATATATATATATATATATATAACATATGTAACCAAACAGATAAAACGGTAATAAAAAAATAAAACACATATTTGCTCTGCAATAGTATTGAGCACTCTCTTCAGGTTTTTACTAATTACCAGTTTTACCATATATATATATATATATATATATATATATATATATGGTAAAACTGGTAATTAGTAAAAACCATATATATATATATATATATATATATATATATATATGGTAAAACTGGTAATTAGTAAAAACCTGAAGAGAGTGCTCAATACTATTGCAGAGCAAATATGTGTTTTATTTTTTTATTACCGTTTTATCTGTTTGGTTACATATGTTATATATATATATATATATATATATATATATATATATGTTATATATATATATATATATATATATATATATATATATATATATATATATATATATAGTCATCCACATGCAGTACTGTTTTGCTGTTTCACAGCTCATCAGTGCGGCTAGCAGGAAACTACCTCAAGCCAGGATTGAAACCCGACCGCCTGTACGACAGTCAAGGCTCCAAACCATTACGTTAATCAGCGGCTACTGTGCAAGTCGTGAATTAAAGATGTTTTGACTTCGCCCGAAATACCTAAGCTCGATTTTTTTACACAAAGAGCATTGCTATATATATATATATATATATATATATATATATATATATATATATATATATATAAAATTGACCTTGTCAGTCTATGTGCAAAAAGTTTCTACCAAACACCTCTCTGGATATTTTGTTTATAAAGTTGAAATTTGATATATAGGGTATTTGGACCTGTAACACACTTTCGATTTGGTTTTTATAATTTAAAAATAGTTGCAAAGGAGTCAAAAAAGGTAAATCAACTAACTTCTAAGCATGTATATTTTACACATTTTTAGCTTGAAGTCACTTAATTTTTAGCTTTTTTTTTTATACATCCAGAGATAGCTTAGATAATAACGACGGTGGTTGAAGCTTTAAATAACAACTAAAGCTGGAATGCTGAATGCTTTGGTTTCGGTTACAGATGATAGCACCAAAGTCATTTTTTATTTTTAAGATTTGAAAACATTACTATATATTGGGTACAATATAATAATCAATAGAGAATTTGCTCTATAAAAATAAATATGAAATCTGCAAGTGTATATTACAATATTTTAAGACCGGACAACGACAGATGACCTGCTAGTATCTTATATAGTTAAAGGATTGAATTAAATGTGATCGCCTCATATCTCGACTTGGGTTTGTATTACTGTACACATAGATTCGAAAAAGTTGTCAAAAAACAAATATAGAACAAATAAATGTTATCAAAGGCAAGATAAGTTACTTTTCTACCTAACTGGATATATTTTTTGTGTTTTTATTCAGTGTAACATGTTTATTCAGCTCGAAAAACATGCAGTGTTTACCGATGTATTGGAAAATTCAAAATGGCAGCCGACTCTCTCTCGGAGAGGGTACGTTTGGGAAAAGGTATTATAAATAATAAACTAGACAAAATACTGTTAAAAAACAACCGAATATATGTCAACTTATGTCACGGTAACATATATTGAGCGAATTTCTAACAGTATTTTGTCTAGTTTATTATTTATAATACCTTTTCCCAAACGTACCCTCTCCGAGAGAGAGTCGGCTGCCATTTTGAATTTTCCAATACATCGGTAAACACTGCATGTTTTTCGAGCTGAATAAACATGTTACACTGAATAAAAACACAAAAAATATATCCAGTTAGGTAGAAAAGTAACTTATCTTGCCTTTGATAACATTTATTTGTTCTATATTTGTTTTTTGACAACTTTTTCGAATCTATGTGTACAGTAATACAAACCCCTCGACTTGAGACATTTGCTTGTCAAGCCACACTGAGGCGCTGTGATACAGCGAAACAGTGTCTAGATTAGATGAATATATAAGGTGCATCCTTCTTGGGTAAGGAAGTCCCCAATTGCCACTAACTTTTAAGGCATTGCTAATTGGGTAAAAACAATTTGAGCTCTCTAGTAATTGACAACGTTTACATTGATTTTACATTTAGATTTCATTTATATTCAATAGTTGCCAGATGATAGCGTTGAGGTTAAAAGTTTGAGCGTCTGCTCAACAGTCGTTTCCATTTTGAGTGGCACTTGCTTATCTAGTCTCACTGAAGCGAAAGAGTCTATAAATGACAATACACACAAACACACACACACACACACACACACACACACACACACACACATATTTAGGCAGAATTTTTCTCTAAGGCATATTTCATTAAATAAAATAGATGTTTTTTGACTATTAATTCTATTTTTGATCTTTCCCAATTTCAGAATAACAGTCTTCACTTCTGGTAGGAACTGGCTGATGTAATCACCATATTTATCATAAGTTTGAGTACTTTCCAACCCTTCAGGATTTATCGTCAAAGACAAATTAATGTAACTGGTTTTGAACAATTTATATACGTCTTTTTTTTTTATTCGTTAATTATTTTATTTTATTTTATATATATATCTGGTTATCTACAAAGAAATTGTTTTACCATCTCATATTGACCGCCACTAGACAGTGCTCCATTTATTTACAAAGAACTTTGTATTATGCTAAATAGTAGCAGCCGATGTCATTAGCATTGACGATAATGCCCAATTCAATACAAGGGAATTTTATATAGTCATCCACAATTAATTTCAGTTAGACTAGCACTCAATCTGAAGCCAAAGATCGAACCTACAACGATATTGTTGATAGTTGGCAATTCTAAACACCTGACTAGGATGGAAGACGTTGGTAAGTGATATCTCAATGATTTTACATGATGGAACGAGGAAGTTATCGCCCTAAAGAAAACAACGCTGCAGCTTTATTTTAAAACTCTTATTGAAAAAAATCAATTCAGGAAACTTGATTATGTAGTAGAGCTGATATCTATTCAATGTAGCTGCCTTCAACCATAATCACCGCTTTGATACGGGTTTGGAACTGGGAGCATGTTTTTTTCAGTAAGCACCAGTAGGAGCTCAGCGAATACTCAGCGGATGGTGGCGATTAGGCTGGCTTTGGTGTTGTGGGAGGCCATAGTAGTGATGTTATTGATGTATGACCAAACGAAGTAGTCCAGCGGGTTCAGGTCGGGGCAGGAGGAGGAGGCCAGTGAGAGAAGGGTACAAAGTTGTAGCACACCTGAAGCCAAGTCTGGATCTCTTTGGACTTGTGGGCCGGCACCAAGTCCTGCTGTCACACCCAGAGTCTGCCAGTGGCCACCTAATTGCTCACCATACTCTTGAGCACAATCAAGTACACTTTGGTGTTGATTTTCAAGTTGATTTTGGAGATGTGAGGTGGCATAGTATGGCCCTCACTTTAAACCACACCAAAGACCATAATTGTGGCCATAAACTTTGTTTTCATCACTTTGGGCATGTCCTTGTTATTCGTGGCAATCCAGCGATGCATTTTGAGGATGCTGGCAATGGCCCTGTTGTCGTAAATTGGATCAGTAGAGAGCATGAGTTGTACAGCGGCTCATTTCCAATTTTGCTCGTTGAATATTGTGTCACTTTCAGACATCATAGAAGGCTCCTATCGCTCTTGGGATTTGTACACAACTGGCCAACTACTAGGTGGTCTGCAGCAAAAAAAGAAAACTGATTTTCATCAAACGGAAATGGAATCATGTCGTATTTTCTAGGGCAACAATTTTATCGCTCCACTCTGTATATAAACATTGACCGCTACTAGACAGTGCTCCATTTGTTTATTTACGAAAAGCTTTTGGTTATTTTAATAGTAGAAGGCAATATAATTAAAGACAATGCTTAACCGAGGTGGTGGGGGGTGGGGATCTTATAAGAACATAGTTTCCATTCAAATCCGTATATATTCATAATTGTCCAAGCAAAAACAAAATACAGATTAAAAAAATGCGGTCACAACGTTCTGAGCATGTGTATAAGTCAAACATAAACATACGTTTACTAGCAGGGAGACCCAACGTTGCCTGGGATTGAATTATGATCAAATATTTCACACTCCCATATTTTATTGCCATTGAAATCGGTGAAATCGCCCATGATTGAATGAAATCAATTGACTGCCTACTCTAGTTGGGGACCCATCGCAGTGCACTAGGAGGAAGCTGCACATGCCTCCTAACAGTGACTTAGTCCACGATATATTGTAGTCTACATTGCACTGTAGAGACGCTACTGTTGATTTTATTAAATTACTTTTTATATATAATGGCATGAATTAAAGTATAAAATGCAAAAGTCAAGTATCATGGTTCAATTGTGCTCTAAACAGAAACATTTATTTTGAATCATATCACTATATCAAAGAGCCTACTGTTGATTTTATATGCCTGGTTTTGCTGTTTGTGCGATAATGATGGCTTGAATTTAAGTTTAAAATGAAAACGTCAAGTATCATGGTTCAGTTGTGCTCCAAACAGAAACATTCATTTCAAACATGCTCCTGTCATATCAAAGAACCTAATGTTGATTTTATATGCCTGCCCTTTCTACTTGAGTGACAATAAAACTTCTCAAATGCACTTGTGATGTTAGGCTGTATAAGGTGTTCACTTTAGTCAAAATCGCCTGTTCCTTCTTTCATTTGATTTTATTAATTATCAGTCATTGATACTTATCAAAGACATTCCGATATAAGACCTATCATTGGCAGGTACATAAAGTACATTTGCGTGAAATTGCATAACGATCGGCCCAGCTGTTATCGAGCCGGTAGGAATCGAACTCACACACACACACACACACACACGCACGCACGCACATGCACATATACACACAGACACACGTGCGCACACACACACACACGCACACAGACACACGCACAAAGGCACACACATGCACACATGCGCACACACACACACACACACACGCACGCACACAGTCACGCACACACATGCACACGTACACACAGACACACGCGTGCACACACACATGCACACAGACACATGTACAAAGGCACACACATGCACACGTGCGCACACACACACACAGACACACACACACAGACACACACACACAGACACACACATGCACAGGTGCATACACACACGCACACACACATATACACGCACACGCACATGCACACACACACACATACACACATACTTCTTTTTATATAATAGTAGATATATATCATTCCTACGATACAAAAAAATCCTATCTGGTCACGGAAAAGGCGTCCGCAGCCACCACAGGATATGGTAGAAGGGTTCACAAGTGTCGTGCTCCATTTTTCTTCGTTTCTTCTTTTTGTTCTGCTGTTCTTATAGATTTTGGTTTTTTCTCCCTTGCTTGGCCGCGTCGACTTCCCAGTTGTTTGTGTAAATTTTGTGATCGATTTCGCCTCCTTAGAGAACATTTTCCTGAAAGACAGTGTGTATTTAGACCTAATAGGGGCACCTTTGATATGATTTGCACCAGACAGGCCCAAGAGAAATGCTAAGAACATCAACAGGCCCTTGACATGATATTCTATGATGTAGAAAAAGCGTTTAATTGCATCCCAACGACAGCCATGTGGCAAGTGCTCGAATGCTTTGGCTGTCCAACAAAATTCACCTCATTTTCATAAGGCCTTTATGTTGGAATGGTGGACTGAGTACAATACCAAACTGGCTATTCTCCATCACAGGGAGCCTAAAAACAAGGTTGTATGTTTGCCCCAAACTTTTATCTACCTGGTAGCAATGCTTTCTTTCTCTCTCTCTCTCTCACTCTCATATATATATATATATATATATATATATATATATATATATATATATATATATATATATATATAACTACTTAATTTACTCACATAAAATTAATATACGAAAGTATAGATTTATGCGTAAACTTTAAGTATTTACTTCATAAGTGCTTAATACGTAGGTAGAGCTAGTTAGTAAGTTATAAAATGTATATGGTGATTAAGCTACACTGAATATTCCGCATTTCATCCACTCTAGGATTCTTCAGGCTTATGCGCGAATTCTGTGGTTGTTTGTCGTTTTTATATACGCATCTTCTATTGAAATTTTAGTTGGAGATTTTTTGTAAGATGCCATCTCGAACGCCCATAAGTATATTATTTTTATTATACATGCGATGGTTAATCGGGATTTTGAGAAGAAGGTCCCAATCCTAATGGAGGTCCATCGACGACATGTTACACTTCTACACCTCCAACCGTAACCGTCGGAAAGGCTTGTTCTCTTTGCAAGTACACAATCCTGGCCAAAATGTAAACACCTTTTCTCTTCTGCCAACAATTTCCATTGCTGGCAAAAGTTTAGTGCAGCCTCTGGGGTCTGGAGCTGGTCCGCAAGGTTTGTAATATTCATTATTATTTCGTCAGATATCTTTTTAAAACAAAATTTCTTTTAACTCTCTTCAAATAAGCGTTTCTTGAGTTGTGACACTCTTCCAATTGATAGCGAAATTCTCATCTGCTTAATCGGCAACGCTCGGTTATATCCGGCTGTTGATGTCATGCGTCGGACAAAGCCGAGCAAATGCTGAGTTACGTCTGGTTCGTTAAATGCGCAAGTACCATATAGATATATATATATATATATATATATATTAGTGCTGGGACGATTAATCGGAATCGGGAATCGAAAAAAATCAACAGATTTGGGTGTATTGGAATCGAAATCTCGTCATGTCGATATGTGCCATATACAAAATATATTTACTGTTTGAAGTAGCCATTGGATTGAAAGTCATTGGATTTTTATCTGTTTATCAACTATTTCACGACTGTGCATACAGGAATGGTTCAAATTATGTTAAGAATAGGTTTGAAAACACTTTTTAGAATCTAGTCAAGCTGGCCTAATGGTTACCGTTCTTTACTCACTGTTTTTAGGTTTAGGTTTTGAACTTATCTCGAGTAAGTTTTTTTTTACTTACAAGAAATGAACTGTTTAGAAAAACATGATACTCGCACGCACACGTCTTAGTTTCTGTATGAATTAAAATATAATATTTATGCATATTTTATGACTGGACAAGGCCGGCGGCCAGCTAGTACACACACACGCACACACACACACACACACACACACACACACACACACACACACACACACACACACACACACACATACACACACACACACACACATATATATATTGTGTGTGTGTGTGATAACATGTATGCATATGTGTGAATTAATGTGCAGTTATCCTCCTTGTCTCTCAGGACGATAATTCCATTTAAAATATCAAACCAATTCTGGGAAATTGTAACCTTTTCCTAAAACCTGAAGATTTCCTATCCAATTGCGACTTTTACCCTTTCCCACTGGTATCAATATTAAGCCTTGATGAAACGCACACACCTGCACGCACACATGCACACACTATCACATGCATGTGCATACACTCAAGCACATGCACACACACATTCACACACATGTTTACATGCACGCAAACACACGCTCACACTGTAATGCACACAAACTCACATACACTTTTTCATGAGCACACACGCACACTGTGGCTTTCATATACGAAGGCCATGAACTCACACGACCTCAAACGCACACACTTACACATATATTCACACACACACACACACACACACGCATATACGCCCACACACACACATACATTCACAGACACACACACTCACATACGCACACACACACCCACCCACATACATTCCCACATACACACACTCACACATACATTCACAGACACACACACACACACACTCACATACGCACACACACACACACACTTACACATACATTCACAGACACACACACACACTCACATACGCACACACACACACACTCACATACACATACACACACACTTACACATACATTCATAGACACATACACACTCACATACGCACACACACGCACATACACACACACACACACTTCCTCACTCTGTTCTTATTTCATAGCAAATTTTTCACATACAATTACTCTCCCTCACATCTCTTCATATCTGTACCCCTCTCAGTCAAGGCTAATGAAACTAACTATAAAAGCAAGATGGAAAATAAAATAGAAAACAAAAAGAAATATCACCACAAATAGTAAGACTGTTTAACTTGTAGCAAGAGAGAGAGAGAGAGAGAGAGAGAGAGAGAGAGAGAGAGAGAGAGCGGGAGTGCTATAGCGCCATAACGAGCAGAAAGAGACTAATGTTAGGATTTGTTTTTTTATTTATATCATTTAACTGGGTTTGCACACTCAGTTTTCCTGATTCTAACACTCTAATGTGAACTCAATAAGGTATCCACATAACTTACTGTGCTGCAAAGAATATGTATTCATAATGATCGGTTTCAGACAGATGTTCTCAACTAAGGGTAAATTTACTCCCTAAGGTGTAAAAGTTTATACAGTTGGAAGGTAAATAATTAAAATATCTGATAATTTAAAAATAATTATTTCTTATCAAATCGTGTCGTGTGTTAGAAACGAAAAACAAATTCCTAATTTTCTATTTAGAAAACGTTTGATTTTCTTTATTTTCCTGATGCAAATGTATAATGCCCTTTTTATATACAAACATTATTGGTTAAATATGTGCATACATGTTTCAGTGGAATCCCAATTCAAAAATACCACTTCATCACTCTAAAAAAAAGGAGCGATATTGAAACACGAGTCAAAATTACATTCGTTTTTTATAAGATATTCGGGTGTGGTTTATGCTCTGGAAGAAAGTGAGGTGCATACTTTGCTCACATTCACAAAGTATACACCCGACTATTTCCAGAGTGTAAACCACATCCGAATATCTGATAAAAAACGAATGTAATTGTGACTCTTGTTTCAGTATCGCTCTTTTTTTTGGTCTGATGAAGTGGTATCTTTGAATTAGGATGCCACTGAAACATGTATGCACATATGTAGCCAATAATGTTTGCATAATAAACAGACTATATACCAACTCTGTCCTCCATTGAGCACTCTTTAATAATCACACGAGTTTCATCAGATTTAAATCTAGGAAACCAATCGATACAACCATCATATATATATATATATATATATATATATATATATATATATATACAAGCCCCCCTCTTTGGGTAGAGCACTGTCGTAAATAATTTCACCCGCTACTTAATTGGCTGAAAATGCGAAGCTCGTTGTTTGTTTGTTTACGAACAGGCGATTTGAGCACTATAAAAGTGGTGGCGGGTGTCTATTTAAATAGACATTCCAACGAGTTATTTATGGGCGTCGATTCCATGGTCGAGTGGGAGAACTGCCGACTGTCAACACGATGGTTCTAGGTTCAATCCTTGGCTTGGGAGAGATGCTAGTCTAGCGGCACTGATGAGTTGTGATACGATGACTACAAATACATACAGAAATATATATATATATAAATATATTTATATATTTCTATGGAAATATTTTTTATTCACTTATATTTCCTTTTTATACATACCAATCCTTACTTAAGACGCTCAATGTAATTACAGAGCATATAATGAATGAATGACAAAAATCTATATTCCAAATTTAATGATGTTGACCATCTTACAATTTATTCCTTTTATTTCCTTTTGGTGGATTGATAGTTGCTGTTTCTTATGATGAGTTAAGGGCAAAATAGATTCATTGATTCATATAATAATTGCGTTTAGATTTTGTGCTACGAAACAGATACTGTCAAGAAGTGTAAATGTCAACTGAATAAAAGGAATAAATTGTAAGATGGTCAACTTCATAAAATTTGGAATATATATATATATATATATATATATATATATATATATATATATATAGTGCCGGCAAAAAGAAAGTCCACACTTGTAATTTTGTCAAAAACTGCAAATTTAAGCTAAATTTAATGTAAGTGTTTAAACAACCTTTACCTTATTTGATTCGCCTTTTTTTCCTCTATAAGTTTACCTGTTCCTATTTGACTTTTAATTGAAATATTCTAATGTTCACGTCAATTTAAAAAATAACTTCAAATTGAGGAGACAAAAAGAAAATCTGCAGCAACAAATTTGCTTAAAACCAGCTTAAATTATTGCCCTTAAATCAGTTTAAAATATCCACCATCAGGTAACAAAGCCTATCTAATCGTAATTGCTGTTGTTCCAGGTTATACAACGTAACATTTAGTCCATATGCCACGACTTTCTCTTAGTGATCGTCAGGAGCTCATTAATCTCCACCTCTCTGGTTCATCCAATCGAGAAATCGTCTGCAGATTGAAATGTGATGAGAAAACAGTACAAAAGACTGTGGAAAAGCACCAAAACACTGGCAGTGTAAGTGATGCCCCTAAATCTGGTCATACTAGAGTTATTCTAACAAGGAAGACAATGCTATCAAGATCCGCAGCCTAAGAAACAGATTTTAAACAGCTCCCCAAATCCAACAACAGGGCAATCTTGTTACAAAATGCTCTCTTTCTACTGTCAAGAACAGATAAAAGGAATTTAATTTGTGAGGATACGTTGCATGATGCAAGCCAATGATTTCTTTAAAGAACAGAAAGCGCTGTCTGGACTTCATCAGATGCAATGAAGATCATGACCTTTCATATTGGTCAAAAGTGCTTTTTAGCGACGAAAGCAAGTTGAATAAGCTAGGCAGTGATGGTAGGAAGTACGTCAGTCAGAGGAAAGATGAAGAATTTAATCCTAGGTGCTCAGTTTCAACTTTGCAAGGTGATGGAGGTTCAGTTTTGGTGTGGGGCATTATTAGTACCAATGTTCCAGGGCCTATAGTTCACTTGCAAGGTCGAATTAATTCGACCAAGTACATTAATATGTTTACTGAGCATGTTCTACCCTACTTAATCATAATCCCATCTTCATGCAGGATAATGCTCCCATTCACACAGCTGGCAATGTCAAAAGGTTCCTGGAAAAGCATGATATTTTGTGTTTGGATTGGCCTGCACAATCTCCAGACCTCAATTCTATCGAAAACATATGGCATTACATTAAGCAACAGCTATGCAATGATAAAATTTCAAATTTGGAAGAATTTTGGACAAAAAATTTTTAAAAGTTGGATGCCCTTTCCCTGGAGTATTGCTGCAGTCTAATTCAAGGAATTCCCAAAAGATTGCAACCTGTAAAATTGCAGAAGGGATATGCTACTAAATATTAACTAGTTCATTGTGTTCCTGTTGTATTTGTGTTGCATTAATGTCCTAAAGTTACATTTAAATAACAATTTTCCATTGCGCAAACTTTTATTTTGCCTCCTCAATTTGAAGTTATTTTTTTAAAATTTACGTGAACACTAGAATATTTCAATTAAAAGTCAAATATGAACAGGTAAAATTATAGAAGAATAAAAGGCCAATCAAATGAGTTATAGTTTGTTTAAACAGTTACATTAAATTTAGCTTAACTTTGCAGTTTTGGCAAAATTACAAGTGTGGACTTTCTTTTTTGCCGCCTGTGTGTGTGTGTGTGCGTGTGTATATATAGATATATTAATTTATTATTCTTAAAAACAGTAATCTACAGACACGTGTGTTTCGGAGCCCTACTCCTCTTCAGCGTAGCTTGACTGTTGGTAGGATTCGAACCTTGGACCTTATGTATTTCAGTCCAGCTCTCTAATCCACTCCGCTATGTTGCCACAGATGATTTACTGCTTCCTTTGTAACGTTCATCTGTTTAAGTGGTTTTTGTTTTGATATATATATATATATACTCATATATTCTCGGGAATTTTTTCTTTTTATTGGTCACAACATAGTGTACAATTATTTCATCCCTCGGTGTTGGCATATAAGGATATAAGTGTTCATCAAATTATAACTTGTACAAATTTGGGCTTCATCAGCGCCTTAGAAAAAAAAAACAATATTTCCTAAGTTATTTCAAGTTTTTCAGACCACAAATAGAACCTTTTCAATTAACGCACTTACCATTGACTTTTTTTCTCTTTGTGAACAACATATATAGAGAGTTTCAAGTCGGCTTTATCAAATAACAGACTGTGTTGAAATAATCTATTATATAAAAGCTTCATTTATGATTAGTTTTATCAAAAAGTAAACGTGATTTTTATGATACGAATGTATAATACTATTTTTATACAAAACCTAAAATTCTAAACAATAAAAAGTTATTTATTTATTTTTTTTTTTAACACACTTGTTTTTGTCACTTTATGATGGCTATGAATTTTTTCTATGGGAGCAAGGAGTAAATGGAAAAAAAATACATAAAGCCAAGGAGTTAATGATGAAGAAAAAAATGGGAATGGCTGGTTTAAGAGTTTTCGTGAACAATAAAAAATACAAGTACATAAACATATACACATGCCTAACTTTGTGTTTATGCATCCCCCACACACTCACACACTCTCACACACATACACTCAAACACATGCACACACATTTACATAGATTCATGCACACTCACTCACTCACTCACTCACTCACACACAGTGAGAAATAAATGGTAAACGGCTGTTGCGATAGTGCTAAGTCATTTGGAATGGTTTGCGAAAGGGGTGAATAATAATACAAAAAACTGTAAACTGTGAGACTTCTTGTCACCCAGACTTCAGGGAACACTACTTATTATTATCGGTGATTGATTGATTTGAGAACTACTAGCATAGCCATTTTCAGGTCTAATGTAAACAAATTCTTGTGTAGAGGTCCTCTTCAATAATCAAACCCTACCCAAGTTCCACATTACTAATTATTACGGTGTTGTCTCACCATCTAACTGGCACTCATTATCATCATCAGCATCATCATCAACAACATCAACAACAAAAATCACAACAACGACAACCGCAAAAACAACCAGAACAACCGCAACAGCCACAATCAGAACAACAACTACAGCAGACATAACAACAACAATAGCCATAACAACAACCACAACAACCAGCAAAATAACCATAACAATCACAACAACCACAACAGTCACAACAACAGCAACCACAAAACCACAATGACAACCACAACAACAATTACGACAACAACCACAACAACAACTACAACAAATAGAACAATAACAACCAGCAAAACAGCCATAATCACACCACCATCAACAATAACAAAAATCACAACAACCACAACAACAACCGCAACAACAACTACCTCAACAACTATAACCATAACAACAGCAACAACCACCACCACAACAACAACCTCAACAAGCATAACCACAACAGCCATGACAACAACCACAACAACAAACGACACAAATTATTCTTTTTTTGTGTGTGTGCGTCCTAACATTCAAATCCAATAAAACTGTTTGGATTTTGTCTCCCCATTTTTTTCTTGTAGTTTCTTCATCTTTTTTTAATCGTCCTTCTTTTAATGAGACATACACGTTAACCATTGAGCTAACTGTTTCTTTTTTCCCTTCTCTTCCAAACATTAAAAGTTAAAAAAAAAAAAAAAATCTCATGGGATCGTAATTATTTCAAAGGTCAAAGCAAGATTTAGTAAATCAAATTAGTGAATATAAAGTTCCAAGCTTTAACATCTCAAGTCAAGTCTGAAATACCATTTGTATTTAGATTACAACATGTATATGGTGTTGAGAGGGGGGTCGGGATCAGTAGCGTGCAGGGTAACCTAGTGATGCCCGAGACGAAAATCTTGGCTGTTTTCCCCAAAGTGTTATGAGAGAGAAAAATATTTGCAACAATTCCAATAAATAATTTGTTAATCATAATAATAATAATAATAATAATAAAGTTTTCTAACCCAACCCTACCCCCATCCCCCCCATTGCCACATCACTGCCCCCCCTCCCAATAAAAGAGCGAGACTAAGTAATCTAATAGAGTCAAGGAGGAAGGAAAGACCGATGAACTGACCAGACCTCAGCCGAATAAGTGCGAAGAGAACTGGGACCTTGTGGAGGCTTATTGCCACTCAAATTCCAGTGAAGACCAATGGCCGCTGCCAACGAAAAATCAATGGCAAGCAGCTGTTGCGATAATGCAAATTTATTTGCAAATGTTATCGAAAGAGGTGGAGAGTACTGGAAACCTGGGGAGACTTGTTGTCACTAAGCTTCCAGGGAACACCACAGGCTGTTTTCAAGGAGGATCTCTGAAGATCTTGTGTAAAATCTCCTTGTGAGCCAATAATATTAATAATATGGAATTATGAAAACTGAAAATGTATAATTGTAAGCTAATACCCCTGCGCCCCTGCACCCCTGCCTTCCGCCCCTCCTCTCTTTGTGTGTGTGTGTGTGTGTGTGTGTGTGTGTGTGTGTGTGTGTGTGTGTATCATCATAAACTGCCGTCACACGCAATAAGTGATGGTCAAGGAAGATGGAAAGACCAAGGAGAGAAAGCACTAGCCAGACCTTTACTGGGTGAGTGCAAAGAAGACTGGAACCTTGGAGAGGCTTATTGTCATCCAAATTCCAGTGAAGACCAATGGTCCCTCCAATGAGAAATCAATGATAAACGGCTGTTATGATAATGCAAATTTATCTGCAAAAGTTATCAAAAGATGTGGCAAATACTAGAAATCTGAGGAAACTTGTTGTCACTCAGATTCACGAGAACACCACAAATTGTGCTCAAAAAAAAATCTTTGATGATGGCCTGTGTGACTACTCCTAGTAAGTGAATAATAAAAATAATAAAAATAATAATAATAATAATAATAATAATAATAATAACTAGCAAGACCCGTGGAAATTCCACAGCGAACTCTTTCACATGTCATATATTGGTGTTGGCATTCTGTGGGCGTTCAGCGTAAATAGAGACGTCCTAATATTATTGTAGCTCTTTTGTTAAAACTGCAAAAGTATTTATCCAAGCTAGTAGGGACGCCCGGCATAGCCGGGTTGTAACATACGTTTTAATAAATATTTTAATTTATGCAGATTTCGTATATATTATCCTAGGGCCAATTTTCTATCGATTTTTATATATTATGAAGTTGTGATTTCGAAAATAAAAAATATATATCTATATGACTTGGGTGCACCAGCTTAAATCGAAACCAAAACCAAAACTTATAAAGAAATATATATATATATATATATATATATATATATATATATATATATATATATATATATATATTTGGTAAAACTGGTAATTAGTAAAAACCTGAAGAGAGTGCTCAATACTATTGCAAAGCAAACATGTGTTTAAAACTTGAATTCCTTCAGCTATAATCGAAACTAAAACCAAAACTAATGAAGAATTCTTTGGTAAAATTATTTATAAAAAAAATAGATGACTTGAGTGCCATCAGCTATAATCGAAACCAAAACTTATGTGGAATTCTTGGTAAAATTATTTATTACAAGAAATGGAAGGACATAACTATTAAACGACAGCTACTCGGAAGAAAAAGATGTGAGCGTAACACAGAAAATAACACATATACTATCGTATTAATAATAATAATAATAATAATAATAATAATAATAATAATAATAATAATGCAGCAAACTAACCCAAAAAGAATATAAGAATAGACAGGATCAAGTCGGAAAGGCAGTACACTGGGAATTATGTAGACAACTGCAACTTGAACACCCAAACAAATGATACAAGCACAAACCGGCAGCAGTACTTGAAAACAGAAATCATAAAATCCCATGGATGTACAAACAGATAAACCCATCCAAGCAAGAAGACCGGATGTCATAATAGTTAACAAAAAAAAAAGAAGAAAAGTCCTGCCAGATCGTAGATTTTGCCGTTCAATAAAACAATAGCGTGAGGATCAAGGGGGGCAGTGAAATAAAGCAAATACACGGAACTGGCCGGAGAGCTGAAAGGGATATGAAAGGTGTAGAACGTCAAGATAACACCAATAATAATAGGAGTACTTGGAACAATCTTGAAAACTCTGAAGAAAAAGAAAAAAATGGGAGAGATTGGAATCAGGGGGATGGCATAGAAACTGCAAAGACTATATATATATATATATATAGTGTGTACAGAAAGTTGTTAGTTGAGACAGATCATTGGTACCGTCGGTTTCAAGTCCGATAATAAGGCCCGTTTAAGGTATCCTTATCAAGCTCTCTTCAGCCAATATTCGTCTATTATACGACGAATATTGGCTGAAGAGAGCTTGATAAGGATACCTTAAACGGGCCTTATTATCGGGCTTGAAACCGACGGTACCAATGATCTGTCTCAACTAACAACTTTCTGTACACAAAATATAAATACGCTCTTACAATTTGGATTTTCCTTTTAATTGAGCACTCTGCTGGAATTCTTTTTCAAAAAAAAAAAAACTAATCATATATATATATATATATATATATATATATATATATGTATATGTGTGTGTGTGTGTGTGTGTGTGTGTGTGTGTGTGTGTATATATATATAATTATTTACTATATTAATTATTAAATACCTACAGACACTAGTGTTTCATCCTTTCGAGACTCATCAGTTCAGGGTGTCACGATTACCACCGGTCTAGAGATTCAAACCCGGAAACAAAGTCATCTCTGACTCCATCAGCAAGGAACAAATCCACACGGCCATCCTCAACCGCAAGAAATATCGTTAAAATTTAAAGTTATTTTTAAATGTCTTAACGCTTATCAGAGTGATCTGATGCTTATAATATCATGAGCTACACATGAGAACTAAAGTGATCGACTTTATTTCAACTGTAAAACATATTTCTACACTAATATATATATATATATATATATATATATATATATATATATATATATATATACACACACATTTATTTATATTTACATATATGCACACACCTAATTTTATACATAGAGAAATATACACACTGTGTATATATATATACGCATATCTAACTATATATGTATATATAGATATACACATACCTTACTTAATATAACTACCAGACAACTATGAAAAACTTTATGGATGTGTGCGTCCTTCACAAACTGCTGATCCATCTCCTGAATTAGGGATATTATTAATTCATGTCTCAACTTCGGTTCAGCAGAACTATCGATGAATCAATATCCCCCACCCCCACGGCCGGTCTCCCATCACCCCAGCGTGAAATACAGAAACCCGTTCCACTCCTATAATTACACTTTCAAGTTCAGAGGGTCTAAATGGGCCGCCATGACTCATTTTGTCAGATCTTTTGACGTTTAAACAGTCTGACGAACTGACGAGAACTCTTGCATGCTCTGCCCCAATTTAACAGATAATGCGTGTGCACTCAGATATATGCAGGCCACAGATAAACGTGTACGAACATCTGTGTGTGCACACACACACACGTACACACAAACACACGCACGAACATACAAACACACACATGCACACACAAACTCACACACAAGTACACTCATACACACACATACACAGACACACATATACACACAAACATACACATACAAATGCACATACACACACAAACACATACACACATACACAGACACACACATACACACACATACACAGACACACACATACACACACATACACACACAAAAACACACATACATACATACACATACACACATACCCACACATACACACACAAACTCACACAAAAATGCACACACATACACACGCATATGCAAACACAGACACATACACATACATACACATACACACATATGCATACACACACATACACGCATACACATGTATATATATACAAGCACACAAACACACACACATACATACGTACACATACACATACACACATACACATACAAACACATACGAACACACACACATACACACGCACACAGAAACACACAAACACACACACATATACACATACACACATACACACGCATATGCAAACACAGACACATACACATACACACATACACACATATGCATACACGCATATGCATACACACATACACGCATACACATATATATACAAGCACACAAAAACACACACATACACACGTACACATACACATGCACACATACACGCACATACACATACAAACACATATGAACACACACACATACACATACACACACAGAAACACACAAACACACACACACAACTGTGAATACAGTTTCATAAATAGTTCTTCAGGAGAAATCGACTTTGAAACGTTCTGGTCTTTCTTTGTCCAGTTGAAATTTCTGTTGAATGAGTTTACAAAAGTTGCACAATGGTTTGTTTCGTTTCATCCTATTAAAACTCAGCTTGTGTCTTTCAGTCGTAAACGTGCCCCTTTTCTTCCTGAGATTCTCATGGATGGCTCTGTTCTGGAGGAGAAATCGATTCTGAAACGTCTTGATTTTTCTTTCTCATCAAATCTTTCTCAGGGATTTTTTTTTTATAACGGAAATCGCTCGAGACAAGGTATGAAGCCACTTTATGTAAGGAGCTAACAAAAACGAAAGCTGATTACTGCAAAGACAGGAGATACCTCTTGAAAGACCAAGACTGTTGGTAGAAGGAAAACAGTGAGCAGGAAGAGAGTTCCATAACCTTGCAGTCCTTGAAAAGAAACTACTAGAATAGGAAGCTGTATTATAATGAGGTATCAAAAACAACAAATTGATGGAGACCACTAGATCAACGAGTCCAACGAGCTGGAACAAAGGAAGCAGGGAATAGATCAGACAATTCTGAGGAACACCTGCCATAATAGTATTTCTAGAAAAGATTGAGACTAGTAACATCACGTCTGTGAGCGAGAAGGAGGTTGCAGTGAAGAAGAAAGTGAGGGGGGCCAATCAAATTACAGATCTTTTTGCAATTTATCAAAAATAATGTTTTAACAATAATTCACACCTACATGTAAATGTCCTTCTGCACTCGATTTATTTATTTTTTTTTTGCTCTCATTTTATCTACCTACCTATATATATATATATATATATATATATATATATATATATATATATATAAGCAAGGAAAGAAATCACAGCTGAAACATATATGCATATATGTAGCCAATAGTGTTTATATAAATAGAGAAAATTATGCAACAATACAGCTCTACTTCTAATTGAGTATTATTTTATAAACACCGGAGTTTCATTGGGTTAACATCGAGGAAATCGTAGTAATACAATCACTATACAAGCATAAGCGTTAATTCCTGATGCCCAAGTGGAAGAGGTCCTGGATATGACCTAAAACTATATCCGATGGTGAGGCCCCACCTTGCGGGCCTTGGGGAGTGTGGAGCCACCCTTTAATCGCCATTGCTCCCAGGTCCACTCTGACCCGGAGTGGTAGTACCTGTTAGGGTCCCAACTATGGGTTAAATAGAATCCAACTTTAAAAAAATATACTCCATTAAAAATCGTTCCTCAAAATAACTAGATTCGGCATTAAATAACCTGAAAAAGATAAACAAAAACAACCAACCAACCGAGTGGAAGAACGTTAAACCTTATCAAGAACCTTCAAGTGGGACACAGATTCACAAGCCCAAATATGACAACGATACTCCATACGTTGTGTGATAGTAGATTTGTTGAGGTAGAGAATAGTCTTGGGTGTGAGAAAGTATTTAGAGCGAAAGAGAGAACCGATTTTACGAGAACCAGAAAAAGCAATGAATTTAATATATGGACTCCAATAAAAAATTGATGTCCAGCTTATATCAATTCTAGTAGGGGTGTATTCTTCTCTTCCCTTCGACCTTTTTCTCAGAGAAGGAAAATCGCTAGCCTTTCTTTACTCTATCATCATTTTCATAAGTGATCCAATGATCTCCAATCTATTATCCCCCCCCCCAAAAAAAAAACATTTACAACAAAAATTCGTCTAGTTACAACCACTGTAAATAATTTTTCTTTCTTCCTTTGTATACCTAAAAATAAACAGAACTTCCATGTGCAACGTTTCCAAGTGAAACACAATACCACAGGGCTGCTTCCCAGCTGACTACAACATGGTCATTTTCAAGTTCAAATTCTATCTATCTATCTATCTATCTATCTATCTATCTATCTATCAAATCTACTATTATATATTAAAAAAATTGTGTGTGTACGCACTTGTGTGTTCCATATGGACTTTTTATGAAATTTCACATGAAGGTACTTTCTGTGCCTGGCAGTGCTCTTAGATAGGCTTTGTATTGAAATGTCTCCGATAAGTATCAAAAATCGAAATATACCGATGAATAAAGGAACAGAAGATTTGCAGTTGAAGTGCATTGGGAAGTTTATTAGCACACAAGCCTTAAGGTCCGACATATATAATCAACAGTAGGTTCTTTGATATGACAGGGGCGTGTTTGAAATGAATGTTTCTATTTAAAGCACAATTATACCATCATACTTGACTTGTGCATTTTAAATTTAAATTCAAGTTATTATCACTCGGGCTATGACAACAGCATATTCTTTTCATTGTTTTGACTCTCGAGTGTGTATCTCTTGATATCTTATATGTTTTTATATAGAGTGGTGTGGTTCTTGGTTGATTAACTGTGTCTGTGTCGGATATATACCCGAGAGTCAAAACAGTGAAAAGCATATGCTGTTATCATAGCCCTAATTATCATCACACAAGCAGTATAGCCAGGCATATAAAATCAACAGTAGGTTCTTTGATGTGATAGGGGCGCATTCAAAATGAATGTTTCTGTTTAAAGCACAACAAAAATGATGCTTGATTTTTGCATTTTAAACTTTAATTTAAGCCATTATATGAATAAAAAATAATTTTATAAAATCAACACTAAGTTCTCTACAGTGCAATGTAGACTATAATATATTGCGAACTAAGTCATTGCAGGGAGGAATGTGAAGGTTCATTCTGGTGCACCACGATGGTTCACCAACTAGAGCAGGCAATAAATCAATTTGATTGAAAAATGGTCGATTTCACCGATTTCAATAGCAATAAAAATATGGGAGTGTGAAACATTCGTTGATCATCATTCAATTCCGGCTAGTAATAAATAAAAGTAAGGAAAGATAACTTTTGCTGAAAGAATGAGATAACCCCTTAGCTAATTTTTCTTTTATGGTGACTATTTAAGAATTTCAACTTAGAATTTCTACATCGTCCGATCAATGGTCAACATGTTTTCAGTAGATGTCCGATTTCAGTCGTCGTGAGCATCATACATACTTATTCTTTCTCGGTGCCAATAATTGTTTTATAATGTTGTATTGTGTACTAGCTGTCCCGACCCGACATTTCTTTGTGATTTATTATATTCAAATTTGTTTTGTAAATATTTCTGTTGTATAACTATGCCTTTTTTTCCCATGTTCAGTATCAAAGCTAAACCGTTCCCGTTCTTTATTTTTTTTTTTTGTTCCGAATAAAACTCGGCATTTGGCGGCATTTTACTTGCAACGCTTGATTGCTGTATGCCTATTTGTTTTATTTATAGCGACAGGTTTGCATGTTAGTTTGCCGATACCAACGCAACAATAGCGTGCTCGCTCGCATCATTCCATCCATTTGCTGCAGACATCAGGACGCACGAGCTCACTTGCTTCGATAGATCAAAGATTAACAGATTTGAATCAAAAGAGATTATCAAAAAAGGAAGGGAATTCCTAAGATGGAACATTTTCGTTTGGCGAAGTTTCTTGTTCAATCGCAGCATAGGAACCGTTGGAATATCTCACCTATTTAATATTGAATGAACTTATTCGAATATGGAGTTGTTTATCATGGATAGTTTCGTCTTAGACCTAGAAAAAGTCACATGTTTTAATTGCAATCTCTTGTGTGATGGGATGGAAATACATATATTTTATATTATACTAGCCTGGGTGCCCGGCGTTGCCCGGGAGTTTGGAGATGTGTGTTGAGCAAAAAAAAAAAAAAAAAGTGGTAGTAGGTAGGCAAGCTCGAACCGGTACCATGAAGGAGAAAAACAACATGAAAAAAAACGTGACGTCTTTGCCTTTGCATCCATCGCCCAACCGGAAGTGACGAAGGTTTAAATTAAGGCTAATCAATCGAAAAGAGGGGATGGCTTTCGAAAATATCGGTGAAAAAAGCGACCCCTCCTTGTAGAAAAGTGCCCAGTTAAGGATGAAGAGATAATGTTTTTGGCCAATTTTTCGATATTTGTCGTCCAAAGGATCGAGCTTCAAAACAATACCAATATTGTGCAAATCTATCGCCTCTGTCTTTTTTCTAAAGTTTTAGGCAGACATACATACATACATACATACATTTAAACAGACAGGTGAGATTTATATTATAGATTCCTGTTAGTCTGTCTGTCTGATTGTCTGTTCATTTCACCTTTTTCGGAAACTACTGGGCCAATCTGGATCTGGCTGAAATTTTGTATGGACATTTGTTATGATAAGGTGCAGCGAACTAAGTATTATGATATCCGTTTGATGCACAGTTAAATATTCAACTAAACACTGTATAAAAACAGTAGTTTGTAAATGATAGGCACATTAACTTGTGAAGAAAAGGACAAATGACACAGGTAAAAAATACCTTTTAAATTACATGAATTGGTATACTAATTTATCTAGAGGAAAAAAAGAAACTAGATCCAGTATCAAAAATATTTTTGTTCGTGCGTTTTAAGGAAAGTGATGTTTGATCAACATTGCTGGGGAGCCATGATTTAATATACTGTTTTGATTTTAAATCCCCGAAACAATGTTTCATGGTAAATAACTGATGATCCCCTTAAGAACATTGTTACTAGTGTTTGTTCATGTAAGTAAAACGATTCAGCGATGGAGGAAATTAATTGACAAAATAATTTTCCAGCGAAGGACATTTTTTTAATAGTTTTAAAGGTTTTAAAAGAAACTTCCAAGACTATATATATATATATATATATATATATATATATATATATATATATATATATATATATATATATATATATATATATATATATATTAAGTAATGTGATTGATAATTTAAATTTTAAAAATCAAATTATAATTAAATTAAAAATCCGTTTCATAAGAAGGAACAACAACAAAATCAATTATCTGTACGATCGTTTCGGAAAACAATGCTTTTTATTGTGGTAGACATCAAGTTACGTACAATAATTACATATAGTTTTTTAATAAGCAAGGTCTCCTCGTCAGCAAATTTTGAAGGGTTTTTTTATTAAATTTAAAAGACACCATAAATAAACCTAGCATTAAAAGTAAGGCAGATGTGTCTGAAAAAAAAAATTGAAATAAAAGGTCTGGATTTAAAATTTATAAGAAAATTAATATGGGTTAGAGATAGAAAAGAGATAGAGTAAAATATAGATTTGAATTTAAAGTATAAGTTTGCTTTAAGTACCACATTACAAATATATACATGCATATATATGAAAAAATAAACACACATATATACATATACATAGATATACAGGTATATACATAAAATATATAGAGAAATTTACTTTAAATTACAACGAGCACTTTCTCTTTCCTGTATTTTAATTAAACTAGTAATTTCACTGTTACATTGAAATACACTCAGCTCTTTAGACTATTGTTCTAATCTCCTTTAAATTATATATATATATATATATATATATATATATATATATATATGAAACTATAATAAATATAAAAATAATAAATATGAAACTATAAAACTAATTCTTTACATTTTATAATTTTCTTTTTATTTATTTATTTTAAGTTCCCTATAAGGTTAGATGGTTTGGTAATTTATTAATATTAATAAGGTGTTCCACTGGTGCCTTACTAACTTCACACGCCCATTTCTCAGCTACGTTTTTGTTGTGGACGAACCTTCCTCTGAATGGACTCAACCACCGTCCATATCTATATATCTATAAAAGTGAACGTGTCTGTCTGTCTGTCTGTCTGTGTGTTTGTCTGTCTGTGTACATTTCCCTACGCAATAACTCTGTCAATTTTTAGTCTATAGACTCGAAATTTGAAATACTGGGTACTGAGATTTGGAAAAATCGATGTGACGGGTGATAGCCAGAAATTTGGCTGTTAAGGGGTCAAATTTCAACGATTTGACCTTTAAGAACTCTACCAAACTCCTCCGAAAATTTTGGGTCTAGACCCTTGAAATTTTAGATATAGGTTCCTTGAACCTGGATCTAACTTAATAAAGTGATTTGAGCCCGAAACTATAAATTTTAAGGGGTCATAATAGGGGTCAAATTAAAAAAAAATTTACTCTTTTTTTTTTTTTTTTGCTCAGCATACACCTCCAAACACCCGGGCAACGTCGGGCTGAAATGCTAGTATATATACAAGAACTTTTTCGATGACAATAACGGAAAATTGTTACTTGTTTTACACAAACATTAATATGTCGCTACATATTCATGGGCATGTTTCGGACAGCCAGTAACTAGTAACTAGAGACCTCTTCAGGCAATGTTGTTTATTGTTGTTGTTGGAACAACCCTCTGAATAGATTCAACCACCGTCCAAATATACCGGAACTCTTAACGATCCCGGGTAGGGCTTTAGTTCCGGAGTTAACCTTGTGTTCTTTTTTTTTTTTTTTACAAGGTGGTCACCACTTATGAAGGCCCGGAAGCCACTCAGAGATAAGCACGTTAGTGTGGAGATTTAATAAAATGTCTACTGTAGGGGGCGGTTCATCAGGAGTTTGTTTACGTTGGACTTGAAGACATCCAGGTTGTAGTCAGGTGGGAAGCAGGAAGCCGGAACAGAGTTCCACAGGCGTGCAGTTCTAAGAAAGAAGCTTTGTTCATGGAATCTACATTTTGATTTAGGCATAGATAAAGAGTGGGGAAAGTTTTTGACAGTGGATTCAGCTAGACGAGTGTTTTTCATAAAAGATTGGCGAGGGGGGACCAGAGATTGGAGCTCAGACGAGCACCTGCCATGGAAATAACGATAAAACGCAAAACACTCTTTTCCTTCTGTAACCTTTTTTTTTTTTGTCTTTTAATAATTTTATTAATACGCGTCTTGAATTACGTCGTTGCTCTGTTTTTATTGTGGCTAGTTCAGAGCCATAACACTTTTTAAATTCTTTATTTTGTCCTTTTTTTCTCCATTTTCTTTTTCACTTGATGATGATTCGAACAAGAATCAAAAACGTTCATGATATGAAGAAATCATTCTGCATTGAGGCAATTTAAATTTTTGTCATAATCCAGAATTTTAGGGGAGTTGGATTTTATCCACATACAAAAAATTGACCTTGTGCCTAACTCTGCCCTGGTGGGGAAATAAGGAAATGGAGACTTACATTGAATCTATTACTAAAAAATGGTTGGATCATTCTACTGCTCCAGAAAATACTGAGATCAATAGTGCTCTAGCAGCCTTACCATGGTTTAAGCATCCGCTGTTGACTTTGTTGTCCAGAAGTATCCGTCTTGATGTCTTGATGACTAACTCCACACGCCCATTGCTTAGTAGACTGACGATGTGCATTTTCATATACCCCAGTCTCTCAAGAAGGAGTTCTATTCTTGTGATTCAATATCTCATTGGGTGTACGGTATGTGCAGAACCAGGTTCTTAGCATGTCACAAAAACTTCTAGCTTTTCCTTCTGACATCAAGGCAACTTCCACCATCCTGTATACCGGTCGGCGAATACTAAGTAGTTTTTTCCCTGTATTTCCACAAAATCAACCACTACTTGTTGGAATGGAAATTCTGGTTCCATCGGAAACATTAAGGTTCTCTTGACTGGTGTTATTGTGTTGCAAATATGGCCTTGGGATCTACTTTGTTTGATGCTGATGACCGAACCTGGCCAGGACAATCATTGCCTTGTGTTTGCCAGTATGGCATTTTCCCCTGATGTGCAGTATGGAGTGATTCCAACTGCTGCGCCCGGAGTTGTCAAGGTATTAAAATTTTATTTGTCTTGATTGTTACCCTTTCTAAGCAGTACAATTCCTCATGCATTAGTCAGGACACCCAAGCTATGGTTAGGAGGTCGTTCCTTGATTCGGGAAAGCCATTTTCGATTATGTCTGCTAAAGTGTGGCTTTCTTCATCAGCTGCCGCAGCAGTGACAATCCTCTCCCATGTGATAGCCTTCAGCTTGTGGTCGCTTCTGTACGTCAATGAGAATGCGGTTGTCATTGCAATGGGTCCTCATGTGAGGTGTCTGCAGAATATCACGATGCACAGTCGGATGCTAAATTTAATTTTCCCAGATGGTGTTTTATCTTGAATTTATATATCAGCGTCCTCTCTTTAAAATTAAGCAGGCAGGAGTTTTAAGTATTTTCTAAGGCCTGGTCTGAGAAAATTTTTACCAGTGATAACTGATCAACTGTCACCAATAAATCCGGGCACCCAAGTATAAACATTCGGCATAACTCCAGCCCGTAGACAAGAACTAAGGCTTCACCTTCCACTGATGCATATCGAGATTCTGCCTCACTAGTGAAACGGGAACCCGTCAGAATAATCTTCCAGTGACCCCCCCCCCCCGCACCCTATGTTCAGCTCGCCGGGACATCTGCAAAGTTTTGAAATAGATATTAGGAAATCCCTGTTTTACTATAGTTTTAGTATAGTCAGTTGCCAATCCAGTCGCTCTGTTCATTTCAAATGTTCGAATACTCTTTTTAATTTCCTCCACTATTGTCCCCTTTGATTCCTGAAATAAGCGTTCCAGCGTATCATCCAAATAGAACTTGCTATTCTTTGTTTTCAACAATTTCCCGGATGAGTGCTATCACCTTTGCTTGGAAAAACACATATGATACTTGATTCACAAGTCCAAACCAGGACCTGGCACCGATAATACTTGTAGGTGTAGGGAAATGGAGAATAGTTTCTGTTATCTTCTTTGTTGACTTAATACCACTCTTGCCCAATAGAACTTGCCATTCTTTGTTTTCAACAGTTCACCTTTGCTTGGGAAAACACATTTTTTTTTTTTTAATACATTTTCACCTCAAACAAGGCGCATTGCCACTTTGGTGTAGGGGGCTACTATCAGGGGCAGCAACTACTGGGGCACTATGTTGGAATTTGGGCAGCAAGATGTCGGTTCACGTTGCACTTGAACTTCTGCATGTCAGTACAGTTAGGGAAGCAGGGACCTGGAATGGAATTCCAGAGTCTAGCGGTTCTGGGGAAGAAACTACTGGAGTAGAAAGATCTTTTACATCTAGGGATCTCTACTGTGTGGGGGTGGGATTTAGCTGCCTGTCAGGTTTGTCGAGGGTGTCTACGTCGTGGGGGCACAAGTGTCTGAAGTTCGTCAGAGCATTCACCATTAAAATACTTGTAGAACAGGCAGAGGGATGCAATGTTTCGTCGATGGGACAGAGGCTGAAGCTTAGATGCCAGACCAGGACCTGACGCCAGTAATACTTGTAGATGTAAGGAAATGGAGAACAGCTTCTGCCATCCTCTTCGTTGACTTAATACTATTATTGGTGACTAGGAATCCTGCAAACTTCACTTCTATCTCAGCAAGTTTAAGCTCGTCTGGGTTAAACATGAAGTCCTTCTCTGTGTTGTGACTGATGTACTCATTCGTATGCCAGAATGAGAATTGTATAGAGTCAGGAGGCTGTCGTCTATGCTTCTGTAAGTCTACTGTTCGTCTCAGGAAACCAACTTTCTTTGGTGCTACAACCATTCTAGAACACTAGGTGTTTGGGGATGCTTACTGGTATCGGCTCTATTATCCCTAGAGCAACGTCTCTGTCCAGCTTTTCTTTAACTCTCTTCTTCCAGTGGTGGGGGACAGGTATTGGCTTTGCACTTGGACTAAATTTGATATCTAATGGTGTACCCTTCATCGTCTGCTATGGTTGATTTAAAGTGGTCTAGCAACCATTGTTGAAGTTTGTGCATGTTGGCTTGTATAGGCTTGGCAGATACAGTTTCTGGTTTTGTTGGAGCCGGCGCTCTGCACTGGCACCCACAATAAGCTGTTTCCTTCACTCTCACAGAACTGCTCTATGACAACGATGCTGGAAAATCAGAAGGCAAAAGGTCGCATGAATCTTGGGCATCATGGTTATTTCTGACTCTATCAAGGGAGATAGTTCCAGGGTGATCTTCTGAAATCATTTCCCATTCCACTCAAGGTGAGGTACGTTTATTGGTTTTGCGAGTTGCATTGATTCTTCAGAAAGAGGTTGACAAACATGAACACATCCTCACCTCTTAGCGTCTTACTCAAAGCCTCATTTTCATCTGCCACAATTTTCTGGCACACCTTCCTCACATGTCCGGTTATTCCACAGAACTGGCATTTTAATTAGTCCGTCGAACAATCCTTCTGACTCATTGAACCCACCTCCTTGGGTATAAAGTCCTTCCATATCCCTTGACATGGCAGCCATTTCTGATTTGATTTTTGCACTTGGGACGATACAAGGGACGATGCAATAGACGGTGCATGAGACAACACAGCGCCGTGGAGGTGAGATGTTGATTCATCTGATGCTTCCAGACAAACCAACCAGTTAAATTTCTGTTTCAGAATGATGAGCAAAGCTGCTTCTGCCAATATCTTACTCTAATATTCCAAATTCGCGAGCAAACAACTTTCGAGAAACCATGTCCTCCGAGAAGTCTACTTCTTGTCTAAATGCTTCGGTCTTACATTTAACCTTAAATGCACAAAATCTGGCTTGGAAACATTAACGAAATAGAAAGTGTGTTATCAAGGTACTCCTCCTTTGCAGAGTTGAGTGTAGCTGGTCTCATCAAGTCAAACATTAACCTGTTTGCCTCGGGTGTGAGGGTCGCTCATGACTCATTCCGTATAGTAACTGGGCCCAGTTGGCATGCGTCTTTTTAACGTGCTCAGGAATCCAGAAATAGTGCCCATTCTCCTTCAGTGGTGTCTAGCCCTATCAACGGTCGTTCCAGTTTTTTAACTTGTGGCAAATTAGGGAGGCCTCGAAACATTCCTTTTCTGAGTTCTGTGTTTACCAGATGTTCCATAAGTTTAAGGTATTCCTGTTTCATGGTGTAATCCTGCATAATTCAGCATCCAAAGTTAATTTTCCTTTTTGTCTTTGTTGCTAAATTTTATTGGTCTTAAGCATATCCTGGTGCATGCACTATTTATAGCCTTAAGGGGAGATAACTTCTGCCTGCCTCCATCCCAGTCCAAGGAGCATAACTGCTACTTCTACAACCGTATTTATGTCTGTGTTTTTATGGTGTGATCTTGGTAGTTAGCATCTTTGTATATAGCCAAATCGACATTTAATATATATTGAGTATAAAAATTATGTTTTAGCGAAGGAATAAAATGAAGAATATACACAAGGAATGCAAACAATAAAAACGGAAACATTAAGTGAATAGAAGGATCACCAGATAGCAAGTGCTACCTAAAATATAAAGAGAGTTTTGTAAAGTAAAAGATGGAGAAAAACAAAATTTTAGCACAAATTATTTTTATACAAGAGATAAGAATATGAAAGTTATTTTAAATCATGTTTGGTGAAAAAAGTTGGGTTATTAGTCACAAGTCAAAATGTTCATAGTGTGAATATACATGTGTATGTAAACAATATACTTTTGTAAGTGTTTTGTAGCATGGTATTTTGTATGTATGTGAGTTGGTTTGCCTTATTCTTGTTTATGTATATATATGGCATAATCACATTGATACACCAGTTTCTGTCAGATCACCAAAGTTAAGCAATGTTGAGCCTGGTCAGTACTGAAAAGGGTGACCATTTTGAAATTGCAGGTGCTGTATATGCACCGGGGGAAGAACGAAGACTACGACGATAGTCGACTCGGAAACCTTACATCATGTTTGGTGAAAAAAGTTGGGTTATTAGTCACAAGTCAAAATGTTCATAGTGTGACTATACATGTGCATGTAAACAATATACTTTTGTAAGTATTTTGTAGCATGGTATTTTGTATGTATGTGAGTTGGTTTGCCTTATTCTTGTTTATGTATATATATGGCATAATCACATTCTCCAGTCACATGACCACAAAACGACGGTAGTGTGGTCACATGGTGGAGGGAGGGCATGTAGAGAATAGGAACGACCATTAAGACGGGACACACAAAAGAGTGACACCGTCGTCTGATTAGTAGTATATATAGAGCACGCACGCACCGGGGGAAGAACGAAGACTACGACAATAGTCGACTCGGAAACCTTACATCATGTTTGGTGAAAAAAGTTGGGTTATTAGTCACAAGTCAAAATGTTCATAGTGTGAATATACATGTGTATGTAAACAATATACTTTTGTAAGTGTTTTGTAGCATGGTATTTTGTATGTATGTGAGTTGGTTTGCCTTATTCTTGTTTATTAACCTTAAATGCACAAAATCTGGCTTGGCCACGTAAATGAAACAAAGTGTGTTATCGACTCACCAATTTCTTGTGTTGTCGAATTTGTTCCTATGTACTTATTTGTGTAACCCTTTCACTGTTACCAGTCATATTTGTTGCACAAGGTACTCTTCCATTGCAGAGTTGAGTGTAGCTGGCCCCATCAGGTCAAACATTAACCTGTTTGCCTCGGGCGTGAGGGTCGCTCATAACGTATTCCGCATTGTAACTGGGTTGTCCAGTTGCCACGCATATTTATAATGGGCCCACGAATCCAGAAACAGTGTCCATTCTTTTTCAGTAGCGTCGTTCTGGTTTTTCAACTCATGGCGAGTTAGGGCGGTCTCAAAGCATTTTTTTTCTGAGTTCTATTTTTTCTTGTTGGAGTTCTACCAGATGTTTCATGAGTTTAATGTATTCCTGTTCCATGGCGTAATCCTGTGTAATTCAGCATCCACAATTAAATTTCCTTTTTAGTTTCCATTTTTTATCGATCTTGAGTATATCCTGTTTGTAGTGCCATTTAGAGTTGGAGGAGCGTCCAGTACCAGAAACAAAACCGGTGCTCGTACTCATATATTTATAGCCCTAAAAGGAGATAACTCCTGCCTGCCTCCGGCCAGTCCAAGGGGGATAACAGCCACCTCTACATTAATGAGATGTTTTTTTAAGAGAGTGATTATGCAAATTTAGGTGCTGTTGGGAGTGTGCAATAGCAGAAAAAAGGGCACGGATTTTTGTTGGAGAAACTTTTGTTGCTGTCATATTATTTACGTGTGTTTTGTTGTTGGTAAAAATAAAAGAAGAAATAAGGACTGTTGTTATTATTGATGATGATGATGATGATGATGATGATGATGATGATGATGAGGAGGAGGAGGAGGAGGAGGACGGGCATCATTCCTGATGATTTCTTGGCATTTGTTTCCACAATATCTTTCTAGAGGGATATTGAGTAGTTACAGGAGGGACCACGCAAAGCTTACCAACGTCCCTAAGTGGAAACGTTTCTGTGGAACGAACTGGATTCGAACTTGGCGCATCCAGGTTGTCAGTCCTTGTCGTGAACCATTGAGAGCTGTTTCTCGTATGGACATGAAAAATTATATGCAAGAATTCTTAAATATCTAATATTTTTATTGTTTCTGACTGGTTGCTAGCAGAACGTGCCTCCATTTGATTGGTCAGTTCCTAGCGCCAGTGTCTATCAGTAGAACTTTCTGACTTTCTCTAATCATGCCCTCATATATATAAAAAATATTGCAACGAATGTTGCTTCACAAGGGAAGAGAGACAAAAAAGAAATTTTATTACATACAACAGTATGACTGCGACAACCGTCCAGTCAACGGGATAATAAACGGAAACCGAATGATGTCATATACACAACTCAACACAATCCAACATAATCCTAAACAACTCCGTCGATTCAAACCCGAAAAACTCTGTTCAAATGACTTGACACAATCCCGAACAACTCGATCAATTCAAATCCAAACACTTCTGTTAAAACGACATTGCACGATCCCGAATAACTCTGTTGAAATGACCCAACACGATCCCGAACAACTCCGTTGAAACGACATGACATGATCTTAAACAACTCCGTTGAAGCGACATGACACGATCCCAAACAACTCCGTTGAAATGACATGACACAATCCCGAACAACTCCGTTAAAGCGACATGACATGATCCCAAACTACTTTGAAACAACATGATACGATCCCGAACAATTCCATCAAAACAACTCAACATGACACATTCTCAGAGCAACCTCGGAAGTTACTCTCTGGTATTGGCGTTTTATAGCCCTTAAATGAACTCATTTTCAACATAGATAGGGGTCCTGGATATGACATTAAACTATATCCGATGGTGAGGGCCCCAGCTTGCAGGCCTTAGGGAGTGTGGAGCCACCCTTTAATTGCCATTGCTCCCAGGTCCACTCTGACCCGGAATGGTAGCACCTGTTAGGGTCCCAACTATGGGTTAAATAGAATACGACTTAAAAAACAAATATACTATATTAAAAAATCGTTCTTCAAAATCACCAGATTCGGCATTAAATAACCTGAAAAGGGTTGATATGCTGTAAAACAAAACAACCAACCAACCAACCAACCAACATAGATAGGCTCGACTAAGATACAATTCTTGAGCTCTTCTGCGCATGCACGTCATAACAATAACATATCAAAGTTGAGTCTTTGCAATGATAGTTCTCTATATACAAGTGAAACATGGATTATACTGATAGAGCATAAGAGGAAGCTGAATACCTTTGAAATTAAACTTTGCGAGATAGATGAAAAAAATGCAGATATCAGAAAGAGGCTTAAAATTCAACAAAAGAGATTTAACTTAAGATGAAGGTCAAGTCTTTGAAAGTAAATCTTTAAGAACTATTCTTGGGGCAATCTTGCAAATGGTAGTTTGGAGTTTCTGGCAGTCTCTTTGTAGTGTCAATCTCTATCATTATGTAAAAAAGGAACTCTGTGTGTGTGTGTGTGTGTGTGTGTGTGTGTGTGTGTGTGTGTGTGTGTGTGTGTGTGTGTGTGTGTGTGTGTGTGTGTGTGTGTGAGTTCATTCCCAATGGACTGGAAAATGGCTGGGCCAATTTTTATGAAATTTCACATAAAGGTATGTTATGTGCTTGGCAGTGTTCTTAGGCTTCGTATCAGAATGTCTTCGATAAGTATTGATAACCGATAATCAGAATAATCCGACAAGAGAAAGAACAGGTGATTTTGACCAGAGTTAACACCCTATACAGCCTAACATCACAAATGCATTTGAGAAGTTTTATTACCACACAAGCCGAAATACCCAACATATAAAATAAACAGTAGGTTCTTTGATATGACAGGGACACATTCGAAATGAATGTTTCTGTTTAGAGCACAATTGAAGCATGATACTTGACTTTTTTGCATTTTAAAGCTTAATTCAGGTCATTATATATAAAAATTAATTTTATAAAATCAATATTAGGTTCTTATTGCAATGTAGACTGTAATTTATTGTGGACTAAGTCTCTGTGGGTAGGCTGTGAAGCTTCCTCCTTGTGCACTACAATGGGTCTCCAACTAGAGCAGGCAATCGATCGATTTGATTGAAAAATGGGCGATTTGATGAATAATATAAAGTTCCCAATGGCATTAAATAACACAAAAAAGGGTTGATATGCCGTAAACACAACAACAAAACCAAATCGACCATTTTTTAGTGAGCTTGATTTATTTGACATCATTTTTTTAATTAAATTCTTTTTTCTTTACATGCTTGCTCATTTTTATTTGATCTTATTCATTCATTTATTTTTATCTGTTTTGTTTATGATGAAGACTGACCTTCACTCCTAATTGGATCATTCTACCGCTCCAGCAGATATCTCACTGCCGATGCAATCCTCTACCAGTATAAGAGCTAAAGACGTCCTAGGATGGAGCACTGTTGCCACATCTGGGCAGGATCTGCTCAGAGCAACCTATCCTGCCTTGACAGAGTTCAAAACTGGCTTTGAAACCTAGTAGGTGGTGCCCTTTTCTTTTCCCTGCAACCTCTTTCCCACATAAGTTGCTAGCCTATTTCTGCAGGATCTGCTCGGAGCAACCTATCCTGCCTTGACAGAGTTCAAAACTGGCTTTGAAACCTAGTAGGTGGTGCCCTTTTCTTTTCCCTGCAACCTCTTTCCCACATAAGTTGCTAGCCTATTTCTGCAGGATCTGCTCGGAGCAACCTATCCTGCCTTGACAGAGTTCAAAACTGGCTTCGAAACCTAGTAGGTGGTGCCCTTTTCTTTTCCCTGCAACCTCTTTCCCACATAAGTTGCTAGCCTATTTCTTCTCTATTTTTATTTTCATAGTATGTGCTTGTCTGAGCTTCAATCTATAGGGTCCGCTTTGGCCCGACTTTCACAAAAAACACTTGACAAGTTAAAACCACTATCAACAATTTCCCCCACTCTCTGTCTGTGCCTAAATCTAAACACGCATTCCATGAACAAAGTTTCTTTGCTAAAACTGCTCATCTATGAAATTCTGTTCTGCTGGCTTGCTTTCCAGCTAGTCGTCTTCAAGTCCAATGTAAAGAAGTTCTTGCTGAGCCGTCTCCTTAAATAATCAAATTGTAGTAAATTCCAACTACTAACAATTACTATGCTGTTGTCCCGATCACTACCGTATACTTATTAATCCTTATCCTCGAGTGACCTTCCCAGAAAGTACATACAGCACCTAACCTTCCCAAATGATCACCAATCTGGTACTGGCCAGGCTCAACGTTGCTTAACTTCGGAGATCTGGAAAGAGCCAGTGTGTCAATGTGATTGTACCATACTCAAATTGTTAGCTGGAAGCACAGAATAGTTACAAAACACCCTCCCCTCCTCATGTTAAGAACAGCTTTCAAAATTATAACATTATTCCAACATGATACCAAAAATGCACAAGTACCTATATATGTTCAAGACAACTGGAAATGAATGCCATGATAAACGGAGACCACATACAGTGCCTAGGATTCCCAAATTATCGCCCATCTGGTACTAACCAGGCTCAACATTGCTTAACTACGGTGATTTGACAAGAACCGGTGTGTCAATGTGATTATGCCGTATAACCTAAGAGTGACTTTGTGGGATAGACAAAAAAAAAAAAAAAATGCTGACATCAAAAAGAGTCTTTTTTTTTTTTAGAGCAAATTGTTGTATGGTCGATTAGCACCTTAACAGATTTCGACCTTCTCCACAACACCATATCATAGAATTATTTCTTTCACGTTTTCTTTTATTTGTTTTCATGGAAATCGTTCCAGACAAGGCATGGAGCTACTTCAAAAGCAAAAAATGATTATCGCAAAGACGGGAGATGCCTGTTGGTCCTAGTCTTGAAAACAGCAAGGCTATAAGTAGGAAGAAAACAGTCAGCCAGAAGAGAGTTCCAAAAGCTTGCAATTCTTGGAAAGAAGCTACTGGAATACAGAACCTTATAACAATGAAGCAAGAAAACAGAGAATTTCAAGAGATGGAGAAGATTCTGAAGTAGCTGCTACTCACCAAAAAGGGAACGGGTACCAAAAAACGAATTTCACGCTTTTGTAAAAATAAATTACCGTTTGAGGAATTTTTCACTTTTCTAGCGAACACCTTGTATGTAGGACGTTTTGACTGCAGCATTAGTGCGAGAAATGGACCCAACTTTTGCATTTAGTCATTTTATATAGAAAACCATATCGTATTTATCAAAAAAAAAAAAAATAAAATAAAATACTAGCAGGGACACCCGACGTTTCTCGGGATTGAATGATGATCAACGAATGTTTCACACTTCCATATTTTTATTTTTTGTTTACATCGTAGTCATCACTTATCAAGGCCTGGAGGCCACTCGGGGATAAAGGTTATTGCGTGTACAGTAATCAATGGGATAATATCGTAGTAATCGTTAGTAATGGAGATTTGATAAAGTGTCTTACTTAAGGGAGCGGTTTATCAGGAATTTGTTTATGTTGGACTTGAAGACATCAAAATTGTAGTCAGGTGGGAAACAGGCGAACGGAAGAGAGTTCTGTAGTCGTGCAGTTCTGAGAAAGAAGCTTTGTTCATGGAATCTACGTTTTGATTTAGGCACAGATAAAGAGTGGGGAAAATTATTGACAGTGGTTTCAACTAGATGGGTGTTTTTCGTGAAAGATTGGCGAGGGGGGGGACCAGAGATTGGAGCTCAGACGAGCACTTGCCGTGGAAATAACGATAAAACAAATAAAGGCTCGCAACGTTTTGTCATCGTAATCGATGAAATCGCCTAGTTTTCAATCAAATCGATTGTCTGCTCCAGTCGGGAACTCATTGCGGTGCATCGGGATGAAGTTTCACATGCCTTCTCGCAGTGACTTAATCCACAATACATTGTAGTCTACATTGCAATTAGAACCTACTGTTGATTTTATAAAATTATTTTTATATATAATGGCTTTGAAATGTAAAAGCCAAGTATCATGCTTCAGTTGTGCTCTAAACAGAAATATTAATTTAGACCGCACCCCTGTCATATAAAAGAACTTACTATTGATTTTATATGCCTGGCCTTACTGCTTGCGCGGTGATAATGGCTTGAATTTACATTTAAACTTAAAAAGTCAAGTATCATGGTGCAATTGACCTTTAAACAGAAACATTCATTTCGAACCCGCCCCTGTCATATCAAAGAACTTACCGTTGACTTTATATCTCGGGCCTTTCAGCTTGTGTGGTAATAAAACTTCTCAAATGCGCTTGCGATGTTAGGCTGTGTAAGGTGTTAACTTTGGTCTAAATCGCCTGTACCTTCTTTCATCGGATTATTTTGATTACCGATACTTATCAAAGACATTCCGATACAAAACCTTTTTGAGTCCTTAGGAAACTCTCTCTCTCTCTCTCTCTCTCTCTTTCTCTCTCACACACACACACACACACACACACACACACACACACACACACACACACACACACACACCGTTCCTTTTATATAATGGTAAGAATATAAAATATCTATATTAGATCTTCTAATGATTGCGCTGTTTCGTTTTAATTGTACTTTTTTCCTTTTCTTTCTTTCTCGTCAGTAAGCACCACATCAGACACATTATATTCGTCAACGAATTGTAGAAATAATGAATTATCCGAAGAAGCATGCGAATTATTATTGGAATATTCCTTGCTAGTCTATATCGATGATGTAATGGTTGCCATAGCAACGGCGGAAAGTGCTCGTATATGTAGATGCTGCTGATTGCTGTAGCAGTCATCAGTCTATGAATGAAAATTCAAAGAAAGGATTATTTTTATGGAAGGAAAGGGGATAACTATTGTATACAGCTATTAAAATAGTCAAACGGCATTTCTATGATGAAACAGGAAAGACGTGTAAATGTAAGTGTGAAAAAGACATGTATGTGTAAAAAATATGTATACGTAAAAAAGACGTGTATGTGTAAAAAAATATGTATATGTAAAAAAGACGCGTATGTATAAAAAATATGTATATGTAAAAAGACGTATATGTGTAAAAAAATGTGCATATAAAAAAAGACGTGTATGTGTAAAAAAAATGTGCATATAAAAAAGACGTGTATGTGTAAAAAATCTGTATATGTAAAAAAAACGTGTGTGTAGAAAATATGAATATGTAAAAAAAGACGTGTATGTGTAAAAAAATATGTATATGTAACAAAGACGTATATGTAAAAATATGTATATGTAAAAAGGACGTGTATACCTACAAAAATATGTATATGTAAAAAATACATGTATATGTAAAAAAGATGTATATGTACAAAAGGCACGTATGTGTAAAAACTACTGTATGTGTAGAAAAAGAGTGTAATTGCAAAAAGACATGTAGGTGTAAAAAAGACGCGTATGTGTAAAAAAATATGTATGCTCAAAAAAGACATGTCAGCGTAAAAAAAAGTGTATGTGTAAAAGAAAAGTGTGTAACTAAAAAAAACACGCGCAAAAAAAAAACACGCGCAAAAAAAAGACGCATAAAAAACGTGTATGTTTAGAAAAAACGTGTGCGTGTCAAAAATATATACGGTTAAAAAGACATCCAACTGTAAAAAAATGTGTAAAAAAAATGTGTATGTGTAAAAAAAAAATGACGTGTGCGTGGAAAAAAAACGTGTATGTGTAAAAAAGACATGTAAGTGTAAAAACGTGTATGTATAAAAATGTGTGCGTGTAAAAAAACGTGTATATGTAAAAAAGAAAAAGATGTGTATGTAACTGTAAAAAGGCGTCTATGTGTAAAATTGTGCATGTGTAAAAAAAATTTATATTTAAAAAAAAGTGTATGTAAAAATGATGTGTATATACGTGTAAAAAAGACGTGTATGTGTAAAAAAGACGTGTACGTGTAAAAAAGGTGTAAAAAAGACGTATACGTGTAAAAAAATTTGTATGTGTAAAAAAGACGTGTATGTGTAAAAAAGACGTGTACGTGTAAAAAAAATGTGTAAAAAAGACGTGTAAGTGTAAAAAAATTTGTATATGTAAAAAAGACGTGTAAATGTAAAAATAAATGTGTAGTGTAAAAACGGTGTGCAAATGTATAAAACCTGTAAGTGTAAAAACGGTGTGTAAATGTACATATATGTGTAAAAAGATGTGACTGTGTAAAGAAAAAATGTCTAAGTGAATGCGAAAAAGACAATAAACTGTAGTTGCAAAATATATGTAAGTGTAACAAAATGTATAAATGTATGTTTTAAAACAAGACATGTGAATGCTAGTGCAAAAAAAAAACAAACAAAAAAAACACGTAAGTGTATGTAAAAAGAAAAGAAAAAAAGAGGTGTAGATGTTTCCATTGTATATGTGTAAAAAAGACATGACTGTAAAAAAAAAAAAAGACGTGTAAAGTGTATGCGAAAAAGACAATAAACTGTAGTCGCAAAACATATATGTAAGTGTAAAAAAATGTATAAATGCACGTTTCAAAAATACGTTAGGTATAAAACAAGACACGTGAATGCTAGTGTAAAAAACACGTAAGTGTATGTAAAAAAAAAAAAAAAGAAAAGAAAAAAGAGGTGTAGATGTTTCCATTGTACTGCAGTTAATGGTCTGATCAAATCAATATGTGGACAAGCTAATTGACAGCCGGACAATGTCCCCGACTGATACAACAACTGATAGAATTAGTTGCTAGATTAATAGTGCTAGTCAGCAACCGGACAAAGTTAAAGTAGAAATTGCCCCGTCGTTCTTGTGGTTGGGCCTTGATAAATCGTGACTCCCTAGAAATAAAAAAAGTCGACAACCCAACAAAGTTGCAACAGCTATGACTATAACAGTTTGTAGTTTGGATTAATTACCTCCAAAAAGGAAGTTGTATTGGTACGTATGCAGAATAGGGACCATGCTGAAATAATAACTTTATTATTTAGAAAGTCATTCTTAACTTGGATATGCGGGAAGGGCGCTTTGTAACTATTCTGAACTTAAACTGAATAACTTAATAAAGAAAAGGGCTATATTGGTTTTCATAGGTTGATTAGCCAACATGGCCGACTAATGCTGACATCACATGGTAATTTAAAATGGCGAAATGCGGATATAGGAACAAAATGCGTTTAAATAGTTTTTAATGCAAAAAAAAAAACAAAAAAAAAACGATAAAATACTATTTTGCATAGCATTCAATAATTCTAAAATTTTGGTAAAAAATTGTCTGAAAAAGAGGAGCACACAAAAAAATGCGTTTCGTTCCTATGTCCACATTTCGCAATTTTAAATTACTGCGTGAATTCATTATCAGTCGACCATCTTGGCTAATCATCCAATAAAAGCCCTTATTGCCAAAAAAACAAAAAACAAAAAACAAAAAACAAAAACATAGTAAAAATTGAATTTAACTTGAAAATAGCACAATTCATATTCTGCAGAAGTAGCGTTATATTTTCGATCGAGGTTATCACTATGTTTTTGTTGTTGTTGTTGTTGTTGCTGTTGTTGCTGTTGTTTTTGTTGTTGTTGTTTTTGTTGTTGTTGCTGTTGTTGTTGTTGCTGTTGTTTTTGTTGTTGTTGTTGTTGTTGTTGTATAGTCTGGAATGCACATCGCTTGACTGAATCTCACCAAATTTGATAAAAATATTGGTCATGCTCTAACTTAGAATTGAGTTAATTGAAATTTTTTGGTCAAGGTTACTGAAAAGGTGAAGGTCACACTTTTGTTGATGTTCGGTTTTGCTTATTGTAGAGATTCACTCATTGGCCCATATTGCAGCCAATGAAGATCTTGAATATTATATAATTTTGATGAAATTTTTTTTTTTTAACTTTTACCAAATTTGATGTATAGATTTAATGATTTTGCTATTTTTTAAAGGGAAGGGAGGCTAGATATTTTTCCCCACGTTAAAAACTGACCTTGTTTCTAACTCTGCCTTTGTAGGGAAGCATCTACTAAAAAAACTTGCATGGGAAAGGCGTTTATGGATTATTTTAGTTGCATTCTCAACACTGATCTTGTGATATTGGTATACATCACCTTTAAATTTCAATTTTTAAAATGGATCATCATCATCATCATCATCATCATCATCATCACCATCATCGTCACCGTGATCATACCTATCATCATCATTATCACCACTATCATCATCATTGTTATCATCATCAACATCATTATAATCATCCTCGTCATCATCATCATCATCGTCGTCAGTTATCAGTTATCATCACCACTATCATCATCATCACCACTATAATCATCATCATCATCATCATCATCATCATTATTTAATTTGAATTTTAGAGTAGTTTTCAAATTAATTTCTAAATGCTGTTTAGACATGCCAGCATGTAAAATAGGTGTTAAACCGATGATGATGATGATGATGATGATGATGATGATGATGATGATGGATGAGAGTGCTTGGTGTAGCAGATGTAGAACAGTTAAGGTAGCAGGGTTAGTGTGCAGAGGAAGGAAGGTTTTCGAAATAAAGATGTATAAATAGAGTGTGACTGCGATTTGACATCCCGATAAACAAAACGCCAAAGAAATGACGTTTGTATGATTCGTTTTCCAATCCAAGAGAAGGAGTCTGTTAATTTGAGTTTTAGAGAAAGTTTAGATAAAGAATTCGCCCGAGATAGGTCCGTTTGGGAATCTGTTTTTAAATGTTGTAGAACACATGCCAGCATGTAAAACAGACATTAAAATTAAAAATGATGATGATGATGATGATGATGATGATGATGATGATGGAAAGAATAAGTGTGCTTGATGTAGTAACTGTGGAACAGTTGAGGAAGGAGGGTCAGTTGGCAGAGAAAACATGGGGAGAAGTGATAAATATGGTTTTGTGAGAAAGAGGGATAAATAAAAACCCGGATAGAGATAGGTTAGATTGAAAGGCAATTTCTTGAAGCCGTCCAACACATGCCAGTATGTAAAACAGATGTTAAACTGATGATGATGATGATGATGATGATGATGATGATGATGATTGATGGGATGGATGAGAGTACTTGGTGAAGTAGATGTGAAACAGTTGAGGTATCAGGGTCAGTTTGCAGAGGAAGGAAGGTTTTCAAGATAAAGGCAGATACAGAGTGTGTGACTGTGTTTTCACATCCTGATAAACAAAGCACCAAAGTGATGATGTTTGTATATTTCGTTTTTGAGTCGGAGAGAAGGAGTCTCTTAATAGGTTTTGTTTCAGTCTTTTTGGAGGCTCGATCTCTGTCACAATTGGCGACCACCACTAGACTAACGCTAACATCAGAGATATAGACAAGATAAGAGGGGGTTGGGGTCTGGAACCTTGAAAGGACAAAGTGCACCCCAATACATAACATTGCGAAGCATATTAAAAAGGGAGATACCTTCCAAAGCATAACAAATACAACAAATGATAATATTTTAAAAGTTGAGCACAATTCAGACTCCCACTGGAATAGTAAGGAGAAAACTCGAATCTTGGCGAGATTGATGTCAATTCAAAGTTGGGACCACGGAAGGAAAACACAGAACACGAATTAGGTGTAAGAAAGATATATTAACTAAAAGGTTACAAGGATAGGATAAAGAGTAAGTGGAGCTTACTATCCGGTGGTGTCCATTATACACATTACTAGTACTCCTGCTGATTCTTCGCTATTACGATACTGCTCATTGAGAGTGTTATCTCACATTGTAATATAGTACTGGAAGCATATTAAAAAGGGAGATACCTTCCAAAGCATAACAAACAAATAATAATAATAATAATAATAATAATAATAATAATAATAATTTAAAAGTTGAGCACAATTGAAGATTCCCACTGGAATGGTTAGGAGAAAACTCGAATCTTGGGGAGGTTGATGTGCACCCAAGGTTGGGACCACAGAAGGAAAACACTGAACATGGATTAGATGCAAGAAAGATATATTAACCGAAAGGTTACAAGGATAGGATAAAGGAAAAGATACATTACCTGAAAGTATTTTTTTTCAGACTCCTCGGCTTAACGTTCACAGGGAACATGAGTTGGAACAGATACATTGAAAGCATTGCCAGGGCTGCTCCGAGGAAGGTGGGCTCTCTCTACCATGCTAGAAAGTTACTTACACCTGAAAGTATCCTTTCCTCTACAAAGCCACTATTCCCTCATGTATGGAATATTGTTGTCACATTTAGGCTAGTACACCAGCTACTAGTGTTTCACTTTTGGACAGGGTTCAAAAGAGAGTCACCAACCTGATAGGTCTTGAACTGTCATCCAAGCTTCAACCTGTCCCATCAATGAAATGTTGCATCCCTCTGCTTGTTCTATAAGTATTTTAGTAGTGGATGCTCTGATGAACTACAAGCCCTTGTACCCCCTGAACGTAAATACCCCTGACAAACAGCAAAATCCCACCCCTACACAGTAAGATCCCTAGATGTAAGAAGGCCTTCAACTCTAATACTTTGTTCCCCAGAACTGCTAGACTCTGGAACTCCCTTCCGAGTTTCTGTTTTCCCACCTGTATTGACATGTAGAAGTTCAAATGTAATGTGAACAGACATCTTACTACTCAACTCCCTAAATAGTATCCCTGCAACTTATGTTCCCAATAGTAGCCCCCTTCATCAAAGTGGCACTGTGCCTTGTTTGGGGTGAAAATGGAATAATAAAAAAAGGGTAAGTGGAGCTTACTACTGATGATGTCCAATATGCACACTACTAGTATTTCTGCTGATTCTATGGAATTACGATACTGTCCATTGAGAGTGTTATCTCACATCGTAATATAGTACTGGAAGAGTCCATGATGAAGGTAAGTTTCAGTCTCACACATAGAGGTTTATTATCACTTAAATTTCAAAGAAAGCCAATGGTCCTATCTTATTAGTGAGAAATTTTTTTTTTTTTTTTTTACACAGTGATCACCACTTATCAAGGCCCGGAAGCCACTCAGGGATAAGGGTTATTGCAAGTACATTACGTTAGTGTGGAGATTTGATGAAGTGTTTAATCAAGGGGGCGGTTCATTAGGAATTTGTTAACATTGGACTTGAAGACATCCAAGTTGTAGTCCGGTGGGAAGCAGGCAGACGGAACAGAGTTCCACAGGCGTGCAGTTCTAAGAAAGAAGCTTTGTTCATGGAATCTGCGTTTTGATTTAGGCACAGATATAGAGTGGGGGAAATTTTTCACAGTGGATTCAGCTAGACGGGTGTTTTTCGTGAAAGATTGGCGAGGGGGGACCAGAGATTGGAGTTCAGACGAGCACTTGCCATGGAAATAACGATAAAACAAGGATAGGCTCGCAACGTCTCTTCTGTGAGAGAGAGGTTGCAGGGTAGAGAAAAGGGCATCCCCCACTAAGCCATGAAGTCTATTTTGTACTCTGTCAAGGCATGATAGGCTGTTTTTAGCAGCTCCTGCCTAGATATGGCAACAGTATTCCATCGTTGGACGTACTTGGCTTTTATATATATAGAAATCACTCGTAAATTGCTGTTGCTATAATCCAAAATAATTTGCAATTATTACCAAAAGAATATGATAATGCTAGAAATCTGGGAAGACTTATTGTCATTCAGACTACAGGGAACACTACTTGTTATTGCCAGTAAGCAATCAATGAAAATGATTTGTGAGTAAACCTTTCATAAATAAAAATAATGCAATCAATGCAACCTAATCACACCAAATAATTGTGATGGGTCAAGGAGGATGGAAAGAACAGTAGAGAAAGCACTAACCAGACCTCTATTGGGAGAGTGCGAAGACGAGGCTTATTGCCACCCAAACTCCAGTGAAGCCCAATCGTTATTGCCAGTGAGAAATCAACATTACTTTGCATGATCTACCAACGTATAATCAGGTACGGTGTTAAGTTTTGAGACATTGTGCTGAACACAGATGGCGGCGTAGTTCAGATCAGTAACCAAGATGGCGACCAAGAATCAAATGCGGTCCATCGCGTAGGTAACCTCTTAAGTTCTGAGATATTATGTTGAACAAAGATGGCGGCGTAGTTCAGATCAGTAACCAAGATGGCGGCGAAAAATTAAATGCGGTCCGTGATGTAGCAAATGGCGAACTGATTGAATCCAAAATTCGACGATATTTATAATAAGTTTGCGACGTTTTGATTGGTTGTTTAGCACAGCCGTTGGTTATAAAAATGATTGGCGTATCCATTCGTCTCATACCCCCCATCAAAAAAATTTTACATACGGCCACCATTTTGCTTTTCTTTTTTTGCCCATAACTGCATCTTATGTACTACATAAGCTCATCTAAAAATTTGGGGTAAGTCTTTACCGCATTCTTATTACTTGCTATCAATAGTGACAAGGCATTTTATCACATGAAGGAGAAATCAACTGAACCTTATAGAAATAAAAATATGAGAAACGGAACAAGATAACAACATGTCAAATGGCTTCAAAAATATGAAAGATCTTTAAAAGAAGAAACAAAAACCGAAATTAATGAAAAATCACAGAAATCTGTTACATTATTGGGTTCATCGTTGCAATAATAAATAATCTATAGATATAAAAGCGAAAATGTATGTATGTATGTATGTATGTTCGTGTTTTTTGTATGTCTGTAAAAGGCTTTTTTCCGAGAAGCGGTCGGTCGGCTCACAACTTCTTAAAACTTTTTATATCACATATAAATCATAATATCTACGAGTTACCAATGGAGGCCGCGTGTCTATTTAATTTGCTCGACTTTGAAAAGATAAATATTCAACATTTTTTGCTCGCCACATGTGGATTAGGCTTTTTCGTATAATAAAAGCGATACTAATTCTGGTGCTATTTTTTTTCGGTCGCGATCACCGGAAATGTCCGAAAGCAATCAGCTTTGATCAATGTGGAAATTTTCCTTATATCCGATACCCCCCCCCCAATATCTTGGAAAATAAAAATTAAAAAAAGCGTTCCCGCAGTAACTAAAATACTGTCCCACAGTCAAAGTTGACCTCATTAAGTCATTAAAACGTGCAGCTGCCAATTCTAAATACTTAAATAAATTCAAACGTGTCCGTTAGTATTTCGCGGTGGCCCAATGGTTAACGTTGAACGTTTTTTTTTTCACCCTTTAATTTCCAACTTCACCTCAACGGTTCGGGTTCGATCCTCATACTTACCTACCAAAACATTTTTTTTTATTTTATCCCCCCCCCCCGGAGTTTTGATTTACCCAAAACCACACACACCTCCAAACACCCGGGCAACGCCGGGTACCCCCCGCTAGTCTATAATAGTCTCACCTGTCTGTTTAAATATATACATGTATGTATGTATGTATGTCTCACAAAAACTTTTGACAGAGTCGAGGGATTTTCACGAGATCGGTATCATTTTGAAGCTCGACCCTTTAGACGACAAATATTGAAAAATTGACCAAAAGCATCAATTCCTTCACCCTCAACTGGCCACTTTTCTACAGGGAGGGGTCGCTTTTTGCGCCAATATTTTCAAAAGTCATTGCCTCTTTTTGATTGTCTAGCCTTAATTTAAACTTACTTCACTTGCGGTTTGGCGATGGGCGCAACAGCTAACGCGTCATGTTTTTTTTTCCCATTTTTTTCCTCCTTTGCAGTATGGGTTCGAGCCTGCCTGCCTACTACCACTTTTTTTTTTTTGCGTTCGCAATTTTCCTTTTTTTGTTCAACCAATACCCTTACACACACTTCCACTTTCTTTTCCACCTTCGTGACATTTACCACTACTGTTCATCATAGCTAACAATATACTAAGAAAGTGCAAAGCCAGATACTAGTTCACTAATACAGATGAAAGAATGAGCCACCTAATGTACATGGATGACCTAAAACTTTGTAAAATCTAAAAAGAAATAATTAATCACAGCCAAAATCTTCAGCCAAGATATCTGAATGGAATTTGGTATTGAAAATTGCGTGCTACTGATTATGAGAAGAGGAAAACTCGAAGCAATGGAAGGTATGGTACTACCCAACCAAACAGAGAAGATAGCACTAGGTGAACAAGATAGCTACAAATATTAGGGAGTTCTAGAAGCAGACACCATTAAAACAACAGAAATGAAAGAGAAAATTGGAAAGGAATACTTCAGAAGAACAAGAAAACTGTTCCAAACTAAATTTTATTGTAAAAACCTAATAAAAGGTATGATGATTGCAACGTCTTGTCAGACGAGTGCCACTCCCTCAGACATTTAAAATCCATGCGCCCAAATGTCTGAGGGAGTATCTATACAAATATGATGTTACAGAGTCTTAGCTTTGTACGACAGCTAAGTCTCTCTCTTGGTTCAAAATGTTGAGATCCAGCAACAAGCAAGAGCAAGATAGCCAGCAACAAATTAAACTGCAGACCAGCTTAATGCGGGTACTGGTCTTCCGCTTTATGGTTTTTTAAATCAGAAATTTGCTTCTCCTAGAAAGGTTGCCTTCACCACGGCTTACGGGAGCCCTCTCTACCCCAATACACATATACACACACATAAATATACATGGTGCTAGTTGGCCGTTGACCCAGAAAAAGAGTTCATTCGCCCTTTGGAAGGTCTTATTTTTAATCCTTCAGGGAGACTAGCCGCCCTCCTCACCAAACAAGTCTGGTGGGGGAACCAGTTTAGTCGCCGGTGATCTGACCATGAGGCAGGTAGTACTGGGTTACATGGTACCAGTAGCATATGACATGACCTGACATAAGACACATAGACACATGGGTAGTATCATTAGTAAGATACTCTGGACCATTTATAGGTTGGACCAAAGAAGAGCTGAGGCATCTCGACCAAAAAACCAGGAAACTCATGACTATGCAGAATGCACAATACCCAAAAGATAATATTGAGTGACTATATGGATAGGAAAGACAGAGGGCTAGTTTATAAAGAAAACTATGTAAATGACACAAAAAGAATTAGAAAAATACATAATGTAAAACACCAAAAGAATAATTACCACAGCAAAAAAAAAAATAAATAAATAAATAAAATAACACTACAGAAAAAGAAGAGATGAAGAATAAGGCGATAAAAGAAAAATTGGAAGAGAAACAGCTACATGAACAATTCATAAGGATGACAAAAGTTGAGACTTAAAAAAACACTTGGACATGACTACAAAAAGGAAACCCAAACAGAGAAACTGAATCTCTAATAACAGTCGCTCAAGATAATGCAATCAGAACCAATCACATCAATGCAAGGATTGACAAAATGTAAGAGAACAGCAAATGCAGACTCTGTGGACAAAGAGACAAAATGATAAACCACATAATAAGTGAATGCAGCAAGTAGCTCAAAAAGGAATATGAGAATAGACATGATCAAGAGGGGAAGGCAATACATTGGGAATTATGCACACAACTGCATCTTGAACACTCTGATAAATGGTACAAGTGCAAACCGGCAGCAGCACTTCAAAACGAAAGTCACAAAATTCATAGATATACAAACGGATCAATCCATTCAAGCAAGAAAACCAAATGTCATAATAGTTAACAAGAAGGAAAAGTCCTGCCAGATTGTAGATTTTGCCATTCCAGCAGACCATAGAGTGAAGAACAAGGAGACAAAGAAGTAAATCAAATACATAGAACTGACCAAAGCGCTCAATGGTATATGGAAGATGAAGGAAGTCAAGATAACACCACTAATAGTAGGAGCACTAGGAACGATACTGAAAAACTTGGAAAAAAGAATGGGGGAGATTGTAATCAGATGAATGGCTGAGAAGATACAACGTATAATAATAATGAAAATGGCTGAAATATTAAAGAAATCCCTTGAATGCAGAGACTAGCACACATGAGCTACGGGCACAAACCGGACATATAGAAACTGCCACAGATGTAAAACACAAGGGAGCATCACATCGAATCATGAAAACTGAAACTGTATAATTGTAAGTTAACCCCGTGTCCCTGCCACCCCCTTAATCAATTTTTTTTCTTGTGTGTGTGTGTGTGTGTGTGTGTGTGTGTGACCTGAAAATGACATCACGCCAAATAATTTAGAAGGGTCAAGGAGGATGGAAAGACTGAGGAGTGAAAGACCAAGCCAGACCTCCGCTGGACAAGTGCAAAGAGGACTGGGACCTTCAGGAGGGCTTGTTGCCACCAAAATTCCAATGACGACCAATGATCGCCGCCAATGAGAAATCAATGGTAAGCGGCTGTTGCGATCATGCAAATAATCGAAAGAGGTGGGGAGCACTGGAAGTCTGGGGAGACCTGTGGTCACTCAGACTTCCAGAGAACACCACAAGTTGATGTGTGTGACTACTACTAGTGAGTAAATAATAATAATAATAATAATAATAATAATAATAATAATAATAATAATAATAAATGAAAAGACTTGTTGTCATTCAGGTTCCAGGGACTACCGTGTTTATTGTCAAAGAGCAATCAGTGATTAGTCTAAGGACTAATAATAATGTATACATATAATAATTAAAATAAAATAATTTTTCAAAGGGTTCATTTGTGAAAATACTGAAAAAGGGAGATACCCCAAGTAGGAATAAAAAAAAAAACGCACACACAAAAACACTACTACTATTACTGATGATGATGATGATAAAATAATAATTAAACCAATATGTAATAACCCATTTCCTCCTCCTTCGTTCATAACCAACCTCCTCCTCCAGCATGTGTTTGAGTACCCGCCTCCCACTTACAGTCAGCTCACCCCCACCTCTTCCACTGCCTCTTTCATCTTATGTAGTCCCTCCTCCTTCCTTGTTATTCTCACCTCCCACGCGCCCACCGGTCGTTGCCTCCGCCGACAACAAACCGGAAGTGGCTCCCTGGAAGATGGCGGATCCATGTAAAATGTAGCACAGTGTATCGCGTTGTTTTTTTTGCCATGCATGGCTTGTATGTAGGCCAATGGATTTACATACCACTTATTATTAAAGGTAAGGATCGACTGTAAAATTATTTTGTAGCCGTCATCCCCGTAAGTAAATGTAATCTTTCCAAAACTAAAAAAACGGAGATTGGAATAGTTGCGATATAAAACGCGGTGCCTTTTTCGGGGTACCCCATTTTAAAATATGGAAGGCCAACTCTGATAAAATCGTCCCCTATTGTTGTAATTAATTATTGGATAACATGTTTCAGTTGTAAGGTATATATCCTTATTTAAATTAAGAAATGACCCCTTTTTTATTATAAAATAATCCTTGGTTGTTATTTTTTCATTTATTCTTATTTGTATTAATTTTTGTTTTCTGTGAGGGGAAAAAAGACAATTCATTAGTGATAAATTACATCAAATATTCATTCATTCATTTTTGTGATAAAAAAATGGTAAATTTTCTTTTTATGAAATATTTTAGATGAATTAAATAAGACGTCTTGTGCTTCGTGTGTGCGTGGATATATATTATATTATATTGCAGATTATTCGATGTACTAAATCCGTTTTTATTTGGCTTAATAATTATCACTCCGAAATTAATTAATTTCCTTTACATTTTTATTTGATTCTCAAAGTTAATAGTTTTTCTTGTTTTTTATTTTATCTACAAAATTTTATTATAAATTTAAACATCTAAATGCGTATTTGCTTATATGACATTTAGAAAATTTGATTTTAAAACCAGCAAAAATACTTTGTTAAAAAGTAAATATTTTGTGTGATTTCAACGCTTAATGTTTTTCTATATTCTTAAAATGCATTTATCTATTTTTGGTACAAAAATATATAATAATAAAAAAAAAAAAATGGTCCTTTTCACTTGTGTTACCGTGCTGAAATAATAACGTTATTTAGAAAGCCATTCTTAACATGAGGGTATTTTGTAACTATGTACTTTCACCTAACAATTTAATAATAAATTGAAGTTTCACGATATCTTTAACTTGAAAATAGTAATTTAAAAAATAGCACGGTAACATAAGTGCATAAGCATCTAAAATGTTAAAATTGGAGTACTTATACAGAACTTGTTTTCAGCATAACCCTAACATAAGTTTTAGGTTTCGTTCAGCAAAAGTCGGTTTGATATGGGTTCAAATTCTGCAGAAGCACCAAAATCGGTACTATATTAATCTCAATCCTATCATCAGCTAAATAATAATATATTTTGCTGATAAAATGTCTTATAAATTTAATGAATATCCGAACATATATTTGAGTGTAAACCTGTATAAATAAGATAAAAGAAACGGTTAAAAATCAGCAATATATATTATATTCTTAATGATATAATTTTGCTGATTTTAATAAATATTTTTAAAGGCACATTAATTTCATTTGTGTATCTTTATAGAATTTATGAAGTTATACAAGCATTTAGTGTTTTAAAATATATCGTGAATAACATTTTGCTGATAATAACGTTAACATTTTGCTGGTTTTCATCACTAAATTATAAATTTAAATATTGCGTTAAAGTTAGTGTTAAAAATCGGCAAAATATATTAATCTTTATGATCAAACCAGCAAAATCTTAACATTAATACGCTTTGCTAATTTTTCAACACTAAACGCTCTATTTGGATTCTTCGGACTCCTGTTCTCATCTTGAGTGTTATTCTCACAACGTTTCGGTTGCTGTAACCTTCGACCTTCTTTCTATGTAGCTGGTCGAACTCGGAATTTCAAACGGAACCCTTTATTTAATCTATAGGGGTAGGTATACACTCGTTCTATTAGCCATGACCGGGTAAAAATCTTAAATCGCAATTATATTTTAGCTGTCGCCTGCATTGAGGATTGAACCTTTAACATCAATAATAAAATAGTCGGTCCCCATCTAAAAAAAAAAAAAATCAGAACAGTAACTAAATGTTCTTATGAATTTTGATGCCAAGACTGTGTTTGTATATTGGATACAATTAAAAAAAATATAAATAAAATTTAGTGTTTAACTCTGAAAAATATTAATTTTATCATTAGGACACTTGGTACTTGTGCATCTTTGTTACCGCACTGAAATAACGTCATTATTTAGAAACCCTGGTGCCACTGATCCGCGCTATTTTTTAAATCGTATTTCCACGTTTAAATAAAGTTTTGTTTTTTTATTCAATTGTAAGGTTAAAGTACAGAATAGGTACAAAACACCCTCCCCATGTTAAGAATGGCTTTTTAAATAATAACGTTATTATTTCAGCACGGATCACTCTCTGCATGAGTACCGAAACCCATTCTTGATATGGGGAGGGTGTTCCGTTTTATAATTCTTCTTTCACCTAATAATTTAATAAACAAAAATAGGTTCTCCTGTAGGAGACGTCTCCCTGAACTACTTTCGCTTTTTCTCGCTCACATGCCCCTATTCCGAATTCGTAGTAGCGGGCCGACATCAGTATTTTTTAATATTTATTTTTAATTGTTTATATTTCAAACTGATATAAAAATTATTGCACAATGAAAGTAAATTATTTATCAATTATTTAATCAAATGTAAAAATTGAATTTAACTTGGAAATACTATTAAATAATAATTAAAAGAAAAAATAGCGCGGTATCATAAATGCACAAGCACCAATTATTTTGCTGATTTTTTTTTTTAGAAACACTAAATATTTAAATGATATCCAAATACACATTTAATTTGTATTTGAATATAAAATTGGTAGTGCAGTGGCAGTGCACTTATTGATCCATGCTGAAATAACGTTATTATTTAGAAAGCCATTCTTAACATGAGGAGGGGGAGGATGTTTTGTACCTATTCTGTATTTTAACCTTACTTAATGAAAACATATCGTAGAACTTAAACTTGAAAACACTTTAAAAAATAGCGCGGATCAATAAGTGCACTTTTGGCATCATGAAATTTACAGTAAAGTGATAAAAGAAATATCGTATCATTTAATAAATTTTGCTGATTTGAACACTGGATGTCTTTTTATAAATTTTTATACAATATCCAAATACACACTTGAATAAAATATTTAAATTGATAAAAGACATTCGGTGCTAAAATCAGCAAAATAAATTAATTTTAAGCAGTAAATTTGTCAGTTTACTTAAATTTTAAATAAATTATCACATTTTGGTCTTTTATGATTTTTGTGTGGAAAAACCGTAAAAAAAAACTATATTTATTTTGAATCGGCTTTATTAAAAGAAATACAAAAGGATATCTTTTTATAAATTTTAATTTTCCATGGATTTTCAGGTCATTTTGTACTTTAAAGTGCAAATTCTTACCGACTTCTTTTTCCATTGGATATTTCTGGTTCCAAATCGATTCTATCCATTATTGATTTCTTTTTCATTTTCCCGAATAAAAGGGATATCACCATTTTTGTTAATTTCCAGTATAATATATATTTGTTTCCCCTAATTTTTCCTGCGAACGTTGTGTAATTTTGAATTTGTAAGTTTTCAGAAGCCAATACAACGCACCAGAATACGGACCGTGCTGAAATAATGACATTATTTAGAAAACCTAATATTTGGCTTGTCCATTCTTAATATCGGGAGGAGAGGGCATTTTATAACTGCTGTGCTTTTACTTAACAATTTAATAAACAAAAGATATTGTAAAAATTGAATTTAACTTGTAAATCATAACTAAAAACAAAAACAGCACGGTCCGTAAACCTACATAAGTACCGGAATTTTTTTCTTTTTTTTTTTATGTTAATAAGGGTACACCTGAACAATCGGACAACCCCTTATAAAAATAATAAAATGACGAGAGTGGGCCGACAGACCGAACTTTTCTAAAAGTGAAAATCGCAAAAAAAAATAATATAAATAAAATAAATAAATAATGAGGTGGGGGGGGGGCACCAAAACGAGGTTGTAAACGTTTCTGAAAATGGGGGATCGATTTACTAGAACGTTGTATGTGAAACTGAACCCCCCTTTCAAATATTTAAATATTTTTATTTCATTTTTTATTTTTTAATAATCTGGTAGCTTAGTGTCACATCGATAATAATCTGCAGAAATAGTTAAAAAAAAAAAACATTTGTAAAGGGGGTGCCGACTGTTCAGGTGCACCTTAATAAGTATTGATTTAAAATCAGCTTAGTTTCGACGATATGATGTCATTATCAGGTATAGACAATTAGTGTTTTTTTATGAAGATTTTAAGTCTTTCTCCTTGGATAGACAAAGAGTACTTATATTGGCAAAAACCTTTACATAAACTCTAAAATCATGTTTGCATTTAAAACTGAGAATCTTTTATAACACAAAAAAAGATGAATGAATTACGGACAAAATGTGCTTTTTAGTTGTTGGATCAAAAATTGAGGGTGTTTTTTTAATAAAAAAAAATGCAAAAAAAAAAAGGCGACATAGTCTTTTTGTCAATTTTTTTTTCGCTGACAACCAAATCCGCATTAATAAAACATGTGACTAGATTGACAACTAGAAACTAGAAACGCGTTTTAAAAAACCCTAATAATACTTTGTCCTCTGTGCAAAACGAACTTCTATAAATGACATTTCAATCTTTGACTTCTGAACTGGGATCTAAGTGTAGTACCTTAGAAATCTAATAAATTTGCGGTTATATTGAAGTTCTTAACTTTAAGATAACTGTCCTGAAAACGACATTCATTAACTTAACCAAATTATTTCTAGTTTCATAATTTGGCTGACTACATTAATAATGACCAAACATAATAATTAGGTAATATTCGGCCATTAAATTATTACTTGAACCAAAGCATTATAAAACTAGAAATAATTTGGTTTAAGTAATTCTTTCAGTGGCGGCCATATTAAAGCTGAAAATTTCAAGATAACCATATATTTATGTGTGTGTGTATGCCAATAAAATTAAAATTTTCAACACATTTTGGATAATGTAAGTACCTTCCTCTCAAGTAAATGTGGTATTGTGGTGTTTGCAATCAGTCAAGAGTATAATAACCACTTTGATGGCCTTGTGACTAATTTATCACATTGCAATTTGGTATAGCAAATAATTCAAAGTGTACTATCTGTTCTGTCCTTGATCAGAGGCTGAGAAATCCTTCTTTATCCGAGCAATTTCTATTTTTGTCCCAATCTAGAATCCCTCTTTTTGAGGAGCTGGATTTTTCTCACATGAACAAAAAATAAAAAAAATAAAAAAAATAACGATCGTGTTTAAACACTGCCACCGAGATATAACCCTAACTCTCTCAGAAGCCGTGGTTTAACTTTGCCCTAGTGGGGGCAAATAGTTTCGACATTTTTAGTCGTTAAGCTTTAATCCAAATCAGAAGTTACGATAAAATTGGCTTGAAAATCACTTTCAAATATCATATGCTTACCAAAAAACAAAAAAAAACAAAAACAAAAAAAAAACGCGTCGAACAAACCCTTGTCATTTAAGCTAAGATAAAAGTATAATATTTGTTTTGATACCACATTTAATCTTTTCTGTCATCGGTGTCCGAAGATGGAATCGTCCTACAGTACACAGAAGCAAGTTTTATTTTTGATCCAATCAAAAGTGCTCCTTTTTGGAGAGTTGGATTTTCCCCTCAATAATAATAAAAAAAAAAAACAGATCTTGTGTTTAACTTTACCCTCGTAGGGAAACAAATACATACAGAACATATATAATGTATAAAAATATATTGTTTTTAGCTACACATGGCTGTCCATGTTTCATCCCCGCAGAGAAATCATCAGGCTAAATGACTCTAAACATAATTATACGTTTAAATAATAATAATAATAATAATAATAATAATAATAGGGCAGGGGAACGGATGTGAGAAACTGTTTACGTTGTAGACCTCGATATATGAAAGTGAATTTGAAGCCTTTTAACTGTTAATTCAAACGCAAGTTCTGTCTAAAATTAATGGTTAAAGACTCAGAAATGTCAAGTATTACGGTTTATTTGTGCGACGAATATTATTTCACGCTCGAAGGAGCCTCTGTTCTAGAAAAGAACAATTTTTTTGTTTGCTTAAATGTCCGATGTCGGCTACTACAGTGCAAATCGATAAAAAAAAAAAAAAAAGTGGTCGTGATGTTAATCTGCTTTTACTTTCGATATCGCATTCGTGTGTGTACACACACGCACGCACGTTTTTTTTAAGATAACACAAAGGTTTACGTTGTAGCTTTTATTTTCTCATTTTACTTCAGTCGAAGTGCGAAGTCCTCAAGTAAATCAAGGGTCCCCTTCCTATGGGCTAACGCTTGATCTCCATATGATATAAATATTCGAATTCCATAAACTCTCCTTTACGTCTCAAATGTTGAGTACATAAAAAAGATCAGAGTATTAATTTTCAATTGACCATTTAAATACGTTATAACATACTTATAGTCTCTTGGTCTCTTTTCGGCCCTGTCGGTGGGGCATTAGAATACACCGCCTGCCCCCCTGCAGAGGGTAAAAGTCCCTCAATGGGGGTCCTGGATATGACCTTAAACTATATCCAGTGGTGAGGCCCCAGCTTGTGGGCTTTGGGGAGTGTGGAGCCACCCTTTAATTACCATTGCTCCCAGGTCCACTCTGACCCGGAGTGGTAGTACCTGTTAGGGTCTCAACTATGGGTTAAATAGAAACCGACTTGAAAACAACAAATATATTCTATTAAAAAAATTTTCTTCAAAATCTTTGGATTCGGCATTAAATAACCCGAAAAGGGTTGATATGCCGTAAAACAAAAACGACCAACCAATCTCTTGATCTTTTTGGATTCCGGAAAACGAATTCTCTTTGCCTGGTGGAGTATCCAGCTACGTCCTATTACTTGGGGTAACATCACTTTGAGATGGTGCTCCAGTGGTCCATTCCTTGTCAAAGCCAGTGTTGGTTAACCATACCTAGGAGATCTTATTTAGGTTGCGAACACTGATTTTTAATATTTGGTCAAGATTCAGGGAAAAGCTTCCCTATGCAAGATTGTCCTGGCAAATCCCTGTACAGAGAGACCTGAGACACTCGAAGATAGTGTCTAGTAGGCATTCAAGTTCTCTCCAGTAGGCATTCAAGTTCTCTCCAGTAGGTATTCAAGTTCTCTCCTAGCTCATTAATGTACGACGACTGACTAGACCTCTTGATTTTACGTTATGTAAACATTATTCAGAAAAATATTAAAATATTTGGTACTTATGTATTTTTGGTGCCACGCTGAAATAAAAACATTATTTCGAAAGTCATTCTTAACATGGGGAGGATTTTAAACATATCAAAACAAAGATTTACATCACACTCATTGTATTTTATTAGTAGTATAATTCGTTTTACACGTGTTTCCTTCCACCAATTTTTATCGTTTTTAAACCAAGATAAAAAAAGAGGGGAAAAAGAAAAGAAATCTGTCTTTTTCTGAGGAATATAAATGTGCCTCTGATGAGCTGCCTGTACTCACACCATTCAACAAAACGCGTGTAAGACGAATTATACTTCTCATAAAATAGAGCGTGATGCAAATGCATCTTTGGTTTGGTATGTTTACTTCTGATATATATGCTCTGTAAGTGTAAATTCATTTCTATTGAGCTTAATTGTAGCAATTTGGAGCATATTTTATTGAAATATACATAAACCTATGTATATATGGCATATGTAATGTTAATGTTGAGTGTCTACTCTATCACTGTAGTTTCCTAGATGTATATCCACTGAAAATCCTGTATTTATCAAAAAGTGCTCAATGATAAGCAGAGCATAATAAATGTTTATTTATACAAACATTATTGACTACACATGTGTATATTTAAAATTTGTTTACATTGTAACAAAATAAATTCTGTTCTGAGAACACTGCTTGATGCAGCAGAAATATGTATGCGCATGTGTAGCCAATGATGTCCATTGTGTGTGTGTGTGTGTGCAACTACTTCAGTAGTGCTTAATACACGAGTAGAAATCAAATATATTTGTCCAGCTATACATTTTTGTTTAATTCTCGAAAGAAATCGTTATGTCTGGTTTCCTTCGGGAATGAAACATGGACATATAGCTTACTTACCATAAGTTTATTTTCATGCTATGTATATTATGTATTCTCCACGTCGACAATATGCACCTGAAAAAGGTCGGAGGTTACATCGACAAAAACGAACGACACTTGGATGGATCCAAATAATGCGTATATATATATTAAAATTAGGATTTATATTTTTTTACAAATTTTAAATCCTCTGACTTCTATATGTTTTAGGTTTTAAAAATAAAATAAAACTTCATATTTTATTTTGAATTTCAAGAAAAAATATCTAACAAAGAAATAAGGGGAACAGAGATTTAAAAAAAAAAAAAAAGGGAGGGGGTTGACGGCAAGTTCTCTCTTCGACGATTCATTTCCTCAACCTGGACGAAGATAGAAACCTCCGTGAATTGAATTTAATGTTCAAAGGATTTTATAATCTTTAATAATTAATACCGATGAAAAACAAAGAAAAAAAAGAACTGTTTTTTTGGGGGAGTGGGGGGGGGTATGTAGTTTTGCTTTCCGGGAAAGATAAGGAAATTCGGACTGCGTGGAAAATTGGGGAATGTCCATGGAAAACTGCACTCAACTGACACCATTATTTGAATTGAAACAAATTTTTCGGTTTATCTTCAGATAAATTCTAACAGATTGTCATTGTATGAAGAACCCCCCCCTCCAAAAAAAAAAAAAAAAAATCGCATAATTTTTTTTTTTTATGAATTATGATGGAGAAATATTAATATTTCATTTTCTTTGTCTTTGCACTGTATGCTGTTGACCTGATGACGGTTTCAATTTCGGATTTCATTTCGATTACACTTTTTTTTTTTTTTTTTTTTTTTTTTTTACAAAAATAAACATTCGAATTATAAAATGCGCTTATAAATCGGAGAATGACATATATATATATATATATATATATATATATATATATATATATATATATAATCACACAATTACTAAGTGGATTTTCTGTATTCAATTACAAGCTAAATTTTCAAATATCTTACCATCGTAAAACCCCTTTTTATCTGAGAAACACATCTAGTTTTCAACGCATTTTTTTCTCTCCCCTAAAATGAAACCTTTATCAACATTTCTGCCCTTGTTCGATAACATTTTAAAACCCAACCGGATTTTTTTTTTTTTTTCAATTATTATTATTATTATTATTATTATTTTTTTTTTTTTAATCATTTCCGTCAGTTTATTGTTGGTTCCGTTAGAATGAACATGGGGGGGGGGATAAAAAATGTATGTGGATATATATAGTGCGTGTGCATGTATATATGCATATGTGCGTGCACACACACACATACATATGCATAAAAAAATCAACCCATTGTGTCAATATGGTTACTACTGTGTTGGGAAGCACCTTGTATATATCAAGTCTCACTTATTGAGAGAAATTATAATTTAATTAAAAATAGGGGTTTTCGTTCCTTTTCGAGGTAAATAAAATATATTTAAAATTTTTATTTATGGACGGTTTTTCTTTTTTTCTTTTTATCCTCTCCCTTCGTCATCTTCAAGCGGTGGTAGTAGTAGTAATCGTAGTTTTCTTTCTCTTTTCTTTCTTCCATTCAAATTCTGAAAATGTTGCTGCTGTTTTGCTGCTACTGTTGTCATGTTGATGGGAGGGGGGGGGGGGAAATGAGCAGCCAAGAATCTAAAGATGAGGAGGACGACGACAACGATGATAATGAGGAACCTACTCTTTTCGACGACTCCTGAAGAATATTGCTACTGATTTTCATTATTTTTTTTTGGATGGGGGGGGGGGCAGAGAAAAAAGGACCGGGTTTCTCTATCTCCCATCCTTTATTTATCTCTCTCTTAACTTTTTTGCTCTCCTTTCTTCTCCACTCCCTCTTTTTCTTCCCTTTTCTATATATATCTATCTTGCCCTCTCTCTCTTTCCTTTCTCTTTCCCTTTCTCTTTCTTTCTCTTTCTCTCCCCTTTTCTCTCCCTCTCTTTTCTCTCTCTCTCCCTCTTTTTTTTTTTTTTTTTTTTTTAAATATAAACACATTTACACTGTCGCGACACTGGACATGCTAATGTTTTGCACAAATGGTCGGTTAAAACCAGAAGTCGTCGTCAGACGATATTAGGGAGAATGTGCGGGAGGTCGTAACTTTGTATCTCACTAGTATTGCCGAAAAACGAAAACAGGATCTCCTTCCAACCACTTCATCCAATATTCTACAACTACTGCTACTATTACTGTGCCATCCTCCACTTTTCTCCCCCCCCCCCTCGGATTGCATTTCTCACTCACACACACACACACACACACACACACACACACACACACACACACATTCTTATTCTTACCATTCTATTCGTTTCTCGAACTATGAAAGGATTTTCTCGATTTGTCGTTTGTTTCAAAGCTAAAAAGCAAATGCTTGCAAACATTTATTTATATAAATCATACTAACAGTTATGGATGGCCCAAATGCAAAGAATAACTCTTACTTTTGTCTCCATCTCTCCTTGGCACTAGCCCAGTTTAATGGTGTAATTACATGTAAATCATACATTCGATTTAAGGATCAAAGTGTTGTATCTGGTGATGGCATTTTATTTTTGTTTCTAAATTCAAAGTGTTCTCCCTTTTAAGGGAAACTGGATGTTTTTTTTTTTTTTCTTTTTTGACACAAAAACGCGACACTGTCTAATTTTGACTCCAGAGGGAAGGCAAGTAACGGGTGTGGACGATATTCACTTGTAGTTTTCAGCTGTTAATTTTATGCATATTTTTTCTTCGGTTTCATTGTTAGTCTTGTGCTCAGGTTTGTGGAAAAGGAGTCGAGTGCAATTCCTTTTTTATTTTTTGGCGCACAAGAAGTGTTGTGGAATTGCTGGTAGGTTGAGAGATGAAAGCCATTTCGTGTGAAACAAGTGTAAGACAATGGAGACGGATGAGAACTCAGATATGGGGAAAGTGTATTTAGATGCAAAGGTGTTCAAAGACTTTTTTACCTAAGTGATACCATTATAGAATAGGGTGGAGCCGGTGTTAGTGAGATTGCAAGTGTTATGAGTCGCTAAAGTAAGTTCAAGATACCACTGTCATTACTAACCAGCAGTGTTGCCATTGTCAATCAATCGAAGAGAGCATGTGTACACAGTGTGGTAGCGTATGATAGTTAAACCTAGCCAGTGAGGGTTGAGGATATGCGTTGCATGGAGTGAAATGATGTAGGAATAAAACGATGGATGTGTAATATAAGTCTTAAAGACACGCTTCGATCTGATGATTCAAGAAGATGAGTGCAAAACAGGAGACTTCGATGGTATGGCCACATTGAAAGAATGGAATCTCAAGGGTCACATTATTCAGCCAGGTCTGTAATGGCAACATATACGAAAGCGCAATGATTAAGGGCAAGATGAGAGAACTGTAGCTCAGATAGTTCGGATGTGCGTTGAGGGCGGATATCAAAATCGTTGTTGCTGTGCAAGATAATAGATGCATGTAAACTCTGTTGTGAACGAAGTATATTTGAACGGCAAAACTGTTGAGATTTTTGTGAAGGTTTACTTTGATAGCATTAAAGTATAGTGTTGAACAGCTGCTAGTGTGATTGTAAAAAATTAGGAGTGGGTAGAGTGAGTTCAAGGAATTGCCATTAAGAACTAGCAGTGTTACCACTGATCAAAGAAGCGTCTCGGGTATGTGTATGCAATGTGATGATGTATTGGAGTTAAATCTGGAGAACGTGTGGGTTGAGATGCTTGGAGAGAAATGATATGATCTGTAATGTGACTCTTAATTCTGATGTCACAAGCAAATGAAATCTGGAACCTATAGGGAGAATGTGTGTATAGCAGGAGACTTTGATGGTATGGCCACATTGAAAGATTAGAGAGTTCTTCGATTATCATATGTAGAACAGTTGAGGTAGTAGGTTCAGTTCACAGGGACAAAGCCAAGGAAAACATAGAAGTGATAAAAGTGGACTTGGAGGAAAGAGGGATAAATAATGACCTGGCCAGAGAAAGATTAATTTGTCAGCAATTTTTTTAAGCCTGTCTAATGCATGTCAGCACAGATTTTAAACCGATGGAGACGAAGTCTTCATGAAAACTGATTTATATATATATATATATATATATATATATATATATATATTAGTAATTTATAAAATATGTATGGCGATTAAGCTACACTGAATACCGCGTTTCATCCACTCTAGGACTCTTCAGGCTTATATATATATATATAGAGAGAGAGAGAGAGAGATAGGGGTCCATCCTGGGCCCAACTCTCTTCCTGATCTACATTAATGATCTTCCAAATCACATCTTTACATCATTCGTAAACATTTATGCTGACGACACTACCATCTATGGTAGCACATCAAGGACTGTAAACGACCAAGTTTTCTCTCTCTCCTCTGATCTTGGCCAAGTAGTGCAGTGGGGAAGCAAGTGGCTTGTTACTTTTAATGCATCTAAAACCAAGCTTCTATCTTTACATCGTCAGCGCTCTGATGCCCATCTGGCATCAATTGAAATGAATAGCTCTCCTCTTGGGGAGGCTTCATGTTTTGACAAGCTTCTGGGCTTGACCGTTACTCCTGATCTGAAATGGAACACATATCAAATCCATTGTCAAGGCCGTTGGAAAAATGGTGGAATCCTTCTACCGCCCCAGAAGATCTCTCACTCCTGATGCAATTCTCTACCTATATAAAAGCCAGGTACGGCCAATAATGAAGTACATCTGGGCTGGAGTTGCTAGAAGCAGCTTATCCTGCCTTGACAGAGTTCAAACTAGACTTTGTAGCATAGTGGGGATGCCCTTTTCGCTTCCGTCAAGGAAGCCATTTTTAATATTAACCCTTAGATGCAGAACTGGGTCTAAACTGATCTGGTGTGGTTGTTTTATTGCAGGATCTTTGTAATAAAAAATATATTTATAAATTCATATTCCAGCCGTTAAGGTCACAGGCATCATGAAAAGGGAGGATTATGTTAAAATCCTGAATGAAAACCTGAAGGACTCTGCTAAATAGATAGATAGATAGCTTATTAACACTTTTAACCCTCCTATTATCTAACACCTGCACCACCCTTTGCTCACAGGATCACTAAAGTAGCAAAGAAACTTCTTGACAACTCAAGGTGCTCTGCTGTTCAGATTAGTCAGTTTCCTTATGTCTCAATTTTAATTTTTGTGGGAATTTTTTGAAGATTTGCAAAACTATACATTTTTGGAAAGGTTATCGTCTCGGGAATCAGAAGATCAATGTTTGTATTCGCCCAGATGTGTATGTGGCGGCCATATTGGAATTTACAAAATGGTAGTCGTAAAATGTACGTTTTGTGCTTTCTGATCCTTTTTTCCTTTCGAAAAATGTATAATTTTGCAAATCTTCAAAAAATTCCCACAAAAGTTAACAGCAAGACATAAGGAACCTGACTAAAATTTGTTTAGATCTTCAAGTCTTAACATAAAATTCGGTGTATATTTAGAATTATACCTATTTAAAATAGAAAAATCTTCATGATGTACATGCTCGTTATGGAACAAAGATGTCATATTCCAAAAATCACATGAGTTTGGTTAATAACTTCTATTTGGCCAACAAATGAAAATATTTATTTGTCAAAGGTCAACTAAAGATAAATTTGTCCATAGAATTCTGTAACTGATGCTTTCTGGTGTAGATGCGGTTTTGAATTTTCTGCCATGTTGTCACTTTTGAAGTATCATCCTCTCTGCAACAAGCACTCTAAGACCTTGTGACTGGTTTGGTGACGCTCTTCGTCATTATCCAGATGATTTTTATCCACAAATCCACCAGTCCCTGCACAGGGTTGAAAAAAAAAAAAACGATGTGGAGAAAATCTGTCTTGGAACAGTGAAATAATACAATACAATATATATATATGGCACAGTCACGTTGACATACCGGTTCTTGCCAGATCACTGAAGTAAAGCAAGTCGAGCCTAGCCAGTACCAGGTGGGTGACCATTGGGGAAGACGAGGCGCTGTATGTACTGCGAAGTAAAATACCAGGTTGGGAAACTGGCATGGTCTATCCTTCTCTTGAGAGTAGATAGGCCTCTCTTAAGCTGTGGTAGGCAACCCATCTAGTGATGGTGTCACAATAAAAAATACCCTTGATAGCCCTAGCAAAGCATAAAGTATTCAGCTACAGACAAGATTTGAATTACGCTACAAACTTGTGTCGCGAGTTCAATATCGGCTGCGGCCACATGTTACGTTCTGTTTTGATACAGAGTGGAGTTCGTCACTGGAATAATAATTAGTTAACACCTGTATCTGCTATTGCAGTGAACCGTCGTGTCTAGTCAATATTTGTTTGGGACACTGTAAATTTTTTAGATAGAGCTGACCCAACCTCTAATATATATTAGCAGGGCTACCCAGGCTTTTAAAAATCCATTATAATAAAGTTGTATTCCTATCTGTTAATTAAATTAATAAATATAAAAGATATAATGTTTCACAAATTAATTTTCATACTGAAAACTGACTCCTATACACTTTTATTCCAGCATGATTTCTATAAATACTATTTATTCAAAAGAAATCTACACTGAATAAGTAACCTCATTTGCATATTACATTAATGAAAACCTATTTTAATAATTAGCTCTGTTATTAATTGTTGTAATAGAATCGTTTTAATTGTTCTATTTAGAAATATTAAAGTTGATTTATTTAATTTGAAATTATTAATAGCTGACAACAGTTGTTTAAAACCGGAAGTAAGCTTATTTAAGGTATGAGAGTTATTTTTTTTTACAGTTATGAGTTAATTTACATTTGATTTTTATAAACCAAAGATGGATATGTTTTATGCTTTTCTAAATCCAACATGTAATTTTTCGTAGCAAGTTAGGATATTCGGTGCATCTTACATAGTTTTTACTAATCTCTCCGCCTGATAATTTTTTGATTTTTTTTTGACCAGGCAATGCCATGTATATACAACTAGTTTAAAATAAAGGATGTTTAATATTGTGAATTACATTTACGTCTACAAATTGCCATTGAAACCAATCTACTTCCTTCTAGAAGATAATTATTTTTTCTTTTTAATATAATCTCATTTTGGGTTATTACATGCTGTGTCTTTGTATCGTTCGTCAGGCATGTTTAATCGTAAATGAAAGATAAGAGTGAGTAGATTACTAACGCTCTCAACTACCTGTGCATGTTGAGCATGGTATTAATGTTGTTTTTTTAAATTGTTATTTCTTTAATGTTCTTGCACTCTGCTTGCAAATTTTTTTATTTTTACAAGAACCCAAGTTTGCTTAGCTAAGCAAACTTGAGTCCTTGTACCGGAAAAATATCCAGTAAATAAAACGTTGTTTAGTAAATCGTTATTTTTTTTGCTTTTCCATACACCGAACATGGATATAAATATCACTAAAACATCTGCTGGGTCATAAGCTTCATTTCGGTACCTTACTTGCCTGAGTTGGTTGTCGGTAGGCTGAGATAAACCGCGTCTGTCTGTCTGTCTGTCTCTCTCTCTGTGTATGTGAGATAACTTCCGGTGAATACCGGAAAAATATCCAATAAATAAAACGTTTGGTAAATCGTTATTTTTTTTGCATTTCCATACACCAAACACGGATATAAATATCACTAAAACATCCGCTGGGTCATAAGCTTCATTTCGGTACCTTGCTTGTCTGGGTGGATTGCCTGTAGGCTGAGATAAACCGCGTCACACACCCACAGACAGACATTAGGAAAATTTAAAATAAGATTTATTTATTTTTTTAGCAGCAACAGGTAAACAAAAACATCTGTATCTCCCCCTCCCCTCTCTTCTAAACGTTGTTGCAAAAGAATTCTGATTTCCAAACTTGGAGTTGAGGGCTTCTTATAGAATTTTTGAATCTACTCTTTACAGCTGCTAACTAAAACATCTGCAGTGCCCAAAACTTTGGGATAAGTAATATTTTTACGACTTGTATCATTATATTTTATTTTGTATAAATAATATAATACTTATGTTCAGGTGTTTGTTAATCAGAGCCCTATAGCCACGCCTGCCACGCTCCCTTGAGGCTGTAAATTGAATATAATCAGAGGAAAGGGCTTGGCACTTAAGGTTGATCCTCTCTCAACTTACAGGTACTTAGAGTTATTAATATCTCTTAGTTCTTTTTTTATTTTTAGTCTTTTGTTCAGTGTTTCTTTCAGAGAACAGCTGTTGGGATCAGGTTTAATGAGAAAGAGTGGAGATCAGGGCGTAGAGGTGAGCATGAAAGAGATAATGAAATTAACGCACATAAAAGGTTTGGATTATTTGGACTACTTTTTTTTTCAGTTGGGTTGTTGTATTAACGTTTCAGCCAAACCTCCAACCTTTTTTAGGTGAACTTTTTCAGACTTTGCAATTTTTGTTAGTCTGCCTACTATTCTCATAACGTTTCAGCCGATGTAACCTCCGACCTTCTTTCAGTGCATCTTTTTGATCTGTGGAATAAAAATGCCGTACCGGCATAAAGTGTTTCAATAGTTGATATGTAAATCTTGTTTAATTCAAGCAAAAGTTTTATTTAAAGAATCATCTAATCATGGGTTAGCAGCTCCAATTTAAACTAAAAGAATGGACTTGTCCATCTGAGCATAATGGAACATCCCATTCTTCTTATAAACCAGTTTTCTACTGTTTTCTTCAGTTTGGTCAGACAGTTGAGTACTAATTACTAAAAATAATAGAAACCTTTGTATTTTTGTCCTACTATTCTCATTTTGATTGTTATATTGACATAAAGTGTTGGTCATCTGATATCAAGTTGCAAAGTTCTTCTAGGGGACAGCTACTATACAGTGAGACATGATGGAGTATGCAAGTACCTCCACTGGACCATCTGTAAAAAATTAAACATCCAGTGTAGCAGCAAGTCCTGGGAACATCAACCTGAAAGAACAGTTGGAAATGACTTATATACCATACATTACGACCATGTAATCCCTACAGCCACCTACCTTGAAAATGTTGCTGTGAAACCTGACATAGTTATATGGAATAAGTCAGAGAGGGTTGAAACCTTGATTAAAGTGAGTGTCCCTAATGATAGCGGTCTGAACAGAGCTGAAAGAGAGAAACAGACCAAATACCAAGGTCTCATGTATGATATGAAAAGAAACTGGAATCTTAAGGGGATATCAATCATACCAGTTATCATAGGTGCCACAGGACTTATGAAGAAGAACCTGAAGTCCTACCTAACTAATATTCCTGGTGAACCAAGTGCAAAAGAGATTCAGACAATTGCACTTAAGGGAACAGCGAGGATACTAAAAAGAGCTCTCGGTTGGTTTCAATAAAAAAGCGGGGCAATGTTGGCAGCTGGTTTGGCTGCCCCATACCCAGCATTACAATCTTCAAAGGAAGAAAAAAAAAAAATAAATGTAACCTTTGACCTTCTTCAGGTGCATCTTTTCAAACTTGGGAATTTTTTTTGATTATTTGGATTATTTAAATTTCTACTCTCATCTTTGTTATATTCATAAATTTCCAACTGATGTAACCTCTGACCTTCCTTAAGTACTTCTACAAAACATTGGTTTAGTTGCCCCCCCCCCCCTTCTCAAAGAATAATTTTTTTTTTCCTCCTGAAATTTAGTATATTATTCATTCTGAGAAATACTAAGCAAGAACATACTTTGCGGGTGTTTATTTTGTAGTTTTTTACTTTTAGTTGGAAAACGCGCGCACGCGCGCACACACACACAAAATTGCCCATTATATAATATATTATACCTGGGCAATACCAAGTTTCTCTGCTAGTAATTAATGACATGAGTTTGTTTTTCCCATTTCCTCCCATCGTCTCATTTTTATGTATACGATTGTAATTGATCGAAATAAACAAAACCTACACAGTTGTCCGACTGTCGACATATTATGTCTCCTTGGTCTCGCAAGTATTGACTTGCTTTATCAGCGTAACCTTTTGGTGACGTTCCGTTTCCATCAGGTTTGCCCTTTTAAGAAGCTATTCCACTTTCCTATTGGTCTGCAGTTTGAATAAACCATTTTTGCAGTAATAAATCCATATTTTACTAATGAGTCACCATTAATCAAGGTTAAAAAGCTGCTTGAGGATAAAGGTTAATGTAATGGATAGATTATCAGTTGAAAGGTGTTGAATGATGGAGATTACTGTTAGAGGATAAAAAAATGATGAATGGAATTACAAAAAACAAATATATATATATATATATATATATATATATATATATATATATATATATATAAAATCAGTCACACACAGTACTGTTTCGTTGTTTCACAGCTCATCAATGTGGCTAGACAAGCAACTACTTCAAGCCAGGATCGAAACCCGATCGCCCAAACGACAGTCGGAGCTTTTAACCATTGCACTAATATATATATATATATATATATATATATATATAATGAGGTGATTTGAATAAGTTTCCGAACATTTTTGTACAAGCGCTTTTATTGATAGTACACACATGAAATTCTAGTCTCCGTCGAAGTAATACACGAATGGACCGGCTGTACCAGGTGGCAGCGAGAGACATTTTAAGTGGTGCCAAAAGTAACGGTAATAAAAACTTTTAAAGAAAAAATGCCGACCCGAATTTTTGTTTATTTCTTTCCTCTTATTAATTTATTTTATTGTGGACTATTATCCTCATCTTTCTTAGATGTTGTTTTACAACGTTTTGGCCAACTATTCCTCTGGCCTTCGTTGGGTTGTAACTGCGATGGGATAAGAACTCCGAATCTCCTAACTGCATTCTCAGCAATTACTGCTATCCATAGTTGTTGTCGTCTCACCACGTTTTGGCCAAGTAAACCTCTGGCTGGCTTTGGGTAGGATTGAAACCGCTATCTAATATATTTACCATTCGGTACGGACCAGACGATGGAAGATCAGATAATAAAATAAACGTTGATTTATAAGACCAAAAAATCCAACCTTGATCGCCCTTCGGGGCCCGTGGTGCAGTGGGTAGAGATGTTGAATCTCTACGGTTCCAGGTGAGAATTCTCTGAAGATAGCAGTTTCAATCCTACCCAAAGCCAGCCAGAGGTTTACTTGGCCAAAACGTGGTGAGACGACAACAACTATGGATGGCAGTAATGATTAGATGGATTTGCAATGTGAAATCTGACCGATCCCAAGACCTCAGGTCAGTGAATTTGGTGAAAGCACTACATTTATGCAGCATAGAAGTCGTCCAAAGGATGAATTGATTACATTGGAATGGTCATGTGGAACCTTCATCGTCCCAAATGAATTCTTGTAGAATCATGAATGTCTTAAGTCGCAGGCTGGTTGGCCGGCCAAGGAAAATTTTGAAGCAAAAAAACAGATTCCTGGTAGATATAATAATCTTCTTTTTTTTTTTTTTTTGTTTACACGGTGGTCACCACTTATCAAGGCCCGGAAGCCACTCAGGGATAAGGGTTATTACAAGTACAGTACGTTAGTGTGGAGATTTAATGAAGTGTTTACTTAAGGGGGCGGTTCATTAGGAATTTGTTAACGTTGGACTTGAAGACATCGACGTTCTCCGGAAAAAAATTTCACTTAATTTCATCAAGTAGTTTTTTTTTTTTTTTTTTTTTTTTACAGGGGAAAAACATGTTTTTATGAGAGTGCGTTGCAGGCGGCCGTCTTGGATTTATAAAAAATTTTGTATGAATTTTAGAAATAATAAATAGTTAAAGTGCTGACACCCCTTCCCATCTTTAATACTAGCTAAATCGAACATTTTGCTCGGTATCATAACAAATTGTTTTTTCGTAGAGGCGGGGGCCAAGGATCATTTCAGTATTCTGTTTTCCAGTCCTGAACCAGGTCTTCAGTTGGCTACCACAGCGTTTCTTCCAGTCTGGTGGTGGTGCTGGGTCGATGGCTTCATGGTCACCTGGGTTTCAGTGAAACGCCTGGCTGAACCAGCAAAGGAGGGATTGTTAAATGTTTTGGCAGTGAGAGACCTATGATCAGATGGATCCCTAATGTGAAATTTGACCAAAACCAACACATCAATTCAAAGAATTTGCTGAAATCACTACATTTGTCCAGCATGAAGGTAATCCTAAGGATAAATTGATTATGCTGGTATGGTCATGCGGAATGTTCATCTCTTGGATAAACCATTGGAGAAGCATGGATGTTCTATGGGTCCGAATCCCTGATATCTCAAATTTCAGGTCTATAGACCAAAAAGTGACAGTTTTGTAGGGAACATTCCACACACATAAGGTAACTTTTATCAGGGCTCTACTGACAAATTTATATTGAGTTGACCTTTGACAGCTAAATATTTTTGTTTACTAGCCAAACCCATGTGATTTTTGGAATATGACATCTTTGTTCCGTGATTAGTATGTATGTACATCATAAAGATTTTTTTGTATTGTTTTTCTTTTATTTTAAACAAGTGTAATTTTAAATATGCACTAAATTTTCTGGTGAGACTTGGAAATGTAAACATTGAAATTTCTTCAGATGGTTTTTTTTTAATAGCCTTCATTTAAAGTATATTCAAATACTTTGACTCTGTTTATATTATTAAAAGAAATAAAGATTGAAACGACTTTTTTTCACTCAGTAATGAGCTTTGAGTCTTAGTTAAGGCATTCATCTAGGAGAAGGTAACTGATGACATCGGCAGCAGGGCGTTGGATGGCCATGGAAGAGGATGAATCTCTAGTAGATCAATGACTCTATAATATTAAGAGTTACGTTATTCAACTGCAGCTATGTGGATGATCTAAGTTCAATGAATAGGTGCAAACAGGTGAGTCAGATGCCACTGCGATGTGGAAGGTCATGGCAACCCACGGTATGTATTCTGCCAGGTTCAAAATTATGTGATGTCTTCAGAGGAATCGTACCAACAATAGATTGAAGCCATGATACAGGAAGAAGAATGAGCTTTGAAAGATTGTCAGTAAAAAAACAAAATTGCCAGAAGATAAGCATTTTATTATTTCTAGTCGTCCCCTTGAAAAAAATGACTCACAAATGTTAGTTTCTTTTGCAACGTAAAACCTTGTTTATGTATAGTTAAAGGAGGTTCAGCACCTATAGCTTTCTTTAGTTAGAAAGTCGCTAAGAGATTTGGGACCATTTGCAGAAGCAAGGATATCCTAAATTGCAGAAAATTTGGCTGATCAAGGAAAATGTGGAAGCCTTACCCAGTTCTCTCTCTTCGTTTAAAATTTTCATCTTCTGAATAAACCTTTGTAGAAGCATGGATGTGTTGAATCGCAGGAAGGTTGGTTGCAAGTGATTAGACAAGACTGCACACTGGAATTTGGAGACTGCTGACCCACTGGACTGTAGAATGAGTTTGCATAATATCGGAAAACGTCCAACTTAACAAGGGGAAGGTGATATTAAAGGACTAAAAATCATTTAAAGGCAAGAAACACTCTTGCATGAGAGACACAAAGTTATATAATTTTATTAAGGTAGAGTTATCTTTTTTTTTTTTTTTTTTCTAAATAGCTATTTAAAAACTAATTCGCAGCTGTTTTATTATATCTTGACCCTTGTATTACTATTTGTCTTTCTTTTTCATTTTTTCTTCTTCTTCCTGTCTTGTCTTGCCTAATCTTCCTTTTCTTATGACAGTTCTCTCTGAAAACTGATGCTTTTCATTGTAAAGGCTAACACTTCAAACGATTAATAGAAGGTAGGGGAGTTATGACTTTTGTTTCATTAAAGAATGACTTCCTGTCTCTTTTCCCCTCCCACGTGTACACTTGGCATTTCAGTTAGTTTTCACTTAGTTGAACTTGATTGGAGTCATTTAAAAAAAATTTTTTTTTTTTTTTCCCACTGTCTTCTCTCTCACTCACTCACCTAGTTGTGGGGTAGAGGCATTATCTCCCAGGTTGAGAAATTCATCTTGATTTCAGTTGTTTTAGCCTTTTGTGTCTCCCATCTCTGTTTCATAGTCTGTGGCATCATCCATTGGACTACCCCTCAACTCCCTCTCCCGTTTGAGGATATAAAATAATATTGAAATGCAAGTAAACAACAAATGGTGTAATGATGTCTGTTGCGTACATCCATGGGATGGTGGTTCTAGCTCTTCCAAGCTGCGACCGTTTCTTGGTGAGAAGACACCTTTTGACCTTCAACCAAGACAGAAAATGATGTGCAACTGACCTCAAATCCAGCACTGGTTCCACTGCCGCTCCATTTGACACCGAACGTGATCAAATTTCACATCCATCCAATTATTTAAGCAAAAAAAAAAAATGTTAATTTCCTTGTAAAATAGTTTGACTAAAAAGCTATTAAATTATCTCCCCATTCTCTTTATTTCTCATTCTCTCTCTCGTGTGTGTGTGTGTGTGTGTGTGTGTGTGTGTGTGTGCGCGTACACACCTTAAGATTGGTAGAAGGAAATCGAATGGAGTGCTCAATTATTAAAAGTGCAGTTTAAAACAAAAATTAAATCTATGATGTAAAGGGTAGTTGTCTGTTAGTATATACAGCTAAAAATTAAAAAAGGTCTGTTAGTACATACAGCTAAAAATTAAAAAAGGTCTGTTAGTATATACAGCTAAAAATTAAAGGTCTGTTAGTATATACAGCTAAAAATTAAAGGTCTGTTAGTATATACAGCTAAAAATTAAAAAAGGTCTGTTAGTATATACAGCTAAAAATTAAAAAAGGTCTGTTAGTATATACAGCTAAAAATTAAAAAAGGTCTGTTAGTATATACAGCTAAAAATTAAAGGTCTGTTAGTATATACAGCTAAAAATTAAAAAAGGTCTGTTAGTATATACAGCTAAAAATTAAAAAAGGTCTGTTAGTATATACAGCTAAAAATTAAAGGTCTGTTAGTATATACAGCTAAAAATTAAAAAAGGTCTGTTAGTATATACAGCTAAAAATTAAAAAAGGTCTGTTAGTATATACAGCTAAAAATTAAAAAAAGGTCTGTTAGTATATACAGCTAAAAATTAAAGGTCTGTTAGTATATACAGCTAAAAATTAAAAAAAGGTCTGTTAGTATATACAGCTAAAAATTAAAGGTCTGTTAGTATATACAGCTAAAAATTAAAAAAGGTCTGTTAGTATATACAGCTAAAAATTAAAGGTCTGTTAGTATATACAGCTAAAAATTAAAAAAAGGTCTGTTAGTATATACAGCTAAAAATTAAAGGTCTGTTAGTATATACAGCTAAAAATTAAAAAAGGTCTGTTAGTATATACAGCTAAAAATTAAAGGTCTGTTAGTATATACAGCTAAAAATTAAAAAAGGTCTGTTAGTATATACAGCTAAAAATTAAAGGTCTGTTAGTATATACAGCTAAAAATTAAAAAAAGTCTGTTAGTATATACAGCTAAAAATTAAAAAAAAGTCTGTTAGTATATACAGCTAAAAATTAAAAAAGGTCTGTTAGTATATACAGCTAAAAATTAAAAAAGGTCTGTTAGTATATACAGCTAAAAATTAAAAAAGGTCTGTTAGTATATACAGCTAAAAATTAAAAAAGATCTGTTAGTATATACAGCTAAAAATTAAAAAAGGTCTGTTAGTATATACAGCTAAAAATTAAAAAAGGTCTGTTAGTATATACAGCTAAAAATTAAAAAAGGTCTGTTAGTATATACAGCTAAAAATTAAAGGTCTGTTAGTATATACAGCTAAAAATTAAAAAAAGGTCTGTTAGTATATACAGCTAAAAATTAAAGGTCTGTTAGTATATACAGCTAAAAATTAAAAAAGGTCTGTTAGTATATACAGCTAAAAATTAAAGGTCTGTTAGTATATACAGCTAAAAATTAAAAAAAGGTCTGTTAGTATATACAGCTAAAAATTAAAGGTCTGTTAGTATATACAGCTAAAAATTAAAAAAGGTCTGTTAGTATATACAGCTAAAAATTAAAAAAGGTCTGTTAGTATATACAGCTAAAAATTAAAGGTCTGTTAGTATATACAGCTAAAAATTAAAAAAGGTCTGTTAGTATATACAGCTAAAAATTAAAAAAAAGTCTGTTAGTATATACAGCTAAAAATTAAAAAAGGTCTGTTAGTATATACAGCTAAAAATTAAAAAAGGTCTGTTAGTATATACAGCTAAAAATTAAAAAAAAGTCTGTTAGTATATACAGCTAAAAATTAAAAAAGGTCTGTTAGTACATACAGCTAAAAATTAAAAAAGATCTGTTAGTATATACAGCTAAAAATTAAAAAAGATCTGTTAGTATATACAGCTAAAAATTAAAAAAGGTCTGTTAGTATATACAGCTAAAAATTAAAAAAGGTCTGTTAGTATATACAGCTAAAAATTAAAGGTCTGTTAGTATATACAGCTAAAAATTAAAAAAGGTCTGTTAGTATATACAGCTAAAAATTAAAGGTCTGTTAGTATATACAGCTAAAAATTAAAAAAGGTCTGTTAGTATATACAGCTAAAAATTAAAAAAAGGTCTGTTAGTATATACAGCTAAAAATTAAAAAAGGTCTGTTAGTATATACAGCTAAAAATTAAAGGTCTGTTAGTATATACAGCTAAAAATTAAAAAAAGGTCTTAGTATATACAGCTAAAAATTAAAGGTCTGTTAGTATATACAGCTAAAAATTAAAAAAAGGTCTGTTAGTATATACAGCTAAAAATTAAAGGTCTGTTAGTATATACAGCTAAAAATTAAAGGTCTGTTAGTACATACAGCTAAAAATTAAAAAAGATCTGTTAGTATATACAGCTAAAAATTGAAAAAGGTCTGTTAGTATATACAGCTAAAAATTAAAAAAGATCTGTTAGTATATACAGCTAAAAATTAAAAAAGGTCTGTTAGTATATACATCTAAAAATTCCAAAAGGTCTGTTAGTATATACATCTAAAAATTCCAAAAGGTCTGTTAGTATATACAGCTAAAAATTCAAAAGGTCTGTTAGTATATACAGCTTAAAATTAAAAAGGTCTGTTAGTACATACAGCTAAAAATAAAATGTACAACATATAATAAACAACATTTAATAAAATAAAAAAGATATATATACAACGAACGCCTGTAGAACCAAAGTTTACACTTTGATCTCCAAAATCAGGGTGTCAACTCGTTTCTGCACATTGAATTTGCGCAGGGCTGAATTAGTGAAAACAAATTATATTTTACAGAGCCTTACATTGTGAGTGAAACAGTCGGATTTGCGAGTAATTGTTTTTTTTAAAGTGGCGACTAGAAATAATGAAACGCTTATCTTTTGGCGATTGTGTTTCTTTCACTGACAATCTTCCAAGCTCACTACTGAGTGAAAAATATCATTTCAACTTTTTTTTTTTTAATAAAACGAACAAAGTTAAATTACTTAAACAATAAAAGTTTAATAGAACAATATCAATATACTGTTTTTTTTTTTTTTTTTAACAAACGCAGTTATAAAAAAGATCTGAAGAAATTAGTATGTTTATACCTTCAAGTATAAAAGTATATATAAAGTTTGTTACATATTTAGAATTACTTATTAAAAAAAAACAGAAAAATCTTTATGATGTACATACTCGTCACAGAACGAAGATGTCATATTCTAAAAATCAAGTGGTTTTGACTAGTAACTTTTCTATTTGGCTAGTAAACGAAAATATTTAGTTGTCAAAGGTCAACTAAAGATAAATTTGTCCATAAAGCACTGTTTTAACTGATCAGAAAACTTTTTGAATTTATTCGAACTGGTCTTTCTGAGAACCTTTAAAGGGGCCAGATTTTCTTTCAAAGAATTGAGACCAAAAACTAATTAATTGAAATATTCCCAAACTTTATCACTGAACTATTTTCTAATATGATAAACAAAGAACATTGATTCTTATAAACAACTTTCAATGAATTATATATTTAATTGAGCAGAAAAGTTTTGATAACAATTTTCTGACCCATGTAACTCACTGCTCTTAATCGATTCACATTTCTTCTATTGTCTCAGCCAATGAATCCCCCTTGTTAGTCGCGTGAAAGCGACTCTATAAGTCACTCGGTCGGTTGGTCGGTAACACTTTTGTGCTTGGCCTTTTTGGTTAAGATCAAAGGTCTGTTCTTAATAGATGCTATTCTTAGCTTTTTAAGCTTTTCTTGGCCAAAATCAAAGTGTAGTATCTGTTCTTACTACATGCCGTACTTATTGTGATATAAAGTGGGGGATCACTTTTTTGTATTAATTTAATGTAAAATGATCACCCACTTTACAACCAGTCAGTCTCAAAACCATTCAAGTCATTCTTCAGATCATTCAAGTTGTTTTTGAAGGATTCCAGTTTATTTTTAAGCATTTAAGTCATTCTTAAATCATTCAATTCATCCTTAAGTTCATTAAAGTCATTCTAAGTCATTTACTTTTTATTTAAGTCATTTCAGACCATTTTTCAGTCATTTTAGTTTATCTTTAAGAATTTCATGTCACTCCTACATTCACGCATTCATTCATTACATGAGAGCATGTGACTAATGGCTATCGGCCTTGTTTTTATAAGAACTCTAAAAATATTCAGGAACATTTTATGTTTTTTTTTTCCCTATTGCTGTAAACTTCCATTTTGAACGTATATAAAATTATCTCTTTTGCGAATACATGCTTTCTTAACTCATTATTTTGTTTATCTTATAATAGGTCTCTCGTTTTTTTTTTCTCGCGTTTGATTATAAAACCTGCAAAATTTTTCACTAAAAATATTCCTCTCATTACAAAACATCCATAAGTAAAAGCCCAAAGCTAGTGCAGAACGCCCCTTTTTTTTTTTTTTTTCTTAATCAACGTAAGCTTGGGAAAATAATATTTAGAAATTTAGAGTCAGCATTTTTTTCAAATTGAATGATGCTAACTCTCGATTTAATTTATCGCTTCTCAACTATTACCATTTCTCTACAAACAAACGGGTAGGAAGTTTTAGTAGTGCTCTGAAGGCCTAAGTTTTATTCTTTTTTTCACTCTTCACATAAAAAAATAAATTTCTCCTAAGTCTGTATGTGAGAAACCTAGCACTATTTAGCATCATCTATTTGTGTTTCTTTTATGTCCCGGGCAATACCCAGTAGCTCTGCTGGTTTAAAATAAACATCAAATATTATATACTAGTGGGGATACCTGGCGTTGCCCGGGTGTGGAGAGGTTTTATGGTAACGGTATTGAGCAACAAAGTCCTAAAAAAAATACCCCCCCTCCAAAAAAAAAAGAAAATAGCAGTGAGTACCTGCGCAAAAAAAAAAGTAGTAAGCAGGCAAGCTCGAATCTGTAATGCGATAAGGAAAAGGAAGTGAAAAAATACCAAACTGTTTAGTCACTGCACCCACTGTGGCATACAATGTCACTGTCGTTCAAATTAAGCTTAAGCAAGGCGTATAACTTTGCAAAAATGTTGACGAAAAAAATGATCCTCCTTGTAAAAAAAACGGCCCAGTTGATTATGAAAGAATTAATGCTTTTTTGGATCATTTTTGGATATTTGTCACCCGAGAGACTGAGCTTTCAAACGATACCAATTTTGTCAGTGTTGGTCGCATGTCGAAAGTTTTAGTGAGACATACAGGCATACATACATACATGCACTAACATAGAAGGTGAGATTTATATAATAGATAGAAGATGGTGTTACAGAAGATTGGATTGAAACGGCAGGATACCATCAATTTCAAATTTGAGAAAAACTGCTGCAATCAAACTTTTTAATTATTTATGAATACAAGTGCAGATTTTATTTATTTTTGGTACTTGTGCAGTTTATGGACTGTGCTTTTTTATTTTTGTTTCCAAATTAATTTCAATTTTTATGGCATGTTTAATAAATTGCAAGGTAAAACTATGGAATAATTAAAAAATGTGCATATTTGCTTCAGTTTGTGTCTATCTGTTGCATTGCATTTTCTATATAAATAAAACGGTAAATGTATGTGTGTTGGCCTGTATAAATATTTAGCTGCTAAAGTTTGTAACTACTGGTTACACAACACTGAAGTTAACAGGAAATAATAATCCTACACCAAGGACGGTTTATAACAAGTAAAATCTTTGCTTGGATGAATAACGTGTACAGATATTGTGGCAAGTTGAAATATAAAATGTTCATTTTAACTTGCCGACATTTCTATTATGCATAAACTAATCTATAATATAAAAGCGAAAATGTGTGTGCACGCATTTTTGTGTATGTCCGCCCAAATTTTTTTTTGGGGTGGGGGTCATTAAATCTTGCAACTTTTTGTATACTGTCTAGATTATAATATGTCCGATTTACGAAATGAAGTCGTCTGAATCTTTTGTTACAAAATTCGCACTGCGATTTCATTTTCTCTCCAGCTCTCTGTCAACATTTCTTCACTACTATGACGTGATGTTTGACCTAGAAAACCACACGTTCACGTTCGTTTAAACACCTGCTTTTTTAAACGTTTAATTTCACCCTTCCTTACTTCTCTGCTATCAACTGCGTGTTTTTTTTTTTTTTACAAGGAAGGGGGGGGGTCACTTTTTTTCGTTGACATTTTTTCAAGTCCTTCAAACCTTGCGTCAATGACGTTGCATAAAAGACACTATTTCTACCGCCCGTGACGTCACAATCGCAGTGGGTGCATCGATAAGACTGTTTGCTTTTTTTTCACCTCTTTTTTCTCTGGTGCGTTACAGGTTCGAGCCGATTATTTTTTTTTTTTTGCGCTCGCATGAGTACTTGCTGTTTTTTTTTCTTTTTTTTTTTTTTTGAACTCGCACGGGTATTTGCCGTTTTTTTTTTTTTGATCGCCCAACACCCTTACACACACCCGGGCAACGCCGGCCACCCAGGCTAGTCATAGCTAAAAGTGATTTAATTTTATAACTTTGTCTATCTATCCTGTTAGTTCGAATGAGAGCACTAAATGTTTTAGTTTTGATTCTAACTGATGGCACCCAAGTCACTTTTTGTCTTTTGAAATCAGTACTATATCTTATAATATTCAATAGAGAATTGGTTCTACAATAATAAATATGAAATCTGTATGAATTAAAATATATTTAAGCGGATTTTACGACCGTCAAGATCGGGTGCCCATCTGCTAGTCCTTCAATAAATTAACTTCCTTTTACAAATTTCATTAAACTAACAACAAGCGAACGAATGAACAATGTTTGACTTGTCATCTGACGTAGACAGATGCCATGTGTTTAAAAAAAAAAAAAAGGCTAAAATTTTTATATCTTATTTTAAAAAGGAAAAAATGTAGGTGACTTCAAAAGTAACCAATGAACTAGCAAATTCGTTCACGCGTGACAATGTCCTCATTGTTGTAATTCTTTCATTCAGAAATTGGCCACGTGTGTTTCTCTAGCATTTGACACCTGTCTCATAGGCAAATTTGGGTGTATCTCTCACAACTCCGGGTTAGTTTTTTTATTTTTATTTTTTTTGGTAGGGGTTAATTAAGGGCATATGTGTGAATATCTATTTACCCAGTCTTACTTGTTACTCAGCTGAGAATTGATAAATTAGGCTATTTGAATTTTTTTTTTAATTACGGAAATCGCTCTAGACAAGGCATAAAACCACTTGCTGTAAAGCGCTAAAAAAACCCCCAACCTTTTTCAAGGTCAAAAACTCCCCAACAGCAAGTGTTAGATGAATAGATTCTGACGCAGAAAACGGCAATTTTTTCCCGTTTGTCAGAAACATTTTTCATGGCATATGAAGACTAAAGGAAAAAAAAAAAAGGGGGAAGCAAGACTGCCAAAAGTACTCAAGATCCACTTCTTACTTTCCTCAAAATTGTAATATTGAACGATTGTTCTGAACTTTGATGTAACCTCTGACGGTTTTAGGTGCATCTTGCAGAAATCTATATGTAATTTTGAACAAAACCGTTTGTTTAATCCACGGATGTAGAATCCAGTATTCTGCATGATGAATCCGAAGAAAATTGGAGGTTAAATTCGTGGAAATGAGAACAGTAGTCCGAATAATCTAATAAAAGTTCAGCTTATTGGATTTTAAAATCATATTCTCATTTCAACAGTGGATTGAATAATACTAGACTAGACTCTCCAACCTTGGTTGGACAACCAGTCTAGGAGAAGGAAACTATGAATAAATACCAGTCTTTCTCTGATTAGCCTGGCATTGAGTCTGAACTTCTCACTGCCACTGTGTTTCAACTGACAATCTATTAACTCTTATCTTTGAGCAGCTCTTGGTCTTGATAAGTAGTACTCATTAGTTTAAATCTCAAACTTTTGTGTGTTTGTATGTCCGCTAAAAACCTTTCTCGTCCACATCGTATACACATGAACGCGGCATTGTTCTTATTTACAATGCCTCCCCATGGGACAGAGTTAGACACCAGGGCCGTTTTTTAACGTGGAGAAAAGGAACAAAAATTAAAAATTTTCTCAGTTGTGAAGGACTTCTCCTCCACTAACAGGGAACAAGAAATTGAAGTGCAGCATCTGAAGAACAGATACTATACTTCGATCTCGGCCCAAATTTCTCTGACAAAATATATAAATAAATAAAAAAAATGGAAACATTGTACATAATTTCGTGTAGAAATATATCCTTTTGTATAAAGGCAAGGGTGTGGGGGGGGGCAAATAAAAACCTTGCTTTCGGCAAGCCATGCGCGCTAACCATCGTTATATTCTGTTAAAAAAAAAAAAGATTGTGACGTTTTAACGTTTGTGTCCTCCTGTTCGCTTACTAACGTGAATTATAGTGTTCGTGCCGGCAGGTGTTAATTTTTTTTTTTTTTTTTTTTTTGTTAACGGATAAACCCTAAAGGAGGTTGATTGCTTCAAATACCTGAACTTAATGTTTGTCACCAGGTTGAGGGATACGATGATATCAGCTTCTGAATCTACAATGCCTGGCATGCCTTCAGTTGCCTACAACTCCGTCTGTGGTTTGTCCTTAGATCACAATAGCCACAAAAGTCCAGATTTATTAGGTGCTTGTTCAGACGATCCTTCTCTACACTTGTGAGACCTGGTCGATGATATCTCCACAGTTAGCATTTGACCAATACTATCGCTGCCAAATTTTGCAGGTCTGTTAGCTCCATTTTGTCTTCAATACCCAAATCTGGACACATGCAAGATCATCCCCTTTAAGCAAGCTCTTTTAAAGAGGAGACTTTGTTGGTTTGGTCACGGGGCATGTTGTAACCCAGGAGAGTTCATCCACGAAGCAATAGCTCCAGAACCATGCAAAGATTGTCAAAGATGCCTGAGAGGCTAGCTGAAGACGTGGTTATACACCATCAAAACCAACGTGAAACCTATCTCTGGTCCACTGGTCTTGGGACTGGCTACCTATAATTAACTTAGCTATTGCGAACCGTCGGACACCGTGTATTTTATGGTAGAAGCCGACAACCCATCCTGTGTGAATGTCGCCAAATCAAGAATTTGTTCACGCGTGACAGTGTCCTCATTATTGTAATTCTTTCATTCAGAAATTGGTCACGTGTGCCCAACTTCCCTGTCAAATCCAGGTGCTGAAATCTGGTTTGTTGAGCAGGGTATCACTTTCAACCACTTTTTTTTTTTTTTTTTTTTTTTTTTTTTAATGGAAATCGCTCCAGACAAGATTTGAAGCTACTTGATGTAAGAATTAAAAAAATATATATATACAAAATACTTCAGAGTGAAAATCTAGCGAATAATAAGTGTTAGATGAATAGATTTTTACCCTGTGATGGTTACGAGGTTGCCAAAAGTAAACTCAAAGTCCGCTTTCTACTCACAAGAGGAGACGTTACTACTTCCTCTACTTTATTGTTTTTTTTTTTTTTATGGAAGGTGCTCCACTATTTCGTTTCTCCTCATTGTAAAAAAAAAATTGCTACAAGGACTTGTCTTTCTATCACAACTACAAATAGCTTTTCTATCTTTGTCAGTGTGCCTAACATCACACGAAATTATCACTGAACTAAGCTTATTTCTTTGTTGAATTCATTACTGCTGGACTGCTTCCTTACCGATTACAACCTGGTCTTCTTCAAGAGGTAAGATATATTGTGGACTAAAGATAAAGCCAGATCAATCCATCACCGTGAATACCACACCTAAAAGAAATTTGCTGTCGTCTTCATGCTGACATGTGTTGGATGGCTTTCAGATATTAACTTCCAAACTAATCTTATATTAAAACCATTTTTTTTTTTTTTTTAAATTGAATTTTTTTGAAGTTTCATTTTTCATTCAATTAATAGGGAGGAAAAAAATCAAAATCACATTGAAGTTGTATATTCATTCTTTTATAGACTCTTGTCCTCATCTTCATAGTTATTGCTTCACCATACTTCAACCAACTTATCCGCTGGCCTTCTTCAGGTAATTAAAAGAATGAATACATAAATTATGAAGCCTCATCTCCAAGAATTCCCCTCCAAAAAAAACAAAACTTCAATAACATTTAGTACTGACCCGACAATGGAAAACCAAATAACACAAAATTAGATTTATAAGACCATAAAATCTTGATATTGCCCTTTGGAGCCTGTGGCACAGTGGATAGTAATGTTGAGTCTCTATGGTTCCAGGTAAGCATTGTCTGAAGATAGCAGTTTCAATCCTACCTAACTATTCCAGAGGATTAGTTGGCCAAAACTTTGTGAGACAGCAACTATGGAAGGCAGTGATTACTAGGGATACAGTTACAAGACTCGGCATTCCTATCCTGTCGCAGTTAATCACTTGAAGAAGGTCAGAGGATGAGTTGGTCACAAGTGGTCCAACAACTATGAAGATGAGGATAACAATGAATGAATACACAAAGGATTCAAAAAAGCAAAACAAAAATACAACACATTGAAGTTGTCATGTAATTCTACATACACATTCTAAAAACAGTAGAAAACATAGGCCTGTATAGTTTCTTCTATTTCCCAATCATGAACAAATCTAGGCCTACTTTATGCAGATCAGTTAAGTATGCTACATATGAAGAGTTTTATTCATATGTCCTTCATTAACCACATTCTTAAGTCTGGGTTGATAGCTGAGAATTCTTTGATCGTATTGAAAACTCTAAATTCAGCATTGCCTCAGAATTCAGAGTTGGTGATTGAAACCTTAAATTCACCTTAAGGTTCTAGCTATTCATCTATGTTATTTTAGCTTGAATTAAGGGGAGGGGGGGCTATTTGTACTGTCTTCAGGGTGTGTGGAAATGTGCTCAAACTTTTGACAGCATCAAGACTCTGAGGCATGGTAGACTTTAAACTTTAAACCCAGGTTTATTGGTCATCAACAAAGGTAAAACTGAAAAGGAATAAAAAAAAAAAACAAAAAAAAACATGTAGATACAAAATGAGGACAAGGTAGAGATGAGGAGTTCATGAAAAACTTAGTCATAGACTTAATAAACTTACAGAATAGAAATCATTTTGAGCATAAAGAATACTGATACAAATTATGCTTTCTAACAACCAAGTTCTGAGATGTTAGATAAATAGTTTTACATATGGTGGGAAGTTAGACAAAGGAAAAAAAAGTACTAAAAAAATAATACATTATTCAATCCTATCATTAGAAGAAAGGCAGTAATTCTTACTGGGGATGCTTGAAATATACGGCATAATTATGTTGGAACACAGGTTCCCATTAGATTACCGAAGTTAAGTAATGTTGAGCCTGTTCAGTACTTAAATGGGTGACCATTTGGGAATTCCAGGTGCTGTATGTGCTCTCAACTTATTTCAGCATTGTTTCCAGTCGTTTAGCTCTTCTCATGGCCACTGGACTCAAGCAGTGCCGATTCAGGAGAGATGTGGTTAATCCTTGCTTCATAATTACACGTGCAGCTATCCTTACAGGGGGTATCTATTGTCTTTCGATTCTGAATGGAGGCTTCCGATGCTTGAAAAATGTTGAGATGCTTAGAGGTATCAATAAAACTATGCTATTAGAGCCATGAGAAAAGTAGTTAAAAACTTTACTGGTGACGAGTTTGAAGATAACCAGTAAGAAATAGGAGTCAAAGATGCAGGGGATGGGGAGATAAAATTTAAAAAAATAACTCGCATATTTTACTTAAGTAAAATAAAAGAAAAACGATCTCTGGAAGCAAGCAACGCACCTGAACAGAAAACACAAAAGCAGTAGTCAACATCAATTTATTTAGAAATTGGTTAATACTAAGTTGATTATAGATGGCGTACCGTTTGACGACTGTCAATGGCAGTCAGATGACCCATCAAATCCTGTCACATCCACACTAGGCCAGCAACAACAAATGCATGACAAAACGGTGCGTGTGATGTATTTGAACCCTTTTTGTCAGAAGCCTGCTTCTATCAAAGCCTATGTATAATAATCTCTTAAGAATGAGGACATAAGACAGATGTAGTTTCTTCATCTTTTATTTAGCATCCGTAAAGATCAGTGTTAAGACGATTAATTGTGAATTGTAAAAATCAGAACTTCTTGGGGTATCAAAATCAGAAATATTTTTGCCTATTTTCTGATGCCAAAGACTTATTTTAATTGCTATTTTATTTTATTTTTTGTCATTTTTGTTTAAAACTTAATTTTCCATTGCTGGTACTAATGATAAATTGATAAATACCTATTGATTTTCAATTACTGTTGAAACTAAGCTTATAAATCAAAGAGTTATTTTATGTTTGCGAAAATATAAGCACATAGTACATGCGTTTTTACAGTAACCCAAAAATAAAAATAAAACAAGAAAAAAACACTCTATAGCTAAATATTTAGAGATTTTAAAAGAATCAGAATTTATAATTGTATTGGAATCGAGAATTTAGAAAAGAATTGGTAATTGTATCAGAATCTGAAAAATATTGGAATTGTCCCATCATTACTGAAGATGTGGAACCAATGCAAATAGGACACCTGTTATTCATTCATATATGGACAGATTACAGTAGTTGTCTCTAATGAACATATTGGTACCATTGGATATTGTTTCCATTGTAACAGTACTTCTTGCTGGAATGCTTTTTTGGAAAAGAAACTGAAGTAAATTAGACTTTTTTTTTTTTTATATAATATAAGAAAGAACATGAGATAAAAAGCAAGAAATGGTTAGTCAAAATCAAATCGATTTGTCAAATATATTGTTACATTTTGGGTCTAACATGGGAAATCAGACAAGATAAGTTTATTCATTAGATTTGTGAATGGAAAAATTTAAAAAAAAAACCCCAAAAACCAGCAAATGATCAGAAAGTATTGGAAATTCACCCCCCCCCCCCCCTGCAACAAAAAAGAAAAATCAATGCCATAAGAAACGCTTGTTTATTTACCGTGTCCCAATGCAGAAGATTAGCAGCTAATACTTACGTTCATCTGACTAGGTTTGGTAAAAGAAAAAAAAGAAATAGTTGAAAATTGATATGTGAGCCCATCCAATATCTCAGCTGACTTGATGAGTCATTGTCTTTGTGACAAATTGATGGCATTTATTTCTTTACTTATTTACAAGTCTACTGTTTCACCCACCCATCTCTCTTGGCATGTACGTCTTCAGTGATGTGAAATCTCTGCTTTTTTGGCTGAATTTCGTTTTTTTATAAATCAGGAAAGGCGGAATTTCACATTTTCTTTGAAAAAGTAAAAAAAAATTAAGAAATAAAAACTTTTTAAAATTTAATTTTTTAAGCATAGTGTTTTTACTCGTATTTTGAATTTTCGATTTTTTTTATCTTCTATAATATAAATCTCACCTGTTTAAATGTATGTATGTTTGTCTGTCTAAAACTTTTGACAGAGGCGACAGACTTTCACGAAATGGGTATCATTTTGAAGCTCAACGTCTCTGATGACAAATATCGAAAAATTGGCCAAAAACATTAATTCCTTCACCCTCAACTAAGCAGTTTTCTACAAGGAGGGGTTGATTTTTTTGCGTGCCATTTTTGCAAGTCATCATATCGGTTGGATTGACTTTACTTAATTTTAACGTTCTGAACTTCTTGTTGCATATTGGAGTAGAGGTAAGACATCAGATTTTCTTTCACTTTCTTTTCTGCCTTAGCGTCACGGGTTCGAGCCTGCCTCTCCTTTTTTTATTTTTTGCTCAACACACACCTGGGCAACGCTGGGCACCCAGGCTTGTCTATTATAAAGGGTCCTTGTGTGTGCTTATGGTAGTCATTTTTTTTTTTTTTTTCTATTCTAACTGAACTGAGTTGATACTCAATTTCTTTTGAAAATAAAACGCTTTAAAATATGTTAAAACACAAAAACTTATCTATATATCTTTACTTTAGTAACCATTATTTGTTGCATATTTTTGACATCATTTTTGTGCTGTTGAGTAGAGTTAGCAATACTCATCCTATTTTTTTTTTTTTTTTTTTTTTTTTGTCATTTAGCTCTGTTTAGAAGTCCCAGGTTGAGAAATTCATTTTATCTGAGTTATGTTGTCCATTGGTTATTTCTATCTCTGCATCCTCCATGAATCCTTGAACAACATCTTATGCCACTATGCCCCAACACCGTCAGAGCCTAAGGGACCGCGAGAATATTTTGAATCATTTTAAAATTATTTTTTAAATAACTTTGTCACAGCAACATGACAATCCCCGTTATAGGAATGGCCATGCCCAGCAGCAACTTGATGACAGGTGTTTGTTCCTAGATTTATTCACAAATCTACTGTTGCCACAAATATGCGTGGGCACACAAACCCACACATTTATAAAATACCTGAGATGGGAATACTTCATTCTACAAGTAAACCTTGACCAAATATTCAAAATAATATCATCTTCAAAGCTTGAATGAGATACATTTGACAGCCATACACTGATTCATACGAGGAATACTCCACCTTCTCTAGTGATGTTACTTCAAAAGTAACTGCATTAGGCTGGATACTCTACCAAACCAGATGAATTGTCTTGGAATTCGGTAAGACCAAGAAGAGACCACAATAAAGATTGACTGTAACAGAGTTAAAGTTAAAGTGGTCAATTGCAGAGAAGAAAATTGTTCTTCACTGACTCAACGTACAGTGAAATCATGTTGACACAGCGATTCCCCATTAGATCACGGAAGTACAGCATCATGTAGCCTGGTTAGTATTAAATGGGTGACCATTTGAGAATATCAGCTGCTTATCTTGGCATTGTTTCCAGTCATACTAGACTTCTCCTTGTCACTAAAATTAAGCAGTGCCAACTTAGGAAAGGAGATGTGTAATCCTTGCTTGATAATTCAATTTGTCGTCCATCATATCTCCAGGATGATCCAAGTCCACGTTGTTTGACAGATGACATCCTACTAATTAAAAATTTGATAGAGAATTTTTTATGGAACATTCGGATATTTATTTTCTATAGAACTAGCGGGGGGGGGGGGTACCAGCGTTGCCCGGGTAAGGTGTGGGAGGGTGTGGTTAAATCATAAAAAAATGGGAAATAAAGGATAAGCAAACGTAATAACCCTGTTTAAATATTATTAAAAAAAAAAACGATGTTAAAACGTAAAAAAATCAAAAAAAAAAACAAAAAAAAAGCAGTGAACATGATGACTCCCCCCCCCCGAAAAATGGCATAAATAACCCTGTTTTAAAATTAAAACTTTATGAATCGAATCTTACATCTCAGCTTGAACGTGGAATCTTAAGATAACGACGGTGCTACTTAACCGACTGGCCTTTGACCGCGTCAGCGAAATTAGGTTTTTTTAAAAAAAATGTTTTTGTTTTTTAAATATTTAAACTAATTCAAGAGAGAACGTTTTTTGCGCATATTTGTATGGCTAAATTGTAATGAAGGAACGATTTTTTACTATCCCTCCCTGTAGAAAAGTGCCCAGTTGAGGGTGAAGGAATTAATGTTTTTAGCCAATTTTTCGATATTTGTCGCCCGAAGAGTCAAGCTTTAAAACGATACCGATCTCGTGAAAATCTGTCACATGTGTTGAAAGTTTTTGCGAGGCATACAAATACACACACACACACACACAAATACACGCATTTTGCCTTTTATATATGTACTAGCGAGGGGTACCCGGCGTTGCCCGGGTGTTTGGAGGTGTGTGTGGAAACTCCGGGGGTGGGGGCGGGGTTAAAAAAATGTTTTGTAGGTAAGTATGAGGATTGGACCCCAACCGTTGAGACAAAGTTGTAAATTAAAGTGTGAAAAAAAAAAAAAAAAAAAAAAAAACGTGCGACGTTAACCATTGCCCCACCGCGACATGCTAACGAAAACATGTTTGAATTTATTTAATTACTTGGATTTGGCAGGTGCCCGTTTTAATCAGGTCAAGTTTGACTGCGGGATAGTATTTCATTTACTGCTGAACGCTTTTTTTTTTTTCCCCCAAGATGTTATAGGAAAAAGACTAACCCACATGCGGCGAGCGACAAATGTTGAATATTTATCTTCCCGAAATCGACCAAATTAAATAGACAGGCGAGCTTCGTTGCTAACTCTGAGATATTACGATTTATATGTGATATAAAAAGTTTTAAAAAGTTGTGAACCGACCGACCGCTTCTCTGAAAAAAGCCTTTTGTAGACATACAGAAAAAGCGAACACACGTACATACATTTTCGCTTTTATATTTATAGACTAGCAGGGGTACCCGGCGTTGCCCGGGTGTTTGGAGGTATGTGTTGGTGGGGTGGGGGGTAAATTAAAACAACCCTGTTAAAAAAAAAAAAAAAAAAACGTTGGCCGGTTGTTTGGAGGTGTAAAAGCAAAAAAATAGTTTTAGTAGAAAGGTAGGCTTGAACCCCAAACGTTTGACACGGAGGTGGAAAGGAAATGGAAAAAAAAAAACGTGCGACCTAACCATCTTGACCACGGGAACAGATGAAGTGATAAGTGTTAAGTTGACGTTTATAAACCGAAATTAGCAGGTGCGACAACGTCAAGTTGCGGAAGCCCGTTTGTTTTCCCCGCTACGCAGCAATCAAACAATAAAAAAAACACAAAAAAAACTAACATAAGGCAAACGAACGATGAAAACAGAAAAACGAACATGTGAAAAATGGCTTAAATAAGCCTGTTTCGATATTAAAATTTAAAAAATCAGTGGGTACCCGGATGTTTTTGGGTGTCGCTAAGAATAAGCGAAGTAAAAAAAAAAAAAAAAAAAAAAAAAAAAAAAAGCAGAAAAACGAACGTTACATGAAAAATGGCTTAAATAACACTGGTTCAATATTTAAATTTAAAAAATCGAGAAAAAAAAAAAAAAAACATCTCACACCACGATTCGAACCCAAAACGTTTAGATAATGAACCAAGGCCTTAACCAACTGAGCTAACGCGACGTACATGAAATTTGTTCGGTTTTTCAACTATTTAAAGTAAATCAGGTCATGACGTCATCTGACGCATGCGTAGAATCGGTCATTGTCACGAGAGGACCATTTTTGTTGAGACCCCCCCCCCCCGTCAAAAATTGTCGATTTCGGGGTGAAAAAGTTAACGTTTTTGGCCAATTTTTCGATATTTTTCAAGCAAAGGATGGAGCTTCGATGTGATACCGAGTTTGTGAATGAATTTTCGTTGCGTCTGTTGAAAGTTTTTAGCAGATATCCACACATACATACATTTTCGCTTTTATATATATAGACTAGCGGGGAGGGGGTACCCGGCGTTGCCTGGGTGTTTGGAGGTGTGTGTGCTCGGGCGGGGGTGGGGGGGGGGTGTTAATCAAAACATAAGAATAAGTGAAGTAAAAACAACTAAACTAAAAAAACAAAAAAGAAAACAGAAAAACGGACGTTAAAACTTTTTAAAAAATCTGAAAAATAAAAAACAAAAAAAACGTGAAAAATGGCTTAAATAACCCTGTTTCAATATTAAAATTTAAAATATCGAAAAGAAAAAGACCTCACACCATGATTCGAATACAAAACGTTCAGATAATGAGGCCGCGCTCTAAGCAACTGAGCTAAGACAACGTCAGTGAAATTAGGTCACTTTTTAAAATCTTTAAACTAAATCAGGTTCTGACGTCATTTTCGCATGCGTAGAACCGAACTCGTCAATGTGTATCAATTTCAGGTTTCAAAAAGTTTGTAAATATGATGAAAGGATGGATGAGAGTTATTGGTTTAATAGATGTAGAACAGTTGAGATAGTAGGTTCAGTTTACAGGGGCAAGCAAATGAAAACCTGGGGGGGGGGGGAAGTGATAAAAATTGACTTGAGAGAAAGAGGGATAAAAAAGACCTGGTCAGATAGGTTAGTTTGGAAGACAATTTTTAAAAGCTGTCTAATGTATACCAGCTTGTCCAATGGGCAGTAAACCGTTTTTTGGTTTGTTTGTTTTTTTATAATAATGCAAAAGACATGAAGCCACTTGATGTAAGGAACTAAAAAAAAAAAAAAAAAAAAAAAAATTACTAAAAGGTCAAAAACCAAACCAAACACCATTAATGAATATTTAAAGCATAAAAACTTTTTTTTCCAAAATTACTGGATTCACCATTAAATAACCTTAAGTGTTGGTATGCTGTAAAGCAAAATAACCAAACCAAATCTCTTGAAGTGAAAATATAAATAAAACTGATTTAAAAAAAATGCTATGTGCATACTTTAAAGAGCTTTACCACTTGCTTAAGAACAAATTTCCACTATTTTTCATGATCTTGAGTCAGTCTTTCATTTAATGCTTGTGTTAGACTTGGATAGTATGGCTATATTAAAAGAATGGACGAGAGTTCTTGGGTTAGATGTAAAAAAGTTGAGGCAGTCATGAAAAACATAGCGATAAGAGTTTGGGAGAAAGAAAGGGTAAAGATCGAGAAAGGGATAGGTTAGTTTGGGAATCAATTTCTAAAAAATCACCCAACACCTGTCAAATATAATGATCATGAATTATACGGAGTTCTCTCTCTTGAGTTCTACAAAAATGTAAATGTATACTAATTAAATTATACAGCTTGTATGTGTGAGTGTATATGTGTTTTTTGCCTCCATTTAAATTACACAGACATAAGGATCCACTGTGAAGTAGAGGCCAGATTTATGGGAGCATCTCAAGTGGGGAGTTGTGCAGCGAGATGCTTGTTCACATTGCATTTAAATTTCTGCATGTTCATACAGTAGGAAGCATGGCGGGAATACCAAAGACAACCAATTCAAGAAAAGAAATTATTAGAATAGAAAGCCTTTTTGGGAATTTCTCCTGTGAAGTAAAATACTGACATGAAGCTTTCTAGCCTCATAAAGGGAGGATGCTTTCTTAGCAGCAGACTAAAGTGAAAGTTTAAAAATTCTTCACAAAATTTGATTATGAAATTAAAGTCGCTCAAAATTATTTCCATTTCTTAACAAGTCTTATTTCCAGCCAAAGCTTGTTATATATAAAAAAAAAGAAGCGATTTTTGTTGTAATCAATTTGATTTCCAAAAGCTTAAATAGTTTAACTTTTGATGGAAATTTGAGCTGAATCTTGCGGAACCATTTTATTTCTGCAATTGTTCAAAAAGTCAACACCCTGCCCACTGGTGAGGATTATTACCCAGGAGTAAATAAACTCCCATAGGTCAGCTCATTATGAGAATGGTTTCACTTTCTCTCTCTCGTCCCTGGGGGTTGAGCCAATTTACCATTATACTTTTGTTTATCCAACTTGCTTTTCTGTCTCCATTACCAGTAAACATTGTTCAAATGTCTGTAGAGTTAGCATTTCTTAAATTCAATGAATTGAATGAAAAAGCAGCAAAATCAAAAATAGTAAAACAAGATGGGGATTCAAAATAATTTACTTATACCATTATATGGCCATTGTTGTTGAAAATGAAAAAAATAAAAAAATATATCTCAGCCAAAATTATAGTCTGATAAAATATGTATGGAAAAAGCAAAATTATTTATTTATTCATCAAAGTTTTGTTTTTATTTCAAGACTTTCTTAAGATTGATTTGAAGAAATAAAATACAAGTGCAGTATTTGAAAATATTTGGTGCGTTTCTGACGCAAAAAAAATATTTTTCAGATAAAATATAGTTGTTAGAATTAAAAAAAATCTGGTGCAATTATGACATAAAATTTTTTTTTCTCAGATGAACGATGGCTGGTAGGAATTTAAAGTATGTGCGTTTATGAAATAGAATTATCATTATTTCTGTTGTCACATCTTGTGTCTGGCGGTTGTTTTTGCCGATTTTATGCTTATAGGTAGGTCATAACCAACAGAATATCAGCATCAAGATCGTGCAAAGGGGGGGGGGGTACTAGAGGTACCCAAGCACCTGCCCCCTTTTACTCCTATTTGAAAAGTGTCCTTTTCAGAGGAATGTGTTATAGGCCAGTACCCCACTGTTTTATCTGTTATTTCCATGGCAGGTGCTCGTCTGAACTCCAATCTCTGGTCCCCCCTCGCCAATCTTTCACGAAAAACACCCGTCTAGCTGAATCCACTGTGAAAAATTTCCCCCACTCTATATCTGTGCCTAGATCAAAACGTGGATTCCATGAACAAAGCTTCTTTCTTAGAACTGCACGCCTGTGGAACTCTGTTCCGTATGCCTGCTTCCCATCTGACTACAACTTGGATGTCTTCAAGTCCAACGTTAACAAATTCCTAATGAACCACCCCCTTAAGTAAACACTTCATCAAATCTCCACACTAACGTAATGTACTTGCAATAACCCTTATCCCTGAGTGGCTTCCGGGCCTTGATAAGTGGTGACCACCGTGTATAAAAAAAAAACAAAATAAAACGGTATCTTTTTTTTTGTTTTTTTTTTTCTCGCCACTTGAGCACCTGCCCTGAAATAGTTCTCTGCATGTCACTGATCAGCATCCTCTTTTCTCAGTCTTCTAGCATTTTCCGCAGGATTATCATTAAAAATAATAATGTTGATGTTATGCCCACAGTTTTGTTTACGATGTGGTGTAAAATATATAGCTTAGCTCTAAATTAAAAGTTCTGTTCGTTTAGTATTAATTTGCTGATTAATGGAGATAAATTGTAAGATCGTTATTTCCATGGCAGGTGCTCGTCCAAGCTCCAATCTCTGGTCCCCCCTCGCCTATCTTTCACGAAAAACGCCCATCTAGCTGAAACCACTGTCAGTAATCCCCCCCCCACTCTTTATCTGTGCCTAAATCAAAATGTAGATTCCATGAACAAAGCTTCTTTCTTAGAAGTGCACGGCTGTGGAATTCTCTTCCGTTTGCCTGTTTCCCACCTGACTACAACTTGGATGTCATCAAGTCCAACATAAACAAATTTCTGATGAATCGCCCCCTTAAGTAAGACACTTTATCAAATCTCCAATACTAACTATTACTACAATACTATCCCATTAATTACTGTACATCCCCAAGTGGCTTCTGGGCCTTGATAAGTGGTGACCTCCATGTAAAAAAAGAAAAAAAAGCTGCTACGTTGTTTAATTGTATTCGTTTATAATGATTCCAGAAGTCTTTATACAAAATAAATTTAATGAGTATAGCTTATTTTCCATCACATTGGAATATTATTACCTTAATTTTCATTTGTTATCTACAATATAAAACCGAAAATGTGTTTGTATTTTTCTTGTATGTCCGCCAAAGACTTGGGGGGGGGGGTCACTAATTCTTACAACATTTTATATACTTTCTAGATTATAATATCTCTGATTTACGAAATGAGGTTGTCTATATCTTTTGAGTGACTTTTATGTTACAAAATTTGCGCTGTGGTTTCATTTCTCTATGGCGTGATGTTTGGCTTCGAAAACCACACATTGACGTTCGTTGTTACCTGCTTTTTTAAACGTTTAATTTCACCCATTCTCACTTCTCTGCCCGCTTAGCGTCGCGGTAACGTGTCACACTTTTTTTTCGCCTTAGCATCAAGGCTTTGGGTTCGAGCCTACCTCCCTACCAAAACTTTTTTTCTTTTACACCTACAAACACCCGGGCAACACCGGGCACCCCTGCTAGTCTATAATATAAATCTCACCTCTATGTTTAATTGTTTGTTTGTATTTATGTATGTTTGTATGTCTGCCAAAAACTTTCTATAGAGGCGATGGATTTTCATAAGATCGATATCGTTTTGAAGTTCGACCCTTCAGACAACAAATATTGTAAAATTGGCTAAGAACATTAATTCCTTCACCCTCAACTGGGCACTTTTCTACAAGGAGGGGTCGCTTTTTTCGCTGATGTTTTCAAAAGTCATCCCCTCTTTTCGATTGACTAGCCTTAATTTAAACCTTTGCCACTTCTGGTTTGGCGATGAACACAACAGCAAAGACATCATTTTTTTCCTACATTCTTTTCTTCCCTTGTGGTACATGTTTGAGTCTGCCTACTAAATTTTTTATTTTAAGTGGGTATTCGTTTTTTTTTGTTTTTTTTTTTGTTAAAAATGTAATTTTAATTTCAGATAAATGCATAGATTTAAACAGTAAGAAACTTCAGTTAATCGTATTTTTGTTTTAAATATATTCATAATAATGAAATCAGTTTCTCAGAAATGATACTTAAATTTAAATATCACTTTAAAATCTGCTTTAAAAAACCCTTTTTTTTATTAATATATACAGAAATTTTACATACCTGATATCTTGGAGAGAACCATGTGCTTTTCAAGTTCAGCTGACTTCTGAAAAGGCCCATAATGACTAATAATTAAGATAAAACCTATTATTTGAGCCCCCCCCCCCCCCCCGACTTTTATGCAGGCAAGTAATCAGCATGATAATTCATGAAAATTTTTCTATTTGTTGTGAAACAATAAACAAACTGTTAAAATACATTTTTTTTCACCATTACTTCATATTTTAGACCCCCCTTCTCAATTATGCTACTACAAAATACCTTTTTTTTTTAAAATTCGATACTCCACTGACTTTTTTTTTTTTTTTTTAATTCAGTGCTCCACTGACTTTTGCATATACAAAAAATAATACTGACTTTCGACCCTCCCTATTTCAGATACTCTCTCACCAGGACCCTGACCCATTTTCTTACTTCTGCAACTAGAAAATGTTTTTTCTTGGTATCATTAGAATTGATAGAATATTTGCTTTATGGCTGAAGTGACATTTATTATTGGCTTTTTGGTCAAGTGAATAAGAGCCGGTCTTTGAGATATTCTCTATGACTTTGCAGAAGGACAATCACTGCTTAACATTGATTCTTCCATGATTCATTGTTGGAAATGCTTGAATAAATGGGACTGGCTGCCAATGATAGAATCGGCTTTCATGTCTTCCTCCATATTTGCCAGATGTCAGACATCAAAGATAATTTCTGTCATAAAAATTTCTCTTTTCTTTTTTTTTTTCTCATTTAGATTACTTCATTAACCTCATCTGATTATTCTACCCTAGTTTTTTTTCTCTTTTTCAATTGATTTTTTTTCTTTTTTCTGCTTATCTTCTTGACAGAATGGGCTTCCATAGTTAATAAATTAACGCCTACATGAAAATAGCATTTCTATTGATTGCAAAGAATGCATTGATTTCTATGCTTATAATCTACTTGCCGTTTCCATTCGTTAATTGTAGACAATGGTCAGCATAATTTCGGCAGTACATATACTAAAATTGAAACAATACAAAGAAGATTAGCAGGGCCTCTGCACAAGAATGACATGCTAATTCATGAAGCATTCCATGTTTTATACTTAGCTGGTACAGCCTAAGTAGGCTATATTCATGCCAGTTGACAATATATCCTTAGCAGTCTGCAGGGTCTTGACCATTAGTTATGAAGCTGGTGGGTGTATCACATTATCGGTGTATATGAAGTGTGACGTCTAGTGGTTAAAGTGTTCTACTGTTGTTTCTCTCTTTTGATTTTACTTATCACTTTGTTTTTGCTGGGGATGGGGCATTCTATTGGATGCCAAACATTCTCCTATTAGTTTAGTTACTCCAACCGAGAGATCTTTTTAAGATTCTAACTGTCCCTTTGAGTGCTATTGTTTGTATTTCTCTTGCACTTGGTTCATCGGGTATATTCGTCATATAATTTTTGAAATTCTTTTTCATTAGCCCAGTTGCTCCTTTAATGACTGGTATGATTGATACCTTCTTAAGATTCCAGTTTCTCTTCATGTCGTAAATAAGTTCTTGGTATTTTGTTATTTTCTCCCTCTCTGCTCTGTTAAGGCCAGCATCATTAGGGACGCTTACTTCAACTAGGGTTGCTACTTTCTCCCTCTTGTCCCATATCACTATGTCAGGTTTAACAGCCCCATTTTCTAGGTATGTAGCTGTAGGAATTTCGTAGTCATAGTAGATGGTGTATGACATTTTTATTTAGTAGTTTTTTGGGTTTTGTTTCCCCAAGATGTTAGGGGTGGGGGAAACCCGCTCCCTATAAAAAGGAAAGTGTCCCAATGAGTAGCAATTGTCTGATATAAGGGGTTTCCCCCACATTTATCAAAAACTGATTACTTTCTGGATATTCCCGGACGGAAGCCAGGTAAGTTTTGCTTTTATATGAAAAAGCCAAATCAACACGAGAGGGGGCCGAAATAGCAAGAATTTTGTAAAAGTTGATGGAACTAAATCTAGACGCGAAGCGCGTTTGCAAATCCTAGATATTATGATTTAGACGGTATATAAAAAGTTCCAAGAAATAGTAACTTCCTCTCCCCCCAGAACCCTTGTGAAAAAAGTCTTTGCCAGACATAAAATGTGCACACACATTTTGCCTTTTACATATATACTAGCGAGGGGTACCCGGCGTTGCCCGGGTGTTTGGGGGGGGGGTTAAGAAAAAAAGTAAGTATGAGGATCGAACCCGAACCCTTAAGGCAAAGTTGTAAATTAAAGTGTGAAAAAAAAAAAAAGTGAGATGTTAATGTAACGCCCCACCGCGAGATGCTAACGGAAACACGTTTGAATTTATTTAATTAGTTGGATAAGTTTGACTGCAGATAGTATTCATTTACTGCTGAACGCTTTTTTTTTTTCCACCCCCAAGATGTTATAGGAAAAAGACTAACCCACATGCGGCGAGCGACAAATATTGAATATTTATCTTCCCGAAATTGACCAAATTAAATAGACAGGCGAGCTTCGTTGTTAACTGTGAGTTATTACGATTTATATGTGATATAAAAAGTTTTAAAAAGTTGTGAACCGACAAAGAAGCCTTTTGTAGACACACAGAATAAGCGAACAAACATACATACATACATTTTCGCTTTTATATATATATCTATAGATAACTTTATTTTTGACCTCCCATCAAAGCTGCAAGAAGACGCAATTTTCTACATTATTCTAAAACCGTGTTTCACTCGGCTTCCAGACTATCTTTCAGACTCGGCAGAGACTCTATCTTTCGTGCTAACTTGTTCGACTTCCCAACTTACTCTATACTAAACTTCACATCTCTTCAAATCTATCTCGTTATGTCATTAATTCGCATAACATTAAGATCACCCGATGCCAACACTAAAATCATCTCCATTGTTTATGTTCTAACATTCTTGTTTTAATATTCCTACGTAAGCGTAATTCTGGAAACTATTAAATGTAAATATTTCCACTTAACATAACTTTTCGCATCGATATCATTTTTCTTTGTAACAATTTACAATCGTAATAATCGAGCATTACAGTACTCCTCATGATAATCGAGCATTACAGTACTCCTCATGATAATCGAGCATTACAGTACTCCTCATGATAATCGAGCATTACAGTACTCCTCATGATAATCGAGCATTACAGTACTCCTCATGATAATCGAGCATTACAGTACTCCTCATGATAATCGAGCATTACAGTACTCCTCATGATAATCGAGCATTACAGTACTCCTCATGATAATCGAGCATTACAGTACTCCTCATGATAATCGAGCATTACAGTACTCCTCATGATAATCGAGCATTACAGTACTCCTCATGATAATCGAGCATTGCATTACTCCTCATGATAATCGAGCATTACAGTACTCCTCATGATAATCGAGCATTACAGTACTCCTCATGATAATCGAGCATTACAGTACTCCTCATGATAATCGAGCATTACAGTACTCCTCATGATAATCGAGCATTACAGTACTCCTCATGATAATCGAGCATTACAGTACTCCTCATGATAATCGAGCATTACAGTACTCCTCATGATAATCGAGCATTACAGTACTCCTCATGATAATCGAGCATTACAGTACTCCTCATGATAATCGAGCATTACAGTACTCCTCATGATAATCGAGCATTACAGTACTCCTCATGATAATCGAGCATTGCATTACTCCTCATGATAATCGAGCATTACAGTACTCCTCATGATAATCGAGCATTACAGTACTCCTCATGATAATCGAGCATTACAGTACTCCTCATGATAATCGAGCATTACAGTACTCCTCATGATAATCGAGCATTACAGTACTCCTCATGATAATCGAGCATTACAGTACTCCTCATGATAATCGAGCATTACAGTACTCCTCATGATAATCGAGCATTACAGTACTCCTCATGATAATCGAGCATTACAGTACTCCTCATGATAATCGAGCATTACAGTACTCCTCATGATAATCGAGCATTACAGTACTCCTCATGATAATCGAGCATTACAGTACTCCTCATGATAATCGAGCATTACAGTACTCCTCATGATAATCGAGCATTACAGTACTCCTCATGATAATCGAGCATTACAGTACTCCTCATGATAATCGAGCATTACAGTACTCCTCATGATAATCGAGCATTACAGTACTCCTCATGATAATCGAGCATTACAGTACTCCTCATGATAATCGAGCATTGCATTACTCCTCATGATAATCGAGCATTACAGTACTCCTCATGATAATCGAGCATTACAGTACTCCTCATGATAATCGAGCATTACAGTACTCCTCATGATAATCGAGCATTACAGTACTCCTCATGATAATCGAGCATTACAGTACTCCTCATGATAATCGAGCATTACAGTACTCCTCATGATAATCGAGCATTACAGTACTCCTCATGATAATCGAGCATTACAGTACTCCTCATGATAATCGAGCATTACAGTACTCCTCATGATAATCGAGCATTACAGTACTCCTCATGATAATCGAGCATTACAGTACTCCTCATGATAATCGAGCATTACAGTACTCCTCATGATAATCGAGCATTACAGTACTCCTCATGATAATCGAGCATTACAGTACTCCTCATGATAATCGAGCATTACAGTACTCCTCATGATAATCGAGCATTACAGTACTCCTCATGATAATCGAGCATTACAGTACTCCTCATGATAATCGAGCATTACAGTACTCCTCATGATAATCGAGCATTACAGTACTCCTCATGATAATCGAGCATTACAGTACTCCTCATGATAATCGAGCATTACAGTACTCCTCATGATAATCGAGCATTACAGTACTCCTCATGATAATCGAGCATTACAGTACTCCTCATGATAATCGAGCATTACAGTACTCCTCATGATAATCGAGCATTGCATTACTCCTCATGATAATCGAGCATTACAGTACTCCTCATGATAATCGAGCATTACAGTACTCCTCATGATAATCGAGCATTACAGTACTCCTCATGATAATCGAGCATTACAGTACTCCTCATGATAATCGAGCATTACAGTACTCCTCATGATAATCGAGCATTACAGTACTCCTCATGATAATCGAGCATTACAGTACTCCTCATGATAATCGAGCATTACAGTACTCCTCATGATAATCGAGCATTACAGTACTCCTCATGATAATCGAGCATTACAGTACTCCTCATGATAATCGAGCATTACAGTACTCCTCATGATAATCGAGCATTACAGTACTCCTCATGATAATCGAGCATTACAGTACTCCTCATGATAATCGAGCATTACAGTACTCCTCATGATAATCGAGCATTACAGTACTCCTCATGATAATCGAGCATTACAGTACTCCTCATGATAATCGAGCATTACAGTACTCCTCATGATAATCGAGCATTACAGTACTCCTCATGATAATCGAGCATTACAGTACTCCTCATGATAATCGAGCATTACAGTACTCCTCATGATAATCGAGCATTACAGTACTCCTCATGATAATCGAGCATTACAGTACTCCTCATGATAATCGAGCATTGCATTACTCCTCATGATAATCGAGCATTACAGTACTCCTCATGATAATCGAGCATTACAGTACTCCTCATGATAATCGAGCATTACAGTACTCCTCATGATAATCGAGCATTACAGTACTCCTCATGATAATCGAGCATTACAGTACTCCTCATGATAATCGAGCATTACAGTACTCCTCATGATAATCGAGCATTACAGTACTCCTCATGATAATCGAGCATTACAGTACTCCTCATGATAATCGAGCATTACAGTACTCCTCATGATAATCGAGCATTACAGTACTCCTCATGATAATCGAGCATTACAGTACTCCTCATGATAATCGAGCATTACAGTACTCCTCATGATAATCGAGCATTACAGTACTCCTCATGATAATCGAGCATTACAGTACTCCTCATGATAATCGAGCATTACAGTACTCCTCATGATAATCGAGCATTACAGTACTCCTCATGATAATCGAGCATTGCATTACTCCTCATGATAATCGAGCATTACAGTACTCCTCATGATAATCGAGCATTACAGTACTCCTCATGATAATCGAGCATTACAGTACTCCTCATGATAATCGAGCATTACAGTACTCCTCATGATAATCGAGCATTACAGTACTCCTCATGATAATCGAGCATTACAGTACTCCTCATGATAATCGAGCATTACAGTACTCCTCATGATAATCGAGCATTACAGTACTCCTCATGATAATCGAGCATTACAGTACTCCTCATGATAATCGAGCATTACAGTACTCCTCATGATAATCGAGCATTACAGTACTCCTCATGATAATCGAGCATTACAGTACTCCTCATGATAATCGAGCATTACAGTACTCCTCATGATAATCGAGCATTACAGTACTCCTCATGATAATCGAGCATTACAGTACTCCTCATGATAATCGAGCATTACAGTACTCCTCATGATAATCGAGCATTACAGTACTCCTCATGATAATCGAGCATTACAGTACTCCTCATGATAATCGAGCATTACAGTACTCCTCATGATAATCGAGCATTACAGTACTCCTCATGATAATCGAGCATTACAGTACTCCTCATGATAATCGAGCATTGCATTACTCCTCATGATAATCGAGCATTACAGTACTCCTCATGATAATCGAGCATTACAGTACTCCTCATGATAATCGAGCATTACAGTACTCCTCATGATAATCGAGCATTACAGTACTCCTCATGATAATCGAGCATTACAGTACTCCTCATGATAATCGAGCATTACAGTACTCCTCATGATAATCGAGCATTACAGTACTCCTCATGATAATCGAGCATTACAGTACTCCTCATGATAATCGAGCATTACAGTACTCCTCATGATAATCGAGCATTACAGTACTCCTCATGATAATCGAGCATTACAGTACTCCTCATGATAATCGAGCATTACAGTACTCCTCATGATAATCGAGCATTACAGTACTCCTCATGATAATCGAGCATTACAGTACTCCTCATGATAATCGAGCATTACAGTACTCCTCATGATAATCGAGCATTACAGTACTCCTCATGATAATCGAGCATTACAGTACTCCTCATGATAATCGAGCATTACAGTACTCCTCATGATAATCGAGCATTGCATTACTCCTCATGATAATCGAGCATTACAGTACTCCTCATGATAATCGAGCATTACAGTACTCCTCATGATAATCGAGCATTACAGTACTCCTCATGATAATCGAGCATTACAGTACTCCTCATGATAATCGAGCATTACAGTACTCCTCATGATAATCGAGCATTACAGTACTCCTCATGATAATCGAGCATTACAGTACTCCTCATGATAATCGAGCATTACAGTACTCCTCATGATAATCGAGCATTACAGTACTCCTCATGATAATCGAGCATTACAGTACTCCTCATGATAATCGAGCATTACAGTACTCCTCATGATAATCGAGCATTGCATTACTCCTCATGATAATCGAGCATTACAGTACTCCTCATGATAATCGAGCATTGCATTACTCCTCATGATAATCGAGCATTACAGTACTCCTCATGATAATCGAGCATTGCATTACTCCTCATGATAATCGAGCATTACAGTACTCCTCATGATAATCGAGCATTACAGTACTCCTCATGATAATCGAGCATTACAGTACTCCTCATGATAATCGAGCATTGCATTACTCCTCATGATAATCGAGCATTACAGTACTCCTCATGATAATCGAGCATTACAGTACTCCTCATGATAATCGAGCATTACAGTACTCCTCATGATAATCGAGCATTACAGTACTCCTCATGATAATCGAGCATTACAGTACTCCTCATGATAATCGAGCATTACAGTACTCCTCATGATAATCGAGCATTACAGTACTCCTCATGATAATCGAGCATTACAGTACTCCTCATGATAATCGAGCATTACAGTACTCCTCATGATAATCGAGCATTACAGTACTCCTCATGATAATCGAGCATTACAGTACTCCTCATGATAATCGAGCATTACAGTACTCCTCATGATAATCGAGCATTACAGTACTCCTCATGATAATCGAGCATTGCATTACTCCTCATGATAATCGAGCATTACAGTACTCCTCATGATAATCGAGCATTACAGTACTCCTCATGATAATCGAGCATTACAGTACTCCTCATGATAATCGAGCATTACAGTACTCCTCATGATAATCGAGCATTACAGTACTCCTCATGATAATCGAGCATTACAGTACTCCTCATGATAATCGAGCATTACAGTACTCCTCATGATAATCGAGCATTACAGTACTCCTCATGATAATCGAGCATTACAGTACTCCTCATGATAATCGAGCATTACAGTACTCCTCATGATAATCGAGCATTACAGTACTCCTCATGATAATCGAGCATTACAGTACTCCTCATGATAATCGAGCATTACAGTACTCCTCATGATAATCGAGCATTACAGTACTCCTCATGATAATCGAGCATTGCATTACTCCTCATGATAATCGAGCATTACAGTACTCCTCATGATAATCGAGCATTACAGTACTCCTCATGATAATCGAGCATTACAGTACTCCTCATGATAATCGAGCATTGCATTACTCCTCATGATAATCGAGCATTACAGTACTCCTCATGATAATCGAGCATTACAGTACTCCTCATGATAATCGAGCATTACAGTACTCCTCATGATAATCGAGCATTACAGTACTCCTCATGATAATCGAGCATTACAGTACTCCTCATGATAATCGAGCATTGCATTACTCCTCATGATAATCGAGCATTACAGTACTCCTCATGATAATCGAGCATTACAGTACTCCTCATGATAATCGAGCATTACAGTACTCCTCATGATAATCGAGCATTACAGTACTCCTCATGATAATCGAGCATTACAGTACTCCTCATGATAATCGAGCATTACAGTACTCCTCATGATAATCGAGCATTACAGTACTCCTCATGATAATCGAGCATTACAGTACTCCTCATGATAATCGAGCATTACAGTACTCCTCATGATAATCGAGCATTACAGTACTCCTCATGATAATCGAGCATTACAGTACTCCTCATGATAATCGAGCATTACAGTACTCCTCATGATAATCGAGCATTACAGTACTCCTCATGATAATCGAGCATTACAGTACTCCTCATGATAATCGAGCATTACAGTACTCCTCATGATAATCGAGCATTACAGTACTCCTCATGATAATCGAGCATTACAGTACTCCTCATGATAATCGAGCATTGCATTACTCCTCATGATAATCGAGCATTACAGTACTCCTCATGATAATCGAGCATTACAGTACTCCTCATGATAATCGAGCATTACAGTACTCCTCATGATAATCGAGCATTGCATTACTCCTCATGATAATCGAGCATTACAGTACTCCTCATGATAATCGAGCATTACAGTACTCCTCATGATAATCGAGCATTACAGTACTCCTCATGATAATCGAGCATTACAGTACTCCTCATGATAATCGAGCATTGCATTACTCCTCATGATAATCGAGCATTACAGTACTCCTCATGATAATCGAGCATTACAGTACTCCTCATGATAATCGAGCATTACAGTACTCCTCATGATAATCGAGCATTACAGTACTCCTCATGATAATCGAGCATTACAGTACTCCTCATGATAATCGAGCATTACAGTACTCCTCATGATAATCGAGCATTACAGTACTCCTCATGATAATCGAGCATTACAGTACTCCTCATGATAATCGAGCATTACAGTACTCCTCATGATAATCGAGCATTACAGTACTCCTCATGATAATCGAGCATTACAGTACTCCTCATGATAATCGAGCATTACAGTACTCCTCATGATAATCGAGCATTACAGTACTCCTCATGATAATCGAGCATTACAGTACTCCTCATGATAATCGAGCATTACAGTACTCCTCATGATAATCGAGCATTACAGTACTCCTCATGATAATCGAGCATTACAGTACTCCTCATGATAATCGAGCATTGCATTACTCCTCATGATAATCGAGCATTACAGTACTCCTCATGATAATCGAGCATTACAGTACTCCTCATGATAATCGAGCATTACAGTACTCCTCATGATAATCGAGCATTGCATTACTCCTCATGATAATCGAGCATTACAGTACTCCTCATGATAATCGAGCATTACAGTACTCCTCATGATAATCGAGCATTACAGTACTCCTCATGATAATCGAGCATTACAGTACTCCTCATGATAATCGAGCATTGCATTACTCCTCATGATAATCGAGCATTACAGTACTCCTCATGATAATCGAGCATTACAGTACTCCTCATGATAATCGAGCATTACAGTACTCCTCATGATAATCGAGCATTACAGTACTCCTCATGATAATCGAGCATTACAGTACTCCTCATGATAATCGAGCATTACAGTACTCCTCATGATAATCGAGCATTACAGTACTCCTCATGATAATCGAGCATTACAGTACTCCTCATGATAATCGAGCATTACAGTACTCCTCATGATAATCGAGCATTACAGTACTCCTCATGATAATCGAGCATTACAGTACTCCTCATGATAATCGAGCATTACAGTACTCCTCATGATAATCGAGCATTACAGTACTCCTCATGATAATCGAGCATTACAGTACTCCTCATGATAATCGAGCATTACAGTACTCCTCATGATAATCGAGCATTACAGTACTCCTCATGATAATCGAGCATTACAGTACTCCTCATGATAATCGAGCATTGCATTACTCCTCATGATAATCGAGCATTACAGTACTCCTCATGATAATCGAGCATTACAGTACTCCTCATGATAATCGAGCATTACAGTACTCCTCATGATAATCGAGCATTACAGTACTCCTCATGATAATCGAGCATTACAGTACTCCTCATGATAATCGAGCATTACAGTACTCCTCATGATAATCGAGCATTACAGTACTCCTCATGATAATCGAGCATTACAGTACTCCTCATGATAATCGAGCATTACAGTACTCCTCATGATAATCGAGCATTACAGTACTCCTCATGATAATCGAGCATTACAGTACTCCTCATGATAATCGAGCATTACAGTACTCCTCATGATAATCGAGCATTACAGTACTCCTCATGATAATCGAGCATTACAGTACTCCTCATGATAATCGACTATTTTACTTTCTGGTGTTTTCCGGTAGACTAACAACACTTTTTTGAGTAAGGAATGACTTTGCATTTGTCAGGCTGAGTTATACTTTGTCTCTTGTCTTTTGGGTGAGGTATGTTTTTCATTTTTACTACCGGGGAGTGCAGACGGAATTGCCCAGGCAATTTTTAAAAGGCCTTAGTGCTCCTCCTTTATGAGCGCTGGTTTGACTTTTGCCACATTTTCCTGCAGTGGGAAGTAAACACCTACTATTGTTATTTTCTGATGAGACCATGCTCTCTACTCTCACATGATTGCAAAATGAGTATGCAAATCCAGCAGTTGGATTCTTAGAAAATGGGCTTGAGTCTGTAGAATAATAGACGTAGGGGGGGGGGCATAAATATAATATTGTGTTTACCAAAGATATTTGGGAATAAATTGAAGAAAAAAATAAATAAATGGGTTAAAAGAACTTCAACATCTAAGGTCATCTTCGGGGTACTATTTAAAATCCTGTTAAATTAATGGAGTAATCAGTGACCTCGATTTTCAAGACAATGACTAAATCCTTAGGAAATTAACTGGAGTCTGTGCTGGAATTAGGATATAAAATGGACATTGACATTTAATGCTAATAAGACTAAACTTCTTTCCTTTAACCTTTTTAACCACCGATTGCTATGGCTAATATTGGATCTTAGCATGATTTAAATATGCTCAATACTGGTGATAAAGCATTACTAGGGCATTTATTAGTATAGATAACAAAGAAAAAAGTGGTCAAGAAGGAAATATATAAGCATATTGTAAAGCGGGTTTTTTTTTTTTTTTAAATTATGTGTTGACTCAGTTCAGTTAGAACGGTAAATAATCATGCCATAAGCCCCGCACAGGAATCCTTGGAGATTGCTAAAAAATCAAAACCTAAATAAAATACTGGTAGAAACCCATCCAATAAATGTCACAATGACATTTATTTGACGAGTTTTTCGTTTAATTTTTGAGCGATTATCCAGACTCACAAGATAACTGTCTAATGTTAGCCACTCAAGATTCTGCACTACTTGTTTCAAAGTCAATAGAAACTTTAAACACAAAAAACTTACCCAGCTTCGTAGAAGTGTAACTCACCTTTTGAGGGAGACTCAACATTACCTGGGTTTGAATGAGGATTAACAAAGGTTCCACACTTTCAATAATTTTATTGTCATCACAATCGGTGAACTCACTCATTTTTCAGTCAAATCGATTGATTGCCTGCTCCAGTTGAGGACTCACCACAAAGCAACGTGAGGAAGATTTACATGTTCTTCCACAGTGACTTCGTCTACAATACTATATTGCACATTGTAATCTACATTGATTTCATAAAATTGTTTTATATAATGGCTTGAATTGAAGTTTAAAATGCAAAAATCGAGTATCATGGTTCAATTGTACTTTAAATGCTAAATATTCATTTCGAATGCCTCCCTGTCTTATCAAAAAACCTACTGTTGATTTTTATATGCTGGACACTTTTCAAATGCACTTATGATGCTAAGCTATATAAGAGTGTTAACTTTAATCAGAATTTGACTTTAATTGGATTTTTTTGATTATCAGTTTTTCATATCGGAATCATTCTGATACAAAACCTATCTAAGAACATTCCCAGATACATTAAGTACATTTGTGTGAAATTAAAAAAAAAAAAATTTGCTTAGCCGTTTTGGAGTCCATAGAGAACTCCTCTCTTTGTTACATCACAAAGTACCTTTTATATATAAGTAGAAATTTGGTTTTGTAATCTATACTACAAAATGATTCATCTATATATATATATATATATATATAAGGCAAAACGCGTGGAAGAGTTTTTGTATGTCCAAGAAAGGCTTTTTTTTCGGGGGGGGGGTACTATCGCTTAGAAGTTCTTATATACCCTGTAGATCATACGAATTGCGAATGCACGTCGCGGCTAGATTTATTTATATCGAGTTTTACACAATTCTTGCTATTTCGGCCCCTCTTGTGTTGATTTGGCTTTTTCGTATAAAAGCGAAACTGGTGAAACTAAGTTCTGCTTTACCCCCACCGAGTACTCCCGCTAGTCTATTACATAAATCTCACCTGTCTATTTAAATGTATGTATTTCTGCCTAAAACTTTCGACAGAGGCGATGGATTTTCATAAGATCAGTATCGTTTTGAAGCTCGATCCTTCGGACAACAAATATCGAAAAATTGGCTAAAACAGTAATTCCTTCACTCTTAACTGGCACTTTTCTACAAGGAGGGGTCGCTTTTTTCGCCAATATTTTCGAAAGTCCTCCCCTCTCTTCAATTGACTAGCCTTAATTTAAACCTTCGCCACTTCCGGTTTGCTGATAAACGCAATGGCAAAAACGTCATGTTTTTTTTTTTTTTTTTTTTCACGTTCTTTTCCTCTTTTGCAGTACGTGTTTGAGCCTGCCTGCCTACCTACTACCACTTTTCTTTTTTCTTTTTTGTTCAACTCACACCTCCAAACACCCGGGCGACGCCAGGCTAGTTATTATAAAAGAAAATGATAAAACAAATTTAAAATTACATTTATTATCTTCAAATATTATAGCAAAATCGAGTCATTGTCTATATAATTTTGTTGTACAATTTGAGTATAATAAAATTGTAAAGTATTAAACTTTTGTTTTATTTCTTATCATTTTTTATTGCCAACTGATATATACTTATTTTTTTATTTTTTTTTATTTCTTATCTACATGCATTTAGCGAGTTTTAATTTGTACATCTTCATCTTTCTATAATGCCGGTTTTTCTCCTTTTCTGATGAGAAGCATTTAGCTTCGAAATGTATTGGCCAAAAGAGGATCTTTTTTTTTCTCATCTCCCTTCCTTATTGATCAGATGATACAATAAAGTTCTATGTAACTTTTATTCTTCATCTTTTAATTTAATGTATATGTGTGTGTGTATATATATGTATATATAAGAACTTTGTGTGTAAGTATTTTCCTTATGGATTCAGAAATGGCAGCGCCGATTTTATTTGTTTAAAATTTCACACGGAAGTACTTAATGTGTATGGGAGTGTTCTTACATAGAATTTGTATCGGAATGCATCTGATAAGTATCAATCAAAAAATCTGATTAAAGGATTTTTGACACAAGTTAATACTTTTATACATCCTAACGTCACAAGTGCATTTGAGAATTTTTATCACCGCACAAGCAGAAAGGCTCAGCCTATAAAGTCAGCTGTAGATTCTTTTATAAGACGGGGGCGCCTTCAGAATGAATGTTTCTGTTGAAAGCACAATTGAACTATGATACTTGACTTTTGCATTTTAAACTAATTCACAAGCCATTATTTATACAAATAATTTTATAAAATCAACACTTAGATTCTCTACAGTACAATGTAGACTACGATGCATTTTGGACTAAGTAACTGTGAGAATGCATGTAAAACTTTCCCACCTCCTAACTAGAGCAGGCAATCAATCAATTTGATAAAAAATATGCATTCACCAATTTTTATGACAAAGTATGGGAGGATGGAACATTTGTGGATCCTCATTCAATCCCAAATGTCGAGTCTCCTTGCTAGTGTGTATATGGTAGCTTCCTTTAGTCTTGACAGACTATGGCTACTCACTGTAAGGGTGCTTGTGTGTGGAATTTTTTGTAGCAAGAGTTGCGCAATCACCAACCACGCCTCTCTTGAGTCGGCGTTGCTAAATACCAGTGACAAGTGGAGGTTCAGGACGATTGGAAACAATGCCGAGATCAACGGAAAGCACATCCAGCGCTTAGAATTCCCAAATAGTTACTCATCTAGTACTAGCCAGGTTCAACGTTGCTTAATTTCGGTGATCTGACGAGAACCGGTGTCAACATGATTATGCCGTGTGTGTGTGTGTGTGCATATACTTATGTTAAGTGTCTTTCACTTGAAAGTTGAGGCTAATGATTGCAAATATATATTATTACTCATCCGTGTTGCCATACTTTCAGAATTGTAATTATGAATGACAGGAATGGGTCCTTAACACTGGGGACTGCCTATGAATTTAATATCCCCTTGACATTTCCTCCTTTAGAGGAAGCTGGTTCAACCCACCTAGAGTGAATGCTGTACAACAAACAAACAAACTTAAAAAACGACAGGCTGTAGTGGAATGGGGACATAAATGGGTTACATGTAATGCTATTAAGACAAAGCTGCTTTCCTTTTAGCAATTTTAAGAAACCTTTTCAACCACCGATTGCCATGGCTGATAGCTCCCTATCTGCAAGCCCATCATTCAAACTCTTCAGCCTAACATTCACAGATATTAACTGGAAGAAATAGATCTTGCCAAAACTGCATCAACGAAAGTAAGTGCCCAATTTGGGCTAGAACTTCTCACCTGTCAGTATTCTATATCTTTACAAAGCCACCTTTTCCCCATGCATCCAATATTGTCATACCTGGGCTGGTGCACCAATAACTAGTTTCTTCCACTTTTATCCTCGAGTGGCCTTCGGGCTGTGATAAGTGGTGACTCCCTTGTAATAATAATAAAAAAAGAAACGGTCTAAACAGAAAGCCTTTAATTTAAATAGATTACACCCTATCTACTGAGCTCCAGTTCCTGTCCCATCACCACAGTGTTGCATCTCTGCTTGTTTTACAAGTACTTCAATGGAATGTGCTCTGATTAACTTGCTGCATTGGTATCCCCCTCAATGTAAATACTCCCAACCAATCAGTAACTTTTCACTCCTGATGATGGGAGGTTTTATCATCCAACAGTTTTTCTGAAACTACTAACCATAGGAATTCCTACCCTATTTCCTGTTTGCTTGACCGTACCAACATGCAGAAATTTAAATCTAATGTGAATAAGCATCTTGCTAGACAGCTTCTCACTTAGGATGGCCCTATAAATTTGGTCCATAAGTCTTGGTGGCGATGTGCATTATTTGTGGTTTAATATAAGCAAAAATAATTGTCAGATATGTATTCATCTTAAGTTCAATGTCTGACGAAGGAAAATTTTCCTGAAATATTATACAACACGAAACTTCCACCTAACCATGTTGATGCAAGAAAGAGCACAGTGCAAATCTAAAAACTACTAATAAAAAATACATATAGCTCTCTTCTCTACTTCAATATAAAATGAACTTTGTGTGTATGTGCAGAAGAATTCGTTCCCTATGTATGGACTCCTAAACAGCTGGACCAATTTATTATCCCTTTTTTTTATTTTGAAATTTCCCACAAATGTACTTTAGATGCCTTGCAATGTTCTTGGGTTTTGTATCGGAATGTCTTTGATAAGTATTGATAATTGAAAAAAATCTGAAAGAAAGACTAAAGAGATAACTAAAATTAACGCCTTATACAGCCTAACATCACAAGTGCATTTAAGAAGTTTAATTGTCGCACAAGCGGAAAGGCCCGACATACAAAATCAACAGTAGATTCTTTTTGCAGGAGCGCGTTTGAAATGAATGTTTCTGTTTAAAGCATAATTGGAGCATGATACTTAACTTTTGGATTTTAAACTTTAATTCAAGCCATTATATATAAAAATAATTCTATAAAATCAATAGTAGGTTCTCTACAGTGCAATGTAACCTTTCTGGTTTCTGTTTTGGGATGAAATGGCTAAAATTGACACTTGTGCTTATTAAAAAAAAAAAAAAATTGATGCCTTGGATTTTTATAAAACTTTCTGAAACGTTGTAACTAAGTGATTTCTATATAATTTTGTTTGTCCATACTTCGATAACTATTGGGTATGCCCCAGGGGTTCTTTTAGGGCTAATAAAAAAGTCCTTTTTTGGGACTGTTTTACCATATTTGTCCAAAATTTTCTGTGTATGTCTATTTAGCAGTTTTGCATGGTGCTGAACTCAAACTTAAATATGTTAAGGCCTAAAACTGCACCATTTGTTCATTTTCACCAGGATTTGACGTCCCCTGAGGACGTTTAAGGCTAAATGGGGAGGGGGGCAAAAGCTGAACTTAGTCATTTTTTTTATGCCTCGTTCACTGTGCACTCACGAGGGACCATGCATGCTTCACTTGTTTTACAGCTTTTCACTTTGAATGTCCCTATAAATCTAGCCTATAAATCATATGTCTCAATGGTACCTTATTGGAGACTTATAAGAAAAAAGAAAGTCTATAATAGTCTTTATTTGTATTGATTGGACTATTGTTCTTATCTTGAGTGTTATTTGTGCAATGTTTCGGTTGGTTTGGCCTTCGACCGTCCTCAGGCATATATTGGTTGTTTGGAAAAAAAAAAAAAAAGAGAGAGAAAAGTTACTAGCTCCATAGATATTTTTGTATTTTTTGAGGTAGTCTCTGTTTTATGGCATATGAACTTCAGAATGCGTAAATATCTATGGAGCCAGTAATATCTTTTCCAAACAACAACCAACATGCCTGAGGTCGGTCGAAGGTAAAACTGAAAGAAACGTTGCACAAATAACACTCAAAATGAGAACAATAGTCCGATAAATACAAGTAATATAAATAATCAGTCTTCATCTAAAAAGAAAAAAAAAAATTTTTTAGAACGCTATTATAGTGTTATTGTGATAACATGGTGGTGCACAGGATAGTCTACTTGTGCAGGTATAAAGTTGTTGCGTTATTATCACATTGGTTGTAATGTCATTTGTGTGGTCTCAGTGCTGCAGCAGCAGAATTCTCACTTGAAAAAAAAAAAATCCAGTTTAAAACGACTAACAACTCAATTCTTATGGAGTAGATATAGATGTTTATGCTCTTAGTTGGAGATACCATCCTACATTTGTGTGTGTGGGGGGGGGGAGGGGGTTAATGTATCTGTTTGTTGAAAAACTATGCAACCATATTTTTGTTTTATTAATAAACATATAAACTTTGCATTTTGAATTGAAGTCAATTATCATTCTCCCTTATTTGAAAATACTGAACATGAGCAGTAATCTCTGTAACTAATATGTCGTCGAATGCCGTCTGATTCCCGACTGATATCTGTATCAAAGATCTTCTTGATAGACCTTGTTTAGTATATTTAACCCAAAGTAATGCCGTTTTGAGCAACAATCTCAAGTTCCTTGCGCGCGCGCGCGCGCACACACACACACACACACACACACACACACACACACACACACACACACACACACACAGTTGAATAAATTAAGTTCAAGTATATTGACAACATAAACTGAAAAGAAAAAAACATTTTTTTCAAAAGTACTCAATATGTGGGTAGAACTTTTTTAAATAAAATTATTTAAATATTATGAACTTATGCTGATCGATTGTTTTTTGCTCAATTTTTTGGGCCATTTTATTTTTATTTTGTTTTTTTTATTGCCAGATTTATATAAGTTCCTATAATTTCATATATATATATATATATATATATATATATATATATATATTAGTGATGGGATGATTCCAATATTTTCCCGATTCTGATAGAATTACCGATTCCGATTCTTTATAAATCTCTAAATATTTTATTATAAAATTGTTATTTTGTCCTGATTACTGTAAAAACACATCTTAAATGTTCCTATATTTTCACAAACGTAAAAACACACTTCTGAGGAGGTGATCTAGAGATTTTTGGCTTACTGAGAGTTAAAAATCAATAAATATTTATTATTTTATTATTACTACAAGCAGTGGAAGATGTTTCTTAAACCAAAATCAAATAAAAACGATAGTTTAAGGAATCGGTTTTGTCATCGGAAAATAGGCTCAAATTTTTCCGATTTTGATACGGATTCCCATACTCCAAAAAGCTCCGATTTCTCTGATTCCGATAAATCATCCCAACACATATATGTATTATGTATATATGTATGTATGTATATATATATATATATATATATATATATATATATATATTATAACTACTTAATTTACTCACATAAATTTAATATACGAAAGTATAGATTTATGCGTAAACTTTAAGTATTTACTTCAAAAGTGCTCAATACGTAGGTAGAGCTAGTTAGTAATTTATAAAATATATATGGCGATTAAGCTACACTGAATATTCTGCGTTTCATCCACTATGGGATTCGTCAGGCTTATATATATTAGTGATGGGACGATTCCAATATTTTCCCGATTCTGATACAATTATCGATTCCAATTCTTTATAAATCTCTAAATAATTAACTATAAAATTGTTATTTTGTCCTGATTACTGTAAAAACACATCTTAAATGTGCTGATATTTTTTCAGACGTAAAAACACATTTCTGAGGGGGTGATCTAGAGATTTTTGTCTTCTAAAAGTTTAAATCAGTAAATATTTATTTTATTACTACAAGCAGTGGAAGATATTTCTTTAAACCAAAATCAAATAAAAAAGATAATTAAAGGAATCGGTTTTGGCATCAGAAAATAGGCGCAAATAACCCCAAAAAATCTGTTTTTTTTTATTCTGATTAATCGTCCCAACACTAATACATATTAAAGTATTTTCTGATATAAGACTTTATAAATAGTAAAATTAACATTTATCTTAAAAAAAAAAAAAGTACAATTGTTTCTGCATAACCAACAGAAATGGAACATTTTCAAAAGCAATCAGAATTGTATCAACGAACAAATCCTCAAATTTATAAAAAAAAAATCAAAACGAACTTATGACTTTATTTATATAAAAAAGAAAAATCTCCATTCCTTTGTTACGATACACACGGTTAATAAATACTCCGTACTTACCATTATCTCACCCTTACGAATTCAATATTAAAATATTTACAACAGTTCTCCTTTCTTTAAAAAATGCAAACAGATTATGGGTGGTACCTATGTGTGATCACTTCTACAGAATTAGGACAGGAGGCATCTTTTGTCCATCATCCCCAAAGATGATGGAAGCAGGCATCCTAATGAAACGATACAAATAGGACGTATATTCCTCATTCATTTATACATGGACAGGTTACAATGGTTTCCCCAACATACATCAATGAACATATTGAAACCTATCTACTTGCATATGATGTTTTCATTTAAAATTGTCTCCAATATAATAGGTCCTGGATATGACCATAAACTATATTCAGTGGTGAGGCCCTAGCTTGCGGGCTTTGGGGAGTGTGGAGCCACCCTTTAATTGCCATTGCTCCCAGGTCCACTCTGACCCGGAGTGGTAGTATCTGTTAGGGTCCCAACTATGGGTTAAATAGAAACCGACTTGAAAACAACATATATTCTATTAAAAAATTTTTCTTCAAAATCTTTGGATTCGGCATTAAATAACCTGAAAAGGGTTGATATGCCGTAAAACAAAAACAACCAACCCAATATAATAATCTTCTTTGCTGGAATTATTTTGGAAGAACAATAAAAATAGGACATGTATTTATATTATTTTAATTGGCATTCATTATTGAGATGAGTATTATTTATATTTATTTATTGCGGACTATTATTCTCATCTTTATTAGTTGTTTCACAACATCTTGGCCATCTGTAGTTGTTGTCGTCTCACCAGATGAGCATTGTCTGAAGATAGCGGTTTTAGTTCTACTCAAAAGCCGGACAGAGGTTAATTGGCCAAAATGTGGTGGGACGACAACAACTACGGATGGCAGTGATGGCTGAGAATGCAGTTAGGAGATTCGAAGTTCCTATCTGTCGCGGTTACCACCTGACGAAGGCCAGAGGAATAGTTGGCCGAAACGTTTTGAAACAACTAATAATTTAATAGGACATGTATTTATTTATCATGCATACACATGACACAAGACTGATTCCAACAGATTACAATGATTGCCTTTAACATACATCAATGGTAATTCAAATAATCCAAATTATCAATCCTCATCTCAAAAATTCCAAAACGAAATGCTTAATATTTAACAGTGCAATGTAGACTATGATGTATTGTGGATGGGGAGACATGTGAAGCTTCCTCCTGGTGCACTGTGGTGGGTCCCTGACTAGAGCAAGGAATTAATCAATTTGATTGAAAAATGAACAATTTCACAGATTTCAATGAAAATATAAGTATTGAAAGTGTAGAGCATTCGTTGATCCGCATTCAATGGACAACACTGGGTCTCCCTGCTAGTGTACATGTGTGTATGTAATATATATATATATTATATATACATATATATATATATACATGTACACTAGCAGGGAAATCAGACGTTGCCCGGGATTGAATTAAGATCAACGAATGTTTTTTCATTGAAATCAGTGAAATATATATATATATGCATGCATGTGTATATACTTATGTTAGATGTCTTTCTCTTGATAGCTGAGGCTAATGGCTGCAAATGTATATTACTCATCCGTGTAACCATACTTTCAGAATCGTAATTATGAATGACAGGAATGGATAAAATTACTGAAACGCATTAGACCCGTTTGAAATAGATGCGATCACATATCGCACTTTCTCTGATTCAGCTCCCAAGTGAAATTGCTATTCTCAGTGACACATTGAAAGACATGACTCTTTGTGTGTGTGTGTGTGTGTGTGTGATCATTGCTGTTATTTCATAAAAAGAAACGCAGCAGAGTGCTCAAATATTTAATAAGAGCATGATATTTATCAAGAAGATCAGTTCAATTCAACATGGTACCATAGGTTTTAAGCCCTGAACGTGACCAGATCAAAAAATAATTTTTCTTTGGCTTTGTGCATATTTATAAATATATCACTCTGGCTATCTTCAGCCATTGATTTTGGTGGCAGTTACAATTCCTTCTGAGAGAAAGTTTGTTTTTTATTAATTATTTATTATTTATTTTTTTTCTAGTCAATTAGTAGTGGCTTTACCATAAAATGACTGAACAAAAAAAAAAAGAGGAGATGGAGAAATTAGTAAAAAAAAAACAAGTGAAGTACGCATGGCCTACCGTGAGTGCACAGTGAACGAGGCATAAAAAAATGACTAAGTTCAGACCCCCCCCCTCATTTAGCCCCAAAAGTCCCCAAATCCTGTTGAGAATGAACAAACGGTGCAGTTTTAAGCCTTAACATATATAAATTTGAGTTCTGCACCATGCAAAAAAAGAAATGACTAAATTAATCATTTTCTCCCCGCATTTAGCCCCAAAAGTCCCCAGGGCTTTAACATATTAAAATTTGAGTTCAGCACCATGCAAAATTGCTAAATAGACATACACAGAAAATTTTGGACAAATATGGTAAAATAGTCCCCCCTCCCAAAAAGTGTTTTTATTAGCCCTAAAAGAGCCCCTGGGGCACACGCAAGAGTTATCGCAAAGTATAGACAAACAAAATTGTATAGAAATCAGTTAGTTACAACATGTCAAAGTTTTATAAAAATCCAAGGCATCAATTTTCTTTTAATAAGCACAAAAGTGTCGATTTTTAGCCATTTTAACTTGAAAAGCACCCCTAGGGAATCAACCAGAGTTTTCCCGGAAAATCCATTCTGTTACTCTTGCTTACTCATATCATGTTTAATGTTTGTGGAAAATTTCAAAAAATTCCAAGGCGTAGTTATTGAGAAAAGTGTGGACAGATGGACGGACAACTATAAATTTACAGGTCCACCCTCCTTTTGTCGGAGGTGGGGGACCAAAAAAAAAAATTTCTTAAGAGACAGAAACGCAAAAAGCAAAATAGAAACTATGGAAAGTCACAGGAAAAAAAAATCAAGTTAGTAAAGTTAATACAACGTATTTTATTTTAAAACGATACATCACAATGTTTGGTGGGTGTACCTGAGTTTAATTGAATTTGTTATTCTGGATCTGTGGTAAAAATAGATAGTAACAGGTTGACTCTTCAGCACCGTTCAGTACGCATTAAAAAAATAAAAAAATTTTCTTGAATTTTTTTTTTGCTCGTTTTCTCTCGAGTTTTCATCTACTGAATGGTGCTGAAGAGTCAATCTGTTTCTATCAGCTGGTTTCTAACTTTGATCCGACACGACCAAATTGATGAAACCTGGGTACCAAACTATGTAATTCATATGATTTAAAGGGATATCTATATATATAAAAGCGAAAATGTGTGTATGTTTGTATGTATGTATGTATGTATGTTTGGATATATGCTTGTATGTATGTATGTATGTATGTTTGTATGTGTTTGTGTGTCTGGTAAAAATTTTCGACAGATACGACGAAAATTCATAAACTCGGTATCATATTGAAGCACCATCCTTCGCTAGAAAAATATAAAAAAATTGGCCAAAAACGTTCATTTTTTTTTTCACCCCGAAATCGACAATTTTCAACGGGGGTGGGGGTGGGGTCAACAAAAACGGTCTTTTTGTGATGACGACCGGTTCTACGCATGCGCCAGAACGTCATGACCTGATTTACTTTAAATAGTTGAAAAATTGAACAAATTTCATGTACGTCGCATTAGGTTAGTTGATTAACGCGTTGGTTCATTATCTAAACGTTTTGGGTTCAAATCGTGGTGTGAGATGTCTTTTTTTTTTTTTTTTTTTTCAATTTTTTAAATTTAAATATTGAACCAGTTTTATTTAAGCCATTTTTCACGTAACGTTCATTTAAAAAAATTTTTTTTTTACTTTGTTTATCCACCCCCGACCAAACACCCCAAAACACGCAGGTACCCACCGATTTTTTTTAAATTTTAATATCGAAACAGGCTTATTTAAGCCATTTTTCACGTGTTCGTTTTTTTTGTTTTCATCGTTCGTTTGCCTTACGTTAGTTTTTTTTTTTTTCTCAATGTTTTGATCCCCCCCTCTTAAGTTTTAACGTTTTCTTTTTTTACTTCGCTTATAACAATGCTTACGTCGTCGTAAAGCTTGACGACTTCCGTGCGCGCACCTGTCAATTTGGTTTTTACTGAAATCAATTCAAACATCTTTCACTAACTCATTCTGGCTGTCTGATTTTATTTTCAAACTTCACCTCAGGGCTTCAGGTTCAATCCTACCAACTCCCCCCAGTTTCTTTTTTATTTAACACCACACATACCTACAAACACCCGGGCAATGCCGGGTAACCCCGCTAGTCTATAATATAAATCACACCTGTCTGTTTAAATGTATGTATGTATGTCTGCCTAAAACTTTCGACAGAGGCGACGGATTTTCACGAGATCGGTATCGTTTTGAAGCTGGACCCTTCGGACGACAAATATCGAAAAATTGGCTAAAAACATTAATTCCTTCACCCTCAACTGGGTAGTTTTGTACAGGAAGAGATCGGATTTTATGACGCCATATCTGCGAGCCATCTTCTGTTTTCGATTGATTACACTAAATTTGAATAGTTTAGACTTCCTGTCACGTCATGGAGCATCAGTAAGACTTCCACTTTCTTCTCCGCGTCACGAGTTCGAGCCTGCTTGCCTACTACCACTTTTGTTTATTTTTGCTCAACACATACTTCCAAACACCCGGGGAACGCCAGGCACGCGTGTGTGTAATATATATATATATATATATATATATATATATTACTATAATCATAGTCTAGACGATCATGGTTGTCTCGACTTGAGGCAGTTGCTTGTCTAACTGCACTGAAGAACTCTCGTGTGTGTGTTTGAAATTGATTCTGTAGCAAAAATAATTTCGCTAATTTTTAGGAAAGGAATTTTTTTTTCTATGGACATCACCTGACATTCTACTGACGAACCTTTTGTTCCAGAATTGTTGGTTGGATCGCAGTCCTACCCTCGGCTCCATCTAAACCACTTTCAACCTTGCTGAAACCCACTCCCCTCCTTCTGCAAATTCTGTTGCCTCATGGCCTACCTCATTGTCTCTCCTTTCCCATTGTTAATTGGGTTACCATAGACCAGAACACGAGAACGGAGAAGGGGTGGATGGAGGGGGGAAGCGAAAGAGGCAGAGAACAAAGATGAAGATTAAGTCATGTGCTTCATGGATGGATTATTCATAGATTTGTTCAGCATCCGGTTTGACTGCAGTTGCAGATAATTCTGAATCTCAATTTTTCCCGTTTTCTTTTTTTTTTTTTTTTTTTTAATTGTTTTTGCATTTCATGTTATTAGTATATCGCGCGCGCACAGACACACACAATAAAATGAAATTAGCAAAGAATATATCTTTCACAAAGCAAACTTGTCAAGATAGAGAAACCTCAACACTGTTAATATATGCAATTATATTAAATAAAAGATGTGGAAGAAAAGTTACAATTATCTATTATATCATCAGATCAATAAGGAAAGACTAATAGAGAAAAACCTCTTTAGACCATGGCATTTTGAAGCTAAATGCTACTCATCAGAAGAGAAGGAGCTAAAATAATATAAAATGTGAAATATATAGATAAAAACTTAAACATTTAGATTGGAAATGAAGCAAGTATATATAAAGGTATATTAAAGGCGATCTAAAATACAAGCATAAAAAATTTAAATATAAAAGGATATTAAAATATAACTAAGAGGAAAGAGTTGGGCAGACGTGAATCTTTATATTTTTTCCGATTTCGATTCATCGTCCAAACACTAATTATTTCATTAATGCAAGTTTGATTGAACATAAATGAAAGCTTCCCTTTATTGCTTTTCTGATCGCTTAAAGCACTAATAAGTTCCTCCTACTTTTACACCTTTTTTCTTTTCTTTCCCTTTTCTTCCTTCTCCCTCTTTTTAGCTGTCACTCCCCTTTCCTTCTTTCCGAGTCTAAAATGTCATTCTAATATCACCCCTCCCAATTCAGGTTAGCAATTTAATATTTTATTTTTAAATAAAAAAAAAACAAACATTTCTCTTTTTTCATTTAAGAACCAGCTATGATGAATGGCGGATAAACTTTATTTCTGTTACCTGACGAAGAGCTTTTGGCTTTTAAATAAATCAATTGTTCCAAAACATTAGCATGTTCAGTGTAGCAACTATGTAATATTTGTCTATATAAATAAAAATATTATACTCTGCTCTTTTTATTGAGCACTCTTAATAACCGCGTTTTAATTCATGAGTTGTATCTCCAGAATACCTTTAACTTGGTGTATATATATATATATATAGTGAATAAATGACAAGACTATATTCCAAAGTTCATGATGTTAATCATCTTATAATTTATTCCTTTAATTCAGTTGAAATTTACAATTCTTGACAGTATCTGTTTCGTAGCGCAAAATCAATTACTGAATCTATTTTACCCATAACTCATCAGAAAAAATAGCAACAATCAATCCGTCAAAAGGAAATAAAGTACGTTTTGACATGATTAAAATCTGAAAATTGGAAGAGAAGCTGTAAATACCTTATGTTTCCAATTACGCCATTTTTCAAACAAAATAAACATTAGAGGAAGTGCTATGGATGAATTTGAAAGAGAGGGACATATAAAGAGCTGGCCAGAGATAGGTTAGTTTAGTGATCAATTTCTAAAAACCATCCAACGCATACCTAGTGTTGGGACGATTAATTGAGAACCAGGAAAATCGGAACTTTAAGGGCTTTGGAAGTAGAAATGTTTGGACTTTATTTCCGATTCCAAAAATGATTCCTTTATTTTATTTTTTTTTTGTTTGAAACATGATTTTCTATTGATTGTACTAATAATAAATATTTGATTATAAAACTATCGGTAAAAGTAAAAGCTAGAAGTGTTTGGCTAATACTGTGGATTCGTTGGCACCAATTCGTCTCCAATACCCAAGTCTGGACGCGCTTGAGGATCATCCTCCTCTAGCAATCTCTTTTAAGGGGGGGGAAACTTTGATTGTTCGGCCATGTGGCGTGATGCAACCCAGGAAAGTTCATCCACAAAGCAATAACTCAAGAAGCACGTCGAGGTTGGTGAAGATGTCTGAGACGCTTGTTGAAGACGTGGTTACACATAAAGCTGATGTCAAACTAACCTCACAGGTCTACGGTGTTCGCTACTGGTCCTGGGATTGGCTGGCCACCATTATCTCGGCTGCTATAGACTGTCGTGTGTCATCAGTATTTATCCAGGACTGTGTATCTTGGGTGAAAAGCCCACTCAACCCATCTTGGATGAATGTCGCCTCAACTACAAATAAGTAATCAGTAATTTAGAACAGAATTGGTAATTGTATCGGAATCTAAGGAAAGGTTGGAATAATTCCATCATTGCACATCAAGAACATGATGTTGATGGGAGAATTAATACATAATGTTATTCGTCCCTATCTCTCTGTCTGGCTGGCACAAGCATATTGGTGGGAAGCTGAGAACAAGGACATTAGGCAGGACTTAGCTGAGCTCTCTGGTCCACAAGTGACCGAACTTTGACAGTGGAATTATCTATTGGTTAAACAGCTTTTGCAATCTTTCTGAGGATTGTCGTGTGTGAGCCGATATGGTTTGGAATGTGGTGAAGGTCAGGGAAAAGCCAATTTGACCCAATCGAGATAAACGCTGTTGCAACAACATTATTTTGGGGGCTATGCCAGGGAGCGCAGTATGTTTGTATCTGACCTATTTTTAAAATGGCCAAGTATGTCTATAATCTACTGTCGCTAAGCTTTTACCTCTAACCCACCCACCCTTTTCTCTCGTATGTCCATAAGAATTTGCTTTGCTTGCATTTCTAAAAAAAATATTTTTTAGAATTCATGAAAATTAATACCGATGAAATTTGCAGGGAAAGGAAGTCAAATATTTTGATTTTTAAAATAAAAAAAAAATAAATAAAAACAATTATGTTTGAAAACTTTTTTAGATGCGGATGGATAAGGCTTTAAGTCAAAAGAAAAAAAAACAAACTTGCATCTTTTGAGATGCAGATTGATGATGTGGATTAATCGGACTACTGTTCTTATCCTAGATGCTATTCTCACAACGTTTCAGCCGATGTAACATCCGACCTTCTTCAGGTGCATTCTGTTGCATTTTAGAATCTGTATTAAATTTTGAATGGAACCCTTTATTTAATCTGCTAAGAATATAATTACAGATTACTTGAGATTTCTACTGTTTGCACAACATGAGCAAGCTACCTAATAAAAGGGCCCTGTTTGAAATTTTACAGCTTCCCAAGTTCCAAAAGATCTACCTAAAAAAAAAAAAAAGGTTGGAGGTTACGTGGGGTTATGGTTTTGTGCAGCTTTAGGAAGTCCACATTCTCAGGCTTTACCTTCACACACTTTGAGAAGAGTTTAGATTAACAATCACCTGAGGCGCCCCTACAAGGAATGCTGACGAGGCTGCTCAGGTATTCTTATGTTTACCAGAGTACTCTTCCTTTAGGACACTGGTTTTTGAATCTCCACCTTCTAACCTTGTGGAAGGGAGATAAATAACTCTTACAGCAATAATTGGATTCTGTTTTAAATAACCACAAATTTAGATGCACCTGGATGTACAGGGTGGGCCAAAATAAGGATCCTATCTTTAAATTTGAATAACTTCCACAAAATAAAAGTTAAACTCACCAAACTTGATGTGTGTGTAGACTGACCCTTCCGAGATTTTTTTTTAAATAAACAAAACAAATTTTGGCCGAAAAACACTTCTTAAAACTTACATGAATTTATGAATTTTTAAAAATAGGACCCTTATTTTGGCCCACCCTGTATCTGGATGACTGTTCTCATTGTGTCTTTTATTTCCATAAGGTTAGGCACAAGGTCAAAAATGAAAATGAAAATGTTTCTGTGAAACGAGCTAGATTTGAACTTAGCACATTCAGGTTTTCGGACAATGTTGTTTACCACTTAGTCACCGTCACCACCTCCATCGACGTTAATCTTAGGTAGATTCGTCTCTTTTGTCAGCTTTGACCGGGTAGAAGTCTTATATAATTTCTATTATATTATATTTTTAGTATTGCCTGTTGTGAGGATTGAATCTTCAACCTTCAGAAGACTCAGAACTGATTTAAGACCTTTATCCGTTGCACCATGTGTCATATTTATTATGATTTATGTTAAATTTAGTTTCATGCCGAAGGGGTAATAACAGATTGAAAGTCCTTCGTGAAAATTCAGATACAGTCAATATTTCCATTTAAAAATTAAAATATTTCAGACTAGGAGGCCGCCCAGTGTTGCCTAGCCATTATTATATTTTGATTAATGCAGAAACTGAGATGTGTACATGCGAGTATTATGTTCTTTCTAAACAGTTCACGTCTTGTGAGTAAAAAAAAAAAAAATACTCAGAGATCGAAACCAAAATCTAATAACAGTGAGTCAAGAATGATAACCATTAGACCAGCTTGACACTATCTTTATAAAGTATTTTCAAACCTGTTTATTCTTAGCATAAAGAAGAGTTCATGTTTCATGGCAGCGCATGTGTATTCATGAAAAAGTTGACAAACAATTAAAAATCCGATGCCCCCCCCCAGTACCAATTTTTCAATTTTGATCACTTAGCAGCCCTTTTTTCCTGATGAAAACTGATTAAAGTTTTCCACGTGTCTGAATACCCTATATACCAAATTTCAAGTATATAGACAAAATATTTATTGAGTATATAGGTTGAAAAGCATTCTCGCACACATTTTCACTTTTCTAGATATATAGATTTGCATTGAGTTTGACGAGATTGGCTTGAATTTCAATTTCTTCATAAGACTTCTTAAGCTTAAGCCTTAAATTTGAAACATTTTTTAGAATCAAAATCATGCTGGATTTTGATCTAAAATAGAACAAGTATTCTAGACATAACTTTTTAATATAGTATCTGGATTTTAAGCATAGTAAGCAGGTATAAAAAGTCCCCCCCTCCCCAAAGTTTGAATTGTATACATCACGGGAGCGGATGTTTTATATATATATGTGTGTGTATATATATATATATATATATATATATATATATATATATTTGCTCTCACATGACATGTTTTAACGATTTCTAGAATTTATATTGTCCCACTAATCTGAACTCTGGATATATGTCTTGGTTGTTATAAATAAAACGCAGCAAAAATGAAACCACTCCCCCATATTGATTAATTTTTTTTTTTCTATTCCGTTCCACCCCAATCTCCTTTCCGCTTCTCTATTGTCTCTTGAGAGAAAGAGAGAGAGATGGAGAGAACTGCATCATGTATGCTATTCTAAGAATACACTCTATTGATCTTCCTCAAAAAAAGAGTGCGCCACTTTTTGAGAGTCCGCCTTTTCCGATCCATAGCATGAACGTTGATATACGATATCCAGTTTCCTGTGCTTCATTTGAAAAATTGCAAATAATTAATGCCATTTCTGATGGCGCCAATTTCGCCATTTAAAATTTTCTTTAAATTCTGTTTCCACTTTTGGGAAATTCCAAGAAAAACAAAAAAATACAATAAAATAAGGTACAATTAATTTTCTTTTTTAGCAATGGTATCTGATCCAAGTCTCCAACATTTTTTTTTGGGGGGGGGGGGTGAGAAAATAAGTTTTTAAGAATGGTCGAGTGCAAGTGTAATTTTTGGAGGGGGAGAATGATCAAGTGGAATTGTTTTTTTTTTTGTTTTTTAAAAAATTTTTTTTTAGATGGTGTGGACGATCGGTTTTAGGAATTATCAGATGGACATTTTAAAGATTTTTTTAATCGAAAATGTAATTTGAACATTTTTTTTTTTTTTTTAATATTTGAATCTTTTTGAAGTTACTTTATAATTTTAACATAGATCATTGCAAATGATTTTCATTCTTAGTTTGTTATATTTACTGATTTTTACAAATATTGTTAAAATTTGTTTTTCTTGTTGAAATTTAATAAAATTTAAAGTTCAAGATATCACCAGAACTCAATTTTTTTTTTGTAATTTGTTCAAAATAGTAAAATTTTACGTAATCACCATTTTAAATATCAATATAAAATACTTTAAGTTTTTTTAAAGTTTTTTTTTTATTGTCATTTTCTTGTATGCTTAAGTTTTTTTGATCCACTGAAATATATAAATTTATATTGCATATATTTATTAAATTATTACTATATTATTTAATTTTTTTTTTTTTAAACATTTTTTCCGGTTTCATTTTTTTTATTTTCATTTTTTCAATGCATTGCAATAATGGAATTTATTTAACGTAAATTGTCTCATTAAATATATTCACAACTTTGTGTGTTATACCTATATTTTAAAGAACCTTCATCTTGACATTCTAAGAAATACTTTAAATTTTTTCTTTTATTTTTTTAATTGCCATTTTGTCTATGCCTCTCCGTGTGGGGAGTCAAATACATAAGATGCAAATTAATGACTTGTAGTAGCAAACTTGGTCCAAAATATGCAACTTGGCCCGATTTACTGTTTGGCTTTGAACTAATTTTCACATTTCGACGTGTCATCAAATTTAAAACAACGGGACAACCCAGGAATACTATGTTGAGGTTTTAAGGGAGTTCAGGAAGAGATTCCGTCAGAAGAGGCCAGCACTTTTCAAATTGGATCAGTGGCATTTCCACCAGAACATTGCACCAGTTTACAAACTTGTCATAAACTATTTGACCAAGATGGGCATATAGACAATTCCTCACCCTCCTTATAGTCCAGACCTTGCTCCCTGTGACTTTTGGTTCTTCCTTAAGCTCAAGGAAAACCTTAGAGGCTGTCGTTATGAGACAATTTTATCTGTAAAAGTGAAAGTGTCTGTGTGTGTCTGTGTACATTTCCATACGCAATAACTCTGTCAGTTTTAAGTCTACAGACTTGAAATTTGATATACAGGGTACTGAGATTTGGGAAAATCAATGTGACCGGATTTCGGCCAGAAATTTGGCGATTAAGGGGTCAAAGTTCAACGATTTGACCTTTGAGAACTCTACCAAACTCCTTCAATTTTTTGTCTAAACACTTGAAATTTTAGATATAGGTTCATTGGACATGGATCTAACTTAATAACTTGATTTGAGCCCAAAGCAATAAATGTTAAGGAGTCATAATAGAGGTCAAATTAAAAAAAAAAAAATTGACTTTTTTTTCTTTTGCTCAGCATACACTTCCAAACACCCGGGCAACGCGGGGCACCCATGCTAGTATATATATATATATATATATATATATATATATATATGATTGTATGTGCCGCGGTTATTCACTTTATACACTTATTTTTTCAATGTTTGTTTGTCATACATCGTTGGGATGTCTAATTTTGAATAGCATCTAAATTCAATACTTAAAATTTACACTATTAATACAATTTGAACTTCCGGTACTCATGCGAAATATGGACCCTGTTATAATTTGCATTAGTTAATAATAATAATAATAATAATAATAATAATAATAAAATCATCTCTCAAAAATGCGTTTTAATTTTTTAAACTTTTTTTTAAATCAGTATAGCAAGAAGGATGTGTATATCTAATTGTAGATATTATCTTCCCAAAGTAGGAAGGAGAAGGGATTATGACACATGATCAGGAGATGGGGATTTAAAAAAATCAGCACTCAAGAGGCATGTGCACTCTGACCCACAAAAAACATACCTGAGTAGGGCCCTCGACATTCTCCAGTAGTTCAGGCAATTGAAATATCAACTAACCCCTTCTCAACATGCAAGAAGTTAATACCTGGGTGGGTGGATAGACCTCCTAGAATTCCACAGAACCATACCCTTTTCTTCTGTGACAGGGTACAAAACCGACTTCATAATCTAGTGGGTGATGTCCTCTTCTCCTCCCTACTTCCTCTTTCTCTCAGAAGACATTGCAAGTCTTTTTCTAATCTATCATTATTTTCATGGGAGGCACACTCGGTTGAGCTTAAGTCTATGATATCACAAAATAATCACTATAAAACTCGTTTATCTACAACCACTGCCAATAATGAAACTTTCATGAGTAAAGTTTCTTTTCTAGAACTGTCTGTGTGGAACACCGTACCATGAGGCTGCTTCCTGACTGACTACAACCATGTCGTTCTCAAATCCAATGGAAACAAATTCTGTTTGAAACCTAGACTCTCTTGACTTTGCTCTGATTCCTCGACTCTGAAGACCTGAGTATGTTGTCTCAAATTTTGCTCTAATTTTGAACTTAATCGGCTTTGTTCGGAATTATTTTGGTAAATGTCCAAGTCTTAAAGAATTTTGACTAAAAACTCTTAATGCCGAGTGTGTTGCTTTGATTAGAGTGAAAAGAATTGGAAATAATCCAAAGTCATTTATTATTATTTGAGTGAATTACTTAAGTGGTTGTTTTATTGTCCATATTAAGACAGGCGTGTTTGAATAATGGACACCAAGAATGAGGTCAGTTAGTACATACACTATTTCTCTTTTAGTACAGTTCCAATAATTTTCAATGCTTTAAGTGATCATCATCATCATCTTTGGTTCAGAGTCCATTTTACATGCTGGTTTAAGCTAGATGCCTTTTAGAAATTTACTTTCTCTTGAACCCGACAGCAAATTTCTTTATTGCTAGCGGACCGGACCGCCTAGCATTGCCTGGTTGTGAAATACACTTAAATATGATATTTTTATGCAAATTTTGTATTTATTATTAGTCAAATCTCTATCAATTACAGTAGAACTCTGGGATATGGCATTAAAAATTAGTAACAAAATACAGCACAGTATCTAATACACTTGTATATAATCAAATAACATAAATAACATCGTAAGGCGGGGCAAATACATTAATCAGGGTCTGGAAAAACCTTGTATTCCACATCGTAACCTGAAAAAAAAAAAAATATCCTAGGGCCACCGTGTTCCGGGTTTCTACTGTATTGTACCGAATATATAGAAATTTCAGAAAATAAAATAAATAAAAAAGAACGACTTCAGTACTATTGGGTAGAATTGAACCCAGAACATATAATTCTTCAACCTTATTTCTTAGCCTCTGATCCACGCCCATACACATGAAAGTAGCTAAAAAAATCACATTGTTTAATCGATGATTGTAGATTTGTGCATGTAAACATGTTTAGTCGACTACTCCTACAAGGTAAACTGTTTTGTTTTCAATTTTGACCTCTTAGCAATTTTTGTCGACTGAGAACCTAATCGAAAGTGTGCCGCAGGTCCAAATACCCTTTATATCCAATTTCAAGTCTGTAGACCAAATATTCAGAGAGTACTTTAGTAGAGACTTTTCAAATACACACTGACATGGTGACTTATATATAGATTCACTGATTGATATAATAATTGATTGATTTTGTGCTACGAAACAGATACTGTCAAGAATTGTATAAGTCAACTGAATCAAAGGAATAAATTAGAAGATGGTTAACATCATGAACTTTGGAATATAGTCTTTTGTCATTTATTCATTTTATATATATATATATATATATATATATATATACGCACACACTTTTTAGGTGCTACGTTTTCATCTTAAATTCTATGAAATTATACAGAACATACAAAATATACATAAATAGCATTCAGTGTAATAGTTAAATGAAACAATCATCGAATAAGAAGCCATAAAAAATAAGTAATTAATGAACACTCGTTTTTCAAAGGAATATGCAAATTAACGTTCATGTTGTTGCTCGCATATCCATGATTAGGTCTATTAAAAAGTTTGTTTTAATAATTTTTAAATAGAAAACGTATGTTTTTAATATCAATGTCAGTGAGAAAAAAATAGCCCCTCAACTTTATATGAATTTTGGGACATTAAGTCTATTTTTACATGCTGGCTTGAATTAAATCTTCTTCTTGAACCCGGCAACAAATGTCTTTATTATTTTGGAACATTAATGTATTTAACTTAATAATTATGTCTGTGGCTTTTTACACCTTTGTTTGTTGTCTTTGAGTTAGATTTAGTGTTAGCGTTAACTTTGGCATTAATCGAATTTAGTGTTAGCGTAAACTTTGGCATTAATCGGATTTAGTGTTCGTGTTAACTTTGGCATTAATCGGATTTAGTGTTCGCGTTAACTTTGGCATTAATTGGATTTAGTGGTCGCGTTAACTTTGGCGTTAATCGGATTTAGTGTTCGCGTTAACTTTGACATTAATCGGATTTAGTGTTAGCGTTAACTTTGGCATTAATCGGATTTAGTGTTAGCGTTAACTTTGGCATTAATCGGATTTAGTGTTAGCGTTAACTTTGGCATTAATCGGATTTAGTGTTAGCGTTAACTTTGGCATTAATCGGATTTAGTGTTAGCGTTAACTTTGGCATTAATCGGATTTAGTGTTAGCGTTAACTTTGGCATTTATTGAATTTAGTTATTCGTGCTCAATTGATTTACAAACTGAAGAGAACACTAAAAAGCAGGTTTCTCAGAAAAGTGAAATGTTTCATTATACACACATGGACAAATCCATTCTCTGACTCTTGATTGGCTACTATGAGTAGATAATCTATTAGGAAACAATATTTGCATACTCAAGCATTTCATGTTGGTAAGTGTCCGTTTTATTGTACAGGTTTGTCGAGAACTTAGGAGTTGTAAGGTCGGTCAGTAATTGCAAAATGGATAAAATTTGCCGTGAACAATCATTTGTATTGGCTATCGACCTGATCAGGTTCAGCCAACTTTCTGCCGAACAAGTACCGCATCTCTGACCATCGCAGTTCATTTTAGCTAATCCTGAGTAAAAATGTGTTGCTATGGTGAAATAAGAATTAAAACACAGGTGTGTTACAGAAAAGTTTTGTTCTTTGATGAGAGCGTGTCATTTGAGGAATTTGAATGGTGCTAAGTTTTGGTGGGGGACTTTGAAATTTACTTCCTGTTTTTGTTCATTAGAGGTCGAATTTGAAGAGAAATCTTAGCCTTTTGAATTTGTTTTTGATCGGCCACTGATCTTTCACCCCTCCTTCAATTTGCCTGTTTTTATTTGTGTCTCTGGCTAATGGACCGACTTCTGCCGAGCTGACCAACAAACTCCTGGTGAATATAACTTTTATTTATCCAAGTACTCTAACGGAACTGTGGCGCAGTGGTTAGAGTACTTGGAAAAATCAATTGTAAAAGTGACCTCCTCCTGAAGGTTGACGGTTCAATTCTCAGTGTGGGCGACCAAAATATACAATTGCGAATTACTTAGGACCTCTATCCAGTCATGGCTGATAGAACGAGAGCATGTTACCCTCCATGAAGTAAAGGGTTCAGTTTGAAATTCTGTCCCAATTCCAGAGTTCAACAAGAACAGTCTTCAGTTCAACAAGATATACCTGAAGAAAGTCGGAGGTTACATCGACTGACACATTGTGAAAATTACACTCAAGATGAGAACAGTTGTCCGAAGAATTCAAATACGAATAACCAATCCTCATCTCAAATTCAGAAACAAAAATATTGTTAATAAGAATATACAGTTCAGTTGAACATAAAAATGTTGCACAATTCGGCAAGCATTTTGTTTTGATTTTCGATTTTTGAAACAAAACAAAAAATGAGGTTAGTAAGACTTCGATCTTCGTATGTAGAGGGCCGTACCCGACACTTTCTAAGAGGAGACCGCCCACAGATAAAAACGCGAGAATGCCCCTAAGTTGTTGAAACTAAATATACCTGACCTTTTTGCCCCTCGCAACGAGATGATTGTTTTGGCCTCTTTTTACAGATACTGATGAATCACACTTCAAACACTGCCAACTTCCTTTTGGTATACAAATACTTGACTCTTAAATACATCCGGGTCTTCCGTGACGTTTTCACTTTTTCTCTTCAAGTAGATTTGCCATCTACTTTTGCCATAATTGTAGAAAAGCTTCGTCATTCTTCACACTTTTGCAATCCTTAAAAAAAAAAAAAAAAAAAAAATGGCACAGATTTCCAACGGTGGTTTTTATAACGACGTTCTTGCGTTTTTGTTTTTTTTGTTTTTTTTTTATGTGCACGCGCGTGCTTGTATTAATTTCTTGTCTGCATTTACCTGGCGTTGCCCGGGTGGCGACACACGAGATTAGATTCTTTTGTTATACATAAAATGATGGCATAAGAAAAATCTAGAAAAAAAAACAAAAAAAAAAACAAAAAAAATCCTTTTTTTCCCTTATTCTTCCTTCTTTTTCTTATTTTGTCTTCAGTTTCTTTCCTTTATTTTGCTTGTTTTTTCTTTATTTTTCTTAGTTTTTCTTTCTTTTTGCTTTTCTTTGTTTCTTCTTTTTTGTTCTTCTGTTTCTTTTCCTTTCTTCTGAGAAGAAAAAGAGAAATTCTCTTTTTCTTTCTTTTCTTTTTTTCTTCTGTTTTTTTCTTGTTTTTCTTTCTCTTTTTCTTTCTTCTGTTTTTCTTTCTTTCCTTCTGTTTTTCTTTCTTTCCTTCTGTTTTTCTTTCTTTCCTTCCTCAATCTTTGTCTCTTTCTTTTTTCTTTTTTTTATTGTTTTTTCTTTTTCCTTTGTAAAAATTCTTTCCTCTTCTCTTCCACATCTTCACCCGTCTCATTTGTATTCATCTACATTCTTTCTACACTCTCTTCCCATTTGACACACATTTCCTTACACTGTCCCCCCCCTTCCTCACCCCCCTTATAACTCGGCTTCTTTCCCAGCTGCTTTTCTCAAAATGTCGAGTGTTCCGTTACAAAACGAAAACCTCTGCCTTGCAACCCTCTCTCTTCTCCCAACACACTTTCTTGTTCTTTTGACTTTAACGTTTTCCACAAACATCATGAGAGAAATGATGTTCGGTTTATTTTACGGCATATCGACCATCGATGGATTATTTAATATCATATTATATATTGTGTTGGGCCCATTAAGGATAGAAGTAATTTATGTAAAAAAAAAATCTTGAGTAGGAGAGTTCAATGTCTTGCAGAACAAGAATAAAGGTAAACAGACAAAAATCAACACAACTTGTTAAAGTATTTCCCCTTGCTAGGGACTAGCTTAACCTCGTCTGGTGATCCCCTGGCGAGGTGAAAAAACTCATAAAAAATGACTTAGATATATTATTGAAGTTCTTTAATGAAATTTAAAATGTTGCTTGAATTAGTTTACTAAAATCCCAAAATGTCAAGTGTTTCTGTTTTTTCTTTTTTCGAAAAAAAAAAAAAAAAAAAAAAAAAAACCCGGCATTTAGAGATTTTTAATGTGAAATCCTATTGTTTAGATGATTCTAATATTTCTATTTTATTTTATTTTTTTTTTCAGTTTTTTTATTTTTAAATATTTATTCATGGAGTTTTGTTATTCATTTAGAATGAACATCCTATTGCTGATCCAATTCATGTAATTGGGACAACCATTGTAATATGTCCACGTGTATGTACGGATAATACGTCTTATTTATGTATTCATACGATAGCGTGTGTTATTTTGTGTGTCACGCTTGCATCTTTTTTCTTCCGAGTTACTGTCGTCTAATTGTTATGACCTTCCATTTCTTGTAATAAATAATTTTACTAAGAATTCATAAGTTTTGGTTTCGACTATAGCTGATGGCGCTCGTCATCTTTTTTTTTTTTTTTTTTTTTTATAAATAATTTTACCAAGAATTCTTCATAAGTTTTGGTTTTGGTTTCGAATATAACAGAAGCAACTCAAGTTATATATGTATACATATATTTTTTTTCTTCATAAGTTTTGGTTTCGATTCAAGCTGATGCACCCAAGTCATATATTTTTTATTTTTGAAATCACAACTTTATAATATATAAAAAATCGATAGAACATTAACTCTATAATAATATATACGAAATCTGCATAAATTTAATTATATTTAAGCATGTTTTACAACCGAACAGCCCCTCCTAGTTGAGATAAATACTTTTGCAGTTTTAACAAAAGAGCTACAATAATATCAGGACATCTCCATTTATGCTGAATATCCACATAATGCCAGCATCAATTATATTACATATGAAATAGTTCACTGTGGAATTTCCATAGATCCCACTAGTCTATATTTATTTAGGAAACCTGCTTCAATCATTTTTAGGGATGACAAAAGATGAAAAAGTACATCTCCCATATGTTCTCATTCTGAAGAAATTATCGTACATAGTTATGTTATTCTTACAGCATCTGTTGATGAGAGCTTGGCAGGTGCTAGCACTCCAATCTAGAGTCGGCTGAAGCTTTTCTTTCAGTATAGCATAAGCCAACCCTTGTTTGGAGCTCTTGATCATATTCTGGTTAAATTTCCGCAGCTACCTGATATTCAGACACTCCATTGTACAGTCTTTCAGGTGTGTGATTATCTGCTGATTTCCACATGAGTTATGCTGATCTCCGATGGTTAGAAGGTCGCGATAAAGTAAGTTTCACTGATAGGGATAGCCAAAAGTGTGAGTATTTTCACATTGCTGATCTGATGATTCGGGTATTGGCATCGTATCGATCTTCATCAAGAGATCAGCCCCCCCACAGCATCAATCCTGATAGTTATTTTCATCTGTGGGAATGATGGCCACTTTTTTGCCGCAGCATTCATGGGATGTACCTTTTATAGTTATGATGTCCACCTGTGTTTTCTTTCGGGTATTGGCATTGACTTGCATCTATTATATACGAACAACCTGTCAATTAATGCCAAACACTGCAGGTAACTAAGGATGGCTGCAAACACGCCAAAGCTCCCAAATTGGGGCGCTATTACTGAATGCAGGTGAACGTCATTTTCATGAGACACTTATTTTGTCATACAATCACACCAATTCAGAGATAGTAAGTTTACGCACTTTAAAAGTATACAGGTCAGTGGAAAATTAAATTTTAATGCGTTTACTAAAAATAATTTTTTTTTTTTTTAAATTTCTCGACTATTCATATTATGATTCTTCAGACTACTTGTCTCATCTTAAGTGTTATTTTCACAATGTTGTGGTCGATGTAACCCCCGACCTTCTTTAGAAACGTAATTCTCTGCTATTAACTATGCAAATAGATATCGACAAACAACTAAGGAGAACTTATTTATTTTGTAACACAATTCCATCGACACAAACACATTTTGCTTATTTCGTTTTGGCTATGTACAGCATACCCTGCTCCTGCATCAACTCGATAACTTGCATGGATATCCCAGACACAAGAGTGCATGGTAAACCAAGAAAAACATGTCTTGTGTATGTATGAAGTGATTTGACTACTTGCAACATGACTGGTATCAGTTCTTTGGATCGGACCGTATAGAGAGCAAGCATAAAACGTGGCCTGATGTTACCCATTGCGGAGTCCAGGACACTTGCATTACCTTAAATACCAGAACCGGATAAGGATGTTAATTTACTTTCCGCAAAGGTTATGCGATCTTGGATTTGCTGTTTTTAAACTAGTCAACAGCCGAGAAATGATTAAAAAAAAAAAAAAATATGAAAAATATGTATAAAAAATAAGAAATATGTATAGAAAAAATAAAATAACTTGTACAAAAAGTGTTGAAGTTTCATTTTCTACCAACTTGTGTACTTTTAAAGTTCGGAAACTCTTTTCAAGTTTTATTTCATTTAAACATTTAAATTCATTTAAATCCTTTTCAATACATGAGAAACAAAATAGTAGTTCAGTCTTCGGTTGTTAATCGATTGACGCATTAGTTTTTTTTTTTTTTTTTTTGATAACACTGGATAACAGTCTTGGAGGAGATACAGTTTGAAAAATAATAGACAGACAGTGAATTTTATGTGATTTGAGGAAGGTAAGAGTCTTCATTCATTTTAAATGTAAATATTCTTTAAGATGTAGTAAACCTTACTTCCCCTTTATCCATTGTGAGTTTCTCACCTAATACCGTGTCACTTATATGCTGGCAATAGAGAATTAATTAAAAAAAAAAAAAAAAAAAATTTGGAATCAGATTTAAGTAAAAAATTTTTGATACTGATTCCGATACCACAAAAAGTTCTGATTTTTCTTATTTCCTATTAATCAACTCTTATTCTTAATCTTATAATCTTATGCATATGTTATGGTTTATACACTAATTTTATTCAAATTTTTCAAGAATGTGTCATTATCATTACCGATATTCGATAACTAAATGCTACGATGTGCCTTCAATAAGTTTCCAAACTTTTTTGTGCAGTCGTTTTAAATTGGTGTAGATTATTGAAAATTCAGTATGTTCTGAGATGATTGGCCAATTTTAATGATTTCAAGTTCAAACGAACAGCTACAGCAGGAATTTGAATGCACCCTACTAAAGCCTGATTGTCTGTGCTGGTGAATTTAAAAGAAATTGCAATCTGGACATGAAGGCACTTTAGAAGAACGATATGCAATAAAATTCTGTTTTAAACTTGAAAAAAAAAATGCCACAGAAACATATGGAATGCTTCACACTGGTTTTGGACCATCTTGCATGAATCGCGCATCAGTTTTTGAGTGGCTTAAAAGGTTCAAGGAGAGGCAGGGAGTTATGAGAGGTGTGGGAGGAGTAAGGAAGTCAGAACACCAGAGTTGATTGGCCAAATAAAGAATTTCATAGATGAGGATCGTCGCGTGTCTATAGACAATAAGTGCGCAGTTTAATGTCAGTGTGCGAACTGTACACATGATTATTCGTGAGGAAATAAAGATGCAGAAGATTTGTGTGAAGTTTGGGAGGATATAATGCCCCCCCCCAGGTATTATATCCTCCTTTTTATTGGGATGAGGAGTGTAGTATGTTTGTTCGTAATAGTACTGTCCTTTCAGGCTCGCAAAAATATGCGATCGGAAAGAACATATATTTACTAGCTGTAAATAAAGTAATATTATTTTTGTTAAGAAGATGAGTGTTTGAGCAAAAAATATTGTCTGCATAAATGCTCTCATCTCAGTTGCTATGATGACACACCTGTTAGATCAGCTGTTTTCACGTGGTGTGGATGACCCAGTTTCCATGACAATGGACCTGTGTAAACCGTTGGTTTCTCATGCTAAGTGATGAACACACAACTGCTACTACGATGCTTCTCTTGTATCCAAAATTGAACTCTAAAATAATGAAACTTGTTAATAAAAATTGTAAAAATGCTTTTGTAATTTATTTGCTCCTATTGCATCTTTATACCAGTTTTTTCTTTTTGTTTTGGAAATGACAAACTACGTGGAAAACTGTATAGAAAAGCAAAGCTCTCATGAATAAAAGTTAAAAAAAACAAAACAAAACTATTGGATCCGTTTTGATAGATACATTCTAAAAATGTCATCAAGAAAGTTTTTGTGCAATCTATATATTAATACGATAATGTGTGTTATTTTCTGTCACGCTTACATCCGGGTCGTTTAATTGTTATGTACTTCCATTTCTTGTGATAAATAATTTTATCAACAATTTTTCGTAAGTTTCGGTTTCAGCTGATGGCACCATGAGTAATCTATTTTTTTATAAATGATTTTATCAAGAATTCCTCATAAGTTTTTGTTTCAGTTTCAGCTAATGGCACTCCAATAATCTATTTTTGAAAAATAATTTTATCCCGAATTCTTCATAAGTCTTGGTTTTGGTTTTTATTTTAGCTGATGGCATCTTAGTAATCTATTTTATTTATAAATAATTTTATCAAGAATTCTTCATCAGTTTTGGTTTTGATTATAGCTGAAGGAACTAAATATATATATATAAATTTGGGATTCGGTTTCAATTCAAGCTGATGAACCCAAGTCATAGATATATTTGCGATTTTTTAAATCATAACTTTATAATATATAAAAATCGATAGAACATTAACTCTATAATAATATATACAAAATCTGCAAGAATTAAAATATCATATTTAAGCATATTTACGACCTGGCTACGCCGGGCGTCCCTGCTAGCTTGGATAAATACTTTTGCAGTTTTAACAAAATAGCTACCATAATATCAGAGCGTCTCTATTTATGCTGAATATCTACAGAATGCCAACATTAATATATTATATATGAATCGGTCCCCTGTGGAATTTCCACAGGCCCCGCTACTTTTTAATTAGAATAAGAAAAATTTTTTAGCAGTTTTTGGTAACTGCTTCATTACTATTATAGTGTAGTAACTAACGTAAAGTGATTCGATGTTCAATCTAATACAAAACAGATATTCTAATTAGATTCATTCCATATTATGTATAGTGTAATGAGGTGAAGATTGAGGACTTAGTATTGTGAGGATGATTACTCCTTCTGTGCTGAAATGAATATTCAAAAAGAAAATGGCTGATTCAATTTTAAAAAGAAATTGATGAATGAGTAACATTAAAATTTTTGAAAACATGCATCAGTGTAATGCATTTTGATCAAAATTAGAATAAGGATTCTAGACATAAGGTTTAGTATCATCCTATATTTTAATCTTCATACAATTTAATCATGTTGGCACACTGGTTCTCTATGGATCACCAAAGTTAAGTGATGTTGAGCCTGGTCAATACTAAAATGGGTGACCATTTGAAAATACCAGGTGCTGCATGTATTCTCCGCTTATCTTGGCATTGTTTCCAGTCATCTTGCATTTCTCCTTGCCACTGGAATCAAACAGTGTTGACTCAGGTGTGGTTGAAGATTGTGAAGCAAGTGATGCGCAATCACAGGGCATTATCCATTGTCTCTCAAAACTGAACAGAGGCCATGCCATGAAACCATTGTAAGAAGACATAAAAGCGGTGCAAACCTGTTCTGTTCAGGGAATTAATCTTACCCGTCCTGGAACAGGTATTCTAGTGTGTGTGTGTGTGTGTGTGTGTGTGTATATATATATATGTATGTATGTATGTATATATATATGTGTGTGTGTGTGTGTGTGTGTGTGTGCGCGCAGATACACACGCATAAAAAGGAAATCTCAGTTGGTAATTGGATATGTCAATATCTGAAGTAGATTGTCATGCATAAAAGTTTTGAAGCCATTGCTATTTCCTGTATGGCCAAAAAGTCGACCAGGAATTTGAAAAATAACTCGCGTTTGAAGTGATATTCACTTGTTAGATTTCCTTTTTTTTTTTTTTCTTTTTTTTTTTTTACACCAACCAATTTTTCCTTCTGAAACACTTAAAAAAAAAAAATGAAATGAAAATGTAACTAAAACAAATAAAAATAAAATTATTTTATAAAATTTAAAATAAAATTTTATAAGTTTTAAAATATAAAGAATTTTTTTTTAAATAAAACAACTTTTATAAGGACAGGGTGTCTTCAATAAGTTTCCAGACTTTTTTCGTGTGGGCACTTTTGTTGATAGTACATGAAACTAGTCCCCTTCGTAGTCCTCTCCTCCGGCTGCAATGCATTTGTACTGTTCAAACAACTTCTGGAAAGCCTCTTGGAAGTTCTCTTGTGTGAGCGTATTAATGACCAACGTCACAGCCTCTTTCATCTCCATTGTCTCATGAGGACAGCCTCTAAGGTTTTCCTTGAGCTTAGAGAATAACAAAAACTCACAGGGAAGAAGGTCTAGACTATAGGGAGGGTCTAGATGCCATATTGGTCGAATAGTCTGTGATGAAAGATTTGCATGAAGTCTGGTACCAAACCATTTTTACCTTGACATTTTGGCTAGGATTAAAATACAGTATCTGATTTCAGCATCCCAGCAGCATCAGACTTTGTATTAATACTGTACGTTTGAACTGGAGGTTTTTATGTAAATTATCTCCATTGAAATAAGCTTTCTAAGAAAAGTTAAAAAATGCTATCTTTTTCTTCTTCTTTTTTTTTTTTTTTAAATCGTTTTAATTTTATTAATAATTATAACAATATTATTTATATATCTATAAAAGTGTGTGTGTGTGTGTAGGAGACACTTCTCAACCTAAATACTCAACGAATTTTTGATCTACAGACTTGAAATTTGGTATATAGGCTATTCAGACATGTGGAAAACTTTTTAATTGGTTTTCATTCGGAAAAAAGGTTGCTAAAAGGGTCTAAAATGGAAAAATTGGTATGTAGTGGTTATCGGATTTTTATCTGTTTATGAACAGTTTCACGAGGTTTGAAAATGCTTTTTAAGGATCTTAGCAAGCTGGTCAAATGGTTATTGTACTTGACTCACTGTCTTTGAGGTTTGATTTCAGCTCGAGTATTTTTTTTTTTTTTTTTTTTACTTACAAAAGGTGAACTATTTAGAAAAAAAACATAATACTCATATGCACGTCTCCGTTTCTTTCTGCTTTTTTATTTTATTTTTTTATTTTTTATTTTTTATTTTTTTTTGTACTCCATTTTTTTTATAAAGGAATTTAATATTATGTTTAATACCGGGAAACGCTGGGTACACCTTTTAGTTATCGATAAAACTATTGCATATAATATATATATATATATATATAGAGAGAGAGAGAGAGAGAAATAACACAAATTAGAGATGTACATCACAGAACATTAAAATGCCATAAACTTATTACATGAATATGCAAATGAAGAATACCTATTTCAATTTATGGCTGTTTGAAGATTATATATACGGTATTTCAAAAGATATGGTATCATAGAATAAAATAAGCACAAAATGTTTTGATTTGAATGTAGTTAGATTAGATGGACAAAGAACTTTTGCATTAATTCATTTAGATTATCATTAATGCTATTAAATAGCACCTTCTTTCCAGTGTTTGTGTACATACACAATTAAAATTCCCTCCGTCGTAGCCAAAATGTTCTCCGTACAACAAAAAAAAAAAATTAAAATTGGCTAGTCAGAATCAAAAATTTGATATTTGAGCTTAAATGCTATCCAGGTCCAATTTTAAAAATCTCTTGATAACTTTTTATGTTAGTACATGTACACTCGCACATGAAGGCAATTATAATTTGTAGATACGTTATGTGGATGGTTTCTCTTTTCCACTTGGAATTTTAATTTCCGAGAAAGATCCGTATCTTTCATCTTACTTTAACTGGAATTTATATATCGATAAATAATGAGCCTCACCTGTGATGAATTAGGGCCTTATATTTGATACTAACCTCAACGTGAATGGTCGTCGTGTTATCCTGATAAAAGTTAAGTAGTAGAATCTCGTTACTGTCTTGACTTTCATGAAGGCAGCAACCAAGATGAAGAATTCGAAATCTAACTTGATACCAAGTGGGTTGGATGATACTGTATGGAATTGGTGTAATGTTTTCTTTTATGACAATCTTTGGTATTCTTGAAGTAGGTTCGCTCTTTTATTGCGAATGGTATTTCCTGTACTTTATCTCAGACATTTTTTTTTTTTTACATTGTGAAAGATGTATTTTCCTAAAAGCAGTTTATAACCCCCCCCCCCAATAGAACGAAATGTATGTTTAGATGTTTGTATATAGTAGACTTGGAAACTAATTAATTGATCATTATGAATTTTTGGTCCCCCGATTTATCGGAGAGGGACCCATGTTTTCAGTGCCGTCCGTGCGTCCATTAGTCCGGACTATTATTAGATAACCGTTGATTAGTTTTTCCTGAAATTTTGCCACAAATTGTATTTCATTAAATAGATGTGCACAGTAAAAAAATCTTTTTTACATAAGTTTCTATTGTGCCCCCAGGGGCTCAAAAGAGGTCTAAAATGCCCCAAAATGACACATTTTGCCCTATAACTTTTGATCCATACATTAGATTTTTTAGAAACTTGGCCAAAATGTGGAGCCCATTGTTAATATAAATCCAGTATGAGTGATCATGGCAAAATTCTGGTTTGTGTCCCCGGGGACTTTCAGTGCTAAAAATGCGTCTTTTTGTGGCACTTTTTTGATATTTCTCAAAAACTTGATATGTCTGCATATATAGTGGTTTTTCAGTAGTCAACTCAAATATACATGTTATGGCTTGAAACTGCACCGTTATCCATTTACACTGGAATTCGGTGTCCCCAGGGGCTAAAAAAGGGTCACAAACGCCCCAAAATAGCCAAAAATGACACTTTTTGCTTCATAGCGTTTGATCCATCCATTAGATTTTCCTGAAACTTGGCCAAAATGTGGAGGCCATTGTTCTTAATATAAATTCAGTATGGATGACCCTGGCAAAATTCTGGTTCACATTCCTCTGGGACTTTTAGGACTAAAAAAAAAAAATGTCTTTTTGTGGCTCTTTTTTCATATTACTCAAGAACTTGATATGTATGTCTATATAGTAGTTTTCCATGGTGCTGAATTCAAATATACATGTCTTATGAAACTGCATCGTTTACCCATTTTTGCTGAGATTTGGCATTCCCAGGAGCTCAAAGGGGGTCACAAATGCCCCAAAATTGCAAAAAATGACACTTTTTACCCCATAACTTTTGCACCATCCATTAGATTTTTCTGAAACTTGGCAAAAATGTGAAGGCAACGTTGGCCGTTCACACTTCTCACATTCATCATTTCTTCATTATTTTTTGTGGCGTCATCTCACATGCAGCCCATGATGAACACTACTTTTTTATGCATAGTGATAATGCTTCTAATATTGTTTCGCTCTGTTGGCATAGAACACTATTTTAAGGTTTTGCTTCATGATAAAGTACATTTTTTTTTTTTTTTTATGCATGTGTGTATACTAGTGATGGGATAATTCCAATATTTTTCCTGATCCGAATACAATTACCAATTCCAATTCTTTTTATAGTTCTAAATATATAATATTTTTGTGTGCTGAGGAGGGGGTGGATTATCGCAAAAATCCATGTAAAATGAATACTTTCGCAAATGTAAAACGACATTTGTGACTGTGATTTCTAGATTTTAGTTTTATTGGTAGTTCGAAATCAATATTTATGTAACGATTAATACAAACCGTGAAAAGATAAGTTTAAAAAACAATTAAAAAAAAAGAATCGTTTTGGGCATCGGAAAATAGGCATCCATTTTTTCGATAGATTCTTACATATTTCGATTTCTTTGATTCCAAATTAATCTTTCAAACCCTAGTGTGTGTGTGTGTGTACAATATAATTATGTTGCCAAAGTGTAAATCTTTAACAAAGCAAAACTTACCAAGATAAAAGCTCAACACTGTTAAGAGGAGCAAACAACAATATTAAATTAAAGATTAGGAATAAGTTATATATAACTTCATTATATCATCAGAACAATAAGGAAAGTTAAGGGGAAATTTAAGAAAAAAAAAACTCTTTAGGCCATAACATTTTGAAGCTAAATGCTTCTTATCAAAAGAGAAGGCCAGAATTATACAAATCTAGAAAAAAAAAAGAAACTGGCTTAATGCCGTTTAGAAATGCGAATGAAGGAATAAGATAAAATGGTAAATAGTAATTAAAAGAAGGTACAACATATAAGGGTTAGGGTTAGGTTATATAAGGGTAGGTGGGAAGGGTAGTATATATTATGGCTCTACAGACAAATGTATCTTTTAGTTTAACTTTGATAACTAAATATTTTTGTTTATTACCCAAATAGAATAGTTATGAGCCAAACCAATATGATTTTTGGAATATGACATCTTCATTCCGTGAAGAGTATGTACATCATAATGATATTTCTGTATTATTTTTTTAAATAAGTGTAATTCTAAAAATGCACCCAATTTTATGTTGAGGCGTGCAGGTATAAACATTTGAATTTCTTCAAATGTTTTTTTTTTTTTTTTTAACGGCCTTTATTAAAAAAAAATTATTGTGTAAATAATTTGACTTTATTCGTTTTATTAAAATTAAAAAATAAGACTGAAAAGACATTTTTCACTCAGTAATGAGCTTTTGAAGATTCAGTGAAAAAACACAATCACCAAAAGATAAGCGTTTTATTATTTCTAGCCACCCCCTTGGAAAAATCACTCGCAAATGCGACTGTTTAACTCGAAACGTAAACCCCTGTATATGTATTTTTTTGGTTTTTGTACTATTACCTACTCGGTGTGTTAATGTGATTATATTGTATTCTAACTCTGTACTATATATCCTTGGATGCCTTACTGTACTGGTAGCTACAGTTCATAAACCACTTGTACAAATTCTCAATGGATTATTGACATTGCACGCAGAAACACTGTCGTACAATTTTAGAGACCTCGAAACAAAATGGCCAGACACATTCTCCAAATACATTCTCGAAACTACTTTGCAAGATTTAACGTTTAAAACCTAGCAGACGACATCAGAGTAAAGATGGATGCTGTTTGTACACTTGATGTTGCTTTCTATATAGTTTCATAGATAATCTATATATCTATAAAAGTGAGGACACTTCTCAACCTATATACTCAAATTTTTGATCTGCGGACTTGAAATTCGGTATATAGGGTATTCGGACATGTGGAAAACTTTTTAATTAGTTTTCATCCGGAAAAATCAGCTGATAAGGGGGGGGGGTTCAAAATTGAAAAATTGGTAACGGGGGGTGGGGTATTGGATTTTTATCTGTTTAACTGTTTCACGAAGTTTGAAAACTCTTTGCAAAGATTGTGTCAAACTGGTCTAATGGTTATTGTACTCGACTCCCTTTCCTTAGGTTTTAGTTTCAACCTCAGCTTGAGTATTTTCTTTTTTATTGACAAGACGTGAACTTTTTAGAAAAAACATAATACTCGCATGCACATGTCTCGATTTCTTTCCATTTTTTTTTTGTTCGTTCTTTTTAAAGGAATTTAACCTTGCGTTTAATACAAGGCAATGTTGGGTGCATCTTCTAGTGTGTATGTATGTATATATATATATATATATATATATATATATATATATATACTTGTTTATTTTTATATAAACATGCTCACATCCCGCTGCTACAAATAGCCACTTGTTTCAATCAAACAACAGATATCATCAGGCAGCGACTTGACTATTCAAAAGTTCAATGAATAATGGATTTTTATTTTGGGTAGGAGGAACTCTTTAAAAGTTGGAGTTAAAAAACTTAAAACACAGAACTTTAATTATAAGATGTAAAGAGGGAGGGGCAATTTAAATAAAGTTAAAAGATAAGGGAGAGAGAGTGATTAAGAAGAGAAAAAAAAAGAAATAGAGAAAGAAATAGAGAAAGAAAATAGAGAGAAATATATATATATATATATATATATATATATAATATGGAGAAAAAAAGAAAAGATATAAATGGTTATTATAAAGAAAATAAGGACTAGAAAGGAAAGAATGATGAGATATAGTTAAAGAGAGAAAGTAAGAATTTGACAGTATATAGAAAAAGAAAAAGATCTGCGTGTCAACCAATTTATGAACAATTATACAATTCAGTAATGAAACATGTTATTACAAATACAAACAGAAGATACAATCCAAGCGTTAGAAATTAACATGCCAAAAAACACAGCGAATGTATCCGGCCAACATATTTATCATCTCACATACGTCCACGAGTAATATCAACGCAGTTCAAACATACGTCTACAATTAATTAAGCCTTTTATACTAAATGATATAAGTTTAAAGTTTTCGCGTTTTTATTAGATAAATATATAAATAAAAGAAAAAAATAATGATAAAACAATATTAAAATTATTATTAATATTAATAATAATAGTAATAATAATAATAAAAACAGAATAAAATTAATATTTATTATCTTTTTAATATAACATATTTACCCATAAGAGGGGATTAAATAAATTAAATAGGACTAATAATTATAAATAAAAATCTACTAATATTTATGTATATAAAAAGAATACAATACATATATATATAAACATATATATATATATATATATATATATATATATATATATATGCATATAAGTAAAGGTGTAACTATACTATTAAGTTGAAAGTTTAAGCTATTTAAGTATAGATATAAAGTCATATTAAATCACAAATTAATACATTCAAGACAGTATTACTAATAACACAGATACAAGTACACTTACATATAAATATATAAATATATTCAGGCAAAAGAAGTAATTAAATCAACGAAATACTCAAAAGTAGCGACACACAGGTAGATAGTACCCAAATTAAAAATAATAAAATACATATGTATATACCAACAGAGAACCAACAGACATACAAATAAACATATATATACATATATAATTTTATGTATACACATACATACAAAAAATACACAAATATATGCACACAGTCATATACTAATATACAACAACGCACACACACACATATATGTACGCACACATAAATATGTATAATTTACATAAACTATATATATAGAAATACATATGAATACAAATTATTTGGCAAGAGTACAGATAGATGCATACACACATAAAAGCATACAAATGGATTGAATAAACATGGGAGGGTATACAAAATAATATAGAAATATATAAATCTAAGTACACACGGTCATAAAGTAAATACATAGACACATAGACACACAGGTATATAAGATAGGGGAAGTAAAGAATGAAATCAGGCGAGGAGAAAGTATATTAATAGTATTTTAATAAATTATAGAAATCAGTGACAATTTTAAATTTATTTAAATTTTATATCTAAACTAAATTACTTAAAAGATGGTTTTTATAATGTTTGCAATTAATTGAATTTTCGTGCTTCTTATTTAATAATTTATCTCTTTCTCTAAAAGTAAGTATAAATAATTTCTCATAAAGACATAGGTAGCAAGGTGAGTTTAAAGATGAACAGGTTTTAGCTTTCTTTAAAATTTTCCAATTTACTATTGGGGAGTAACCTTGCTCTACTAGTTCATTGTAATATTTAGACAAGGAAGTTCTATTTTTGTACTCATTATTTTCAAAAGAGCACTTGTGACCGGTAAATCTTTCTTTAAAATTGTTTTTTTTTTCTCTTCTTAATCACTCTCTCTCCATTATAATCTTTTAACTTTATTTAAATTGCCCCTCCCTCTTTACATCTTATAATTAAAGTTCTGTGTTTTAAGTTTTTTAACTCCAACTTTTAAAGAGTTCCTCCTACCTAAAATAAAAATCCATTATTCATTGAACTTTTGAATAGTCAAGTCGCTGCCTGATGATATCTGTTGTTTGATTGAAACAAGTGGCTATTTGTAGCAGCGGGATGTGAGCATGTTTATATAACAATAAACAAGTATTATCAGCTCTTTTTATTGAGCACTATCTAACAACCTCGTTGAATTCATTAGTCCATTACTTTTGAATATAAAAAAAACCGAGTATATATATATATATATATATATATTAATGGACATATCGATATTTGTCTAAAGTTTGTTTTCCACGACCCTTTAATTGTTTTCAAACTTTGCATCCCCGATTCCACATCTTTGCCTGTAGTCAAAGCCTTCTTCATAGTTTCATCGGAATTGTTGAAGAACCAATCGCGAACATTATTATGCAAATATTCACTTCAATGGATTTTGCTAGCCTCGTTCTCGTCCGAAATCTCAAATGCTGTTAATGTGATTGTCATGCTTTCTTGATGCAGACCCCCCCCCTCCCAGGGCGTTCTTATAAGTAAATAATCAATATCTATCGAGATTGGTTTTCAGCGCAAACGAATTGAGATGCATGCAGATGTTTTGTATTGTCTGATTAGATTTCCGTGTATCAATAATGCATCGTAATTGCTTACTGGCAATCTTGCAGTATAGTAAACCGCACAGAAATTAAAAAAAAACAAACAAACAAAAAAAAAAACTTTTAACAAACGTATTAAAATTTAATTTCCTACCGACTTGTATACTTTCAAATTGTGGAAACTGTAAGACTTATTATTTCTGAATTTATTATCATTAAGTTGATTTTTGGAAATAAGGTATGATTATGAATATCTCCAGTATCAAGTAATCCTTATGTACTGTGAAATTTACTTGATGTATGAAAACCAAAGAGGGGAGATATAACATATGAGAAATATTTGCTGTTATTTCAGATCATTTGAAACCATAGTTTTAGTCTCCCCTCAATCAATGGCCAGAGGTTTTGGGGAAATATTGGATATTTTGTAATTTATATGCAAAATTAGGTAAACAAATGACTGATTGAAACATTTTATGGCTGTAAAATGTGCCAAAAATAGGCTCTGGATGATCCCCTTAATGTGTGACCTTAAGGGAAAATGTCACATAGCTCACTACACAATTCAGGTCATTACCTTTCCAATGAGCATTCATTTGTTAAATTTTGATCAATAGTCACTGAGATTTGGAAGTTATAAAATTGCCAAAAAAAGGTGGTATATATATATATATATATATATATATATATATATATATATATACAGTGATGATCATATTTATTGGCACGGTAAAATAAAAGTTAAATTTTGTCTAATAAATTCTAAAAAAGGGATTAAATTAAAGAAAATAACAAAGTATATTATGTATTTTTAACTGGCCTTTCCGATGCAGCAATCGGATTTTAGAAAAAATAAATAACAAAGGAACAACAAACATAATTGCAAAAAACCCTTGTTCAAAATTATTGGCACGATTTATTTAATAATCAATTGTATAGCCTTTGGCCTTGATTACCTTCCTCAGTTGCTTTTCATAGTTTACAACCAAGTTGTTGCACTCTTCAGTAGTAATTTTAGCCCACTCTTCCTGACAATAATCCTCCAATTGAATAAGATTCTTAGGCTTCCTTTGCATTACCCTCAATTTTAATGTTCTCCATAAATTTTCAATTGGATTAAGGTCTGGGCTTTGTGATGGCCACTCCAAAACATTAATATGATTGTCCTCAAGCCATTTCTTAGTCAGTTTAGCCGAATGCTTTGGGTCATTATCTTGCATGAACCACCAACGACGACCAAGTGAGAGCTCTTTAGCAGTCTTTCAGGTTTTCATCCAATATTTTAACATAATCTTCCTTTTTTATGCTACCTGTGACCTTAACAAGTCGCCCTGGTCCAGAGGCAGCAAAGGATCCCCAAAACATGAAACTGCCTCCACCGTGCTTCACTGTGGGTATGGTGTTCTTAGGCAGGAAAGCTTCGCCAGATTTTCTGTAAATATAAGACACTTTATTATGGCCAAATAACTCTATTTTCGTTTCGTCAGTCCATAGAACACGTTTCCAGAATGCAACATCTTTATCAATATGACGTTTTGCAAAGGCTAGCCTTGCTTTCAGGTGCATAGGCTTCAATAAGGGAGTCTTTCTCGGACGACATGCTTTTAAACCAGCTCTCTTCAAAACTCTACCAACTGTATGTCGAGATACATTCACTCCAGAGGTGCTCTGTTCATCAACAATGTCCCCAACAGAGATCCTTGGGTTTTGTTTTACTTGTCGAACAATTTTCCGTTCATCTCTTGGGGAAAGAATCCTTTTTCTCCCTCTACCCTCTAAACTCATAACGTGGCCTTGCGATTTGAACTTGTTTATTATGGCTCTAACAGTGGATTTGGGAAGGTTTAGCTTCTTTGAAATCTTATCATAGCCCTCCCCATTGGTATGGCATGCTACAACAAGCTTCCTGACGTCTTCGCTGTGTTCCTTAGTTTTAACCATGGCGATTGAAAATTATAATTTAGTCACTTATAATAGTTTAAATAAATCGCTATCTAAAAATTATCTGAAAAAAATTATTCACTGAATTAGCGTTAAACAAGCATAATATGGCTATAAAAAAGTTAAGAAAGCACGTAAACCGGAAATTGATTGATATTATACTGATACTAAAAGAAAAACAAAGCCGTGCCAATAATTTTGAACAAGGGTTTTTTGCAATTATGTTTGTTGTTCCTTTGTTATTTATTTTTTCTAAAATCCGATTGCTGCATCGGAAAGGCCAGTTAAAAATACATAATATACTTTGTTATTTTCTTTAATTTAATCCCTTTTTTAGAATTTATTAGACAAAATTTAACTTTTATTTTACCGTGCCAATAAATATGATCATCACTGTATATATATATATATATATATATATATATGCGCGCACACACACATAGCCAAATGCAATCTTGAAATGCTCATATCTTTGGTTCTATGGGACGAAACTACATGAAAATTTGCAGCCTTTTTGAAGATTATGATTAAAGTTTTGACAATTGGTAAAAAAGAACCTATATTTTCAAACCATTAAAATATGCCCAAATTTGCCTACATTTGTGTATATAGTTTTATGGCAAGCCAGCTTTAGTTTTTGCTGCTTTGGGATGAATTTTGCTTAGGGGTTTTTTTTTTTTTTTTTTTTTGCTTGGTTGTCTCCTCTGGGGCCTTGTCAAGCAACTAATACACACATGCACACACATTTCATAAATTTCACTATGATAGAAATCCTGATTCATAAACACAAAACAATAGTTTTTTTCTCATTATAAGCAGGTGTGGATTAAGCCATGACCTGTTTTTACACGGATGTCAACTTAAGGACTTTATTAAAAAAAAAAAAAAGAAAAAAAGTATATTAAGTTTTACAGCATTAACACATTTACTTATCTTTTGAAACAACTTGAGTGTTCACAATTTTAATTGAAGGAATTAACCCCCGAACCCTCTCATGATCATTTTAATCCTTCCTCTCTGTTAGTACACGTCTATTAATTTTGAGAGAAGGAAGCATTTGGTTGATTACTTATTGCTTGAGGATAAAATCATAGCCGTTTTTTAATCCACTTCTTACCCCCCCCCCCCTTCATGTATAATCTCCTTTGATTTGCAGATTAATGCAGCTCATTCCTCTTAAAGGGATTAGATGATTTAGGTGAGATTGTCTTTACTTTAATTGCAATCAAGTGACACTGAACAGAACATTAATTGTGGCATTTCTTTGTCAGAATAAATCCTCTATGATGTGTCTTAGTACAAAAGAATCTATGATGTGTCTTAGTACAAAAGAATCTATGATGTGTCTTAGTACAAAAGGATCTATGATGTGTCTTAGTACAAAAGGATCTATGATGTGTCTTAGTACAAAAGGATCTATGATGTGTCTTGGTACAAGAGGAATATGATGCGGTGTCTAGGTGCGCGGGGCTCTGTGACACGTCTAGGAGGGCGGGGATCTGTGATGCGTCTAGGTGCGCGAGGATCTGTGACATAAGTTTGTATATTATGGGTCCTGTTTTATTTTAATGTGTGACATCACCCTGTTTTTTTAAATCATTTATGATATCAAAGGATCTTCCCATGTGTTCTAGTTTTAGCATTCTGCTTCCTGACCAATTGAGCTGAACTAAATAGAGATCAGTAGCAAGAGAATTGATATATGAGCAGATTGGGATGTTCTGTTGTGCTTAGATGGGTAAGTTCATTCTGTGTGTTTTGATTGGTTACTAGTGTATGAGTGAACGTCCTATCAACGTTGTGTGGGTATCATTTTGATGCAATAAAAATCATCCATTTGTTACATTACAATGTTATATAATGTGAATGGAAAAGTTTTAGTGACACCTAGGGTGACTTCAGTAAAATGGAAATCTGTGAAATCAAGTGTCACTGAGAAGGGAGGGGCATAATTTTTACTTTTCCTGGTGACACTTTAAATAAAACGTATATGTAAAGGATGATTTGGGTTGGGGTGTTCAATCTAGGTAGGGTTAACAAGGCAAGTTATCTGTCCTTTTCTCTCTGTAACCCCTTTCTATGGTTTACTTTTTCTTTGCGTGTCTTAGAAGCATGTGATCATACAACGGTTTCCCACCTTTTTGCAAGATCTTCCAAGCTGCACCGGTAGAAGGCAGATAAGGCAGTGTTGAAACATACGGTTCTCCTATTCACATTCGCAAATGGTTGGGTCATACCAACTGTTGATCACTCCCGATTCTTGTTCTTGGGCATTTGAGTGTTTTCCACTGGAGCTAGGATGCTTCTGCACCGGGGAAAGAAGGCCTCAGAAAGGTATGATTCCCATGTCAGTAAGAGGGTGTATTCCCTAGCTATCTGGACTTCCTATGTTGTTAGAGGTTTAACATGGCCGAGGAAGCTTCGCCTCTTTGGTCGTTGGATTATCCATGGAGGAGATGGTGTTCATCACTGATAGTTTCTATGTTGTTTATTCAGCTGGCAACTTCCCGTCTCTCATCTACTTTCCTCTGATTAATAAACCTTAAAAACTAAATATCGACTTTCAAGTGATTGAAAGCCTAGGTTTCCACTGATGACACAAGTTTATAATGATTTCTACACACCTTAGTAAGTGAACGCATAATAAAAAAATTTTCTTATGTCTTTCTGTTTTACTGGATGACACCATCTCTTTGATGTCATCAACTGTGCATAGGGTTACAAGCATACAAGATTCGCAGAGTTTTACTTTTCTATACTGCTATATTAGATATTGGTATTAGGATCTACAAATTCATCTTTTAGTTGACCTTTTACAACTAAATATTTTCGTTTTCTAGACAAATAGAAAAGTTACTAGCCAAACCCATGGCATTTTTGGAATATGACATCTTTGTTCCGTGGCAAGTACATTCAGCATAAAGAATTTTTTTTTTTTTTTTTTTTTTTTTACATAAGTGTGATTCTAAATATGTGCCGAATTTTATGTTAAAATTTAAAGGTATAAACATTTCGATTTCTTCAGATGTTTTTAAAATAGCCTTCTTAAAAAAAAAAAATTATATTATTCTATTAAACTTTTATTGTTTAAATAATTTATTTTTTCTTGTTTTATTTAAAAAAAAAAAAAGAAAAAAAAAAGGGTGGTGGTGGTGGTGGTGAAAAGACATTTTTCATCCAGAATGTGCTTTGGAAGAGTGTTAGTAAAAAAACAAAAAAAAAAAAAACAACAACAAAAAAACAATCACCAATAGATGAGCATTTTATTAGTTTTACCACTTGGAAAAGTCACTTGCAAATGCAACTATTTCACTTGCAATGTAAATCCCTGTATGAAGCACCCGTAAAAACTTCTGGATACTTTCAAATTTACTTTTTCTATTTGAATCGTTAATAAGTAATGATGGATTTCCAATTTCGATACAATTACTGATTCTGTATTCCTGATTCTGATACAATTACAGATATCGATTTAAAAAAAAAAAAAAAATCTCTAAATGCTCACTTGCCACGTAAAGTTTTGTAGTAAATGATGCCTAAATCAATTTCTTTGCTATAATTAATTTCTGGCCATACATTAACACATTTCAAAGAATTTCTGACATTACTGACCAGTTCAACCCTTTAGGGTCAGTTTTTACCAAAATCTGACCATCAGTCCATTTTTGACTTGTTCTTCTTCAGTTTGAGATATCTTCCTGATCAATTCTAGTATGTCTACCATTCCAGGCTTTACCTTCTCACCCTTTGAAAGTGATTATTTTATTGCTAATCACCTGAGGCACACCTACCATGAAATACCGCCATGGCTACCCAGACAATTTGTTTGGCCAAAGTGCTCATTTTCTCGGATACTGGTTTCAGATTCCACTTCCTTACCTTATGTCGTATCTTTCTGACATGGAAGGGAGATAATCCAAACTAACCATAAGCGGATTACCACTATTACTAAAAGAAGAGTTCATTAAGCTTGTGTGTACAGTGATGATTTATGGAAGTTAAATCTCGCTAGCTAGAGTTGAGGATATGCATTGCATGAAAAGAAATGTTATGAGAATGATATAATGGATCTATAATGTTAGTCTTAACGGTACTGGTGCATATTGTAAACCAGACACTTACCTGGGTGAATTTTCAGCTCCCTACGATCTTTCAATCAGAAAATACTCAAAGAAATGACATCACAAAATTGTCACCCAGGCGTCGCATTATGCGACTTACGGCAAAACAAAAAATGCTCTAAATCAGAAACCGCTTGGAGTTACGTGCTCAAATTTTCAGGATTTCTTTGTTCCTTTATTGTTTATCTACAGCAAACTACAGCCAGATCTGTGAATATGGGTGTCAAGTCCTGGATGATTGGACAGGGAATAACCCACGTATCTCCACGTTCGCTTGGCTTTAATAGAAACATGACGTCAACAGCCAGATTCGCCGATAAAATCATAACGCTACGTAAAAGAAAATCGCAAAATGAATAAATGTAAAATGAAGGGGGGACCCCCCCCCCCCCAAAAAAAAAACCAACCTACCATAATTTGGTGTTTTTATTATTCATTTAAAAAAAAAAAAAAAAATAAATAACTGTCAAGAAAAGGTTAGAAGAAGCAAAAATTAATTTTTTTGAGTCCAGCAATTTTAAGGAACCGTTTAAAAAAAAAAAAAAAAAGGTCCAAAGAAATATATTTTTTGTTTTTATTATAAAATCATTGTAATTCAGCGTGCCACATCGCATTGTGATGAGCTGATCGGCATGTTACATCTGACAACAGCTAAACCCGACCTGTTGCTTGGAATAATCAGGCTGTTGATGTCCTGTTTCAGCTAAAGGAAGCGAACGCTGATACCTCTGGTTCACAATATATACCAGTACCGTCTTAACATCAGATGGTGATTGAATCTGGACAGTATAGGGAGATGTGTATCGAATAGGAGACTTTGTTGGTTTGATCACATTGAAAGAATGAAAATAGATGTAAAAAAAAGTTGATGCAGGGGAAGGTTGATGAAGATTTTGGAGGAAGTAATAAGGATGGATGTGAGAGGAAGAGGTTGAATACTTTGCAAAGACTTTCATTTGTGGAACACATTGCTAAGAGACTGCTTCCATGCTGATTACTACTTGGTCGTCTTCAAAGCAATATTAACAGATATTTGTTAAAAACTGACCCATAAATAACATGTTCATAGCATTAATCAATGTCAGTACTGCCATAGTTTTCCTCATCTTCCAGTTGAAAAGAATTTCAGTCTCATTAAGCGTTATCCTCAAGTGAGTCCTAGTCTTGATAGGCAGTGACTCCATAATAATGATAAAAAAAATGTACAAACTGGAAAACTTTCCTGCTATGGTTTCATAACAGATACCACACTACTTCCATCTAAAAAAAATAAAAATGCGCATGAAATTAATGTTGGAACGATTAATCAGAATTAGGGACTGGAAAAATGAGAACATTTTGGGGTATCAGAATCGGAAAAGTTGGTGTCTATTTTTCAACGCCAAAAACCATTCATTTAATTATTTTTTTAAATTTGATTTTGGTTTTAGAAAAATTTTCCATTGCTTGTAGTAATAAATAGTTACTGATTTTAAATTACCACTAAAACTAAAATCTTGAGATCATCCCGTCCCACAAGTGTTTGAGAAAGTATATGCACATTTAAGACGTGTTTTTACGGTAATCAGGACAAAATAACAATTTTATAGTTAAATATTTAAAGATTTATAAAGAATCTGAGTTGAGAATTTAGTACAGACTCGAGGTGGGGGAAATATAGGAACCATCGCATCACTATCTGAAAGCATAGTCATATGGAGAACAATCTTTCAATGTGACCAAACCATCAAAGCCTCTTGTTCTATACACATCTTCCTATACTGTCCAGATTTTAATCTTCCTCTGACGTCATCAGATGTAAGTCTGTCTTATACATGAATAGCATGTAAGTACAATTGATCAATGTCAGTACTCCCATAGTTTTCCTCACTTTCCAGCTGACAAACATTTTCGTCTCATTAACCCTTACACTCAAGTAGCTCATAACTTTTGTAAGTGGTTACTCAATAGTTAAAAAAAAAAAAAAAAAAAAAAAAAAAAAAATTAAGCGTGAGGATCAAAAAGCTATTTAGGACGCATGGCCGGTCAAGAATCTAACAATGGACCTGGAGATTGAATTAGACTGGGAAATCTATTAGAAACCAACAATCCCTAACCTGATTGATATGGGTGGAGTCTTTTAATTTTCATTTGTTTTTCTCATTGCTTAACTTTTTTTTTTTTTTTTTAACCTAGTGCTATTGGGCTGTCTGAAGATATTGGTTTCTTGGCTTAAAATCATGGCTACCGATGTATCTCGGGGCCGTGCTAAAATACACTAAACATCGATGTTATTGAGTTTTTTTCCTTTCCTTTTGCAAAACTCAATCATGTTCTGCGAAGCCAAAAGAACAAATTTTTCTCTACAAAGCAACCAAACCAAACCAAACATAAATAAATACTTGAATATAAAATGAACTTGAAGCATAAACACTTTTACCAAAAAATGACTGAATTCAGCATTACATGACCTAAAAACGGATTGATATTCCGTAAAACAAAACAATCACAGAAAACGAACAAGTTTTTAGACTTTTTTTTAATTTAAGTTGGTTCTTCTAAAAAGTCTGGCAACCATGCAACTCGGTTCAAGGTTGGTGATGATCACAAAGTTAAATCACTGAACACTTTTAGACGATGAACACGTGCAGAATCTAAATGAATAAATGCAAAAAAAAAAAAAAAAAATTATTTCATTTATAACTCTTACATTATCATCTAAATGGGTTACTCTTATTTAAATTATTAATCTATATCCACTTTTATATAAAAGTCAGTTTGTGTGTGTGTGAGTTCCTTCCTCATGGGTTCTGAAACGGCTGAGATTATCTTTTTGCAAATTTCACACAAACGTAATTTATATGTCTGGCAGTGTTCTTAGATATGTTTTGTACAGAAATTGATCCAGTAAGTATCGAAAATCTAAAAAAAATCCTATCTTAAAAATAGCTTTTCTCTTATAGATAAAAAGAATAATTTTTACAGGGGAATATTTTACATTACACCGACCAAAAGAGATAATAAAATCTTAGCAAATCATTTCTTAAAAACAAAAAAAATAAAAAATTTATCATAATCTAGAGATATCGCTTAGTGGTAGAGCATTCAACTACAGATCGAATGATCCCCTGTTCAAGCCCGGGTGTACCTCACCATTTTATTTTAATTTCTTATTAATCAGTTCAATTTATGATAAAAGGTTCCATTTAAAATCGCCGCAAATCATTTCTTTGTTTGCATATTTTAAAATTAAACATTAATCAGAAGTGACTTTTCCAGGGCAGTCGTCGTCAAGCTCAAATGTGATATTGTAAAAAAAACACAGGAAATTTAATGAACGACATTATCATTATTATTTAAAATGTTTTTTGCAAATCCACTGGGCAAACTATTCCTTATAATATATAATAGAGGATTGATCTATAATTTATATGCAATCTGCATAAATTAAAATATCATATTTAAGTGTATTGTACGACTGGGCAATGCTGAGCTGCCCGCTCGTATAAAAGTGAGAATGTGTGAGAGAGGACACTTCTCAACCTATATACAAATTTTTGATCTACAGACTTGAAATTTGGTATATAGGGTATTCAGACATGTGGAAAACTTTTTAATTGTTTTTTTATCAGGAAAAAAGGGACTGCTAAGGGATCAAAATTGAAAAATTGGTGCTTGGCGATCATGGGATATTTATCTGTTTGTCGGCTGTTTCATGACTGCACATGCATGAATCATTCACATTACTAAGAATAAGTGGGTTTGAAAACACTTTGTAAAGATCTTGGCAACCTGGCCTAATGATTATCGTACTTTACTCCCTGACTTTAGGCTATGGTTTTGATCTCAGCTCGAGTATTTTATTTTTGCTTACAATAGTGAACTGTTTAGAAAAAACATAATACTTGCCTGCATATGCCGCAGTTTCTTTCAGGGTTTTCTTTTTTTTACTTAAGGAATTTAACGTTATGTTTAATACTGGGCAATGCCGGGTACATCTAATACAATAAAATTTAGAAACAATAAATGTTCCTATTTACAATGCCTCCCCACGGGACAGAGTTAGACACTAGGGTCGTTTTTTAGATTTAAAAAAAAAAAAACCTTTAAAAAAAAAAATGCATACACAAACACACAGACAAGTTTTTACAAATTGTATATAGTTTTTTTTTTTTTTTTATTCTTAACGTTGGGGATTTATTAGTTAGATTAGGATCCATAGAGTGAATGAGGTATTTTGGTAAATGATGCCAGTCAAGAGTAAGACTCCAAAGTCTTTACTACTCGCTTTTCTCACTTTAGTCACAAAGACCCTGTACCCTTCCCCTCCCCAATTTCTTATGGACCCTGTGCCTAATTTTGTTGTGAATAATAATATTGTTTTGTTCAATTTTAATATTGTATAATTCATGTTTTTTATCAGCAATAAAATCTATAAGATCAAAGTGTAGTATCTGTTCTTACTACATGCTGTACTTATGTTTGTAACTTTGTGATATAAAGGGGAGGCTCACTTTTCTGTATTAATTTAATGTAAAATGTTTATTTTGGACGTAAAAAAATTAATAAATGAATAAATATATATATATATACACACACACACACATAAACACATTAATACCCTGGTTCTCGTGAGAACAACAAAGTTAATAAAGATGAGCCTGGCCAGTATCACATAGTTAACTATTTGGGAATGCTATGTTCTGTATGTATGGCGCCAAGAAAAGACCATATGTGGGGGCATCTCCACATATAAGACCTTGGTCAATGTAGAGGCAACCCTTCATACCAATTGTCTCTATCCAGCTCCCCTACTCCTCGGGGAGTTGGTCCCCATTTCCCCTTCACTCCTCACATTAAAAATCGGCCTTGTGCCTAATTTGCTCGATGAGGGAGCAAATAAATACCCTTTTCCTGGCCTTTTGGGCAAGATCAAAGTGTAGTCTATGCCTTACAACATGCTGTACTTATGTTTGTAACTTTTTGATATAAAGTGGGGGATCAGTTTTTTGTATTAATTTAATGTCAAATGATCACCCTTTTTACAACCAGTCAGTCTCAAAGCCATTCAAGTCATTTTCCAGATCATTCAAGTTGTTTTTGAAGGATTCCACTTATTTTTTAAGCATTCAAGTCATTCTTAAGGTCATTCAATTCATCCTTAAGTTCATTAAAGTCATTCTAAGTCATTTACTTTTTATTTAAGTCATTTCAGCCCATTTTTCAGTCATTTTAGTTTATCTTTAAAAATTTCATGTCAATCCTACATTCACGCATTCATTCATTACACGAGAGCATGTGACTAATGGCTATCGGCCTTGTTTTTGTTATATATGCACTAATTCAATATATAAAGATGATTGGATAGGTTTTAAAATGTTGGACATAAATCGCATTTAAGTTGATAAATCTATCTTTTATTTTAACTAGCCAATTTTTGTTTATCATTGTTATACCATATTATTGGCACAATAAATCTTTTTCACAGGTTATAAAATTTATAAAAATAAAATTTAGGTAATTGTTATATGCAAACATTTTTCATTATGACTGAGAAATCAACCAGCAAGGGAAGCTACTTATATTACAGTTGTCTCCTTTAAAATATTAGCAAATTTGGGCAGAATTTTTTCTCTTATGCATGTTCATTGAACAGCAGGTGTTGCAATATTTTTGACTTATAATGGGGGTATGATCCCACAGTCAGGAGATTCTATTTATAAATGATGCTGCTAGGAACTGACGAATCGAATTAATTCACATTCTGCTACCAACCAATCATAAACCAGAATTGCTCGATAAAAATTAAACCTTTTCTGTAGCAGCTTTGCATGTGTTTTTTTCGTGTTAACACAGGAAGAATCTTTTGCTCTGAGGCTTTCAACTCAAGAACTGTCTGCTGAGAACCAGTCACCTCCAGAACTTGTGTAGAACAACTAACCATCGGAAACTGTTCTGTTTACTGAGAACCACTCACTTCCAGGAATTGTGTAGAACAACTAACCATTGGAAACTGTTCTGTTTACTGAGAACCACTACTCCCAGGAATTGTGTAGAACAACTAACCATTGGAAACTGTTCTGTTTACTGAGAACCACTCACTTCCAGGAATTGTGTAGAACAACTAACCATTGGAAACTGTTCTGTTTACTGAGGACCACTCACTTCCAGGAATTGTGTAGAACAACTAACCATTGGAAACTGTTCTGTTTACTGAGAACCACTCACTTCCAGGAATTGTGTAGAACAACTAACCATTGGAAACTGTTCTGTTTACTGAGAACCACTCACTTCCAGGAATTGTGTAGAACAACCAACCATTGGAAACTGTTCTGTTTACTGAGAACCACTCACTTCCAGGAATTGTGTAGAACAACCAACCATTGGAAACTGTTCTGTTTACTGAGAACCACTCACTTCCAGGAATTGTGTAGAACAACTAACCATTGGAAACTGTTCTGTTTACTGAGAACCACTCACTTCCAGGAATTGTGTAGAACAACTAACCATTGGAAACTGTTCTGTTTACTGAGAACCACTCACTTCCAGGAATTGTGTAGAACAACTAACCATTGGAAACTGTTCTGAAACTAACATGGCTTACAACTCTAGAGCAGGGATAATTCCTGTTTGTTTCTCTTGCGATGCTTTTTTTTCTATTTGGCATGTCAATGTCCGAACCTTCTGTTTAAATGTATAAAGAAATTTGCCATAGTCGCAAATGTTTTCAACTTCCATGAGTCATCTTCAGGCGAGTGATAAAATAACAAATTATGTTTATTGAAGTTATTGAAAAAAAGTCAATTAAAATCACTTAAGCATGCTCTCTCTCGCTCGCTCATATTGAGCCAGTTGGTCAGTTTGTTTATGCAAATGAGTAGGGCTTCCATGATTGATAGGTTGTGCAGAATATCAGTATGCAATAGAAGTAGACCATCAGCTTACTCCTCACCTACAGGATTGTGGCCTCAGGAAAGCCCACCGGGGATGCGTGGCATGGTATTACAATCATCTCAATATCTATTTTGTTTTAAATATGAAAAAGATTTTCCATCACGTGTTTTCTCTGAAAACTGAAAATGTTAATTTTGCTATGGAGGTTAAGGCAGGTAAAATATTAGGCCTATCATAGGAATGACAGGTTTCCACCTTTTCATTTTTAATAATAAAAAAAAAAAATTTTGATTTAAAAAAAAAAAAAAAAAAAAAAAAAATTTAAATATGAAAAAGATGATTTTCCATCACATGAGTTTTCTCTGAAAATGTTAATTTTGCTGTGAAGGTTGAGACTTCAAGTAATTCATGAAGGAGTAAGGTAATGTTATGCCCACCTTACAGATAATAAGGAACTCTTTCACTTACTATAAAGACGAGAATGTCTCTGCATTATACACAAGTCATGCACATTTGGCAGTTGTACTGACGTATAACCACTTCTCTTTGTTGTATTTGTTTTTTTTTTTTCTGTTCAATATATTTCATTTCCACTAAATATTGAGTTGTTTGTTGTGGATCATAACTGGCCCACAACATGGAGTTACCCAATTTTATTTTATCAAAGAATTACTTCCTGTTTCTTTCATCTTCTTTCTTTTCCCTCTCTCTCTTTCCCGTCTTTCTTTTCCCTCTCTCTCTCTTTCCCGTCTTTCTTTTCCCTCTCTCTCTCTCTCTCTCTCTCTTTCTTTTCCCTCTCTCTCTCTCTTTCTTTTCTCTCTCTCTCTTTCTCTTCCCTCTCTCTCTTTCTCTTCCCTCTCTCTCTTTCTTTTCCCTCCCTCTCTCTCTTTCTTTTCCCTCCCTCTCTCTCTTTCTTTTCCCTCCCTCTCTCTCTTTCTTTTCCCTCCCTCTCTCTCTCTCTTTTCCCTCCCTCTCTCTCTCTCTTTTCCCTCCCTCTCTCTCTCTCTTTTCCCTCCCTCTCTCTCTCTTTTCCCTCCCTCTCTCTCTCTCTTTCTTTTCCCTCCCTCTCTCTTTTTTTTTTGAAATTTTATATATAGGTTCCTTGGACATGGATCTAACTTAATAACTTGATTAGAGCCCTAAACAATACATTTTAAGGGGTGATAATAGGGTCCAAGTTAAAGAAAAAAATTGACCGTTTTTTATACACATCCAAACACCCGGGCAATGCCGGTATATATATATATATATATATATATATATATATAATTAGAATTGCTCGTAATTACTTATTAGTTCTGCTCTAGATAAAATTCTATTGCGCGCTCTCTCTCTCCCTCTCTTTCCTGTCTTTCTTTTCCCTCTCTCTCTTTCCTGTCTTTCTTTTCCCTCTCTCTCTTTCCTGTCTTTCTTTTCCCCCTCTCTCTTTCCTGTCTTTCTTTTCCCCCTCTCTCTCTCTTTCCTGTCTTTCTTTTCCCTCTCTCTCTCTTTCCCGTCTTTCTTTTCCCTCTCTCTCTCTTTCCCGTCTTTCTTTTCCCTCTCTCTCTCTTTCCCGTCTTTCTTTTCCCTCTCTCTCTCTTTCCCGTCTTTCTTTTCCCTCTCTCTCTCTTTCCCGTCTTTCTTTTCCCTCTCTCTTTCTTTCCCGTCTTTCTTTTCCCTCTCTCTCTCTTTCCCGTCTTTCTTTTCCCTCTCTCTCTCTCTTTCCCGTCTTTCTTTTCCCTCTCTCTCTCTTTCCCGTCTTTCTTTTCCCTCTCTCTCTTTCCTGTCTTTCTTTTCCCTCTCTCTCTCTTTCCCGTCTTTCTTTTCCCTCTCTCTCTTTCCTGTCTTTCTTTTCCCTCTCTCTCTTTCCCGTCTTTCTTTTCCCTCTCTCTCTTTCCCGTCTTTCTTTTCCCTCTCTCTCTTTCCCGTCTTTCTTTTCCCTCTCTCTCTTTCCCGTCTTTCTTTTCCCTCTCTCTCTTTCCCGTCTTTCTTTTCCCTCTCTCTCTTTCCCGTCTTTCTTTTCCCTCTCTCTCTTTCCCGTCTTTCTTTTCCCTCTCTCTCTTTCCCGTCTTTCTTTTCCCTCTCTCTCTTTCCCGTCTTTCTTTTCCCTCTCTCTCTTTCCTGTCTTTCTTTTCCCTCTCTCTCTTTCCTGTCTTTCTTTTCCCTCTCTCTCTTTCCTGTCTTTCTTTTCCCTCTCTCTCTTTCCTGTCTTTCTTTTCCCTCTCTCTCTTTCCTGTCTTTCTTTTCCCTCTCTCTCTTTCCTGTCTTTCTTTTCCCTCTCTCTCTTTCCTGTCTTTCTTTTCCCTCTCTCTCTTTCCTGTCTTTCTTTTCCCTCTCTCTCTTTCCTGTCTTTCTTTTCCCCCTCTCTCTCTCTTTCCTGTCTTTCTTTTCCCTCTCTCTCTTTCCCGTCTTCCTTTTCCCTCTCTCTCTCTTTCCCGTCTTCCTTTTCCCTCTCTCTCTCTTTCCCGTCTTCCTTTTCCCTCTCTCTCTCTTTCCCGTCTTCCTTTTCCCTCTCTCTCTCTTTCCCGTCTTCCTTTTCCCTCTCTCTCTCTTTCCCGTCTTTCTTTTCCCTCTCTCTCTCTTTCCCGTCTTTCTTTTCCCTCTCTCTCTTTCCTGTCTTTCTTTTCCCTCTCTCTCTTTCCTGTCTTTCTTTTCCCTCTCTCTCTTTCCTGTCTTTCTTTTCCCTCTCTCTCTTTCCTGTCTTTCTTTTCCCTCTCTCTCTTTCCTGTCTTTCTTTTCCCTCTCTCTCTTTCATGTCTTTCTTTTCCCTCTCTCTCTTTCCTGTCTTTCTTTTCCCTCTCTCTCTTTCCTGTCTTTCTTTTCCCTCTCTCTCTTTCCTGTCTTTCTTTTCCCTCTCTCTCTTTCCTGTCTTTCTTTTCCCTCTCTCTCTTTCCCGTCTTTCTTTTCCCTCTCTCTCTCTTTCCCGTCTTTCTTTTCCCTCTCTCTCTCTTTCCCGTCTTCCTTTTCCCTCTCTCTCTCTTTCCCGTCTTCCTTTTCCCTCTCTCTCTCTTTCCCGTCTTCCTTTTCCCTCTCTCTCTCTTTCCCGTCTTCCTTTTCCCTCTCTCTCTCTTTCCCGTCTTCCTTTTCCCTCTCTCTCTCTTTCCCGTCTTCCTTTTCCCTCTCTCTCTCTTTCCCGTCTTCCTTTTCCCTCTCTCTCTCTTTCCCGTCTTTCTTTTGCCTCTATCTCTCTTTCCCGTCTTTCTTTTCCCTCTCTCTCTCTTTCCCGTCTTTCTTTTCCCTCTCTCTCTCTTTCCCGTCTTTCTTTTCCCTCTCTCTCTCTTTCCCGTCTTTCTTTTCCATCTCTCTCTCTTTACCGTCTTTCTTTTCCCTCTCTCTCTCTTTCCCGTCTTTCTTTTCCCCCTTTCTCTCTTTCCCGTCTTTCTTTTCCCTCTTTCTCTCTTTCCCGTCTTTCTTTTCCCTCTCTCTCTCTTTCCCGTCTTTCTTTTCCCTCTCTCTCTCTTTCCCGTCTTTCTTTTCCCTCTCTCTCTCTTTCCCGTCTTTCTTTTCCCTCTCTCTCTCTTTCCCGTCTTTCTTTTCCCTCTCTCTCTCTTTCCCGTCTTTCTTTTCCCTCTCTCTCTCTCTTTCCCGTCTTTCTTTTCCCTCTCTCTCTCTCTTTCCCGTCTTTCTTTTCCCTCTCTCTCTCTTTCCCGTCTTTCTTTTCCCTCTCTCTCTCCCGTCTTTCTTTTCCCTCTCTCTCTCTTTCCCGTCTTTCTTTTCCCTCTCTCTCTCCTTCCCGTCTTTCTTTTCCCTCTCTCTCTCTTTCCCGTCTTTCTTTTCCCTCTCTCTCTCTTTCCCGTCTTTCTTTTCCCTCTCTCTCTCTTTCCCGTCTTTCTTTTCCCTCTCTCTCTCTTTCCCGTCTTTCTTTTCCCTCTCTCCCTCTTTCCCGTCTGTCTTTTCCCTCTCTCTCTCTTTCCCGTCTTTCTTTTCCCTCTCTCTTTCTCTTTCCCGTCTTTCCTTTCCCTCTCTCTCTCTTTCCCGTCTTTCTTTTCCCTCTCTCTCTCTTTCCCGTCTTTCTTTTCCCTCTCTCTCTCTTTCCCCGTCTTTCTTTTCCCGCTCTCTCTCTTTCCCGTCTTTCTTTTCCCTCTCTCTCTCTTTCCCGTCTTTCTTTTCCCTCTCTCTCTCTTTCCCGTCTTTCTTTTCCCTCTCTCTCTCTTTCCCGTCTTTCTTTTCCCTCTCTCTCTCTTTCCCGTCTTTCTTTTCCCTCTCTCTCTTTCCCGTCTTTCTTTTCCCTCTCTCTCTCTTTCCCGTCTTTCTTTCCCGTCTTGCTTTTCCCTCTCTCTTTCCCGTCTTCCTTTTCCCTCCATCTCTCTCTCTTTCCCGTCTTCCTTTTCCCCCTCTCTCTCTTTCCCGTCTTCCTTTTCCCCCTCTCTCTCTTTCCCGTCTTCCTTTTCCCTCTCTCTCTCTTTCCCGTCTTCCTTTTCCCTCTCTCTCTTTCCCGTCTTCCTTTTCCCTCTCTCTCTTTCCCGTCTTCCTTTTCCCTCTCTCTCTTTCCCGTCTTCCTTTTCCCTCTCTCTCTTTCCCGTCTTCCTTTTCCCTCTCTCTCTTTCCCGTCTTCTTTTTCCCTCTCTCTTTTCCCTCCCTCTCTCTTTTCCCTCTCTCTCTCTTTTCCCCCTCTCTCTCCTATGGCTTCCTTTTCTCTCTCTCTCTTCTATATCTCAGAACATCATCCAAGCCGAGATGCCTAACAAACAGACAAAAATATGTTTTATTTTAAACAATTGACACCACTAACTGAAAACGTTACGTTTGGAAAACTATTAAGTATTTTTTTGCCCACCTATTTAAGTATTAAAGAACGCTTTTTGTTAAAGCTAACAAATCGTTCACAATCATAAACTCATCCAAGCCAAGATCCCTAACCTTAATCCGAAACCCATCCAAGCCAAGATCCCTAACCTTAATCCGAAACCCATCCAAGCCGAGATCCCTAACCTTAATCCGAAACCCATCCAATCCGAGATCCCTAACCTTAATCCGAAACCCATCCAATCCGAGATCCCTAACCTTAATCCGAAACCCATCCAATCCGAGATCCCTAACCTTAATCCGAAACCCATCCAATCCGAGATCCCTAACCTTAATCCGAAACCCATCCAATCCGAGATCCCTAACCTTAATCCGAAACCCATCCAATCCGAGATCCCTAACCTTAATCCGAAACCCATCCAATCCGAGATCCCTAACCTTAATCCGAAACCCATCCAATCCGAGATCCCTAACCTTAATCTGAAACCCATCCAATCCGAGATCCCTAACCTTAATCCGAAACCCATCCAATCCGAGATCCCTAACCTTAATCCTAAACCCATCCAATCCGAGATCCCTAACCTTAATCCTAAACTCTAAACCAAGCCAATCCAGAATCCTGACTTGAATTTTCACTTTAAATGTTGAAAATGCATGTTCATCAAATGTGTGATTGAATGCACATTTGTTAAGAAATGTCGTTCCTGTAATTCTTCAGTTGCTGTTTATTTTTCCGAGGGTCATTTTGTTTTTGTTGGTTTAGTGTAATTACATTTAGCACTTGATAAGTACTTTCCCTTAAAACGGCCACTTTAGATTTCCGTAGTTTTTATTGAGTGCGGTTTCCGTGTCGGAGTTTTTTATTCACCATCCAAATATTTCCTTTCGCCTCTGTTTCTGTTATTCAATCTCAAGTAACAACATTCCGTCCCATAATATGCTGACATCTGCAATTTCTTTGCGACACAATGGAGTTTATTTATTTAGCTGATTATGCGTAAGTAAATGTAGGCCTTACAAGGTTTACTCATGTTTAACCGACAAATTATAAAACGAGTTTAAACTGCAAGGAGTGCCTATAATGGGAGGATGTTAGTTATTCTTACAAGCACATTCTGTCCCTCGTGAGGAGACAGTAAAAGGGGATATAGTTCATCTATGTTGAACACGGTTTTGATTAAAAAAAAAAAAAAAAAAAAATTTTTTTTTTTTTTTTTACTTGTCACCACTCAAGGCCCAAAAGCCACTCAAGGATAAGTCAAATGAGTGTCGATGGACAGTAAGACAGCACCATGGTGATTGATAATGATGGTGGTCATTAGGGTGAATTTGATTATTTAAGAAGGCAGGTTAACAAGAAGTTATTTATATTGAACTTGTAGACAACCATGTTGTAGTCAGATGAGAAGTAGCCCTATGTTATTGTCATAGCTGGGCAGTTCTAGGAAAGAAACTTTGTTAATGGAAGTTTCGTTCAATTAATAGCCTGTTACATATCTATAGTTGTGTAACTCGTAAACTGCACTACTTTTTTAAATTTTTATTTATACTAAGTGTCGTTACTCATAAGACCCAAAAGCCACTCGAGGATAAGGGTTAAACATGTCAGGTGGACAGTAAGATAACACGGATGATTAGTAATGATGGTGGTGATTAGGCAGGATTTGATTAAGAGGACTGTTCAACAAGAATTTGTTTATGTGGGACTTGAAAACGACCGTGTTGTAGTCAGCATTCTGTAACACATTACAAGACTACTTCCCTGCAGGCTAGAACATGGTCGTCTTCAAATTCAGTGTCAACAAATACTTGTCATAAATCATTCTCATAATCGAATTTCATTTCATTCTATCATTTTCAATCCTTTCATAATATTCATCATGATTCGACTGACACATCATGCTTATACTTGAGTGCTTCTTAGACTTTTATACATGGTGACTCATTAGTATGACAATAGTTCCAAAGGTCTTACTTTTTTTTTTTTTTTTAATCAACAGGTTGAAGAGCTACGAAAACGAGTGGTACCATTAAAACAAGCGACCTTTTGTGCTCCAATAAGAGTTTGAATAAAAGTTTATGGAACTCTTGCTCCAAAATAGATTACACTCTCCAAATGGATTCAACAATTAAAAGAATAGAGAACTTTGAAGACAACCCTTGCTTGGGAAGATCACAAGCCTTAAAAAATGAAAACAAAACAAACAAAAAAAAAAACCCCAAATCCTGAAGCTGCTCAAAATTTGATAATGGAAGATCCGTGAGATCCGTGTCAATCAGATAGTTACATCTCTAGACATTTCATATGAATTGGCAAATTTAATTCTTTGATAATTTGGGACTGAGCAAGATAATATGAGTCCCAAAAGCGTTGCAACTTGATCAACAATATCTTTGATGTGATCTCTCCTTGACGTTACTGAACAAAATTGAAGCAACCAAAAGTGCATGGACGTACGTATGAGGGGGGGGGGGGTCCAGAGTAGGTACGGCACAATTAAAAAGCATGTGGGCTTTAAGAATGCACCCCCAAAAGAGCTTCAAATAATTAATAGGAAATTTTTTTTTTTTTTTTTTTACATAAGCATCACCACTTATCAAGGCCCAGAGGCCTCTAAAGATTAAGGGTTAAAGAGTGTACAGTAGTCAATTAAACAATATAGTAATCGTTAGTAGTGGAAATTCGGTAAATTTAAGTGGAATGGCTTGTCAAGAACTTGCTTACGTTGGACTTAAAGACATATTATAGTCAGCTGGAAAGCAGGAAAACAGAAGACAGTTCCACAGGCATGCAGTTCTAAGAAAGAAGCTTTGTTCATGGAATCTACGTTTAGGTTTAGGCACAGATAAAGAGTGGGGGGAATTATTGATAGTGTTTACAGCTAGAGTGTTTCTTGTGAAAGTTTGTCGAGGGGGGGGGGACCATAGATTGAAGCTCAGTTGAGCACTTGCCATGAAAATAACGATAAGACAAACTCGCAACATCTCTTCTGTGAGAAAGATGTTGAAGGGAAGAGAAAAGGACATCTCCTACGAGGTTACAAAGTCTATTTTGAACTCTATCAAGGCAGGATAAGTCCTTTCTAGCAGCTCCTACCCAGATGTGACAACAGTACTCCATCCTTGGACGTACCTGGCTCTTATATAGATAGAGAATTTCATCAGCAGTCAGATATATACTTAATCGATAGAAGAATCCCACCATTTTTCCAGCGGCCTTGGCAACGGATTTGATGCATGTGTTCCAGGAGTAAAGGTCAAGCCCAGAAAATGAAGATAAATCTATTCTGATAAAGTCGTATTCATCTGTTTGTTCACAATTTGATTAATAGGTACAAAACGTGCACCGTTTCACAAATTAATTTTCGTACTAAAAACGAACTTGTGTACATTTTTATTCCAGCATGATTTCTATATATACTATTTGTTTAAAAGAAAGGAGTAACCTCATTTGCATATTATATTAAATTATATTAAAGAAAATCTATTTTAGTAATTAGCTCGATGTTATTGCTTATTTAATATAACCGTTTTAATTGTTCTATTTAGGAGATTTCTAAATAGAACAATTAAAACGATTCTATTAAACAAGCAATTTAAAGTTGATTTATTTGATTCATTTTTATTTACTTTATTCTTTTAATTTATAGTTATTTTATTTTCAATTATTAATTGCTGACAGCAGTTGCATTTAACACCAGAATAAGCTTATTTATTTAAGTTAGGAGGTATTCCCCCTTAAGCTATGAGAGTTACTTCACATTTGATTTTCATAGACTAAGGTGGATGTGTTTTATGCTTTCCTAAATCCAACATGTGGTCACTTTTCATAACAAGTTAGGATATTTTGTGCATTTTAAATAGTATGTGCTTAATCCCTCTGCCAGGCAATATTTTGACCGAGAAATGTCAGGTATATGCAACTAATCTCACCTTATTTGTTTAAATGTATGTATGTTTGTATGTCTGTCTAAAATTTTCAACAGATGCGACGGATTTTCACGAAATCTGTATCATTTTGAAGCTCGACGTCTTGGACGACAAGTATCGAAAAATTTGGCCAAAAACATTTTCTTCACACTCAACTGGGCAGCTTTCTACAAGGTGGGGGTCGATTTTTGCAAGCCATTTTTGCAAGTCATATCGGTTGGATTGACTTTGCCTAATTTTAACGTTCTGAACTTCTGGTTGTGTCATGGAGTAGGGGTAGGATGTCAGGTTTTCTTTTCCGCCACTGTATCACGGGTTCGAGCCTGCCTGCCTGCCTCCTAGTACCACCTTTTTTTTTTTTTTTCTCAACACACACCTCCAAACACCCGGGCAAAGTCAGACATCCAGGCTAGTATTTATATAATAGATTATTCACTTATAGACTAGCAACAGCAACCAATCATAATTGAATATTCCTGGGTTCATATAAACCAACTTCCTTGGTTTGTCTCTATTTAGTTCTAGCTCAACTCATCAGACTGCTGACTTCTGAATTTAAAGCTAGATCAACATTTTTGTCAATCTCATAACTCTCGCTTCTCTTATTTTGTTCTTTAGTCCTCACATTCCATGACCAATGTTTCTTACAAGGGGAGGAAGAATTGCTGTTTTCTGGGTCAGAATTTATCCATGTGGCACTTATTGTCAGTCTTTGACTTTAAAGTCTTTTTTTTTTTTTTTTTTTTTTTACATGAAGTGGCTTCATGCTTTTCTGGAGCAATTTTTATATAAAAAAAAAAAAAAAATCGTGATTTAGTGATCTGTTGGAGCAACTCCAATTGCCTTTAATCACATTTTGATCCTTGCTGCAACAGCATACATTTTCTTTTCTTACTCCACGTTAACCATGACACATATTTAAGATGAAAGATGTCAGAAAAATATAATCATTCCGAATTATAAACGAGTTGAGTGTCTTAAAGTGGCTTTTAAGAAATGGATTTTCTTCTGTTTTTCCATTATTTTCAGTTTCCCACTTAAACATAATCTACACGGATTAGTGATTGCTCACAATAACTGGTAGTGTTTCCTGGAGTCTGAATGACAAGCATTTCCAAATTTCTTCACCCCTTTCGATAACCATTGCAAATGATTTTGCATTATTGCAACAGCCGATTACCATTTGTTATGATCTGATGAATATGAATACCTCCAGGTTCCTCCTGAGAAAAATATTATCTGATGTAAGCCATAAATACGGACTGGTAGATTAGCCTGGGAAAGATGTTGAAAGATATACCCAAAGCCCAATGTTTAAGGATATTATCAACTACGACTATGAACAACCTTTCATTATGGTGACTTGCTTGATTGCATTACTCGATTATGGTAGCCAATACCACTCAGTTCAAGCAAATATACCCTTTTCGCAGGATGTATCGGTTTACTTGCTGGCTTCTCTAAAGTTTTGGTGGCAGTAAGCTTTCCCAATGCCCCAATAGGTCCCTGCCCTTTTTTCAGTAGAAGCCTGGTTAGCGCTCTTTCTTTCTTAATTAATAACTACTTTATGTGATATAAGTCTAAGCTAGTGTCATGTGCTTTTTAGAGGGAAGGCTGACAATTTGATTTCGGTTTCAGTTCCCTTGGTTTTACATGGTGTTCTTTTCATGTTATTAGCTTTGTTGCTATTTAAACTGATCTCCGCAATTGTTGTGTATTCGCTCAATTTCAATAAGTTTTTTTTTTTTTTTTGTTACATAGGAGTCACCACTTATTAAGGCCCAGAGGCCACTCGAGGATAAGGGTTAATAAGTGTACAGTAGTCAATGGGACAATATCGTAGCAATCGTTAGTAGTGGAAATTTGGTAAATTGGATTACTTCAGGGGACGGTTCATCAAGAATGGTTTGCGCTGAACTTGAAGACAACCATAATTGTAGTCAGCTGGAAAGCAGGTAAACGGAAGAGAGTTCCACAAGCGTGCAGTTCTAAGAAAGAAACTTTGTTCATGGAATCTACAATTTAGGGTTACACACAGATACAAAGTGGGGGAAATTATTGATAGTGGTTTCAGGTAGACGAATATTTCTCGTGAAAGTTTGGCAGAGGGGGTATAGATTGTAGCTCAGATGAACACTTGCGACGAAAATCTTTTTGATGAAAATTGATAAGTGATTGCTCACAATAACTGGTAGTGTTCCCTGGAATCTGAATGACACCCTTTCGATAACCAATGCAAATGATTTTGCACTTGAAAGACAATTCTAAATCAAAATAAAAAAAAAGTTTTAACTAAGCACAAGAGAACATCCCATGCTGCTTATATACTAAATCTCTCACCCTTGATCTCTGTATATCAAGTTCTGACTAGGTTATTCATGTCCTAGCTCATCTTAATATTTTCTATTCAACTTAGCTGCTTGCATGATTTTTTAAAATTTCCTAATCAGGGCTCTACATTGCGAGTGAAACAGTCGCATTTGCGAATGATTTTTCAAAGTGGCAACTAGAAATAATGAAACACTTATCTTTTGGCGATTGTATTTCTTTTACCAACAATCTTCCAAAGCTCACTACTGAATGAAAATTGCAACTGTTTTTTTTTTAATATAAAACGAACAAAGTTAAATTATTTAAGCAATAAAAGTTTAATAGAACAATATACTTTTTTTTTTTTTTTTTTAAACAAAGGCTGTTTAAAAAAAATATCTGAAGTAATTAGAATTTTTATACTTTCACTTAACATAAAATTTGTTGTATATTTAGAATTACGCTTCTTTAAAAAAAGCACAGAAAAATCTTTATGATGTACATACTCGTCAAAGAACTAAGATGTCATATTCTAAAAATCATGTGGGCTTGGCTAGTAACTTTTCTATTTGGCTAGTAAACGAAAATATTTAGTTGTCAAAGGTCAACTGAAGATAAGTTTGTCCGTAGAGCCCTGCTAATAATGGTTCAAGTGTACTATGTCTGTTCTATTTTTGTTATAATCATAAAATCATATTTAATATCTTTTTTTTTGTAACATCTAGTACAGTTTTCTCTCAATGTCTTTTTTTTTTTGTTTGGGGTTTTTCATTTGTATATAGTGTGGCCAATTAGATCACACTTTTTACTAAGCAGTTATTTTCTACTGGGCAGTATACTTTAATTTTGCAGTTACAATTGTCTTTCTCTACTACTACTACCCCCCCCTTTTTTTTTGATAATTACTATTTTTATTAGCTTTTATTGACTCACTTTCAATTGAGACACTTCAAATACAATAAATTCAAACAATATAATTTGAAGCATTTAAATCAGAAAATAAGAAGTAAATATTGAAATATTGATCAGGACTAAATATAAAAATCGATGAAATCAATTTATATATTTTTCCTTTTTAACAACATGGACTAATATTTTCTCTAAGCTGTTTTTAATTTACCTTTTGTTAATGAATCTATTAACCACAGAGGTGCAGGGTACATCTTAACTTTTAGATTAACTTTTTTTGTATGCATAAACATTTACTTCAATTTTGTAAACAAAAAAAAAGTTCTGTTTCTTGTTGTGTTTCTGACTAATTGTTTTGTATTATGAACATGCATGCGTGCATCCACTGCACTGATCATGACCGTTAACTTGCTGCAATGGTTCAAAGTTGTTGAATTAAGTCAGTACTACAACAAAAAGTTCTCACGCCAAATAAAATTCCAGTTTAAAAACAATTAACAAGACTTAGTTTATTTTTTGTGGTTGCAATGGTATTCGTTTTCTGAATAAGATTTGCAGGGAATAGAATCCTGGCTGAACAAATCAAAACACAAGTTCACCAACAAATCATCTGTCTCTAAGGGCTACCAGAAAACCAATTGCTTCTTAAACGTCCAACTCTGACTGTCTCGTGTTTGGAAAGCTGGCTATAACTCCTCTCCCTTGTTCATAGATTCCGGTCTTGCGTGGTCATCACCCTTCAGTCACTCAAAGAATGACTACTGAATTATCCACCAAAGATAATGGCAAGCTAATGCCTCATCTGCAGACAATCGAGGGGCATTACTTTCCTCAAGGATGAACCCCCACTTAATAAATCACATTTTATTTAAAAAAAAAAAAATTTCTTAGTGGCCTAATTCACAATTATATTTTCATTTTTTTTTATAGCATCTTTTTCTATATAAATAAAACAGATGTATGTATGTATGTATGTGTTAGTCAGTGTGTAAATATTTAACCACTAAACTACTGGTCATGAAATTAACAGGAAATACTAATCATACACCAAGGATGATTTTATAGCGAGTAAAATCTTTGTTTGGCTGAATGATTAAGGCATACAGGTCGAGAAGTTGAAATGCAAAATGTTCATTTCAACTCTGCCGACATTTCTGTTAGTTTGAGCAGGCATAAACTAATCATAGCTAAAAGAGGTTTAATTTTATAACTTTCTTATCTATCGGATTAGCTCAAATGGTAGCGAATGCGTCTGGAGCACTAAATGTTTTGGTTTCGATTCTAGCTGTTGGCACCTGAGTCATTGTTTTTATATTTTTTTAAATCGGTACTAAGCATATAAAAATATTTAATAGAGAATTGGTTCCGCAATAATAAATATGAAATCTGCATGAATTAAAATATATTTAAGCGTATTTTATGACTGGCAAAGTTGGGCGCTTTTCTGCTAGTTAATAAATATTAATCGCAGCAAGTTTATTTGCAGTACTAACCATGCATCCTTGTTTACAGCATAAAACCTTTCTTGGATTGATTGTGCAGTTTGTAGTAAAACAAACAAAAATGGTTCTTTTTTTTAAGTCTCGCACGTGGGCCAGCTTCATGTTTTTACTTGTAGGAACTTTGCTGGAACTAAAATGATATAAGCATTTGCATAACGAGATCCGACATACAATCGATTCTTTTGTTGACTAGTTTTAAATTACTAAATCAGCACATTTATTCACTAGGTATCAAAAATCAACATGGCCTAACATCACAAGTACATTTGAGAAGTTTTATTACAACACAAGCTGAAAGGCTCAACGTATAAAATCAACAATAGGTTTTTTGATATCACAGAGGTGCATTCAAAATGAATGTTTCTCTTTAAAGCACAATTGCACCATGATACTTGACTTTTTAATTTTAAACTTAGATTCAAGCCATTTCTACCTCACAAACAGTAAGGATAGGCATATAAAATCAACAGTGATATGACAGGGATGCGTTTAAAGTGGATGTTCCTGTTCAAGCACAATTAAAGCATGATACTTGACTTTTGCATTTCAAACTAATTCAAGCCATTATATCTAAAAAACAAAATAATTTATAAAATCAACAGTAGGTTCTCTACAGTGCAATGTAGATTACAATGTATTGTGGGCTGTCATTGCATGGAGGCATGTGGAGCTTTCTCTCAGTGTACCGTGATAGGTCCCCAACTAGAACAGGCAATCAATTGACTTGATTGAAAAATGGGTGATTTCACCGATTTTGATGATAATAAAAATATGAAAGTGTAAAACATTTGTTGATCATTCTTCAATCCTGGGCAACGTCGGGTCTCTACTAGTCTTGTATACAAACTAAAATCAGATTTTCCCCTATTCCATTGACCAAAATAGTTTTAACAAAAAAGGAAGATAAAAGGTTGTTTTGTTCTTTGTTAGGCTTATGTCGCAAATATTTGTCATAATTCTTAAAAACAAGACATGGTGGCGGAGGAAGAAGAGAAAAAAGTAGCAAACCTCAAAAATCATGTAACTTGAGCAAATAGTTTTCATTAAAAAAAAAAAAGAAAAAAAACAGTTTATGGCTAAACAACAATTGACGATCTCATGACAGTATTCAGAAATTATCACCAGTTAACTCCCCCTTAAAATAGCTCTTCACAAATAGTTAAAAAACAAAAAAAAACCCAAAACAAGTTGGTCAAATTTTTTATTATTAATGAAACAATATTACTATTTATATAATCCATTATTTTTTCTTTATCAGCGACGAATCCAATTTATAAAATGCCCATCACGAAAAATAAAAGAATTTTCACAAAATACCTAAAAACAAAACTTGGCATAACAAAAATGCTATTGAGAATAAACCTATTTATGTCTTTTGTGTATAATAAAAAGATGTGGAATTCGTGCAGAGTTGCAAAACCAAAGTCAGTCATGTGGGTTAGAAATAATTTGGTAACTGGAATTTAAAATACAGGAATGTCACCAGGTACAATAGTCAGATTCAGAGATGCTGATATGGAATTGAAACTTTGGTTATTGCGACAGAAGGATTTGCACAGACTTCAGATCTTTGATCGGAACTGTTATTCTAGATTGGCTCACACCAGATCACTGGAGAAAATCTCAAATCTCAAAGTTTAATCTTGATGCTATTCATATCCTATCTCTGAGTTGCAATGAGGCACCTCCGTTGACGAGATCATGTTCTCAGACGCAAAGAAATTGAACTCGTACCCAGGGAGCATATGGGCACAACCTCAAATTTGAGGCTTAAGCTAAAGGGTTCTTAAGATGAAATTCAGTAAATCTTTCTTAAATTCATCAACAGAAATTAGGCCATTCCTGTAATGATCTGGTCCCTGTTGATTTTTGCGGTGGGAGTTTAGTTCTGTGCAGTTCTAGGAGGTCCACCCTCCCATGCTTTGCTTTCTCACTTTGAGAAGGGGTTAGTTTATTGCTAATTGCCTGAGGCGCTCTTACTGGGGAATGCCGACGAGGCTGGCCAGGCATTTTTGCAGACCAGAATGCCCCTCCTCAGGGACGCTAACTTCTGAATCCCACTTTCCAATCCTGGTGCCTAAGTTCTTGCAGGGAGAGAGAACTAAACAACTCTTAAATTGATGTCTAATGACCATGAATAAAATTTAATGCATATCTGAAATATTTGAATTTTCAAATTGGTGGTTGTGTCCATATCTAAAAGCCTTTAAAATACTCCATAGAAACTAAAAGTTTTCGGAACGATTATGGATGCGTTATACATATTGTTAAAATATCACAAGAGTCAAAGATATCTCGATTTTCACAGACGGCTTTTTCCCTCGGGTACATATTTATCATTTCCTCAGTCTGTCTTGAAGAGTTGCATTATTATTACTATTATATATCTATTGTCTCATTTTCCTATCATTTCTCTCCATGCAACGCATGTTCTCAACCCTCACTGGCCAGGTTTCACTTTCCATATATTATCACACTACACATGCTTGAAAGACTTTTTTTTATTCAACATTAGTAACACTCTGCTAATTAGTAATGACGGAGGTTTTCTTAACTTACTCTATACACATTTTACTTTTATAACCACATTGACCCTTTGTGCTCCAACAATATCACTAAGGTAACAAAACTTAACAACCTCAATAGCCTTGCCATCCAAATATATTTACTCTGCATCTAACTTCTCATCTGTAAAACTAACTGTAACGGCATTCAACTCTGGGGGTGGGAGTAAGGGTAGGGTTAAGCTGGTTCTAAATAAGTTCACTGCATCTTGTATCACCCTCACCAATCGTCAGCTGAGCCTCTGGTATAATCCAGCCATTCCTGGTTCAAGTGGCAAAAACAAAAAATGCAGAGGTCAACCATTAACTCTCTATCTTCTCTGTACCTATCCAAGTATTCAGTTGATCATCTCCGCACTTCTTCTAGCCAGCAGATGTTTGATTCAAGCTATCAATTTGTGGATAAATTTTTTCTCAGGATATCAAAGAACATGACCAAACCAACCAACCAACAAACTATATTTTTTAAAAGAATCTTTGACGCTGGTAGTGGTGCAGGTTGAATGGATGCTGCAGTTTGGAATTTGGTCAGAAAGATGGATGCATAGGATGTGCTAAAGACAGTACATGTCGAAAACCTAGAGTGCGTAAAGATCTTTGTGCAAGACGCAGGTCTTGTGACCATACAGCAGTATTGTACGTTTCAGTACTAACTTCTCGCACATCTCCATTGACATACACTTCCTGCATAAAAACGGGTGAGAAATAAGTGAAAACGTCTTAACCACTGCACAATAAAAACATGTGATAATCAAACATAACTGAATCTCCAAATTGAGGTATATTTAAACATTTATTTTGTGATTAAAATATACTGAAAATAAAAGGGAAACAAATATTGATTTCACTTTAGTATATTAATAGTTGTGACGGGACAATTCCAATACAATTACCGATTCTGATTCAGATTCTTTATAAATCTCTTAATATTTAATTAGAACGTTGCTAACTTTTCCCGACTACCATAAAAACACACATTAAATGTGCAGATATTTTCTCAAACGTAAAAGCACTTGTGTGGTGGGGTGATTTATAGATTTTAAGTGTTCATTTAAAATCAATATTTCTCATTTTATCATTAATACCAGCAATGGAAGATTTTTCTTTAAAGGAAATCAAATAAAAAAGACAAAAGAATCGTTTTTGGCATCAGGAAATAATCAAATTTTGTTTTTATTTTTCCGATTCTGATTCCATTAATCGTTGCAACACTAATAGATAAGAAATCCTCAACAGGCCCTCCCAAGTTTTAGTTGATTCAATAAAGATGGCTATCTGCTGACCTTTTCAAATGACCTTGACTGAATCATCATAGTTTTTCCCTCATAAATTTTATGCTGTTAGATGTCGCTCCCTTCCCCATAATCCACCTGCAAGAAAAGATGGGTTTCAGATTGCACTTTTTTTATTGGTTGAGGCAGAACACCAGGCCTATAGAGTCCCAGTCTGTAAATATTGACTGATTTATCCTTTCTTATTTTATTTATTTTTCCTTACAAAAAAAAAAATCTCCCGTTTCTTTCTGGTTCAAATGTCCCTATTATGCACCTTTTCCCACAAGAGCAAAATTAGACATACGGTCAATTTTTAATGTTCAAAATGGCATTTTTTTCTCCAGGCTACTTCAAGCTAGGTACTAAAGGGTGCGAGTTTTCCACTTCAGAATCCAGGAAAAACGGATTTCCACTTAAATTGCTCAAGCCTCTTGTATGTCCATTGAAAATGTTAATATTGTCATGAAGACTTAAGCTTCCAAATAATCTATTGTAATTGATAATTAGAGGACTTTAGTTTCATCAAAGAATGGCTTTTTGCTTTTTCCCTTGTACTTGGTTTTTTTCTCTTGACTTTATTAATTGAAACTGATTGGATCTATTTAGGAAATGTTGGGTTTTTGACCACTCACCTCCTCCCCATGGGCAGTGATACTCAGATTGGAAAATTTATCTTAATTTCATTTTCTTTCTTTCTATTCGTATCATCTCTGGTTACCATTTTCATTGACAGGCGATTTATTTTTTTCTGTTGGTATTTCCAGTTTTGGTGTGGACAATATTGTGTATCACTCTGCAATTAGAGACAGTACCATTTAAAAAAAAAAAAAGAAAAAAAAAAGCATCTCTGGGTTTTACGTTGCGTGTGAAACAGTCGCATTTGTGAGTTTTTTTTTTTTTTTTTTTTTTTTTTTTTAAACGGCAACTAGAAATAATAAAACGCTTATCTTTTGGCGATTGTGTTTTTTTTTCTCCCCCCCGCCCCACCAAACATCTTCCAAAGCTCATTACTGAGTAAAAAATGTCTTTTCAATCTTTTATTTAAAAAAAAATAAAACGAGCAAAGTCAAATTATTTAAACAATCTATATATATTAATACGATAGCCTGTATGTTATTTTGTGTGTCACACTTGCACTTTTTTTTTTCTTCTCAGTAACTGTCGTTTAATTGTTACGACCTTCCATTTCTTGTAATAAATAATTTTACCTAGAATTCTTCACAAGTTTTGGTTTCGGTTTTGATTATAACTGAAGGAACTCAAGTTATATATATATATATATATATATATATATATATATATATATATATATATACACATATATTTTTTTCTTCATAAGTTTTGGTTTCGGTTCTGATTCAAGCAGATGCACCTAAGTCATATTTTTTATTTTTGAATTGGTGGCATTCCTGCTAGCTTAAATAAATACTTTTGCAATTTTAACAAAAGAGCTACAATAATATCAGGGTGTCTCCATTTTATACTGAACATCTCGGGAATGCCAACATCAATATATTACATATGAAAGAGTCTGCTGTGGAATTTCCACAGGTTCCGCTGGTAAAAGATTTAATAGAACAAACTTTTTTAGCAAAGGCTGTTTCAAAGACACCTGAAGGAATTCTAATGTTCATACCGCCAAGTCTCGATGTAAAATCTGATGTATATTTAGAATTGTATTTAATTATAAAAAATACAGAACAATCTTACATGTATATACTAGTCATAGAATGAAAATGGCATACTCCAAAAATCACATGGGTTTGGCTAGTAGCTTTTCTATTTGGCTAGTAAACGCAAATATTTAGTCGTCAAAGGTTAATTTAAGATAAATTTGTCCTTAAAGTCCTGCTTCTTGTCATAATGGTGTTGTCTTTAAAAAGAAAAAATATCCAAGTTGTCTATAAGATTTTTTTCCTTGTTGGGTTTGTCTTTTTTGACATGATCCAAATCTGGCTTCTTTCATATTGATTTACTATTAAAAGAAACATCTATCTTGATCTCTACTGTGCTATGAATCATATTAGGAAGATTCAGTATGTTAGCTGTTGAAATGAGTTTTATATGAGCAGGCAAATTGTGTTTGTGTCATTTTTGCACATTTTTTTTTTCCGATGGGTAATGGAATTTTTCTCTATGCTTAGGCTGGATTGCTTCCATTAATTTTTATTTGCAAGATATTGTTACATTTTTAAGGATTTTTCACTTTTTCAAAGTTTGCATTTTTAGGTGTACAATGTGAAAATTGAATTTTAGATGAATCGCACAGAAGACGTCAAATTTTCTGATTTTTAGCAAATTTTGAATGGTTATAAATAAGGTAGCTAAGTGAGCTACTAAAATTAATTTGGTAAAGTTATATATATATACATATATATATATATATATATATATATATATATATATATATATATATACATGCCCATGTATATCACTGGGTTACTGAGAATATATATACCAAAATTCATAGGTAAAAAAAAAATACATATGCATCCTAAATATTAACGTTTACAAACAAAAAAATAATGTGCCTATGTCAGTGCTTTTTAAGAATATATATTCCAAAATTGATAATGATCCATTCATTAGTTTAGGAGATATATATATATAAAGGGTGTCCACAAAGTCTTGTTACATTATGTAGCCAGACTTTGTGGACACCCTGTACATATATATACAGGGTGTCCACAAAGTCTGGCTACATAATGTAACAAGACTTTGTGGACACCTTGTGTGTGTGTATGTGTGTGTGTATATATATATATATATATATATATATATATATATATATATATATATATATGAGAGAGAGAGAGAGAGAGCTCAGAAGTAGTAATATGAAAAGTTAGCTACATAGATGTTTCATTCTGCAGTGAAATCATCATGCGTAAGAAATAATTACAGTGCTCGATTTTGTTATATTTATAATATATGCTGATTAGCTGTCTGTACCGGCGGTTTCTGAAGCAGTAGGTTAAAACAACCGAATAGCTTTGGATGTTATCCCTTCCATCAACGGCTGGATAAAGGGGCAGTATCCAAACATTCACTGCCATGGAAAACCCTCGGCTAATCAGCACATAATTGTATGATAATATGCCACTGGGCTGCCTCCCTTCTGATTACAACATGGTTGTTTTTAAGTCCAATGTTAGCAAATTCTTGAAGCATTCTCTTAATCAAATTCTGCCCAGCTTCAACCATCAATTGCCAATCCTCATAGTATTGCTATGCTATTTATATGGGATCCTCATTAATCCTTATCCTTCAATGGCCTTCAGGCCTTGATAAGCAGTGACTTGTTCATACATTAAAAACAATCAAAACTTGTTAGTACTAATGGCGACTCTTTATGATCCCCCCCCCCATTTTAAGTAAGGAGGTATAAAAATCAAACTAAAGAGGCTTCCAGGGTGCTGCTTTAATCATCCCAGTTGTAGAGGTAGATTACAGCTACCCTCACTCCCCTGCGAAAGAGTGTCTGCTGACAATATCGTACCCCACAAAAAAAAAAAAAATCAATTGGTTGCAACTTGACCGAATTTTTAACCCCACCTCACACCCCCGGAATATTCCGTGGGGAGGGACGCAATTACAACTATTCCTGAAACAAAGATGGCAGGCGGAAAAGCAATTTCTTCTGCTCGGAACTGCTCCCATTTTTACCCCCACCCCTCCTACTGCCTGGTTTTGTCTTCGCTCGTCTTCGGCTGCTGTGTTCATCATCTTGTGTCCATCGATTTTCCTCTCTCTCTAAACTGATCCTCTAGATTTATTATTAAAGCTGCTACAATAGATTGTGTCTCCCAGTCAGTCATACTCACCATCCCTACCCTCCACTGATGCTGCTGCTGCTGGCCACCATCCTGACATGTCATGATGACTACTAGTACTATTACCACTACTACTACATCCACTTCCTCTATTCAGCCTCCTCTTAGCATCCATCTTCTACTTCATCTTTTCACCCTATTGCTTGATATTCCCATTCATATTTTTTCTTCATATGCCCTTCTCGATATTTCGATTGGCTTTTTTTTTATTTTTTTTTTTTTTTATTTTTTTTTTTTTTTATAAATTCTCTTTTTCATTGTATTTTCTTTCTCATCCTTCATTATCTTTGTATTCTCCTTCATGGTGTTTTCCATCTTTTCTATTTCTCCTTAATTTTCTTATTCTCATTCACAATATTTATATTCTCTTTATCAATTGTATTCTTCACCTTATATATATATATATATATATATATATATATATATTAGTGGTTTGGCAAGGCCACATGGGAGACAACCGAAGCAGCAAAACAAGCTGCCTGCCAGGACACTATATATACAAATGTAGGTAAATTTGGGCATATTTTATTGGTTTGAAAATATAGGGTTTTTTTGAGTTTTTTTTACCAATTGTCATAAAATTTTAACCATAGAATAGTATTATAATCTCCAAAAAGCCTGCAAATTTTCATGTAGCTTCGTCCCATAAAACCAAAGATATGAGCATTTCAATATTCAATTTGGCTACTAGTATAGATATATCCGTATATTAGTGGTCTGGCAAGGCCACAGGGGAGACAACCGAAGTTGCCTGCCAGGACACTATATACAAATGTAGGGAGAAAACCGAAGCAGCAAATATAGAAATGTAGGGGAGACAAATGAAGCAGCTTGCCAGGACACTATATATACAAATGTAGGCAGATTTGGGCATATTTTATTCATTTTAAAACATAGGTTCTTTTTTATCAATTGTCATAAAATTTCCGCCATAGATTAGCCTGCAAATCTTCATGTAGTACCGTCCCATAGAACCAAAGATATGAGCATTTCAATATTCAATTTGGCTACAAGTATACATATGTCCGTATATAGATATACCACCTTTTTTTGGCAATTTTATAAGTTCAAAATCTCAGCGGTTATTGACGGAATTTAAGAAATGAAGGCTCGTTGGAAAGGTAATGACCTGAATTGTGTCATGGGCTATGTGATATTTGCCTTTAAAGTCGCACATTTTTTCAAAAAGTAGAGGATCACTTTTCATATCAATTTAACATAAAATGAGCACCCACTTTATGGCCACCTTTTTTTGAGGGGGTCTGTTTTGTTTAGGGGTGGTATTCATTGTCGCATAGGTTTTCAGGTGTGCTGAAAAAGAATATATTTAAATTTTCTGGAAATAAGTATTTTTCCGGGCATTAAGCAAAAATATGCACACGCTTGCCTGTACAACAATGGTCATCACTTATAACGTGAAGAATTACATTGCTTAATACCCGAAAAATACTTGCAGAAAATTTAAATGTGATATTCGTTTTCAGCACACCCGAACACCCATATAAAACAAGTTTTTAAGGTAGATTTTGTGTTGGTCTACCAGGCCACAATTACCAAATAAGCATCTCCCCCAAATTGTGGCTATAAAGTGGATGTTCATTTTATATTAAATTAATATAGAAAAGTGACCCCCCCACTTTTTGAAACTATAATTTCTTCATATCTTGGAAACTAATCGTTTTCTGAGATTTTAACTGTTATTTTCGTTTTCGGAAACCTGTAATAGTGGTAATTTTAAAGGATGTTTTGTGGGTGGAAGGATACTGCACCGTTACCAATATTTCAATCAGTCATTTGTTTTCTTAGTTTTGCATATGAATTACAAAATATCTGGTATTTCCCCCAAACCTCTGACCTTGATGGAGGGGAGACAAAAACTCGCTGCTATAGTTTCAAATGATCTGAAATAACAGCAAGAGGAGACTTGATTCCAAATATTTCTCATATGTAATATCTCCCCTCTTTGGTTTTCATACATAAAGTAAATTTCACAGTGTATAAGGATTATTTAATACTGAAGATATTCACAATCGTAGCCCATTTCCAAAAGAGGGAAGATATTACATATGAGAAATATTTGGAATCAAGTCTCCTCTTGTTGTTATTTCAGATCATTTGAAACCATAGCAAGTTTTAATCTTCACTCCATCAAGGCCAGAGGTTTCGGGGGAGGGTATATATATATATATATATATATATTCTTCACCTTATTAATTGTATTCTTTTTATTTTCTTTGTTCTCTTTTTTCCTTTTTTGTTTGTATTCTATTTCCTTCTACTCTCGTTATTTCTATTTGCTTATTTATTTCCTACTTTTTGTTATTTTTTTTTCTATTTTTTTAAATCTCCTCTTTCATTGTATTTCCACTTCTCCATCACAATCTTTGTATTCTCCTCCATATAAAATCTTTTTTATTCTCCTTCTTCATCGAATACCATTTTTTTATATTCATCTTTGTTGCATTCTCTTTTATTCTCTTTTGTTGTCTTTTTCTCCTTTGTATTCTTCCCCCTTTTTGTCTTTTTATTATCTCCCTTATCACCTCTCTTTGATATCCCCTTCTATTGTATTTTTATTCACCTTCATTTTCTATTTTTTTTCTTCTTTTTATTTGTATACTATACCTCTTTAATTTCTCGTTCTCCTCTTTCATATTCTCTTTCACCTTTGTATTTTTCCTTCCCTCCTGTCCCTCTTTGATATCTCCTTCTCTCTCTATTTCTTATTCTCCTTCTCTATTTCTTATTCTCCTTCTCTATTTCTTATTCTCCTTCTCTATTTCTTATTCTCCTTCTCTATTTCTTATTCTCCTTCTCTATTTCTTATTCTCCTTCTCTATTTCTTATTCTCCTTCTCTATTTCTTATTCTCCTTCTCTATTTCTTATTCTCCTTCTCTATTTCTTATTCTCCTTTTCTCTCTATTTCCTATTCCCCTTCTCTCTCTATTTCTTATTCCCCTTCTCTCTCTATTTCTTATTCTCCTTCTCTCTCTATTTCTTATTCTCCTTCTCTCTCTATTTCTTATTCTCCTTCTCTCTCTATTTCTTATTCTCCTTCTCTCTCTATTTCTTATTCTCCTTCTCTCTCTATTTCTTATTCTCCTTCTCTCTCTATTTCTTATTCTCCTTCTCTCTCTATTTCTTATTCTCCTTCTCTCTCTATTTCTTATTCTCCTTCTCTCTCTATTTCTTATTCTCCTTCTCTCTCTATTTCTTATTCTCCTTCTCTCTCTATTTCTTATTCTCCTTCTCTCTCTATTTCTTATTCTCCTTCTCTCTCCATTTCTTATTCCCCCCTTCTCTCTCTATTTCTTATTCCCCCCTTCTCTCCCTATTTCTTATTCCCCCCTTCTCTCTCTATTTCTTATTCCCCCCTTCTCTCTCTATTTCTTATTCCCCCCTTCTCTCTCTATTTCTTATTCCCCCCTTCTCTCTCTATTTCTTATTCCCCCCTTCTCTCTCTATTTCTTATTCCCCCCTTCTCTCTCTATTTCTTATTCCCCCCTTCTCTCTCTATTTCTTATTCCCCCCTTCTCTCTCTATTTCTTATTCCCCCCTTCTCTCTCTATTTCTTATTCCCCCTTCTCTCTCTATTTCTTATTCCCCTTCATCTTATTTGTTATCTCTTTCTACTTTTCTTATTATTTTTCATTACTCCCTTTATCTCACTCCTTTTATCCGACTATTCCCTCTTCTTTCCATAACTCCTTTCATTGAAAGCACCATTTCTTACCTCCTCCATGCATCGCATTCTCCTATTCGAATCCCTACTCTCTAAAATCGTTCGCAAAACACCACACGCCTGCACGATCTGCGCAAAACTCAACCAAATTTAACAAGTGGCAAATCTAACCACATTAATCCTATAATGATTTATCGTGATTTATTTTTAATGCATATGCAGAGTCAGTAGCTACAAACCTTTTATTCAGACTATGGAAAATTTTCAAAGGTCCAACCTAAAAAAATCTTGCTCTATGAATAATCTTAATTCGTCCAGACGTCCTTGCTTGCTTGCTTGTATCTTGTAAATTTTGGTTTTGGTTTCGATTCTAGCTGATGTCACTCAAGCCATATATATTTTTATTTCTGAAATCACGACTGTATACTGGGTACAATAGAATATGAAATAATTATTTCATATTCGATAGGGAATTGACTCTAAAATAATAAATACAAAATCTACATTAATTAAAATATATTTTAGCGTACTTTACAATTGATCATTGATTTTAAAGAATGTTTAAAAATGGTTTTGATTACTGATATTATAGAGGGAGTTGGAGGAGCTAATCCAGAGTCTGTTCAGCTCAATATATCTTTATTAATATAACATGGATAAGATCATACCACATACTTTGTGTCAAGGTTTTTTTATGATACCCAAGACATGAGAAGGAGTAATGATCAGGTCATTAAGTACGGCTTCAGTTCACAATAGGAGGGAGTAGTTTGCAGAGTCCACAATGGAGTTCAAAGTGAAATGCTGGGAAAGTAGTTCAGACTTAGCAGTTGTCATTCAAACCAGATCATTGTAGTTGGATTGGTTGTTGAAAAAAAAAAAAAAGAAACAAGGTTGCAGAAGATGTAAGGTCCAACTCATGGAATTTCGAGATATCCCACTTTGACACCCACTCCTTATTTTAAAATCTTCCAATATTCAGATTGTTCATTCTTAGAAGATTAAAAATTGTTTTTAAAAAATCCATTATTTTTGCAATACTGACTCCTTTCTAAACCTCTGACTTTGCAATCCCGGTTAATAACTTTGTTACACAAATGTACATACTTAAAACTGTTCAGTCAGTTTTAGCAAATATTGGTCCGTGTTCTTACAAAATAAAGATTTCATTTCCAATCGATTTAATCAACTTTCACATTTAATCCAATTAAGTTTTTATTACTAATATCATAAAAAGGAACCCTTTCACAATCCCATGTCCTTCTCATGCCACCAATGCCACTGCAATCTGAAAGAAATCTGAATCTCACAGCTAATAAATTTTATCATAGAAAAAGTGGATGTTTCACTGATAATACACTTCCTTTGTATTGTAGTTATAACAGCATTCACCCCTTTTTGTTCAGCAAATCAGTTCTGTATCTTATAGTCAAATGTTTCTTAGAATTGGAAGAGTTGCATTTGTTTTATCTTCCTTTTCTCTTTGTCAACCAAAGGCAGTGAAAGAAAGCGAAAAGTACAAATGAACACTTTTCCTTCTTTTTCACTGTTGTATATCGAAATATATATATATATATATGATGAAAATAATGGAAATAGTATTCCGACAAAATAGAGAAAATAAAAAGGAACAAACCGTATTATGTGTTCATCAACGTTTCGTCTTTATTTATATAAAAGCGAAAATGTATGTATGTATGTATGTTCGCTTTTCCTCGATGTCCACGAAAGGCTTCTTTCAAAGAAGCGCTTGCTCGCTTCACAACTTTTTAAAACTTTTTATATCATCTATAAATTGTAATATCTACGAATTACCCACGGAGCTCACCTCTCTATTTAATTTTATTCACTTTCAAACCTTAATTATTCCACATTTCCCGCATCAGCACGCGTTACATTCGGTTTTCGGTATAAAAAAAGCGAACCTCGACTCTAATCACAGGCCCAGAGCCAGTTTGGTCAATGTCGACTTCGTCATATCAGACTGTAGCTTTCATTTCGAGACGAGGGAGCGGGTTTTTAAAAACAAACAAACCCATTTATTCAAAACTGTCCCGCACAAAATAACTGCTGAATACCTATCGCCGTCACGTCAATCAAAAACGCGCACCTGTTTTTTTTAAAACCCTTTACTATTTTCCAACTGCACGTCGTCAACGCTTCGGGTTTTTTTTCACATAACCTGAAAAACACCCGGGCAACGCCGGGTACCCCTCGCTAGTATATATATAAAAGTGAAAATGTATGTTTGTGTGTATGTTTGGATGTCTGCTAAAAACTTTCAACAGACGCAACGAAAATTCACAAACTCGGTATCACATCGAAGCTCCATCCTTTGCTCGAAAAATATTGAAAAATTGGCCAAAAACGTTAACTTTTTCACTCCGAAATCGACAATTTTCGACAGGGGGGGGGGAGGTCAACAAAAACAGTCCTCTCATGACAATGACCGATTCTACGCATGCGTCAGATGACGTCGTGACCTGATTTACTTTAAATAGTTGAAAAACCGAACAAATTTCATGTAAGTCGTGTTAGCTCAGTTGCTTAAGGCCTTGGTTCATTATCTAAAGGTTTTGGGTTCGAATCGTGGTGTGAGATGTTTTTCCGATTTTTTTCAATTTTAATATTGAACCAGTGTTTCATTTTTTTTTTTTTTTTTTTTTTTTTTTTTTACTTCGCTTATTCTTAGCGACACTCAAAAACACCTGGATACCCACCAATTTTTTAAATTTTAATATCGAAACAGGCTTATTGAAGCCATTTTTCACATGTTCGTTTTTCTGTTTTCATCGTTCGCTTGCCTTACGTTAGTTTTTTTCCCCCGCTTAAGTGTTAGTGTTGTTTTCTTTTTTTACTTCTCTTATAAGAAACAAACCTTCATCGTCGTCATCGTCGACTTCCGGCCACACACCTGTCAATTTCGTTCTTAAATAAATTCAAACCTCTTTCACTAACTCATTCTGGTTGCCCGATTTTATTTTCAAACTTCACCTCGGGTTTGGTTTCGATCCTTTTTTATTTAACACCACACACACCTACAAACATCTGGGCAATGCCGGGTACCCCCGCTAGTTTGTTATAAAACAAGTACCAGCCGATCAGAGTAGCAACATTAGGACTTTTTACTGTCAGAGTGAAAGCCCCTCTGCCTTTATCTATGACTAATAAAGAATAAAATATTGATCAGGACTAAATCAGACTTATCAAATATTAATCTCTACTATTATATAAAAGGAACATTGTGTATGGACTCTGACTTTATGTACTTGGCAATGTTCTTAGATAAGTTTGTATAAGAATGTCTTCAATAAGTATTGATAATCAGAAAAAATCCAATGAAAAAAAGAATCGGCGATTTTGACCAAAGTTAACGCCTTATACAGCCTAACATCACAAGTGCGTTTGAGAAGTTTTATTACCACACAAACAGAAAGGCCCGACATATAAAATCAACAGTAGGTTCTTTGATATGTCAGAGGCACGTTCAAAATTTATGTTTAGAGTACAATTGAACTATGATACTTAATGTTTGCAGTTAAAACTTTAATTTAAGCCATTATATAAAATAATTTTATAAAATCAATCGTAGGTTCTCTACAGTGCAATGTAGACTGTCACTGCGGAAAGGCATGTAAAGCTTCTTCCTGATGCACTGCAACCAAGGCAGGCAATTGAGTTTATTGAAAAATGAGTATATGACAATAAATAAAATATGAAAGGGTGAAACATTTGTTGATCCTCTTTCGATTCTGATCAATGTCGGGTCTCCCTGCTAGTAACAAATATAGAAGAAAAAAAATTGTTTGTCCTCTGACAAAGGAGGGATTGAACCTAGTTATTCACTCCCTTTTGTCTGTTCATCTGTTAGTTTGTTTGCACTTTCTCAATAACCACACCTTGGATTTTTTTCTTTTTTTTTTTTTAATTCTGCACAAACATTAGTCATGGTGAAAGTAAATTTTTACTAGAATCGATTTTCCGGGATAACTTTGCCCCCCCCCCCGGGGAGATTATAGGGGTAGAATTGCCCCAAAATCGTTCACTTGTTGAGGAGGACCCCACATGTTTTGCTTGTTTTTATTTTATATAAGATTTAACCAGCATAATGGTTAGTGTTCGTTAATGGACTGGGAGATTCCCCCCCCCTTCCGTGGAATGGGTTAGCGTTATAAGGTGAAGGATGAAGAGGAAGTGGAGAAATCCTGAGAATGATGTGGCCGCCTCCTCTGCACTTTGGTGCAGTAGCTAATAAAAAAGTAACCTTTAGGTTGCCCTCGGTTATTAACCATTTTTACTTCATGTAAGATAGATTTAAAAATATTTGTATGCGAACATGGTTTAATTTATTATTTTTTAAATAAATAAAAAAAATGCTCGTTTCCTGTTGCCACAATTTTTGTTTTGAATAAGCCCATTCTTTGTCCGAATATGCAGTTTATATTTTGCGTTATTTGGATAATTGTTTTGAACTTTGCTAGTATTCTCAATGTTTCGGCCTGTGTAGCATCCAACCATATTAAAGTGCGTCTTGTAATCTATACAAAGTTTCAAAAGAAAAGCCTTTGTTATGAGAGGGCGTTTTCCTTATAAAATGTTTCTTGATATTCCATTTTCTTTATAAAAAGGAATAGAATATTAAAATGTTCTATTTAGAACGTTTTGGGAACAATCTAGAATAATCATGAAAATTCCATGCAGAAACTATAAGGACGCTACACGAGAAGCCGCGTCGGTTTTTACAGAGCGATTTAATGTGAAGTTGCTACTTGTTGTTAATAACTCTGTTAACGTTTCTAGCATGAAAATCCAGCTGAAAGAAACTCCTTAAAGGCCCACTATCGCATTATTAGGAAAAACTAAAATTTCAGTAAATACAAAGATTTCTGTATATTTTCTCACTGACCAAAGAACTATATTTTAATATTTTTAAGTTTAGATTTACCCATCCACAAAGCATTTTATTTGAATTTAGTGAAAATAAAATAAAAATCACTATCAAGCTGCAGTCGCTTTTAAAGCTATTAGTAGCAGTAGTTCGAACACAGTGTATTTACTTGTAAATATTTTGTATGTTTTGTTTTATGTTAAAATAAATGTTCCTTTATTTTAACTCTGAGTTGAATTAGTTTTTTTTTTTAATTTGTTGTGCGTTCATATCCTTAGATAGAAATGTAACACCCTTTATTTAGTCCATGGGGTAGATTGCTCTTGTTCCATTAGCCACGACTGGATAGAAGTAAAAGTGCATTCTTATACATAAATATTTTCTGAGTTTAACAAGATGTAAGTGAAGAAGGTCGGAGGTTAAATCGCCCAAAACATTGAGAATATAATCCCAAGACGAGAATAGTAGTCTGAATAATAAAAATTATACAAACTAGCAGGACTTGTGGAAATGTTTTGATAAAGTTTATATTTTTCAGGATATCGCAAAATTTGTTATGTATAAAAAAACCCCCCAAAAAACAGCAAATAAGAGTTCATTAACGTTTCTATGAAAATGGTGTCCGTTGTATTTTAAATATAAAACTAACACAGAGATAAATTAATAAATACTAATAAATACTCAGAAAGTAATATTGTGCTACATAGTTCAATACAAATAATAAAATCACATTGTAAGAAACAATTTTTAATCTACGCTTTCAATCTAGCAACTCTTGGCAGAAAGTGTTCATTTTTGTTTTTGCCCTATTTCTTTCGAATGTTCCCTTTTATGGAATGTTTTGCTGACTTTTTTTCCAGTGAAAAATCATTACACATTGAAATTATAAGTTTTTCACACCATTACAGTGATCACATGTTATAATGATATTAAAAAAACACGGCTGCATTAAGTTGAAAAGCTCAAAAGGAGATCACCCTCATATTGTTAAGGGTTGCCAGGTTGGCCTTTTTTCATGAATTTGGCCTATTTTGAAGCAATTTGGTTTTCCAAAATTGTATTTTGGCTTTTTTCAAAGATTAAGGAAAGAACAAACGGAATATTATATAGATTCTAAAGATTACTAATCCTCATCAAAAACTATGGTTTATAGTTGAAAATATCTCTGTGCGTGGGTTAGCTTCAACATGTTTTCACCTATTCTTATGAAAGCTTGGCTAGAATTAAAATAATAAAAATTTGCATAACCAGTTTCGAAATGTGCCTATTTATACAATCCACACTATTATGTTGATGGTTTTAAATTACGAAACTAGTAGTCTCTTACGTACCAAATCTTATATCCATATAAATAAAACAGATGTATGTGTGTTTGTTTGAAAATATTTAACCGATAAACTCTTAAACTACTGGTTACATAACACTGCAATTAGCAGTAAATAGTAATCCTACACAAAGGATAGTTTATAACAAGTAGAATCTTTGTTTGGATGGATGAATAATGCGTACAGAAATATCAAGTTGAAATGCAAAATGTTCATTTCAACTTAACGACATATTTCTATAACTTTTGCGCATTCGTAAAACTGATCATAGCTAAAAGTGGTTTAATTTTAGAACTTATTTGTCAAGTTAGCTCGAATGATGGGGAACATGGCTGCAGTGCTAAATCTTTTAGTTTTGATTATGGCTGATGGCATTCAAGTTAGTCTATTTTTATTACTTTTGAAATCAGTAATATATATATATATATATATATATATATATAAATTACCCTACCCGTGATCTGTTGGGGGTCGGTATGTTATATTAGCTATGGAATTAATGTATGAGCGTGACGTAAAGAAAATATTTTTTTGTGACATAACGGAAACATTTCTATGAAAGTATATTAAAATGAAAAAAAGAATATAGATAGATTTCTATGAGTCGTTCAGTTTATAATTGTTTATTTTTGAAAAAAAACAAACACTTACAGCCATTGAATTATAAGTAGTTTGCCATACTTATAGGTAAATGTACACTGACATGATACCATAATACTTAAATTTAAATTCAAATTTTGATATATCATTTTTAAATGAAATTGTTAGTTGAAAGTACAGAATAGTTAAAAAAGCACTCTCTCCGTGTTAAGAATGTCTTTTTAAATAGAAAATGAAAATAAAATGTAATTTTTTTCAGTTATTTTAAACAAACATTGGGTCAAATATTTAATTTATATATTAATAATAAGGTCAATAAAACTAATTTAGACAATGCGGAAATGAACGATGTAAAAAAAAAAAAAAAAAAAAAAAGCAGAAAGTATTAATAATTGTTTATTTGTATAATTTAAACGTGAAAAAACAAAACAAAACAATTGGGACGCTGAAAACGTACACAGTAAAACAATACGTTTTATTGTCGTATTGATTATTTATTTGTAACGCAAATTAAAAATAACATTTTCGGGGTTATTTATTTATGTTAGTAGTGTAGAAGAAAATGTATGAATGTTTTTTAAGAAAGGTGTATTAAAAAATGGAGAATAAATTTAAAAAAAAAAAAAGGAAAGCGATGGGTAAATCGCCGTTGTAAAATGCTCTTATGGTTGTCATGTTGTTTATTCACGCATGCGCAACCGGAAGTCGTAAACCGGATGTGTGGTTACAACACCTGTTACAAGGTCATTTGAGTTTTATAATTATATAGATATGACAAAAGTCTATATTCCAAATTTCAAGAGGTTGGCCATTTTACCGTTTTTCTTTAAGTAAATTGAAATGCTCAATTCTTGACAGCACCCGTTTTGTAGCACGGAATCATTCATGTAATTGTCATTTTTTAATTTATTCCGCCCTTAACTCATCCGAAGGAAAGGAACTCATCAACTTTAAAAGAAAATAAAGGAATATTGGTATAATGACAAAATAACGGAATATGGGCATGATTACAAAATTTGTGTAGATAGCGTAACAAAAAGAAAAACAAGTGCAACGTCTCTTCCGATTTTCAGATTTTGTAATCATATACGTTTTTCTTTTCTTTTTTTCTGATTTTTTTTTTTTTTTTTCTTTTTCTAATTTCTTTTCTTTTATTTAATTTCAGAAATTGGTGCAGAGCAGACGAGTGTTTCTGCTGGCTGGGAGTCCTTGCTTTTCCCCGGGATTACAAGGGAATAATGTTGCTCTTACTCTTTCTCCTGGCCTTAGTAGAATCCAAAGGTAAGTTACATTGCAAGATGATCAGTCGCGTTTAGAAACAAGTTGTGAAATATTTTTCAAATATTTTCTTGTCATCATATTAAAATGTTGAATTACATCAAATGAATCAACAGTGTAATCTTCAAAATTCTTTTTTTATTATTATTCATTGATTATAAAAATTAATACTAAATTAGACAAATAGGTACCTCCAACGCGCGCCACAGTTTTAACCCCCTCTATATATAACACAATGTAATTGTAATTTATCATCCTAACTTTTTTACCATTTAATAGAAAAAGCTTCAAATAAACTAATATTTTAAAAAATTTTTACAGCATACAAAAATAATGAAAATGCGAGACAAAAATTGTGTCTACATTATCGACGCTTTAAAACAACGTTCCTATGTAGTGACGTTTTTTAAGCCGTTCACACACCCATGTTTTAAAAATCTAGTAAAAATCAAATAATAATCATATTTTCTTGAAATTTTCGATATTCAATCATTATTAAATAAACTTGCATATTAAAAGTAGGTTTCATTAACTATATTAGCGTAAATATATATATATATATATATATATATATATATATACTTTTTTTTTCTTAGGTGTTCTCCCCCTCCCCCCCTCCATATTTCATGATCTGAAAACTAAGCGAAATAAATGTGGGTTGATAAGTTTCAACATTTTTTAAAGCTGAAAAGATCAAATAATTAATATATATATATATATATATATAAAATCCTGTTATTTATTTCACTTACCTCAAAGTTGTAAATAAAATTGGACATAAATTCAATATTATTAATTTATTTTTATTTCGGACTATTATTCTCATCTTTATTAGTTGTTGTTTTTGATCTTTTATTGGTTTTGTTTATTCACAACGTTTCGGCCAACTATTCCTATGGCCTTCGTCAGGTGGTAACCGCGACGGATAGGAACTTTGAATCTCCTAACTGCATTCTCAGCCATCACTGCCATCCGTAGTTGTTGTCGTCTCGCCACATTTTGGCCAATTAACCTCTGGCATGCTTTGGGTGGGATTGAAACCGCTATCTTCACACAATGTTCATCTGGAACTGTAGAGATTCAACGTCTCTATCAACTGCGCCACGGGCCCCAAAGGGCGATCAAGGTTGGATTCTTTGATCTTATAAATCCACGTTTATTTATCTGATCTTCTATAGTCGGGTCCGTACCGATTGGTGTATATATATATATATATATATATATATATATATATATATATATATGGCGCATTATTTTATTAACTCGTCTGTGTAGTTCGTTAATAAAAATGTATTTCTTTTACAAAAGGTAAGTTTTATATTATTTTTTTATTCATAGCAAAAAAAAAAGCCTTACTTCATTACTAATTATAACGCGAACGCTTATCCATAGGAATTAACACAAACACACGAAATGATGACATCACTATTAAAATGTGTACTACTGACGTTTTACACATCGCTGTGGAGGTACCTATAGACAAAACTTAATTTTTCTTTAGCAACTTTCGGCTGCTTGTATGAATAGTTGGAATATGCTGAAGCACTTAGACAATCAAAAAGCTCGAAAAACAGATAACCTTACAAAAGCATCTTGAAAAAACTTGTACAGCTTTGAATCGGATAAAAAACTGAACTGTTTTTGTTTGATTTGAAAATGGTACCAGGAAAAAAGTCATTGTTTTTTTGATTGTTCTTTACAATCTTTAATTTGTTGATAGAAAAAACACAATTTATCAAAGAAAAAAAGGCCCCTACTAACTTTCCCATGAGAAAAAAAATATTTCATTGATTTTCTTTGTTAGAAATTGTCATAAAATAAACATATATGATGAGTGTTTTTCTTTATTTTTCTCTGTTAAAAATCAGCCTCGTTTTGATTCTGCTTTTTCTGGCTGTTTACATGTTCTGCACTGGATAAAAATCTGTTTTGTCTGGTTCAAAATCTGTACCAGTACCCAAATTTTCCTAATTTTGAGCTGTAAAGTTCATCTAACCAAACCTTCAATAAAACGAAAGAGAGTGAAACCAAAGAAAATCTGATATAAAGTCTGACAAGTATGGAAGGAGGAGGAGGAGGAGGAGGAGGAGGAGGAGGAGGAGGAGGTTACATTTTCCCATCCAAACATGTTGAATAAGGCGTTGTCAATTAAGCCATTTTTTTCTGAATCACTTCACAGAGATAGTCTGCAATTGTTTACACACAACAAACTTCAATAGTTTCTTTGGTGTTAACTCCTCAATTATATGCAAAAAGAAAAAGGCGTTGAAAATAATTTGGAACACAACCAAAAATAATGAAATGAAGAAAAATCATAAATATATGAAAATGGTATAACAACAATAAAAAATTAGTGTTCTAACACCAAATGTTTGGTTTTCCAAAGATTTTTTTAATTTAAATAAAAATGCTCACAATTTATTCTTTAACTCAATACCCAATGAAGGTTGTCAAACTCCCGGAATTGTAATTCTAATACAAGACAAAAAAAAAAAATGCTCAATATTACATCCAATCTCTTGCTAAGGTCATTGGAAAAAAATGGTTGGATTATGTTTATTTCTTGACAACAGAATGAATGTTCACTGGGATTATGACTGCCCTTTGTATAATAAATTGTTCCAGCACGATCTATAAACTGCAGAAAAACATTGTTTTCTTTGTTTTGTTTTTTTTCCTTTAAAGTTTTTAAAAATTTGTTTCTGGTTACTTTTGAAATCCTAAAATAAAATAAAATGGCATATACAGAATGTGCCAGAAGTTGCACATTATCTCGGTTTTCATAAAAATACAAATATCTTTCTTGTTCATTAGCTTAACAGATGGACGATTCTAGTACACAACAGATTCGAGGAGTTCCAAAAGAAAATAGTTAAGTGGTGACAGATCTGGTGATCGGGGTGGCCACTCCATTGGGATCCGTATATGGTGTGCATCCTGTATAAATGAAGGAGGTGCCATTAGTTGGAATTGAAACCAAAACGTTGAGATCTTTAGCCTTTCATTATACCAACTGAGCTAATTGCAACAATCATTAGATTTGTAATTAACATATTTATTAGTTTTCACTTCTTTGAAATGTAATAAAGCGCGTATGAAAATATCACCAGCAGCTGAGAATTAGATGAGTAGCGAAGGTTTTTAGCAATAGTAGAAGCATTTGAGTGTGAGTGCAAATTAGCAAGTGTGTGCGGGCTTTCGTCTGAAGAAAAGGCAAATAAAGGTCAGCATGTGGTCAGGAAGGGAAGCAAAATCTACGTTGGAGATGGATGTGTAAAGGTGAAACAGAAAATACGTGGTCTGGGTGAGATGGACATGGTGAGAGACTTTTAAGCTGGTGTTGAGACGGCAGGGTATTGTTAATGTCATGGCAGACGAAATGAATAGTTAGAAAAAACATTGCTTGGAAAATCATGGTGATAAATGCATTTTTACTAAAACGGAAAAAAACAAAAGCAGTTGGATTTATTTTCTTTGTTCCTTTTGGACAGTACCAGATGGCATGGGCGGGAGGGGGGGGCAAGAGAGGTTTTAAGTGTAATGAACACGGTTTGAGTGTAACGACCATGTTACAGAAATGAAAGAAATAGGTGCATGTGCAGATAAAACACACTAATGGAAATATGATGAAATTTGATCACCCCGCAGCAATCATTTGTTGATTCTACCTCAAGGAATAATTTTTTATCTAAATTTAAGATATTATACATCTGAAGCAAATTTCCTTTTTGTTTTAGATTTTTAAAGTTTTATCTAGACATACAAATGCATAAACAACTGCCCTTTATATAATAGACTAGCAAGGGTACTTGGTGTTGCCTGGGTCATGTAAAAAAAAAAAAAAATGAAGTTGTCTTTAACAACACTTGCTTTTTGTTTTAATTTAATTATTTTTGCTGTGCAATAATTTATATCAGTTTGAAAACAAACCACTGATGTCAGCCCACTGCTACGAATTTGGTATAGGGGCATGCAAGTGAGAAAATGTTTTTTAAATGTTTACAATAATAAAAAAATAAATGTTTGTGAGTTACGTAATATCATGCAGGGTGGGGCATGAACATGAATACGAAATCTAATGGTTCTTTTGTAGACATTTTTGCTGATGACACTACCATCTATGGTAGCACATCTAAGACAGTAAACGACCAAGTTCTCTCCGATTCCCTCTCCTCTGATCTTGATCACGTTGTACAATGGGGAAAGGAGTGGCTGGTTACTTTTAATGCATCTAAAACCAAGCTTCTATCTTTACATCATCAATGTTCTGATCCCCATCTGGCATCAATTAAAATGAATGGCTCTCGCCTTGGGGAGACCAAGTTTTGACAAGCTTCTGAGCTTGACCTTTACTCCTGATCTTAAATCGAATACGTACATCAAATCTGTTGCCAAAGCCGCTGGAAAAATGGTTGGATCCTTCTATCGATCCAGTAGATATCTCACTGCTGATGCAATTTTCTATCTATATAGGATCCAGGTACGTCCAAGGATGTAATACTGTTGCCACATGTGGGCAGGGGCTGCTAGAAAGGACTTGTCCTGCCTTGATAGGGTTCAAAATAGACTTCGTGGCCTGGTGGGAGATGTCTATTTCTCTTTGCTGCAACCTCTTTCTCACAGAAGAGATGTTGCGAGTTTGTCCCTGGTTTATCGTTATTTTCATAGAAAGTGTTCGCCAGACTTTTACAAAAAACACTCACTCGTCTAGCTGAAAACCCTATCAATAATCCCCCCACCCCCACTCTTTATCTGTGCCTAAACCTAAATGTAGATTCCATGATTAAAGCTTTTTTCTTAGAACTGCACACCTGTGGAATTGTCTTCCATTTTCCTGCTTTCCAGCTGTCTATAATATGGTTGTCTTCAAGTCCGTGAACAAGTTTCTGATGAGCCGTTACACTTAAGTTAACAAATATACCGAACTTCCATTACTATTGATTACTATAGTGTCATCTTGACTACTGTACACTCTTTAACCTTTATCCTTGAGTGGCCTCTCGGCCTTGATAAGTGGTGACGCCTATGTAAAAAAAAAGAAAGAAAATAGATTGCCTTCATCCAAATCTGAGTTGTTTATTTTTATTTTACTTACTATTAAAAGAAAAGCATAGCTTGATCTTTATTGAATCATATTAAGAAGATTCAATGTGTTAGCTGTTCAAATAAATCATATTTTATCCAATGATTATTGATTCTATTATGATTGATTCCGTTTACTACAAAAATGACATTACATTTGAAATCTGCATTTTTAGTTATGCTCTGTGGCTGGAGAACCAGTAGTACACAAGATATTCAATGTTCTAATTTTCAAATCAATTTGAACGACTATTAAGTTACTAAAAATAAACTTGGTATCATTGTTTTGCAAGGATTCATTAACTTTTTCTTTATTTTATTTTTTTTTATTTTTTATTTTTTTGGATGGAAATAAAATTTTGGTTTATGATATCTAATATAAGTGTAACAGAGTGTGGACGCACATGCATACAAAATGCGGAATGACGTTACTGTAAGAAAAAAGACTATAAGAAGGAGAGAGAGAGAGAGAGAGAATATTACAGAAGCCAATCACGTTAGAGACATGTGCGAGGATCACAACTGTAACGAGAAGTCAGGCGTAGCAGAAGTTGTTACTTGCCCTACATTCCTTTCAACGCACTCTGTTGGGTTTACATGTGTACTATGTTGGATAAGTAAAGTTTAAATATCTTGAATATTTTATACATAAAAGGTTAATACAAACATTTAGCATTTTCAATTTCAAACAAGTAAAATATTTATTTATTTTCGTAATATTGCGCTGTGATTTGGCTGTCAAGCGCACCTTATGTGTATTTTATTTTATACTATGGATGCTAATTTTAACCATGACAGACCACTTTGGTCTGTCATGGTTAAAATTGAAATAACATTTCGTTTGTTCTGTCATGCCTAAGATATCAATAAATATAATTTTCTTTGGTCTGTCTCTTAATGTGATTCTATTATTTGCATTGAATTATGTAATACAATATAATTTTTTGAGTACTTACTAATTTACCTCATTTGGGGCAGTTCTATATTCAAAACATAATGGATGTTTCAGGGGTGTAAGTTCCATTATAGAAGGATTGATTTAATTTGAATAAAATATGCATTAGGTGCACTTGAAAGCTAAATCACAACGCAATATTATGAAAATGAACAAATATTTTACTTGTTTTAAATTTATAATTTAAATATTTTAAAGTCAAACTGCAACGATACAAAATACTGAGGATAGAGTTGGACTTTGAAATATATTTAAATTATAAATTTAAAACAAGTAAAATGTGTTTATTTTTCTAATATTGCGCTGTGATTTGGCTTTCAAGCACACCTGATATGTATTTTATTTTATTCAATAGATGCTATTTTTATAGAAATGTTAATAAACTCTTATTTGGTGCATGTTATTTTTTATTTTATTTTTTTTTTTTTTTGTGCCATCCAGAAAAATATCAATTGTACCAAAACAGTTCTTGATTTAAAAAAAAAAAAAAAAAAAAAAAAAAAGGTGTGTTCAATATGTTTCCAGACTTTTTTTTTCGTATTGTCATTTTTATTGATAGTACACACATGAAACCCTTCAAAACTTCAGGAAGACGCCCATGAAAGTCCTCTTGTGTGAATGTTTCAATGATCCTTGTCACCAGCTCTTTCATCTCCTCAGTTTCTCATAACGGCCTCTAAGGTTTTCATTGAGCTTAGGAAATAACCAAAAGTCACAGGAAGCAATGTTTGAACTATAGGGAGGGTCAAATAATCTGCGACAAGGATGGAGTTGTGAACTGGTGCTTTTGTGCAAATCTTCCGTATCTTCAGTTCCTCGAGAATAATTGTGGGCATAGTTCCCACACTGACATCAAACTGTACACTTATTGTCTCTATAGACTAGTGTTGGGACGATTCCTAATTTTTATATGATTCCGATTCCAGGAAAATATTGATTAACGATTCCGATACCAAGTACGATTCCGATTCCTAGGAAATTTATTGTTTTGAAATATACCAGGTAGTTTTATACTTCTTATGGTCGGTAGTTCCCAAATATGTTCCCTAACTTTGGAAGAGATATTTTATGTCTACACCGTCGTGTTTTGGTTTAAATAAAATTATTATATAGTAAACTAAACGGAAAAATTAGCAAAATTTATTTTAGAGAAAATTTATTTTACTTAATTGGAATACAGAAAAAAAAACTCAAAGAAAATAGAATTTATCCTTCAGAGAAAAAACAAATAAAGTAGAATTTATATAACAGAACAAAAACAAGAAAATTAGAGAATAAATACACACGATTCATTATTTTGGTCCTCATAATTAACAGATTTAATGAATTAAATAAAAAAAATATAGTGGAAGAGAAAGAAAATATATACTAATTTAATATAAAAAAGATAAATATTTGATTTAATAATTTATAAATGAACGTGCGTAATGAAAAAAAAAAACAATATACCACGTGACATGGCGCCGTAGATACAAAATAACCTTTCCAAAGTTAACGACCATATATGAGAAATACCATTAATCGAAAGTTTTTGTGTTTTATACCAAAAGGTAGGTATAGCGAAAAGTTACAATTAAAGGAATTTCAAAAACCATTTTTTGTTTAGCTATTGATAGTTGTATTTGTGACGGCAGTTCTTCAGACCTCCATAATTCACAAGGAGTAGTTAACACCTATTATTTTTTCTTACTTTTTCATTGCTTTTACACGTTGTTTCTAACGTGAAGAATAAGTTTAGCCAAACTAATTTTGAAATAGGGTATATCAAAGGAACCCATATAAAAATGATACCACTATAAAAACAAATGAAATACTAGATAAAATTGAGCAAACATAATTACCAAAATTACAGAAAAAGATAAACAAAAAAAAAAAAATGGTGAAGTTTGTTGAGTGAAATGAATTATTGAAAGAAAATTAATTGAACCAATAGAAATGTTAAATAAGAAAATGTCACATTTCAATATTTTTTTAATAATTAAATTCTCAGGGTTGTCGAAATTAAAAATTAAGTGATTTTTTTTTTATTAGACTTCTTTCAAAGCTTGTTACCTTGAAAAATACATTTAAAACCCTGTTTTTTTAAATAAATTGAAAAATAAATGCAATTAAAAAAATTTAATTGATAATTGAAACTTTAAAAATATATTAAACATTGAAAAATTACTTATCTCACAAATTAACGTCCAATAAAGTAGATCCAGTCTTCATACAAGAATTTGGTTATAATAAATATATCTTTCCCAAACTTAAAAATTAAATCTTTTTTTTTTTTTGAGAGAGAGAGAGAGTGCTTTAAAATCGCCGGGGAGTGCCACCTAAAATTTTAAAGAAGTAAATTTTAGGAGTTTAGTGCCTTTCAAAGACGGTTTTCATAATTTATCATCATCATTTATTTGCTCCCCCCCCCACACACCTTTCCACGTGGTTCAGGAGTTAACCAGTGCTCCTGTTGCTGTCAGTCAGCTATCTTTACCTAAGTTTTAATTTCTAGTTAAAAGAATTTTTCATGAATAGAATCAGCATTTTTTAAAATTATTTTTTTAGTTGTATATATTGTATTTACTCTTTGAAGTTAAGGAGGGTTAAAAAAAATGGTGACACCTAGATGGTGACGTAGGCAAAAAAAAAAAAGAAAAAAAAAAGACACTGCGATTTCGACCCTCACTAATAAAACTGCTCTGAGTGACTAGTTGGTAATTTTTTGTTCCTTTTCTTTTTTATTTTGCTCCTCCAATTTATTTGGATGCTTCATAGTTAAATGTTTTAACATGTTGGTTGTGGTCATGTTAGATGGTTTTATTCTTCGCGATATTTTAATTTGACAGACTTTGCAAATGGCTTTCAACTCATCATCTTCAAAAAGACTTTTTTTTGGACTTTGGGCCATATTAGAAAATTCAGTTTATCTGTAAGCAAATAATTTACTATTAAATTTTGTTTTAAAGCTAGTCACTTATTTGGATAATTAACTGAAAATAATTCGCTAAAAAAGACAAAAAGAAAAAAATATAAAGGGATGGGGCGGTAAATTGTACCAACCGGTAGTTAACAAAAAAAACTTATAGAATTTAATTTTTGAAACCAGTGTATAAAAGTTTACATAATGAAATGCAAATATGCATTTTCGGGTTTGTATTACTGTACACATAGATTCGAAAAAGTTGTCAAAAAACAAATATATAACAAACAAATATTATCAAAGGCAAGATAAGTTACTTTTCTACCAAACTGGGTAATTTATTTTGTTTTTATTCACTGTAACATGTTTATTCAGCTCGAAAAACATGCAGTGTTTACCGATGTATTGGAAAATTCAAAATGGCGCCCGACACTCTCTTTAACATTGTAAGTTCGGGAAAAGGTGTTATAAATAATAAACTAGACAAAATACTATTAAAAAAAACACCGAATATATGTCAAAATATGTCACGGTAACATATACTGAGTGAGTTTTTAGTAGTATTTTGTATAGTTTATTATTTATAACATCTTTTCCTGAACTTACCGTGTTAAAGAGAGTGTCGGGCGTCATTTTGAATTTTTCAATACATCGGTAAACACTGTATGCTTTTCGAGCTAAATAAACATGTTACATTGAATAAAAACCCGAAAAATATATCCAGTTAGGTAGAAAAGTAACTTATCTTGCCTTTGATAACATTTATTTGTTATATATTTGTTTTTTGACAACTTTTTCGAATCTATGTGTACAGTAATACAAACCCGCATTTTCTTTTGAATTTTTTTTTTTTTTTGGTTGACTGTGTTCAATTCACACATGGTTGATGCGGTTCAATATTGCTAAACTATAAGTTTTAAGTAAAATTCTATTTATAAATACTTTTTAAAATGAAATTATTTAATTAATCGTAAATATTATTTAGACATAAAATTAATTGATTACAAAACCTTTTAAAAATATATATATTAATTTCTTTTTCGTTCGGCAAAAAACTGCGCAAAATACTTTTAATTTTCAATTTAAAATTCTAGAAAAAAGATATTATTCTGCTTTTAATATAATCAAATTCAGGGTTTTATCTTTCTGGAGAAAAAAAAAAATAATGGATTTTATTTCAATGAAATTAAAAAAAAAAAAACTTGACTGAATTGAATTAATTACCCTTAAATTAACGAAGGGGTTATTTAATAACTTTAGGTTTGGAAGAGATAGGTATGGGGTCGATTTTTTTGAAACTTCAAAAGAAACCGACTACTGTCAAAACTTTGCGAAATAATACAACGTGATCAATTTCATTTTAGAGATATTTCTTTCAAAAACCTTCTTTTAAAAAAAGAAAAAAAAGTATATTGTTCTATTAAACCTTTTACCGTTTAAATAATTTGACTTTGCTCGTTTTATTTTAAGAAAATATAAGTTGAAAAAGCATTTTCATTCACTATTAGAAGATTTGTCAGTAAAAAAAAAACAATCGCCAAAAAGATAAGCGTTTTTTTTAATTTTTACTCGCAATGTAGAACCCTGCATACTTCTTTTCAAGTTAACTCTTGTAGTTTTGATTACAATAGATCTGAATGAATGAACCTTGTAAGGGAGGGGCACTAAGCATTGCCCTGTTAATAATGAATTTCTTTGGTTTCTTTTTATTTCTCTCTTGCGGTTAGAAATATCAGGAAATATTTTTCTTTTTTTCAACATCAGACTAAAAGAATCGTAATGAAGGAATCGGAAAATTAAGGTATTTTTTAACGATGCGATTCCGATTCTGATACCTCCCAAAATACACGATTCTTACGATTAACGATTCCGATTAATCGTCCCACCACTACTATAGACACCTGACGGTCTTTATCCATGGAATTCTTCATTTTGCCAATCAACTCTGGTATTCTGTCTTCCTTGTTCCTCCCACGCTTCTCATTTCTCACAGCCTTTCTTTAATCTCTTATGCCACTCAAAAACTGATGCTCAATTCACGCGAGACATTCCAAACGTTTCTGTGTCATTTTTTTTCAAGTTCAAAACAAAATTTTATTATATATCGTTCTTCTAAAGTGTCATCATGTTCAGATTACATTTTGGAAATTCACCAACTATGACAATCAGGCTTTCGTAGGGTGTATTCCAATTTCTGCTTTAGCTGTTCATTTGAACCTGAAATCATAAAAATTGGTCAGTCATCTCATAAAATGTATAGCAATAACATAGTGAATTTTCAAGAGTCTATGATAATTTTAAATGCCTATACAAAAAGTCTGGAAACTTATTGAAGGCACCTCGTATTTTTCCTTCTGTGGAATTTTCACAAGTCCTTTTAGGAAATATAATTTTCTTTGGTTTGTCATGATTTATGTTTTTAAAAGCATTTTCATGGAAAATCTCAGGAGATGGATTCGTTTTAAGGATTTCCGTTTTTTTTTTTTTTTTTTTTTTTTTTTTTTTTTTTTAAATTAAAATGAGGTGGGGGTGGGTGGTGAAGTGCTCATCCCCATGGCAGCAGCAGCAGAGACGGCAGCAGCTATTGCTCACGGAAGCAGAGAAGGCAGCAGTAACAATAGCTATAGAAGCTGTACCGTTATTTGCAGTGGTTGTGATCGAAACTGACACTACCTACATCCCGACTGAGGTGGACCCGAACATGTCAGCAGAGCCCCAACAGTCACTGTTTCAACAATATTTTGGATGAAATCCTTCATTTTATGTTTATCTGATGTAAAACGTTGCCGGAAAAAATTATATAGTCACTTTTAACGATAGCAAAAAAAAAAAAAAAAAAAAATCCCTGAGTGGCTTCCGGGCCTTGATAAGTGGTGACCACCATGTTAAAAAAAAAAAAAAGAAAAAGAAAAAAAAAGAATCCCAAACTTTAATTTTGTTGAAATTATGGCATTAATGATGTTAAAACACTTGGGAATTCTAGACACTGTATGTCATTCTCCTATAACCGGAATAAACGTGCAGCTGGGAACCGCTTGTGAATTTCATATTCCCTGTAAACTTCCTCCTTTGGAGGAAGCCAGCATAGCTAATATGAGTTCATTTTTTAAAAAAAACTTTTACTATTACTCATCCCTATATTGATAAAGTTGTATGGACACTTCTCGTATATATGTGCCTGTTTTTTAATTAAAAGTTTTTTGTTCTCCTACACATAACTTGTACGGTATTTTTTTTTAAATTAATATTATTTGTTGAAATTGAAAAATGCAATAAAATAAAAGTAAATTTTAAAAATCCCATTTAAGGAAGATATTTTGATTGCTAAATTAAATTAACCATAATGCATTTCGATTTAATTTATTCATAAACATGTTTTGATTGGATAAAAACATCAATGAATTTGTGATCATTTGGAATTGAAAAAAAAACTTGAAAGCCTTTAAACTACCAAATAAAAAAAAATCATTTAAATTACTTTTACAATTGTTAGCATGTCCTCATTGAAAGTTTTAATAATTTCATAACTACTAAAACCTTACCATAACAACAAATGATTAGCTGGAATCAAGATGTAGTATCTGTTCTGGTGCTGCATTTCATCTTTTCTGCCCTTGACCAATTCAAGACTGAAGAAATTATAAATTTTTTTTCCCCGATCCAGAGTGACACGTTTTAGGAGCTGGTTTTTTCTCTAATGAAAAAACGATCATGTGTTTAAATCTGCCCTCGTGGGTGAGTTGTCAAGTAAATAGGAACATTTATAGTTTTATGACAGTTTTGTTCAATTAAAAATTTATTAATTTAACAATATGGTAACAAACTTTCCAAAACTTATTTGCAAAAAAAAAAAAAAAAAAAAAAAAAATTATATAAATCTTTATATCTATAAAAGTGAAAATGTGTATGTGTGTGAGGGCACTTCTCCACCTATATACTGAATGACTTTTTGATCTACAAACTTGAAATTTGGTGTATAGGGTATTCAGACGTGAAAAACTTAATTGGTTTTCATCCAGATAAAAAGGCTGCTAAGGGGTTAAAATTGAACAATTGCTACTTGGGGGGGGGTCATCAGATATTTATTTGTTGGTAGACTGTTTCATGAGAGCGCATGCACGGTCGTGAAACATGACAGCTCCCTTATGTTAAGAATAAGTAGGTTTGAAAACACTTTTTAAAAATCATGGCGAGCTGGTCAAATGTTCATTGTACTTGACTCACTGCCTTTAGGTTTGGGTTTCGATTTCAGCTCAAATATTTTTTTTTTTTGATTTACAAGTGAACTGTCTTTATTACCTTGAAAAGGCCTTATTTCTATTATTACCTTGAAAAGGCCTTATTTCTATTATTACCTTGAAAAGGCCTTATTTCTATTATTACCTTGAAAAGGCCTTATTTCTATTATTACCTCGAAAAGGCCTTATTTCTATTATTACCTCGAAAAGGCCTTATTTCTATTATTACCTCGAAAAGGCCTTATTTCTAGTATTACCTCGAAAAGGCCTTATTTCTATTATTACCTCGAAAAGGCCTTATTTCTATTATTACCTCGAAAAGGCCTTATTTCTATTATTACCTCGAAAAGGCCTTATTTCTATTATTACCTCGAAAAGGCCTTATTTCTATTATTACCTCGAAAAGGCCTTATTTCTATTATTACCTCGAAAGGGCCTTATTTCTATTATTGCCTCGAAAGGGCCTTATTTCTATTATTGCCTCGAAAGGGCCTTATTTCTATTATTGCCTCGAAAGGGCCTTATTTCTATTATTGCCTCGAAAGGGCCTTATTTCTATTATTGCCTCGAAAGGGCCTTATTTCTATTATTGCCTCGAAAGGGCCTTATTTCTATTATTGCCTCGAAAGGGCCTTATTTCTATTATTGCCTCGAAAGGGCCTTATTTCTATTATTGCCTCGAAAGGGCCTTATTTCTATTATTGCCTCGAAAGGGCCTTATTTCTATTATTGCCTCGAAAGGGCCTTATTTCTATTATTGCCTCGAAAGGGCCTTATTTCTATTATTGCCTCGAAAGGGCCTTATTTCTATTATTGCCTCGAAAGGGCCTTATTTCTATTATTGCCTCGAAAGGGCCTTATTTCTATTATTGCCTCGAAAGGGCCTTATTTCTATTATTGCCTCGAAAGGGCCTTCTATTATTGCCTCGAAAGGGCCTTATTTCTATTATTGCCTCGAAAGGGCCTTATTTCTATTATTGCCTCGAAAGGGCCTTATTTCTATTATTGCCTCGAAAGGGCCTTATTTCTATTATTGCCTCGAAAGGGCCTTATTTCTATTATTGCCTCGAAAGGGCCTTATTTCTATTATTGCCTCGAAAGGGCCTTATTTCTATTATTGCCTCGAAAGGGCCTTATTTCTATTATTGCCTCGAAAGGGCCTTATTTCTATTATTGCCTCGAAAAGGCCTTATTTCTATTATTGCCTCGAAAAGGCCTTATTTCTATTATTGCCTCGAAAAGGCCTTATTTCTATTATTGCCTCGAAAAGGCCTTATTTCTATTATTGCCTCGAAAAGGCCTTATTTCTATTATTGCCTCGAAAAGGCCTTGTTTCTATTATTGCCTCGAAAAGGCCTTGTTTCTATTATTGCCTCGAAAAGGCCTTGTTTCTATTATTGCCTCGAAAAGGCCTTGTTTCTATTATTGCCTCGAAAAGGCCTTGTTTCTATTATTGCCTCGAAAAGGCCTTGTTTCTATTATTGCCTCGAAAAGGCCTTGTTTCTATTATTGCCTCGAAAAGGCCTTGTTTCTATTATTGCCTCGAAAAGGCCTTGTTTCTATTATTGCCCCGAAAAGGCCTTGTTTCTATTATTGCCTCGAAAAGGCCTTGTTTCTATTATTGCCTCGAAAAGGCCTTGTTTCTATTATTGCCTCGAAAAGGCCTTGTTTCTATTATTGCCTCGAAAAGGCCTTGTTTCTATTATTGCCTCGAAAAGGCCTTGTTTCTATTATTGCCTCGAAAAGGCCTTGTTTCTATTATTGCCTCGAAAAGGCCTTGTTTCTATTATTGCCTCGAAAAGGCCTTGTTTCTATTATTGCCTCGAAAAGGCCTTGTTTCTATTATTGCCTTTAAAAGGGCTTAAAAATATGGAAAATTCCTTTAAAAGGGCTTGAGAATCGTAGTGTAGAATCCTGGGATGCGGCATAATAAATTAGGGACAAAATACAGTACAGTATATAATACACATGTATATAATTAAATAACATAAATGACATAAGGCGGGAAAAATACCGTAACCAGGGTCCAGAAAAACATTGTATTCCACAACGTAACGTTTAAAAAACCATATCTCGGGACCACTGTATCTTGGGGTTTTACTTTATTCCTTATATCTAGTAAAAATCTGTGTTGGAATAATAAAAACGAAATTGAAATAAATACCATCAAAATATTTTTTAAATATTAATTAAAATACTGTTAAAATATTTTTTAAATATTAAAATACCATCAAAATATTTTTTAAATATTAATTAAAATACCATCAAAATATTTTTTAAATATTAATTAAAATACTGTTAAAATATTTGTTTTAAATATAAAAAATAAAGTCAAAATAAATATATTCTTCTGAAATGGCATCATATTATTTCCGGTATTTTCTATATGAGGTGTACGTCCCTTTATCACGAAACTATCTGATGATATCCATATATTTTACGGATGTAGCTGAAGTGAAATTCAAGTGAAATAAATACTATTAAAATATTTTTTAAACATTAATTAAAGCAGTTTTTTGGTTCATTATATCATTCTTTATATACTAATTTTTTTTTATAAGACTTGAATTTTGTTTGGACAAGCCTTGAAAATTGATATTGAAATATGTATAAATCCTGTAACATCATTTTCATAGCACGACTGAGCTTCAATCTATGGTTCCACTCCCTGTAAAACATTCACAATGAAAACTTGTCTAGTTACAACCACTTTCTCCTCCGTGTGTACTTGGAACGAAGACAAAATTCCATGAGCAGAGTTTCTTTTGAATAATCAATTTCCGATTAGTGAAAATCATTATTACAAAATTTCTTTGGTGGTATATATGTGTAATAAAGCTGCAATTTAAAAAAAAACAAAAAAAACTATCCATATGACTTGAGTGCATTAGCTTAAATTCAAACCGAAATAAAAACTTATATATATAATATAAACTTGAGTTCCTTCAGCTATAACCGAAACCAAAACTTATGAAGAATTCTTGGTAAAAGTATTTGACAAAAAATAGAAGTACATAACAATTAAACGACCCTGATGTAAGTATGGCACAGAAAATAACACACACTATCGTATTAATATATAGATTGAGTTTTGATGTTGATAGCTTTGAGTATTTTTAATTAAAAAAAAAAAAAGATTTTTGGAATGTATTATTTTCGTATTATTAACTTAAATTTATTGTAACCAAAAGGGATGACTACTATCTTTATGATACTTTTTATTTTATTTTATTTTTTTTTTAAAGCTTATTTTGCTTCTCTGATGAAAAGAGCACATCTTTCAAAATCCATGGGTTAAGGATTATTCTTTGTTTTGATTCCTTGTTTAAATATTTGATGGATTAATAAATATTATAATTTATTCAATTTTTATTTTTATCAATTTTCACACACACACACACACACACACACACACACACACACACACACACACACACACACACACACGTGTTTATGGAAAAAATACCAATCCTTTTATTTATAAAGCTTGATGTATGTTAAATATATCTACAGAGCAAAAACGTCTTTATTTCAAATTCCAAGATGTTCATCTTACCGTTTATTTCTTTCAGCATGTTAAAATGTTCAATTCCTGACAAGCGTCTGTTTCGTAGTGCAGAAACAATCATATACTTATAATTATGACAATTTTTAAATATTTTCCCCCGTGACTGACCAAAAGAATCAGAACTCATTAGCTTTTAAAGAAAAAAAAAAAAAAATATATATATATATATATATATATGGGCATGATTACATAAATCTGAAAAAAAAAAAAAATCGGAAAAGTTGTTGCAATTGTGTTTTATGATATTTATGCCATCTTTTCTTATATTTTCTTGTGTGTGCGTAATCGTTAACGCATTGGAAGTCTCCTAGTAAAGGATGGTGAAGAATGAGCACCTCGGACTGTAAATGATTCCAATAGTAATAGCAGCGGTACTGGTTATAGCAATTGTAATTTTGATTCTGGCAGCAGTGGCTGCATCCGTAGTTTTTGAGTATGGTAGCAGTAGTGTTTGTTCTAGAAACAGCAGCAGCAGCTACGGCGGCATCATCATTTTGAGAGATGGATGCTTATATGAGAACTAGAATATTCCTTGATCTCAAATACTCGTTATTTACACTAACCCCCCACCGCCACCACCATATAATGGTAGCGGTGTGCGTTATCATTTACTCTTTGAAGATTCTCTGTCAAAATTCCAGCTAATTTCTCAAAAGGAATTTCTTCTATGAACCGTTTCTCGTGGTAGAAATGAAAAAAAAAAAAAAAAAAAAAAAAAAAAAACATATTGTTCGTGAAAAATGTAATGAATTATAGAATTATTTGTATTTCGTTTTATGTACCTCCCCGGCGGAAATAACCAGGTGGGGCCTGGGTGTTTCGTTCATAGAATTTCGATTTGCACAAACATTTTGTGTTGGAATAAAGGTGGAATATACAGATTAACACATTTCTAGGATCATGTCTATGTGTGAATGAATGTATAATGCCTGTATATGTATGCAGATATGTTTGCATATGTGTGTGTATGTGTGTATGCAGATATGTTTGCATATGTGTGTGTATTTGTTTATATTTACGTGTTTTTGTGTTTGAGTGTGCACATATATGTATTTATGTATGTGGTTGGGTGTATATACGTGTATGTATTTATGTATGTATATATATATATATTGAGGTGTATATGTATATATTGTTTGTCAATATATATATGTATATATTATATATATATATATATATATATATATATATATACTGATGTATATGATGAACTCTCCTGTCGATTTCGACGTACGGAGTTCCGCCACAACAACTAAGTTGCTCGGAAATCCACACAGATGATTTGTTTATAGTGGTGAAGGCTTTGTGTAGAACCAACCACACTTTTTGGTATTACTGCTAACCTTCATCGATGCAGATGACTGCGACAGGACAGAGCATACAATAGACTGCAGGTTTTTACGTCAGAGTTTCTTCTCTTAGATGCATGTCTTAATGAGCTGATCTTAACGAAGACTGGGGGGGTGCATCTCTCCCAATGAATTAATGCGCCTCCAGATACTAACCTGAAAATTTCAATGACTTGGTGTGATACATACAGCCCCTTAACTTCCCAAATGGTCATCCATCTGCTACTGGCCAGGATCAATGTTGCCTAACTGTGATCTGACGAGAACCCGTGTTTCAACGTGATTGTGGCATATATGTATGCATATGATGTATATATATGTGTGTGTATTTATATATATATATGTGTGTGTACTTATTTGCGATACATGTGTATATATGTGATAGAAGAAAGATTAGAGAAACTACATATAAAGTTAATTATATTCATATGTAAATTTTTTTTTTGTGGAAAGTAATTCTGAATGTCTAAATGCCATCCTAAAACTACAAATACATTAATTCCTGATAAACGCTGGGTGTGCCTCAAGGGGGAAACACTATACATTTATAGAAAGTAACATGTAAAAATAACAAAAGAAGTAATGGATATTTGCAACACAGGATCTTGCTGTGAGAGAGTATGTGTGCGTTTATGTTAGTATATATGCATATATAGTCGTTGAAAATTATGGAAATAATATTCCAACATGATGTAAAAAGGATAAGAACCCAAATTATTTATTTACCAATGTTTCGTCTTTATTTCGAAACTTTCTGGGGATGATTGATTTGAAGAAATAAAATAGAAACAAAATCGTTAAAAATATTTTGTGCATTTGTAGTGGGGGGGGGGGTTCCCAAACGAAACCTAGCTGTTAGAATTCAAAATATGTAATGCGTTTATCACATTAAATAAATGACTTTTTTTCTTCAAACGACAGAATCGTTAGAATTAAAAAAAAAATGTGTTACTATTTTGGCATGAAAAATATTTTAAGCAAACATTGTTAAAGAAATAATTATTTTGTTTAATGATACTTTCTATATTTTACAGTTTTTTTTTCTAAGATTATTTTTGTTAAAATCAATAGAATTAATGCGTATTCAATATATATATATATATATATATATATATATATAATGTAATCACAAACGTTTTTGCTTCTTTGCTGAATCATCTTCAAGCGACAAGAGCAAATGAACAGAGTAGCAATAGAATTTCAAAAGATACTCAAGGAACCAGCATGTGAAGAATTGTCTCACATTGTTCCAGGAAAATTAATAGTTTAAATTCCACAACGTTAGAATTAACATCACAAGATAAAATTGCATTGTGTTAAATATTTTAAAATGTTGCAACTAGTTTCGTGTATAGTAGAATTAATTGTATCGTATGGGTTAAACCTCAATACCGATATTTTTTAGCCAGTTGAGAAAATGTTTTCAGATAGACTGTCACATAGCGTCCTTGGACAGTGTAGGATCAGGTGGTCTGTGTTCTGGGGGACTTGCACTTTGGGCAGATTGGAGAGTTTGTTTGTCTCCACCCGTGTTTGTTTATTGCAGTCCTGCGGTGCCTTGTTCTGATCCAGTTTGCGGCTACCTACTGCTTCCTACTATTTGTAGCAAAACCTAGGAGGTGCAAAGTTGGGTCTTCAATGATGTCCCCTTCTTGTGGAGTATTGTTTCTCCATTCCTCTTTTCATGCTAGGTTGAAGTTTTTGATTTTTGGGTTGTAGAAAGATTTTCGGGACTTGATTCTGGAGGTATATAGAGCATCTTTTAAAATTTGTTGGATTGGTAAGTTCCTGGTGTCCTCAATGTTTGGAATTTTTGAGTTGGCTCTTTTCTCTTTATGTGGGATAGTGTGATTGAGCTTGCTACTGGTAGTCATTGTGTTGGGATTGACTTCAGTCATCCTGAGGTAAAATACATGGTTTCTCAGAGTTTTTTGTCAATTGATCTTGTGTGTTGGCTCAGAGACTGTGCTGGGTTGCAGTATTCTGCACAGAGTGCGACTGCTGCCCATCTGAGGACTCTTTGGCAAGCTCCTCGCTGTGTTCCAGCTACTTTCTTTAGGAGGTTGTTTTTTTGGCAATCTTATTTATACATTCCCTAAGGTTTTTTTTTCTTTTTTTTGGCAATCTTATTTATACATTCCCTAAGGTTTTTTTTTTTTTTTTTTTTTTTTTTGGCAATCTTATTTATACATTCCCTAAGGTTTTTTTTTTCTTTTTTTGGCAATCTTATTTATACATTCCCTAAGGTTTTTTTTTTTTTTTTTTGGCAATCTTATTTGTACATCCTCTAAGGTTTTTTTTTTTTTGCAGTCTTATTTATACATTCCCTAAGGTTTTTTTTTTTGCAGTCTTATTTGTACATCCCCTAAGGTGCGTCTAATATAATAATTCCTGATAAACTGCCCCCTTAATGATTACTACGATATTATTCCATTGATTACTGTACACGCAATAACCCTTATCCTCAAGTGGTCTCCGGGCCTTGATAAGTGGTGACCCCCATGTTAAAAGAAAAAAAAGTGTTCTATCAAGAGTGATTCCCAGGTACTTGAGAGAATTAAGAGGGCTGCTTCACAAGCTTTAACCTGGAGGATTCGTCTGGCCTTTTATTATTGGTGTTTATCCTTAAGTATTACTTGTCAAAAAAAAGTTTTCGTAAGGTGACGTCCTCAGTCAGCATCTTTTCCAGATTTTGTAGGTTGCTGGGGTTTAATAAAGATAGCATCGCATATATTATATTTTTTTAAATTGGTTTTGGAATGTATTATTTCTGTGCTATTAACTAAAGTTTGTCCTAAATCAGAGGGGCAGTTATATTTTTGTAGATGGTCGTAAATTGAACTAAAGTTTATAAGATGCATGGTGAGGCAATGTGATAGTGTACTGTTGTGAAACCAATGTAATCATAAGCTTTATTATTATGGTAGTTACATTACATACAATATATATATTTTATAAACAAATATTTATTATCCACAAACATGTTTGGTGTTCACTAACAATCATTATGGTAGCTATACCACTAGTTGAACAATTTGAGGGCTCAACCCTAGTAACTCCGTCCAACATTCTTAACCATTCAGCCATAGTGACAATAATATTTAAATATGAGAAAAATATGTTTATGAATATAATAAATCTCAGAAAGTGTTCGATCTGCCAAGGGAAAGAATTTTCGTAATATTACTTTATTAGAAACTTGTATTTCTATCAAAGTGCTCAACTTGAACAAACTTTATATAATTATCTTTTACTAGTGAGATCTGGGGAAATTTTACAGGGGACTCATTCATATGTAATATATTGATGTTGGCATTCTGTAGATGTTCAGTGTAAATGGAGACGCTCTGATATTATTGTAGCTCTTTTGGTAAAACTGCGAAAGTATTTATCTAAGCTAGCACGAACGCCCGGACATAGAGTACGCTTAAATATGATATTTTAATTCTTGCAGATTTCGTATATATTATTATAGAGTTAAGGTTCTATCGATTTTTATATGCTATAAAGTTGCGATTTCAAAAATAAAAAATATATCCATATGACTTGGGTGCATTAGCTTGAACCAAAATAAAAACTTATGAAAAAAAAAAAAAAAAAAAAAAATGTGCGTGTGTGTATATATAGAACTTGAGTTCCTTCAGCTATAATCGAAACCGAAACCAAGACTTATGAAGAATTCTTGATAAAATTATCTATAAAAAAAAATAGATTACATAAATGGCATCAGATATAATCGAAACCAAAAACAAAACTTATAAAGAATTCTTGGTAAAATTATTTATGACAAGAAATGGAAGTACATGACAATTAAACGACCCAGATGTAAGCGTGACACAGGAAATAACACACACGATATCGTATTAATATATGGATAAATTAATATTTATTATCCCCGGATATATACTTTTCAGGTAGACAAACAATTATCAACGATCCTTAAGACATTCAGTTGTAAGGTCCCATTTGAAAGAATGTGAAATTGTTCCTTAGTTATCATTGCTCTCAGGTCCACTTTGACCCGGAATAATAATGCCTGTTAGGCCCTCTGGTGCCACCAGTTCAGGCTGTCTGAAGATACTGGCTTCCTGACTTAAATGCACCAACACTTCTTTTTCGTTTCTCTTTGCAAAACTCAATCATGTTATGCAAAGTCAAAAACAAAATAGGCACTTCTGCAGGACAGTGACATATTAGCAACAGAGACAAGTTATCGACTCCTGTTCTTCGAAAGAGAAAGGCCGTCTAGCAGCTATTATTTGAACCTCAAATATAAACAAGTGTTTACGATAACTCAAAACATAACAAAATAAATAACACAAAAATATGAAAATCGAAACATTGTAAAAAAAAATTATCAAAATATAATAGTTTTTTTTTTTTTTTTACGGTAAGGTTGTATAAAATCATAACAAAATAGAATTTTAAAAACATGAAGCATTTATAGAGGTTTAAGAATAATTTGTTTTTTGTACAGAAAGATTGTATAAAAATGTAGCAAAAACATCTGTCTGCGGTTCTTGAAACTAAAATACACACATTCGCCTCATGTCACTGACATGCAGAAGTGCCCCCCCCCAAATAAACAGCAAAAAAAAACAAAAACAATTTTCTTCTACAAAACAAACCCTGTGAATAAATATTTAAAGAACTTGAAGAATAAAAACTTTTTCTAATTTTCAACTTTTTTCCAAAATGACTGGATTTAGCGTTAAATAAACTGAAAAGGGTTGATATATTGTAAAACAAAACAACCGAACCAAATAATCCTCGGCTAACACTGAGTAGCACGCTCAGAAAGGTAGAAAATTGGGAGGGGGGGGGAGAAAGCTGGTTGTTAGGTCATCGTTGGTGTCTCAACGGTCTGTAACAGAACTACTAGTACTTGTAGCTGCAGCAGTAGCCGCATCTTGACACATATGCAAATGACCGAGCCAATGTGTGAAGTGATGTCACAGCGGAGGAAGAGAAGGAAAAGAAAAAAATTGCACCACGTGGCAAGGACCAGAAAGAAAAACGTGTGTTGAGTGAGGTAAATGTGTGACCCTGTGGTGATGCTGAGAGACTTTTAAGCCGTGTTGAAACGACAGGGTTTTGTAAACTAAATGGCAGACGAGATAAACTAAGACACTTTTAAAACAAGAGGCAATGATTTGTTTTGGAAGAACTATCCATTTCAACTGAACGGAGTCGAATTTCTTTTCTTTTTTGTGTTCCTTTGCGAGTCTCCGACACAATGTGTGGGTCCAAGTGTTAAAATGTAATGACACAATTGAAAAAAATTAAGAACGTCATAGGTCATCCAGACTGCAGGATAGATGAGATAAGTAACGTTTGAATGTCATATGAATTTCAGTAAATGAAGGAATAAAATTGAAGGAGGAGGGGGAACAATATTTTTTTTTAAGGTGAAACTTTCATTCATTTTCTAATTACTGTTTTAACACTTTAAATAAATGAAGGTGCGAAATTAAAACAGGTGAACCAGGATGAAATTCAAGTCAACTTATTGCTTTATTTTCTCGTTGATTGATCTTGTTAATTGTATGTTTCACTGCAGGGGTTTAGAGAATCTTCGTTACTTTGATTAGAAAGGATGTGTCTACAAGGGTGTTGTGTTGAAGCAGTAATGGTCTACTAGAAAGACAGAGAGAGACGTATTTAATAATCTAATCTAATGTTAGACCTAAATAGCATTTAACACGAATTGGATGGATATATAGAAGATACTGCCAAGTTTGGTGTGAAGATGGGTTCCATCTACCGAGTTAAAAAAAAAAAACAAACAAAAAACTTTACATTTGCGAATATCCTGTATGCTTACAAAGCCACCATTCACCCAGGCATGGAGTGTTGCTGGCACATCTAGGTTGGTGCATCATCAACTAGCCTCTCTCTTGGATTTAGAGCAGAAAAGTATCTAACCTCGAGGCTCTATGGGCAAATTTACCAATGACAGCTAAACATTTTTGTTTACTAGCCAACTAGAAAATTTATTAGCCAAACCCACGTGATTTTTGGAATATGACATCTTTGATCCATGAAAAAAAAAAAAAAAAGATTGAAAGTATTTTTAACTTGGTAATGAGCTTTGGAAGATTATCGGTGAACAATAAAAACACAATCGCCCAAAGATTTGCGTTTTATTATTTATTTCTTATCAAATCTTTCTTTGGAGTTTATATACTAGATCCATTGCTCTTTCTGCTTCTCATAATATGACACTATTGGTGTCATGAATGCATGCAGCGAGGTGCATATTGTGGTGAGAGGGGGTGTTTGACCGGACGGGATAGAGGAAGAGAGGGCAGAAGAGGGGGTGTTGATGTCTGATTGGGACAAAACAAATGTCTATGGGATTTTGTCAGAAAGAGAAAAAACAAATAATTGTTTTTATCTCATTGTCATTATATATCTGTTAACATGAAACGTTGTTTTTAAAACCTCTGTTGAGAGGTATGAAGAGATCCAGAGATCCTTAGCTGATTAAGGCTGACAACTTAGAATGGGGGTCATGGGTAAGGGTCGTCGCCAAGCATTGTTCGACCTGGAATGACTAATCACTCTAATTTGATAAGTAAAATCCTCAGTACAAATTAATAGGATAAAAGGGAGAGAGGTGCTGAGTGGACAAGACGAAGGGTAAACTCTAAGAGGAAGAAAGAAAGGGTGTTTGTAACACCTCTCTGGAGGAGAGGTGGGGGAAAAAGGGGTTGGATTTTTATAAAAAGGAATTCTAAAAAGAGAGTCGTAGCCAGCAAACTGAACAGCTGGGCTGGTCAAGCGCTCCCAACTTGGGAGCCCTCAGGGCCTGATGTTATGATGTTAACTAGCCTGTGTTAATGGGAAATCTGTGACTTTACTGGTCTGGTCTTGCATTGTTTCACTGCTATAGTCAGTCACCTCAATTTAGACAGTAGCTGTTATGAAGTAATGAAATTAATAAATAGTTTATTATTGTTATAAACCGGAGTTCTGTTTGTTCGTGGTGAGGACTCTTCATTTTGCAGCAAGCCGCAAAGACCAGCGGAGTGATTGATGTACCCGGAGACTACTACACAGGGTAGGAGACGATTCTATTGAGACAAAGCGCCCCACCATGAAAACACAGTGGGTGAAGACGATCAACAGGCCAACTTGTGACGGGACAATGTACGATCGAAAGAACACCTGTCATATCGAGTGGAATCTGACGAGGTTAAGGACACCCGTTGTGGTTGGTGCAGTATCGGTCTCGTTATAATAAAATCAGTTTTTGTTTTTATCGCTTTAAACACTTTCTCACACCTGAAACTATTCTCTACCTCTACAAATATACTATCAGACCATCTATGTTGTACTATTATTATATTTCGGCTGATGAATCTCTGTCCCATTTGAGGGTTGTTGATAAGGTGCAGAAACGTACCTGTAGTTTGATTGGCCCCACCCTTTCTTCACTGTATCCCTCCCCCCCTCTCTCACACAGTATTCATCAAGACTGGAGGATCTACTCTATGCTTCCTTTGTTACAGATCGTTTGACTAATTGGTCTAGTGGTCCCCATCAATTTGCTGTTTTGATAGCTCACTGTAATACAGCTTCCTATTCCAGTAGCTTCTTTCAAAGAACTGCAAGCTTGTGGAATTCTCTTCTTGCTGATTGTTTTCCTCCTACGTATAACCTTATACAGTAGGTTTGTTAGAGCACATTCTATTCAAGTACTTGTTAAACAAACACAGATGCAACATTGTGCTGATGGGGCAGGGGTTGGAGGTTGGTAAACAGTGTGGAACTTGTTAGATCAGAAAATCTTTTTGCTCCCAGTCTAAGAGGGGGGGGGAAACTAATTAGTTTACAATTTATTTTTTCCTCTGCCGTTAATGACTGAGCTATGATGACATGTTTGCTGCATGGCTAAAAATTAAAACATGAACCAATAGCTATTACGTTATGCATGCATATTCGTAATGCCAGAATTCGGCCATCACCTGGCAAATTTCACCTTTTTTTTTTTTTTTTCCATACTTTTGTACTGATTTTCTTGGGTTAAAACCCAAATATAAAGTTTTGCATGGGTTTGAATACCCTATATATGAAGTTTCATGTCTGTAGACCAAAACCTGTGGGAGAAGTTTGGTAGGCAAATATATATGCAAATATATATGCATATATATGGAAACAATTTTGTGTTTACTATAAACTTCTTATGCAAATATTACGCAAGTATAAATCATGGAGAATATCTGCATGAATGTAATTACACATAATAGTTAACTAAAGATGATTATCCCATAAGAAAAAAACAAAACTAATAGGGGATTAATTAAAATCAATGTTTAAAAGAATATACAAATTAGCTAGATTTTTTGCTATTGAATGCAATTCCACGACCCATATATCAGAAAGTTGTATTTACTTAAATAAATAGAAAAAAGAGGTTTTAATATGAATATCAATGCAAAAAAAAAAAAAAATTATAAGAGTATAGATATATACCTGCTGCAAGAGACCTTCCTGAATCTGCATGGCAAGCACATGTTTGATCCAATAAATGGTGACACCTGATGTGTGTATGATACAAAGTTACGCATCGTGAATCACCTAAAACACTTCATAGCTGGGCCTGGTTCATTCCTAATGAACAAAGATGTATACTCGTATCAGAGTTCTGCTAACGATGACATATACATAAAGGGATGGTTTTTATTTTTATTGTTTTTTAAATTTTGTTTTTAGAGGCAACGAACTTGAAATTGAAATAAATCACAGAATAATATTTTTATTATACAAATATGTCATTTATTCCAAAGATTAATTTTTGGCTTTTATAATTTAAATACAATTTCGGATACATAGCCCCCACCCCGCGCATTGCGCAATCTTGAAGTACAATTCTCACAAAGTCTGCACATTAAATTAAACTGTATTTTGATAATAATGCATCAAATATTGCCTTCCAAGTGGTCTATTGTGCTTGGTTTATCAGTGTAGACATGGGACTTTACATATCCCCAGCAAAAATAATCTGATGCGGTTAAATCGCATGATCGAGATGGCGAATTGGCAGGTTGATTTTGTGAAATTATTTGTTCATTAAATCTAAATCAAATAAATTTGCACAACTTGTAAATGCTGCATCGGTGCCCTTCTTTTAATAATGAATTGCAAACCAAACGGAACTAAAAATAACCAATAGTTGCCAAATCTGCAGTCAAAGAAGATAAGGTTGTCAATTTAAAGTCTCTATAAAAAAAAAAAAGAAAAAAAAACACACCCTGTAAAGGTAATGTAAATTCGTTTGTTTTACAACAGATAAGTTCTGCTATTACAATTATCTTACATTTGTAACGAATCGTGTCAATAGGCCATCATTAAACAGCCGCTTGAGTAATCGGATACTAAAACACAATCAGAATTGCTAATCAGTTCAGCGTGAGAAATTCTTCAAGGCTTGGTGAAATTAATTTTCGCTGATGTAACCGGATGTTGAGTGTGAAATTGGATTCCTGGACACCAATCCCTGAAAATGTTATTTAATGTCCTCAGCGATGTGAGTTCTCTGCCCTTTTCTAATTCAGAAAAAAGTGAAATTCAACTTTTTTTTTTTTTTTAAATATTTTTTAGAAAAGGACAAATTTACTAGGACTTTATGTCCTTATTGTTTTCCTATTTGGCTTGATTTTCTTTCTTTCTTCCTCTCTCTTGCTTTATCTTTCTTTTCCTGTGTTTTCTTCTCTTCCTCTCTTTGAAATGTGAACTTTGCCATGCTTCAAACGATTCATGCTGAAAGACCAATGCTAGCTATAGAATCTTCGGATTCATACGATATGACGGTTGTCTTCTAATCATGTAATTCAGGACCAAGTCATAGCAAGCTTTATGACTATGACGTATATGATGCTGGCTTAGCTAAGGAAAATTTACAACACATGCATAGATAATTTGTTATAGAATTAGAAAACTGTATAGTTATCACCATCGAATTTAGGAAAACTCGTCTCCAGAAAACTCGTCTCGGGAAAACTCGTCCCCTTTCGCTAGGTAGGAAAACTGGTCCCTTATTGAATAAATATCGATCTTATGATCGTTCTTGAAGGAGATATTGCTTTTTAAAATAGACTATAGCCCCCCAGCTAATATTTTTTTTAAAAATATTTTTATTTGTTTAATACTTTTTTTTTTTTTTAAAATAAAATCGATTGCCCGTTTTCTACCTAACTGGCTAAGTTCTTAGTGGTTTCACTTATTTTAAAGCGTTTATTATGTTCATACAAAGTTAATTACAATTTTTTTGTTTCTTATTTTAACGATGTTTTTTGGAGTCATAAAAACAATAAAAAAAAACAAAACAAAAAAATTAAAAAACAGGGAGCGATTCGATTTTTCGTTACTTTTTTGTTTTGTTTTTTAATTATGATAGTTTTTTTGTTATGTTTTTGTTTTCTCTCATACCAAATGCACTCATGCGTTATTTAAAATTATAATTTTATCAATTATCAACATTTATTGTCGTCTTGTCAAATTTTGCAAAAATTAACTAATAAATTAAAAACGAAATATTTTTTTGGCGCGAGAGATGCCATGTGCTAACAATCTCTCGTTAACTAATTTTTAATTTTTTTAATTTTTACTTCAAAATTCTAAAATCAATCATTCAGAGAAAAAGTAATCACTAAATAAATTTTAATAGTATTTTGTATAGTTTTTTATTTATAACACCTTTTTCCAAACTTACGGTGTTAAAGAGAGTGTGAGACGCCATCTTGAATTTTCGAATACATCGGTAAACACTGTATGTTTTACGAGCTGAATAAATATGTTACATTGAATAAAAACACGAAAAATATATCCAGTTAGGCAGAAAAGTAACTTATCTTGCCTTTGATAACATTTATTTGTTATATATTTGTTTTTTGACAACTTTTTCGAATCTGTGTACAGTAATACAAACCCGTATTTTGTATAGTTTTTTTTATTTATAGCACCTTTTTCCAAACTTACGGTGCTAAAGAGGGTGTGAGACGCCATCTTGAATTTTCAAATACATTACATCGGTAAACACTGTGTTTTTCGAGCTGAATAAATATGTTACATTGAATAAAAACACGAAAAGTATATCCAGTTTGGCAGAAAAGTAACTTATCTTGCCTTTGATAACATTTATTTGTTATATATTTGTCCCCCCCCCCAAAAAAAAGAACAAATTAGAGTGGTCGGTGTTCTGTAGTAGTGTATCTGGATATTTACCAAAAAAAATATATTTAGGTTTGGCTATAAATTCCTAAACTTATTTCACCTTAAATAATTTAGGTGACTGAAATAGGAATCTAATTGAATCTTTAATTTCCTGAATAGTATCCGATAATTCATTTTTCTTCGAGTTATATCGAATACATTAATACGGACTTTAGGGGCTTTTTTCGTAATGTTACTGTAAAAATTATTTTTTATTGTTACAAATTACGATGCTTTAAAAAAAGCAAAAATAAATTCTTGCGTTTTTTATTTACTACTGAAAACCATAACTTTAGTAAAGGTATTTTTTGTTTAAACAAAATAAAATATTTTCACTAAGAGTTAAGTAAAAATAATTAGTTCATTATATTCTGCGATCATTATGTGAAAAATACTGCAATTTTCATTAAAATTCGTTAATTTCCTGATTTTTGGTGAATTTTTAAGTAAAGGGAGCAGTCAAAATGTGTATACACTTTGAGCGTCGTCATTCATTTTGAGACCACGTGTGGTTAATTTAAATATCCAGTTTGGCAGAAAAGTAACTTATCTTGCCTTTGATAACATTTATTTGTTATATATTTGTTTTTTGACAACTTTTTCGAATCTATGTGTACAGTAATACAAACCCAAACTTCGGAGGTTGGAATCCCCCCCCCCACCTAAAATGTACTTGGAAAAATCGATTTTATAGTTAGATTTAAGAATGGTTAGTCGAAAAAAAAGGTGAAAAACAAAACAAATAATCAATAAATAATTGTTACCAAAGGCAATAAATGCTACTTTTTTTTTTACTTACATTGAATATTTTCAAGCGCTAATGCGGGTGTGTGGGTGCCAAATACCTCCAGATTTTCTAGAATTTCCCGTTAGATTGTAACCAAAATCTCCAGATATAGCAGGAAAACCGCTAAATTGTACCACTGGTCACGTGACAAGAAGCGGTAATAAATAATTATCCCTAAATAAAAAAAATGGCCTCTCGGTACAAAGAAATCCACCTTTTTATCATAGAAAAATTAAGTATAACGTTATAATTAAAAAGAAATATATAAAAACACACATGGATATAGTAAACATATACCAGAACGTGGAAGCCATCCGTCCAGTGGTTTTTTTTAGACAATTCATTCCGAACGAACCAACATTTACATTTTTATATATATAGATTGCACACTTGTTTTCGATAAGCTACTTTAATAATTAGTTCTTGTCTGTCCATAGTTCTGATCTCTATGCGAGTATGAGCATTATAAGGATCGTTCTTCCCCTTCTACTCCCGTAATCCAGTGGGTCATCCATTCTCTTTTCTCTCTCTCCCCCTTAGTGCTTTCACCTTTTTCTTTCTCCCTTTTCTCTTTTTCTCTTCCCCTTTCTCTTTCTTTGTCCCCCCCCCTCTTGTCCTCTATTATGAGAACTGTCAACAAGATAGCACTGCTCGTTCCTGGCATCCAAGGAATTAATCCAAGACAGTTTTGATTTTCTTTCTTTCACTCTTTTTATCCGTGCACTCTTGAAGATTCTTTCGAAACCAACGCCGATTTAATAATAATACTTACAAATTACATACATTTTATATTGATCGATTCTCTCTTTCGCTACCATGCGTGATTCACGCTGTATACTCTCTTAGAAACTAGTGTTGTCTGTTTTTCTCTCTCCAAATATACGTACGATGTACTATTTCAGCAAATACAAGCAACCTTAAAAAATATCCCCGCTTGAAGCAAGGTAGAGAAATAGGCATATCAACCTCTTATCTCCCTACGAGACCAGTAGGGAAAATCCAGCTTCCTAAAATCGAGCACTCTGATTGGGACAACAATAAAAACTATCTCAGTCTAATCACACAAAAAATGCTCGGACGATTGTATTAATATTTTCGGAGAACCAATTTTTTTATTTCCCCAATCGAACAACACGCAATTCTAATGTGTTATTCTTTGTGTTGGTGGCTTTAATTGGCTGACAATCCTTTTTAAGTCAATAAACATTATTCATGAAGTTGTGTTAACATTTGTGGAAATTATCTCCACGAAATGAAAGTGGTTTTGTTTCTTCGTATCTCTATCTTTATAAAGTTAGGTATGTTTGCATATTTTTATTACAGGATTCGCCTCTAAACTAATTAACCGATCATTATGAATTTTGGAATAGAGCTGCTATGTGTAAGGGGTGCAAATGTGGACTGTATTTGGTTTAATTTAGTTTTATGCAAAGAGCGTAAAAAGGGTGTGGAAGCCCTTCGTACAAAATTTAGATATACCTAATTTTTGTGAAATTTTAATAATACATATTAGACATTAAGTATTTCCCAAACTTCATTTTCTTTGCAACCTTCTATTTGAAAGTTCAAATATTTCAGATTAGCATTGAATTAGATTCATAGTCATCAGAAATCAGTTGAGCAAGATTTCTTGAATTTCAGTTAATTACATTTTAGACATTTTTTAACATCAAAATCATATAAAATTAGAATGTGACGTTTTCACTTGAGCGGAACCTCAGTTTTGCTGGTACCGAAGCCAAGATATTTGCTATAATAGCACAAGTTCCTAATTGCACTGGCAATTAAGTGTGCTATGTTGACAATCATTTATTTAGTGGAATTGGGGTGGGGGAGATAAAAGGGAATGTGTCATTTTCAAGTTCAAAAATTCTGTTGATTCGAAGAACTTGACAATTTTAGTGGGGTGGGGGCACGAATTTGGTATTTTAGATGGGCAAGAGAAATTGTTTAAAAATTATCAAAATGAAAAATTATTTCTTATCAAAGGAAAACCTGTCTTTGAAGAATTTAGACATCGTGTCATACCTTGATTGGTCCATTAAAAGATGACCGCATATGTTTTTTGCATAAATAAACATTGCTGAACGCGTTGGGGGGGGGGAAGAGAAAACGGTCAGACAGAGGAGAGAGAGAGAGAGAAAGGGAGAGTTCAGTTGAACTCTGATGGCACGCTCATCAAAAACCTGTTTTGGAATGAACCCTTAAAAATCCCTAAAATAACAGCCCTTCCAAAGAAAAAACGAATTCCAAACTTCACTGATGAAAATTGCTCGAAACGATAAAAAGACAATTCTAAATATCTGAAGAGAGAAAAAAACATAATTAAAACAAACCCCGTTAACTTCTTTTTGAATATAACAGATCACAAAGTACGTGATCATTGCCGACCTTTTTAATATATATATATATATATATATATATATATATATATATATATATATATATATATATATATATATATTTATAAATTTTGTTTTGACATATTTTTAAATATAAGCTCTGGAATCAAAAATTAGTTTCTTGCACTGTTTTGCATCACTGGAACGGACTCTTAAATCTTTTCTTGGTTAATGCCATTGTAAAACGGTATATCAATTGATTCGCGAACAAACTTTTAGTGATCGCCATCCCGTTCGATAAAACGGTCATATTTGGATCCGCGTCCACTAGATCAGGGTTTCTCAAACTTCAGGACACCACGGAGCCCCTGGGCAGGGCAAAGGGTTCACGGAGCACTAACAAGATAATTTCTAAAATAAATATGAAAAACATGAATTTCAAATTATAATATTAACTAATGATGATGTTTACAAACATTATTTATGGATTAATCAAATATTATTGCAGTTTTTGTTAATTTATTTTTATTTTCTTTTTCATGAACCATCTTGAAACTCTTTCCACCTGTAGTTATGTATCATATCTGTTTCCAGTTAAAAAAAAAAAAAAAAAAAAAAAGAAAAATCAATAATTAAATGTCCGCAGCCATTTAATTTTTCATATAAAGCATTTGGTCCTTTTTTTTTTTAGAAAGGGCTTCCAGAGCTCCTCAGTCTCACTTAGGGAGCTCCATGGAGCCCACTTTGGGGAACCTTGCACTAGATGATCACACACCATGAAAAAGAACTTTTCTTTTAACTTGTGACCTAAAGGGTTATAATTAAGAATTCTTATTGTAACAAGCATGTTACAATAAGAATTCTAGACATAAAGCTCACTAGCATTATTGTGATTTAAATATTTGTAAGGAGATTTTAAAGTGATGCGGACTGTTCACTTTTAGCGAATTAAATTGGAATAAATGCATAAAACACATTGCCAAGATTGCTGCAAGAAAGGTGAACTCCCTTTAGCATGCTAGAAATATTTGTACACCTGCCAGTATACTATATCTCTACAAAGTCACCATTCGCCCATACATGGAGTGTTGTTGTAACAGCCACCAGTCTATTCTTTTTAGACAGTCTAAAAAATGTCTCGGAGCTAATAAGTTCCACACTGTCTACCAAACTACAACTCCTGTCCCATCACCAGTGTTGCATCCCTGTGCTTGTTTTACAAATACTTAAATGGAATGTGCTCCAATGAACTTGCTGCACTAGTGTCCTGTTGATTGAAATCCCCCCCGATTAATATAACAATCAGCAAAATCCCACCTCTTCATCAGATGCCAGAAAGTTTCTACTTCAACAGCTTATTTCCTCAAAACAGATAGCATTTGAAATTCCCTCTCTGCTCCTCTGATTGTATTAATGTGCAGACATTTCGCTGTAAATGTGAACAAACATCTTGTTGCACAATTCCCCACCTAGGATGCCTCCTATAAACCTGGTATCTAATTCACACTAGTAGCCCCTTATATAATGGGGAATTAAAGGAAAACATTAAAGGCCATGGCTGGAGTATTAAAAATGGTTTTGTTTTCATTTTCAATGAAAAACCATTTTAAATTAAAATCTATTTAGTATTACCCATGTGAACTTGTGAAAACACGCTTGAAATGTATCAACATTTTCTGAATAAGCGAAATCACTCGACATCAGGTCAAATTCATTCTCCCATCTTGTCTTGATTTCGTTTATTCAGATAATGTTGACACATTTCAAGTGATTTTTTTTCACATGTTTACATGCATAATATTAACTGGATTTTAACTTGAAATGATTTTTACGTTTCTGAATTTTTTAGATGAGGATTGGTTATTTGAATTATTTGGATTCTTCGGACTACTGTCCTCATCTTGGGTTCCATTTTCACAACGTTTCGGTCGATGTAGCCTCCAACCTTCTTTGGGTGTATCTTGTCGAACATGGGAATCTGGACGGAATTTCAAACGGAACCCGTTATTTACTTTACGGGGGTAGCATGCTCTTGTTTCATCAGCCATGACTGGATAGAGGTCCAAAGTAATTTGTGGCGCAATGGTTAGAGTATTTTTTCCTGGTGGGCGGGGGGTGGCAATTGTAAAAGTGATATTCAACTGAAGGTTGAAAGTCCAGTTTTCCGTGTGGGCGACCGTGAAGTTAATAAAGAGTTCCTTTCGAAATTCCGTCCAGATTCCCGAGCCCGATAGAAACATTCCCGAGTTCGACAAGATACACCTGAAAAAGGTCGGAGGTTACATCGATCGCAACGTTGTGAAAAACATGGGAACATTATATATTATTATTATTTTTTTTTAATTGGAATTCATTATTGAGAGGAGTATAATTTATATTAATTTATTTATTGCGGCCTATTATTCTCATCTTTATTAATTGTTTCACGACCTTTCGGCCAACTAATCCTCTAACCTTCGTCAGATGGTAACCGCGACGGGATAGGCCAAAACCGTGGTGAGACGACAACTACAGATGGCAGTAATTGCTGAGAATGCAGTTAGGAGATTTGGAGTTCCTATCTCGTCGTGGTTACCACCTGACGAAGGCCAGTGGGATAGTTGGCCGAAATATGAAACAACATCTAAGAAAGATGAGAATAATAGTCTGCAATGAATTAATATGAGAAGAGTAGTTCGAAGAATCGAAATACGAAATTATTAATCTTTACCAAAAATACAAAACCAAACAATTTTTAATGCATACAGATTTTTTTTCTGATCTCTGGCCACAACTTTTAACGTTGCCCCCCCCCCTAAAAGAGAGGGAGAATAACACTCGAAGATATGGATGGTAGTCGAAATGGTCCGAATAACAATCCTATCCGACTCCATGGCGCCGTCATTTTAGTTCTCAACCGTCGTTTACGATTGCATTAATGTAAATAAAATTCACCTAATGACCGTTTTATGGGGATCATTTTATTTCTTATGTCTTTGTCTGTTTTTTCGATTCAAGTTTGAAAAGTGTGAGCAGAATGGAATGGGTGGGTGAATGTCTTTGTATGATTCTTCGGCGTGATTCGTTAACACAGGATGTTTGCTCTATAAGGCACGCAGAGGAGAGCTCTTTTGAAGAAGAGGACAGCGAGTACTCTTTCTAATCAAGAACAAATGATACCCTTCCTTTTTTTTTAAGCTGCTTTCAAGTGGATACCTACGCATCCCCAAACACAATAAAAGTCGAATGCTTAATTTTTACTTTGGCACATGAAAAAAAAAAAAAGTTATCAGACGAAATCATTATCTTTAATGTAACATCCGTTTTACATGACATATGTTGGACGGCTTTACTTTCAGAGAAAAAAAATAACTCTGCAATTTTCTAGTTTCTCATCCAGAATGGCTATTTGAAAGGGTTATAGTTCGGATCCACATACACACACATTTTATATATATATATATATATATATATATATATATAATATACTAGCCTGTGTGCCCGGCGTTGCCCAGGTGTTTGGAGGTGTGTGTTGAGCAAAAAAAAAAAAAAAAAAGTTGTAGTAGGCAGGCAGGTTCGAACCTGTTACGTGAAGGCGAAAAAAAAAGTGAAGGTGTATGTAATTGATTGAGCAAAATAATAATAATGATAGTAGTAAGCAGGCTCGAACCCATAACGTGCCAGAGGAAAAAGAGGTAAAAAAAACAAAAAACAAAAAAAAACGCCTTATCGATGTGCCTGCCGCGGTTGTGACGTCGTTGACGCAACAGTTGAATGACTTGCAAAAAATGTCAGCGAAAAAGCTGATCCTTCCTGTAGAAAACTGCCCAGTTGAGGGTGAAGGAATTAATGATTTTGGCCAATTTTTCGATATATGTCATCCGAAGGGTCAAGCTTCAAAATGATACCAATTTTGTGAAAATCCGTTGCCTCTGTTGAAAGTTTTAGGCAGACATCAAATCTATCCTTATCATTTTCATGTTTTCTTTTGCCCTCTCTTGCTAATTTATTTATTGCGGACTATTCTCATCTTTCTTAGTTGTTGTTTCACGACGTTTCGGCCAACTTTTCCTCTGGCCTTCGTCAGGTGGTAACCGCGACTAGATAGGCCAAAACCGTGGTGAGACAACAACTACAGATGGCAGTAATTGCTGAGAATGCAGTTAGGAGATTCGAATTCCTATCTCGTCGTGGTTACATCCAAATCAAGCAATTACATCCATTTTTTTTCCATCATATTCGTTTTCAGATATGGTTTAAATGCTACCATGTGTGGGACAGATTTTAGAAGTTAATTTCTAAACTCCCCTATCTCTGTCCAGCCAGGTCTTTATTCTGTTTCTCTGAAAACCATCCTCATGACTTTCTCCCCTATTCCAACCGACCGCTCTACCTTCACTGTTCTACACTTACAAACCTTTTTCCCATTTTTTGAAATTCCGTTCAAGGGGACGTTTATGTACCCAATCACAATAATTTTAATGATTCTTATTTTTTAAAATTTATCAAACAAAATGATCATGATCAAATATATTTACACTTTTTGATCTGAATATTTCTTGCGCTGTTATTGGTTGATTTGAGCTTGTCCAATCTAGAGTCAATATGTAACAACATACTTGAGCCACATGAACAAAATTGAATATAATTGTTTAAAAAAAAAAATGTTATTGTAGGTTGGGTGCATGCTGCAAAACTCGGTCTGTTTCTACTGTGTGGTTAATTGAATGAATGTAACTGTGTGTGAAAATAGCAGCAGTAGCCGAAGGACAGATGATTAGTGAAGGTATTAGCAGCAGCAGCAGCAGCAGCAGCAGCAGCCGGTTGAGCACTATGAAAATTAGCAAGTGTGCCCAGGTTTGCATGACAAAAAAAAGAAAAAAAAAGGGCAGTATGTGGTCGAAAAGAAGCAAAGTGTGTCCGGGGAAGATGGATGTGTAAAGTCAAAGACGAGAAATGGCTAGCTACATCCGGCACGTGGTCAAGGAGAGAAGCAAAGTGCATGCGAGCAAGAGGGACGTGTGACCCCATGGTGGCAGCAAGAGACGTTTAAGCTTGAGATGGCAAGGTTTTGTTAATCTCATGATAAACACAGTTTGGAAAATAACAGTAATAAATGCCTCTTGTTAAAACAGAAAAAAAAAATGGAGTCTGATTTATTTTTGGTTTGTTTCTTTGAAATGGTACCAGACGGCATGGGGGTCCAGGAGAGGTCTGAACTGTAACGAACACGGTTTGAGTGTAACAGTCACGTTACATTGAGACTAGCTGTCATTTGTGTTAATGTTAACAATCGACACTTATACTTGGCCAGTTCTCGTCTGCTACTCTCAATTCAGGGGGAAAAAATAGGAAACCATGTTCATCATAAAATCACGGACAATGCCAGGTTTTGCTGCTAGTACTATATATTATTTATATACTTATAAAAGTGTGTGAGGACACTTCTCAACCTATACACTCAGCGAATTTTTTGATCTACAGACTTGAAATTTGATATATAGGATATTCAGATATGTAGAAAACTTTTTAATTAGTTTTCATCCGGCAAAAAAGGGCTGCTAAAGGGTCAAAATTGAAAAATTGTTACATAAGAGTGATTGGATTTTTATCTCTTGTCAGCTGTTTCACGAATGCGCATGCATGAATAGTTCACGTTACAGATTACTTATGTTAAGAATAAGTAGTTGAAAACACTGTTTAAAGACGTGTCATGCTGGTCTAATAGTTATCGTACTCACTCTCTTTAGGTTTCGGTTTCAGCTTGAGTATTTTTTTTTTTTTTACTTAATAGATGTGAACTGTTTAGAAAAAAAAAACAATACTTGCATTGTGAATTGAAATATAATATTTATGCATTTATGCGCATTTTACGACTGGGCAATGCCGGGTGGTTTGCTAGTTTATAATAGTTTTATTTTAAAGAGAACAGCACGTTTTTCTGTGTACTATAAAAATTAATAGTTCTAAAGAATTCAAATTTAAATAAAATAAAAATAAAAACGTGATACACGGTGAAAAATAACTAGTGTAGTTGTAAAATGACCCCCAAAGCTATAAATTTTCCAAGACTCTGACTTGTTGGCTTTGAACCTGTCACCATGAAGCATCGCCAAACATTTGGATTAGATGAGCTGAGCAGAGCTGCTCCGGTTTATGTTTTAAATTACCATTTTTTTTTTTCTTCTAATATTTTTATTTTATCTTCAATCTCTACAGGACGATTTCCTGTAAATTTTTGAATGGAATTTGGCCTTTGAATAAACACCAAAAACGATCCGAGTTACACCAGACTATCAGGATTAACAGATGTTTTACATATTTTAAACTAAAAAAAATATCTTTTTTATTGGAATCCTTTGAGATGAGTAAAATTTGTGTATTTATTTATTTGCAGACTGTTATCCTCATCTTTATTGTTGTTGTTGCTTCACCATGTTTCAGCCAATTCAACCTCTCTTCTTCATCGGGTGGTTAACTGTGACGAGATAGGAATGCAGAGTGTCGTAACTGTATCCTTCAGGGCCCATGGAGAAGTGGCTAAAAGCGTTAAATCTCTATGGTTCCAGGTGAGCATTGTCTCAAGATAGCTGTTTCAATCCTACCTAAAGCAGGCCGGAGGATTAGGTGGCCAAAACGTGGTGAGACAACAACTATGGAAGGCAGTAATTACTGCGGATACAGTTACAAGACTCAGCATTTTTATCCAGTCACCGTTAATCCCCTAAAAAGGCTAGAGAATGAGTCGACCAAAACGTGGTGAAACAACTATGAAGATGAGGATAACAGTCTGCAAATAAATAAAAAAATCTCTCAGAACTGGTAAAGTGGTTATAGGTTCATCACTTGCTTCATCACGTCCAATAATAACCCTGGAAAAGTGTGAATGCTAAAACTCTGTCAAAAAGTCAGCTATTGCTGACTTATTTTTTTTTTCCTTTTCTATCTTGCTGTTACGACAATATAACACAATCAAAGGGAACTAACTCTTTTTCTGTAAAACGGTTACTTTCCTTTGGCTTGAACTCTCATGTGAAGACGCAAGAACGGCACGAGAGAGAAAGAGAGAGATGCTGAGAATGTTATTTTCATAACAGTGTCAGACTGGATGACAAGGCCATGTGGAGACCTATAGGATTGAAATTGAATTATAACAATAGATTTGGAAGAACCATTTTCAGCTTGCAATTTAAAGGGTCATTCTTGCTTTCTTTTATTTCTATTATATTTAATGTTGTCTGGCAGGCTGAGAGATCCAACATTTGGTTTCTTTTGTTGAAGGCAAGATTTCTAGTTAGCAGATATCTTTTTAGCTGCTAACACTTTATTCTAATGGAAAAAAGTCATTCTGTGAAAAGGATTCTTAGTTGATGTTGTAATCAATTCTTGATGAAGCCGTTTCCCTTAAGTAATCCAATTTACCAAATTTCCGTGACTAACGATTACTTCGATATTGTTCCATTGACTACTGTACACTCTTGGGTTTGGCCTTTTGGTCAAGATCAAAGTATAGTATCTGTTCTTCAGATGCTGCACTTCTATTTCTTGTTCTCTTTCGGTGGAGGAGAAATCCTTCACGACTGAGACTATTTTTGTACCTTTTCTCCACGTTAAAAAAACGACCCTGGTGTCTAACTCTGTCCCGTGGGGAGGCATAGTAAATAGGTACAGTAAGTGGTGACTCCTATGTCAAAAAAAAAAAAAAAAAAAAAAAAATCAACTGACAGTAAAAAAAGTGTCACAATTATAATCCAACATCCAAACAGAATTCCTTTTCCTCATTGAAATAACTCTTGCTAAATTTCGAGCACAAACACTTTCTTTCTGTTTATCTCCAAAAGCCAACCACCTGCTTTCAATCTGTTCTTTTCTATTGAAGTCAGTTGGTCTCCCTGCATCCGAATTAGTTATGCGTGCAGATCAGTCCCAACTCCAACTCATTGTAGATGGGCACACAGGACACTCAAAGCTTCTCATTCGCTTTTCAGCTGATAGGTTTTTGTTTCTATTTCCCCACCCACCGATTGTATGATCATACAAGTGCAGTGGGTGGCCAGTCATTTTACCTTAGTACCTCTCTGTAGTGGGACAATTGCTGATAGGCTCCCATCCACATACCTCTTCATTAATGATTGTAATAAACTGATAAAAAAAAAAAAGTTGCAATGGTAATCCAAACTTCAAACAAAATTCCAGTTCCTCAAATGCTGCAGTCACCCTTGATAACTAAATATGTTTATTTTATTGGGTTCAGCAGTCTAGTAAGTGAAATTGAAAAAAAAAAAAAAAAATTTAATACATTTTCCAAACAAAACAAAAAACAAGCATATTTTTTTTTTTATTTCACTATGTATTAGTGATAAAAAAAATTGTCAATTATTTATCTTTGGAATTTCTGGTTCCATTAAGGAACTGATTTATGTGGGATCTTCATGAAAAAGGTTTTTGATCTGTGAGGATTTTTCCCAGAAGTGATCTGATAATCTTCCAAGTTGCCCGAACAAAAGAACCTGGTAATTTTGTTTAATTCCCTGTTTGCTTCTGCGCGATTAAGCAATTAAGATCTATATTAAATTCATTTGAAAGTAAAAATATGAAAGACTAGCAGTTCAGCCCGACTTTGCTTGGGCCCTATGTACTGTTCATAACTTGCCCTACGTGTGAATACACTTTATGTATGACTAGTGGGGATACCCAGCATTGTCCGGGTTTTTAGAGGCGCGCGCATGGGGGGGGGTTTAAAATAATCCTGTTTAAATATTATAGAAACAATATTAAAAGTTCTTTAAAAAAAAACAACAAAAAAACGTCCGGGTGTTTGAAAAACCAAAAAATTGGGGGGGGGGGGGGTCGAACTCTGTTCCTTGAGGCGAAAGCGACCCCCCCCCCCCCAAAAAAAAAGTAATGAATTGAGTTACAAATGAATTGAGTCGAACATCAATCCTGCAGTGAACTTTGTTTTGGTTTAGTTTCCCCAAAATGTTGGGTCGAAAACCAGTTCCCCATAAAAAAATAGGGGTTTGCATATGAAAGCAATTGTCTGATATAAGGTTTCCACCACATTGATCAAAAGCTGATTGCTTTCTGGATGTTCCAGCGCGATGTCGAGAACACGCAACGTTCGAATTTACTCTCATTTTATCTATATATATAAAAGCGAAAATGTATGTATGTATGTTTGTGTGTCTGCTAAAAACTTTTCACTGACGGAACAAAAATTCACAAACTTGGTCTCATATGAAAGCCCCACCCTCCGGATGACAAATATCGAAAAATTGGCCCAAAAGGACCATCAGAAGTGCGTCAACTGATCGATTTTCTACAGGGAGGGGGGCCCAAAAAAGTGACATTTTAATGTTAAACATTACATATTTTTAAATCGATTTATAACTGCCCACAAAAAATACGGGCATCAACTCTTCTACATAAAGTGTACACAGGGCCGTTTATTTTGGGTTAACTTGTATTTAAAACCCACTGAGTCATGTCACGTGATCTTGACGTAAGCAAGCTGTAATGGCAGTCTGAATTTAAAAACATTGTTGTTATCGGTAAAAATTTTTTTAACCCTCACACAAGCTAAACTATGAACTTCTATGCTATGACAACGTTACCAAAGTTATTAGCACGTTAAAAATAGTTAGATACGATAGTTAAACGAAAAATAATAAGCCAAAAATGTGAAGTAAAAAAAAAATATGCTTACAAAAAATATTAACAATCGAAGTTTTTACAAAAAAAAAAAACAGCCAGATGCCATTTTCGTTTTTAGTAACACTCTTTAGAGTAAGGAAGACGAAGTGAGAGAGAGAGAGAGACATGCAAACAGAGAGAGAGAAAAACGTTAACTTTTTCACCCCAAAATCGACAATTTTCGACGGGGGGGGGGTCAACAACCCATGCGTCAGATGACGTCATGACCTGATTTACTTTAAATAGTTGAAAAACCGAACAAATTTCATATACGTCGCTTTAGCTCAGGTAGTTAAGGCCTTGGTTCATTATCTTAACGTTTTGGGTTCGAATCGTGGTGTGAGATGTTTTTTTTTTTTTTAATTTTTTAAATTTAAATATTGAACCCTGTATTATTTAAGCCATTTTTCACGTAACGTTTGTTTTCCTGTTTTTTTTTTTTACTTCGCTTATTTTTAGCAACACCCAAAAACACCCGGGTACCCACCAATTTTTTAAATTTTAATATCGAAACAGGCTTATTTAAGCCATTTTTCACGTGTTCGGTTTTCTGTTTTCATCGTTCGTTTGCCTTACGTTAGTTTTTTTGGTGTTTTTTTTTAGATGTTTTGATTACCCCCCCCCCCTCCCGCTTAATAAAAACGTTTTCTTTTCTTACTTCACTTATAATTATGCTTACATTGTCATCGTAACGCTCGACGACTTTCAAACATCTTTCACTTATTCGTTTATAACAATGCTTCATTCTGGCTGGCCGATTTTATTTTCAAACCTCGCCTCAGGGCTTCGGCTTTGATCCTCCCCCCGGTTTCTTTTTTATTTAACACCAAACACCCGGGCAACGCCGGGTACCCCTTGCTAGTTTATACTAAAACGCAGGACAAACAAGCGACACGGTGAAATAGCGCGAATCTCATAAAAGTCGACATAAATAAATCTAGAGGCAACGCGTGTTCCCAAATCTTCGATATTATTATCTAGGGGCTATATAAACACTTCTAAACGATAGCCCCCCCCCCCCTCAGACCGTCGGCAAAAAATCCTTTTTGAGACATACAAAAATGCACGCGCCGCATTTGCCTTTTATATATATAGACTAGTGGGGGGTACCCGGCGTGGTCCAGGTGTTTAGAGGTGTGTGTGCTCAGGCAGGGGGGGGGAGTAATCAAAACATAAGAATAAGCGAAGTAAGTATTTTTAAATATTAAATAGTAAATTATTAACTATTTTATATAAAATAAATGTTAAAACTTTAAAAAATAAAAACGCACAAAAAAAACTAACATAAGGCAAACGAATGATGTTAAATGTAAAAATCAGAAAAACAGAAAAAGAAAACGTGAATGTGATGAAAAAACCCTCAGAAAAACGAACATTGAAACTTCTTTAAAAAGGCTGGAAAATAAAAACCAAAAAGAAACATAGAATGTGAAAAATGGCTTAAATAACCCTGTTTCAATATTAAAATCGAAAAAAAGAAAAAAAAAAAAAGACACCTCACACCAGGATTCGAACTTACAACCTTTAGGTAATGACGCCGACCTCTAATCAAGTGAGCTAAGACAAGGTTGACGAAATTGGGTCGATTTCTTTTATTTTTATTTTTATTTTTTTTAAATATTTAAATTAAATCATGTTCCGACGTCATTTGCGCATGCATAGAAGCGAACTTGTCATGGGAGGACAGTTTTTGCTATACCCTCCCTGTACAAAACTGATGATTTTAGCATGAAGGAATTAATGTTTTTGGCCAAATTTTCGATATTTGTCGGGTGAAAGTTGGAGCTTTAAAATGATACCTATATGGCGAAAATCTGTGGCCCATGTAGAAAGTTTTTGCGAGACATACAAACACACACACACACTCATTTTGCCTTTTATATAGATAGATTTCAAATGTTTAGACCAAAATTTGTCTGAGTAATTTCGTAGAGACCGCAAAGGTAATTTAAAAAAAAAAAACTTTGACGCCAATTTTGACCCCTTAACATATTTTGGTGTCAAATCAAAATACAAAGTTTTAGCCATGCCCAATTGTTTAGACCTAAAATTTCAAGTGTTTAGACCTAAAATTGGCGGAGGAATTTGGTAGAATCTGCAAAGGTCAACTCTTTCAACTTTAACCTTTTGGCAGCCAAATTTTCGCCCCAAAACTGATTAAAATGCTTGCCGCATGTCTGAATACCAGTTATGTATAAATTTTAAATGTTTAGACCCAAAATTGGATGAGTAGTTTGCTAGAGACCGCAAAGGTCAAATCTTTTGAACTTTGACCCCTAGACAGCTCAAATTTTCAATCTAAATCAATTAAAAAGCTTGCCCTATCTCTGAATACCCTTTATGTAAAATTTCAAATGTTTAGACCAGAAATTGGCAGAGTAATTTGGTAGATACTGTAAAGGTCAAATTTTTTAAAACTTTGACACCAATTGTGACCCCCTTAACATTTTTTTTTTTTTTTGGGCTCAAATCAAATTAAAAAGTTTGATCTATGTCCAAGTAACCTACATTTAAAATTTCAAGTGTTTAGACCCAAAATTGGTGGAGGAGTTTGATAGAGTTTTCAAAGGTCAAATCATTGAACTTTGACCATGACAGTCAAATTTCTGGCCGGAAACCAATTAAAAAGATTTCCCTAAATCTCAATACTCCTTTATGTCAAATCTCGAGTTTCTAGACCGAAAATTGACAGTTATTTGGTTGGGAAATGTACACACAGACAATTTCACTTTTATAGATATAGATTATTTACTTATATCGACACTTGTGCAGAATTTGAACCAGATGTAACTAACCGTCGACTCAGCTTTGCTCAGAACATGTCATGCATTCAGGTTTGACCGTAATCTGATGTAAGACCTCAATCAGTGTGCGGCAAAAGAGCAGATCTTTGGAGGAAAATATTGGAAGAAAAAAAAAAAGTCAATAAATTAAGTAAACAACACACCCTCAAACGGCCGTTCCTAACAACTTCATACAAGATGAATATCTCCACCTTGGATCAACAGTTGCAGATGCCGGAAGATGTCGTTTCATATTGCCAAAAAAACAAACAAAAAAAAACAACGATTAATCACCCCAAAGAAAAATTGGGAAGCTACCCACTTTAACATCGGCTGATGTGATCGTAGAAAAGTATACCTAATCTTAAGAGAATATCCCGACTGTCTTGTCTTAATAATAAAATAAAAAAGAAAGACAAAAAAGCAAAACGGTTGCTCAGCCCCACCCTAAAGGAAAAAAATTGTCTATGTAAAAAAAAATTTTTTAAAAAAAAGTAATAATGCAACCCCCCCCCCGAAAAACACAAAAGTGTTTAACTTTTTAAAAAAATATAAAAAATACAAAACAATTGGTTCTTATTAATTTTGTCCAATTTTGTTCGACAAAAAAAAAAAAAAAAAAAAAAAAAATGGTTAAAAAAATGTTTTTAACTTAAAAAAAATTTATTACAATAAAACAGAAATTGTTATGGTAGGTCGTATTTTTCTTATTTTCGTTATATATAAAAAATGTTTTTTATCTAATGATTTTGTTATATTTAAATGTTTTCTTCAGTATTTTCCTTGAGTAGCGTTGTTAGGCTTTCATAAATCAGCAACGCTTTGTGAAAGCTGACGGTTGACGTCATGTTCTGAGCAAAGCTGAGCGGCCAGTTAGTTGCGTCTGGTTCAAATTCTGTACAAGCCCTTATATCTATTAGTAATGCTACACAAGTAGATAAGATTGAGTTTAAAGCTTCCAAAATCCATACTAGAATTGTTTATAACCTTATTTACGATGAAGGTTGCAGTTTATATCGGCCAAAATGTTGTGAAAACCGAAGATTAGAATAAAAGTCCAGATAATACAAGACCTTCTAGCTCCATGAAAGAGACTGCGTTTGAATTAAAGTAAATAATAATAATCGGCTAGGAGCAAAGTGTAGTATTTGTTCTGATACTGCATTTTGCATTTTCTGACCTTGATCAGTAAAGAAGTCTTTCTAGATTGAGACAATTTTTATTTTTGTTCCTATCCAGAGTGCCCCTTTTTGGGGAGCTGGATTTTTCCCACATTAAAAACCGACCTTTTGTCTAACTCTGTCCTCGTGGGAAAGCAAGTAAATAGGAATCTATATTATAAATCTCACTGTCTGTTTAAACGTATATATGTATGTTTGTATGTCTGCCTAAAACTTTTGACAGAAGTGACGGATTTTCACGAGATTGGCATCATTTTGAAGCTCAGCGTCTCAAAGGACAAATATCGAAAAATTGGACAAAAACATTAATTCCTTCACCCTCAACTGGGCAGTTTTTTACAAGGAGGGGTTGATTTTTTGCAAGCCATTTTTACAAGTCATCATATCGGTTGGATTGACTTAGTCTAATTTTAACGTTCTGAACTTCCGGTCGCGTCACGGAGTAGCGGTAAGACATCAGATTTTCTTTCACTTTCTTTTCCGCCTTCGTATCACAGGTTCGAGCCTGTCTCTTTACTACCACTTTTTTGCTCAATACACACCTCCAAACACCTGGGCAACACCGGGCACCCAGGCTAATAATAATAATAATGATAATAAAAGCTTCTCAATCATTGTTGTCTCCTGGTTTTTATGATGCCAACAGTTTCAATTCTTCAAGATATCAGATGAAGAAAATCAATATTTTTTATTAAGCTGTAACAAACTTTCTTGAATAGTGCTTTATAAATCCGCCTCGTCATAAGCTCATATTATGCATCTAAAAAAAAAAAAAAAAAAAACTTAAAAAAAAAAACAAAAAAACTCCAAAATAAACTGAAAATTTGGGATTATTTATAAACTAATATCTAATATCTTTTGGTAAAATTTCTTAAAAATCGATAATACCTAAATTTCCATGAAGGGCTTTTTTTTTTTTTTTTAACACCCTTTGTATTAAACTAACTTAAACCAAAATGTAACCCATGTTATAAATCTTATACTAAGGAGCTGTGTTCCAATATTCATAATGATCTGTTAATTAGTTTAGAAGTGAATTCTCGACATACAAATATGTAAGCATATATATATATATATATATATAACTTTATTATTGTAGGTATCATAAGTTATTTACCATTAAAAACTTTTTCAAGGATTAAAAACAAAACAATATTTTACCTCATGGCTCCCCAGCAGTGTTTATCAAACACTACCTCTCTTAAATAAAAAAAAAAAAAAAAAAAGGTTCCATATATTAGATCCAGTTTTTTTTTTTTTTTAAATCTATTTTATTCAAATGATCTTACCAGTTTGGCTCCTCTTTAGCCAAGAAAACAAAAAAATTACTTACAAAACTACTCTGTATGTGTGTGTCATTTTAGGGTGGCAAAATTCATTAGATTCAATCGGAGTCCTGACAAGGGAAAAATGCTGAAACTTAATCGATTCATGTAGACTCCTTACTATGTTTATTTAATTTTATTTATATAAAAGCTCTATACTCGTATTGAGCACTTTTTTTTTAAAGGAAATATTGGTTTTAGTTCAAGTTAACTACACATCAGAACTTATATATATATATTATTATTATTTATTATTTTAAAAATAAATATTAACTTTTATACTTATAGATGCAATCAAGTGTAGGAAGTGATAATTACTGTTTGACGGGAGATCTGAACCTAGTCTACAAAGCCACTCCTGGCTTAAAAGGCTCCACATAATTGGAAGGAAATTAACTATCTATGAATGTGATTTTTGGCAGACTTTTATAGTTGTCAGGCAAATAGAGTATTCAACAGCAGGAATGATGCGTTTTGCTAAAGTTGACTGATTTTTTACTTCGTTCCATCCTAAATATAGATTTCTGAAATTAGAAAATAATTTAAAATTTGAATACGTTGACTGTCGAACTAATAATCGCCATCTCTCAAGGTCTGTTACATGATATACGACTTCGTATCGTAAATGATGAAGTGAATTGTTTTCCTTTTCACCAATCGTCGTTATATATTTTGTTGGAATGATGCCAGATAAAAGTTCCAGCATCTTTGCCTATGCTGATTCATGATTCATCATTGAATATTACTTTCATCCAATAAAGTGCATCAGAAGGCGAGGCCCTAATTTGGGATTTTTAAGGAGTGTAAAGTTACCTCTCCTTGCTATAAGATCCGCCTTCTTTCATTGGATAATATGGAAATTCCTTTTATCATCATCATCGGTTTAATATTCGGGCTTTACCTTGCGAGTGAAACAGTCACATTTGAGTGATATATATATATATATATATATATATATATATATATATATATATATATTTTTTTTTTTTTTCCCCCAAGTGGCGACTAAAAATGATAAAATGTGTGTCTTTTGGTAATTGTCTTTTTTTTTCTCGGACAATCTTCTAAAGCTCATCACCGAGTGAAAAAATGTTCTTTCAGCCTTGTTCTTTATTTATTTTTTCAATAAAATGAGTACGGTCAAATTATTTAAACAAAAGTTAAATAGAACATAATTTTTTTTTAATGAAGGCTGTTTAAAAATATCCTAAAGAAATTCGAACTTTTATACCTTAAAGTTTTAACATAAAATTCAGTGCATATTTAAAATTACACTTATATATATATATATATATATATATATATATATATATATATATATATATATATATAAAATCTTTGTATGTACTCGTCACGGAACGGAAATGTCATATTCCAAAAATCATATGTTTGGCTAGTAACTTTTATATTTGGCCAGTAAACGAAAATATTTAGTTGTCAAAGGTCAAGTTTGTCCATAGAGCCTTGTACATGCTGACATGCATTCGACCGTTTTAAGAAATTGATTTCCAAACTAACCTATCTCTGTCCAGATCTTTATTTATCCTGCTTTTTCCCATCCTTATCCCATGTTGATTAAAATCGGGCCAAGATCAAAGTGTAGTATCTTGTTCTCTCTCGGTGGAGAAATCCTTCACGTCTGAGACAATTTTCATTTTTGTTCCCTTTCTCCACGTTAAAAAACAACCCTGGTGTCTAACTCTGTCCCGTGGAGAGGCATTGTAAGTAGAAATTTTTGATTTTCGGAAATATCTCAAATTTGACAATTCTTAGGAAGATATAGAAATTCAGAACGTATTTTGAGTTGGCATTTAATCAAATTCAATGGAAATCCAAAAAATTTTAATTTTCGAAGCCATTGTATGATTTTGATTCTAAAAAATGAATAAAATTGAAAGATTTGAAAGATTCTTAAGAAGTTGCAATTCAGGGAACAGGGCTTTACGTTAAGAGTGAAACAGTCACATTTGCGAGTGATTTTTCCAAATGGCGACTAAAAATAAACGCTCATCTCATAGCGATAGGTGTATCAGAATTTTTGTAGGAATTTTTGACACCCCTAACACGAAACTGCGAATAAAATATAAAAATCTCGTAATTTCTCTTTTAAAAGTGGGTTGTTTATTTTCTTTATGGATTATACTTCCAAAACAAACTATTAAAGTTGTTTTAAAAGTAATAGAAATATTTTTTTTTTATTTTTTAAAAAACAGTAATGAATTTTCCGAACTCAATATTTTTCAATTTTTAAACTTTAAAAATCTATCAAAATTTTTCTATCGATTCTATTTTTACGATATTTTCAGGGTCAATGTGAAATTTTATGCTCTTTCCAATAAACCGAATATAATATTTTAGACAAACGGTTTTTTTTAAATTCACGCCCCCCCCCATTTTCAAGTGTCTATTAAAAAGTAAATAATTAATTTACTCACCAAAGTTTTATATATCACAAATTGAAGAGAAAAGGTCAATAAATAATATATTCAAATTTAAAACAAAAAAAAAGTAGTGTTTTTTTTAGAAATTTACCTGTAAAGTTCGTAGTTTGAAACCTTTTTTTTTAAACCACGTTGTTTGTTTTTTCTTTTCTTTTTTTTTTTTTTTAATGAAACCTTGGTCCTTGCTCCTTTTAATTGAAAAAAAAATTAGGGCTTGAATTACATTTTTCGAGGAGTTATAAGCTTGGAAAGATGGGGTGGAATTATTCAGTATTTTTCACGAAATTTCTGACACACCTACAATTCGTTTTCTTTTTTTTCACCAATAATCTTCCGAAGTTCATTACTGAGTAAAAAATGTCTTTTTAACCGTTATTTTTTATTTTATTTTTATTTTTTAAGAAAACAAAGTGGTGATTCCTTTGTTTTTATATTAAAAAAAGTCAAATTATTTGAACACTAAAAGGTTATGAAGCAATTTTTTTTTTTTTGTTTTTTATGAGCATATGAAGAAATTCGAATGTTTATATCTTCAAATCTTAACATAAAATTCGGTGCATATTTAAAATTACTTATTAAAAAGAAATACAAAAAAGTCTTTCATATACATACTCGTCATGGAACGAAGATGTTATATTCCAAAAATCATACAAGTTTCTATTTGGCTAATAAACAAAAATATTTAGTTGTCAAAGGTCAAATAAAGATAAATTTGTCTGTTGAGCCCTGGGGAATATTGCTTAATTGCTGTGCAATGACTGTCGATCAAATTTAATACAAATCTGAAATATTTAAATTTTGAAATAGAAGGTTGTATCCATATTATCCCCCCCCCCCACTACTAAAAGAAAGAAACTAAAATTGGGGAAATATTTATTAATTGATGCCTAATATGAGTTGTTAAAATTTCCATAAAGTCAAAGGTATCTGAATTTTCGCAAAGTTCCATCCCCTCTTTTGGCTAAATATAGCCCACATTACCAACCCTTTTGCCTAATAGCTGTTTCTAAATTCATATTTGTTTAATTTGTTTACGAATGAATCTTACAACTTTATATAGAGATCAATGTGCTGCTCTACTTGTTATTGTTGAGCACTATTATAGAAACACAGTATGAAAAAAAAAAGATATATATATATATATATATATATATAAAGAGCATTTGAAACCTGAAAAGGCTCAAACCAAGAATAATTTTTCTTAACTATTTAGATGAATTGTTCGATGGAGGTACGTGCGTGTGTTTGCTCTCAATCTGAGGAACATATTTATGAAATTGGAGCAGGGTTGTTGGCTTGGAATTTTTCTGCTGCCCAGGGTTTGGAATTAGAGGAACCTGAATCTTTGGAGGAATATTTAAAAAAAAAAAAAAAAATCCCTCCAAGCTGTGTTTTCTTTGCGGGTGGCATTGGATTTTGGAGTAGTTACAAGAAAAGTGAACACATTCAGGTCATATTTTTCATTTATTTACCTCTTTCCCTTCTTTTTCCTTTTATCTTTCCTTTTCCTCCTTTTTCCTTTTGCCTTTTACCTTTTCCGTCTCCTTCCTTTTCCATCCTTTTTTTCATTTTCTTCCCATTCTCTTTTTATTTTCCTTTTCTCTTTTACTTTTTCTTTTCCCTCACTTTTCCCTTTTATTTTCTTTTCCTTCGTTTTCCTCTTTTTTCTTTCTCCCTCCCTCTCTCTATTTTTCCCTTCTTTTTACCTCACCCTTTTTCTCTCTTTATCCTTCCCTCTCTTTATCCTTCTGTTTCTATGTTTCTTCCTCTTTTACTCCCTCCTTTTATCCCCCCCTCTCTTTTTCAATTGGGTTTCGGCATTATTCCCAACAGAATTTTGCTTTTCTTCTGTTGCTTTTCCCTCTTTCTTTTTCTTTTCCTTCGTTTTTCTCTCCCTTCCTGATTATCCCTCTTTATCCATCTTTACTCTCCGTCTCTTTCTCCTTTCCTCTCTTTCTCCTTTCGTCCCTCCCTCTATTTCTCCCCTTTCTCTTTTTTCAATTGGGTTTTGGCATTATTCTCAAAAGAACTTTGCTTTACTTAAAATTATTTCATCATGGCTGACAGAACGAGAACAAGTTATCTCTGTAAATTAAATAAATCGTTCACTCCAAAATTCTGTATAGGTTCCAGAGGCTTTTTTTAATTATTATTATTAACACTTTTGTTCATTCCGAATAAGGCATATTGTCACTTAAGCATAAAGGACTGCTGTGATAAGGACCAGATTTACAAGTAGGAGCAAACAAGGTGAGCAGTATGCAGCAAGATGTTTATTTGCATTATATTTAAATTTCTGCATGTTGTTACAGTTGGGAAGCAGGGAGGGAATTCCAAAGGTAAGCAATTTGAGAAAATAATCTAATAGCTAAGTTCGACAGTAAGATCTCTAAGTTTGAAAAAAAAAATGCACATGTAGATTAGAGGTTACATCAGTCGAAACGAAAAAATATAAACCAAGAAAAGAACAGTTCTCCAAATAATTATAATATAGTAACTAATATTTGATGTGAGCGGTTCATCATAATGACAATTCCATGAACAGAGTTTTTTTTTCCTAGAAGATTCCATCTGTGAAAGTTTGCTTCTCACAAGACTATCACTTAGTCGTGTTCAAGTAAACTTGGTCAACCATCATCTTGGATAATCAGTTCCTCTTAAATAATTTTGTTTACTTCAGTGGCTCCTAGGCCTCCGTAACTGATGACCAGTTGAAAAACAAAACCACAAAAAAACAAAAACAAAAAAAAAAAAAACTGTATTTTTTTTTTTTTTATGGAAATTGCTCCAGACAATGCTTGAAGCTACTTGATGTAAGAAACTAACAAGAACAGAAGATGATTATCACAGAGACAGGAGGATGCCTATTGTCTTTAGTCTTGAAAGATTATAGGTAGGAGGAAAATAGTAGGAACAGAGTTCCATAAGCTTGCAGTTCTTTTAATAAATTATTGGAATAGGAAGGCGTGAGGTACCAAAACAACAAATATAATAAATAATACTTGCATATGGTTATGTCTAACAGAACAAGAACAACACACCCTATATATATATATATAAAGGGTTTAGACTAGTTACAAGCTTGTATATTGAAGCGTTGTGAGGATAACATCTAAGATGAGAATATCGTTGGCATCATCATTGTTGTATTCAGTTTATGAAGTCTACTTTCAAAGTAAACTATCTCTGGACAGGTCTTCATTTATTCTTTATTTCCTGAAGTCTAATTTTATCACTTCGTCCCATGTATTTCTTCCTTTGAGAACTGAACCTGCTACCTCAATTGTTCTACATCTACTAATTCAAGAACTCATCTATTCTTTCAATGTGACCATACCATCAAAATCTCTTGTTCGGCACACATTTCCCCTCTATAGGATACAGGTTGGAATGAGAAAAGTGTTGCCCTAAAGGAAACAACACTACAGCTTTATTTTAAAATGTTTAAAAAAAAAAAAAAAAAAATCAATTCAGGTAATATGATTATGTAGTAGAACTGACATCTATTCAATGTAGCCGCCTTCAACCTCAGTCACTGTCTTGATACGGGTCCGGAACTGGAAGCATACCTTTTTCACAAGTGCCGGCAAGAGCTCGGTGAATACTCTGTGGATGGCAGCGATCAGGTTGGCTTTGGTGTTGTGGAAGGCCATTTTGGTGATCTTCTTGACATATGACCAAACAAAGTAGTCCAGCGGGTTCAGATCTGGGGAAGGAGGGGGGTCAGTGAGAGAAGGGTATAAAGTCGTGGCATTCCTTTTGAAGCCAAGCCTGGGTCTCTTTGGACTTGTGGACTGGCGTCAAGTCCTGCTGCTACACCCACGGTCTGATTCCCACTAGGGATCGCCACACTCTTCAGCACATCCAGGTACATTTTGGTGTTGACTTTCAAGCTGACTTCGAAGATGTGAGATGGCATGATGTGACCCTTACTTAAAACCACACCAAAGACCATAACCGTGGCCGGAAACTTTTTCATCATCCTGGGCACGTCCCTGTTATTCGTGGCAATCCAGTAATGCATTTTGAGGGTGCTGGTGATGGTCCTGTTGTCATAACTTGGATCGGTAGAGAGCATGAGTTGTACAGCAGCGCATCTCTGATCTTGCTCATTGAACATTGTGTCACTTTCAGACATCATAGAAGGCTTCTGTTACATGATAAAGGGCTGGCCCCTTTTCTTGTAAATAAAAAAATAGGGAATTAGTAAAATGTAAATATGAAATAGGATAGTCCAGGAGTCGAACTTGCGAAGCTAGATTTGGAATTGAAAATTCCAATCATAAGTTAAAATAAATACAGAATGTTATTGATACAAGGAATTGCAATTGTTTAGCTTACATATCTGTATATGGAAAAGGAATGTAATAATGAAATTTGTTTCTGTTAAGGAATTTAATCGTCAATTGAAATTGTAAACATATTTTGTAAAAATGTGAAATTCGTTTCGCAACTACGGCAGTTGATTAACACACACGTCGAACTTCTAATCACACTGACGCAGTTGATACACACTGTCCTCGATCTTCTGAACATACTCCTTTTATTGTTCAAGCGTTCGTCATCAGCCAATCGGCGGCCAGAAAAACAGTCACGTGAGGGGTGACGTCATTGCTCAATAATCTTACAAAAACCACAGCCACCATTTTTAATTTCTGTCCTCCCTGTGATCCTCCCAGCAGGTAAGACAACACGCGCAGACACATGGTCGCTTTCTTCCTTCATTCTGTTTGACTTTACAAAATGTTATTTGAAAAATAGGTTACTGAACTCGGGGTCATGTCAAGTTTGGCAACGTGATGCATGTCATGCAACATGCTTTATGAGCACATGTTTAATCATGCGATGACATGACGAGTTCTCAATATAGGTAGAGTTTTTTAGACGCAGTCTGAGAGTCTGGGAGAAGAGTCAGATCAGAGGAGCAGAGAGGTTCAGACCAATTCTCGGCACCCTCTGGAAGTGAGGAGGGGTTTAGAAATAACCATGTAAAGAAACTTTGAATTCCTCACACGAAATCATGGACCGGTCATGAAATAAAGAACGTCATCATCTTTGTGTATCTGCATCTTCTGTGTTCATCATTACAACGAGAAAGGAAACGTGTTTATATTATATGCACAACTAGGTGTATCAGAATTTTTGTAGGAATTTTTGACACCCCTAACATGAAACTGCGAATAAAATAAGAATCTCGTAATTTCTCTGTTAAAAGTGGGTTGTTTATTTTCTTTATGGATTATACTTCCAAAATAAACTATTAAAGTTGTTTTAAAAGTAATAGAAATATTTATTTATTTTTTAAAACAGTAATGAATTTTCTGAACTCAATATTTTTCAATTTTTAAACTTTAAAAATCTATCAAAATTTTTCTATTGATTCTATTTTTACGATATTTTCAGGGTCAATGTGAAATTTTATGCTCTTTCCAATAAACCGAATATAATATTTTAGACAAATGTTTTTTTTTTTTTAAAATTCATGCCCCCCCATTTTCAAGTGTCTATTAAAAAGTAAATAATTAATTTACTCACCAATAAATAATATATTCAAATTTAAAACAAAAAAAAGTAGTGTTTTTTAGAATTTTACCTGTAAAGTTTGAAGTTTAAAACTTTTTTTTTTTTAAACCACGTTATTTGTTTTTTCTTTTTTTTTTTTTTAATGAAACCTTTGTCCTTGCTCCTTTAATTGAAAAAAAAATTAGGGCTTGAATTACATTTTTCGAGGAGTTATAAGCTTGGAAAGACAGGGGGTCGAATAATTCACGCCTCCCATTTTGAAATGTCTATTAAAAAGTAAATAATTAATTCATGTACCAAAGTCTTATATATCACAAATTGAAGAGAAAAGGTCAATAAATAATATATTCAAATTTAAAACAAAAAAAAGTACTGTTTTTTTTTAGGAATTTACCTGTAAAGTCCGAAGTTTAAAACCTTTTAAAAAAAAAAAAACTATTTTTTTTTTTTTTTTTTTTTTTTTTAATGAAACCTTTGTCCTTGCTCCTTTAATTGAAAAAAAGATTAGGGCTTGAATTACATTTTTTGAGGAGTTATAAGCTTGGATAGATGGGGTGGAATTATCCACTATTTTCACAAAATTTCTGACACACCTAATGCACAACTGTCAAAACGTGAATATCAAACGCACTATCTCTCTGTCTGTCTATCAAGATATTCATAAATCGCCTCTCATTGTGTATTATATGTATCCTGTCGTTATATATAAGAACTGTCTGTTATTTTATATATATCCTGTTTATGTGACTAATATGCTATCTCTTACAACATGAACACACCTAAGACTCTAATCTCTCACTAAGACTCCCCTAAGACTCTCACAAATATGAACAAGAAATAACATCAGTCTTCTTCTAATAAGAATTACACAACAATACAGACTATACGTCATCTTAATATCACCAGTATATAACATATACACATGTTTAGTACCTTCTAATAATAACACCCACCATGTAACACTCCTGTCGCTCTTGGGATTTGTACACAATTGGCCAACTAGTAGATGCTCTGCAACAACAACAACAACAACAACAAAAAGAAAACCGTTTTTCATTAAACGGGAATGGAATCATGTCTTCTTTTCTAAGGCAACAGTTTTATCATTTCACTCAGTAGATGTTCCAGATTTATTCTACTGATCCAAGAATGTTATTAGGACTTGCATTGCACATCCATCGTGTCATTCTCATACCATTTCTATTTGCACGTTTCAATGCATATCCTCAGCCCTCATTAGCTAGGTTTCACTTCAATACATCATCACATTTAATACACGTAGAATAGTAGTCAAAATAATCCAAATTAACAATCGTCATCTTCCAAATAGCAGAAAATATTTGTCTTGCTATTTTTTGTTACTGTAATCTGAGGAAATTGATTTTTTGCACTTGTTTCTCCATTTCGTTGTCACTGTGTAAAAACATGTTGGCAGAAATATCTTTCTAGCGGAAGTTATCTTAGAGGTCGGTATTTTTTTTATTTTTTTTTAAATTCTGGCAACACTTTCTAAAAATGGGAAGCAAAAAAAAAAAAAAAAATGGCAGAATCAAGAAAATAACTGCATGTATAATGGACCTGTTGCTTTGAAGGATGCTACCAACTTTGAAACGGCTTTGTTGATTTGATTCTCCCATCTGCAGACTGGCATTTAGAATTGATTATACTTAATACACATATCCATTGCTCCACAGATCCTTGCAGACAATTCTAAATTTTAGGAACTTCAAATCTATTCTTCTACTTATTACTGAATATATATATATATATAACTACTTCATTTACTCACATAAATATAAACCTAATATACGAAAGTATAGATTTATGCGTAAACTTTAAGTATTTACTTCAAAAGTGCTCAATACGTAGGTAGAGCTAGTTAGTAATTTATAAAATATATATGGCGATTAAGCTACAATGAATATTCTGCGTTTCATCCACTATAGGATTCGTCAGGCTTATGCGCGAATTCTGTGGTTGCTTCTTGTTTTTATATATGTTGAGGATTTCTAGTTAGCCAATCAGCTTTCTAGTATGCACCGCGCCCCTTCCTATCAGCCAATGGGCATGCAATTTTATCGAACAAAGGATCTGTTTTAGAACTAGGTTAGTGGTTTAAGGTAGACGTTTTCCTTCCTTTATATATATATATATATATATATATATATATATATATATATAAATATACCATATTTCTTCAAACTGAAACATAATTATCAAAGTATATTTATATTCATATATAGCTTAATCACCATATATATTTTATAAATTACTATATATATATATATATATATATATATATATATATATATATATAAGCTGAATGTCTGTGTGTGTCTGGTCATGAATAGGTTCCTATATGGTTGACTATTAAAAAAAAAATCTGATTACATAAGACACGTTTCAAGACTCCAAGCCTAGTTTTGGGACACAATTGCCATTTTAGGTCAATTTTCAAAACAGATAATGTATAAGTGTTATACCATTTTTCTAAACCAAAATTTCACGAGGAATCCAATAAAACAAAAACGAATACAAAATTTTGATAGGAAACCATGTTTTCAAGCAATTCTTTCATGACGGCCGGAATCGCACTTCCCGTTTTTTGTCCCAAGGACCGTATCCTGCAGATTGTGAAACTATTTAAGAAAATTACTCAAAACCTATCAATCATAAGTGTTAGGCCATCTTTCTTAACAAGAATTTTGTGAGGAATCCAAAAGTAAGGGAGAGAATACCAGATCTTGATGAGAAATTGCCTTTGACATATAAATCATTCACAAGGGAAACCCTCAAAGCAAAAATGAAGGGTGAGTCACTTAGTTTTCAACCCTGTTCGAGGGAATAGTTGTGGAAACCTATCAGAAGTGATATGACCACTTTGTTAGCACATAATTTGGTATCAACTGTGAAAAATACTGCTGGGGGACAAATTTTGAGAAAAAAAATATTACTGTAAAAAAAATGTACGTCTTCAATTTGGCCAAAATCAAAAATTCCTGATATACAAGTTGTTCAGATTGATATTAGTGACAAGTTGTATAGAAGGGATTTTTGATTTTTCGAAAATTGAAGGCAGGTTTTTTTTTTTTTTTTTTTTTTTACAGAAAAAATTATTTTCGGCTTCACTTTTCACCCGGTCAAACAAAACATGCAATATTTTGGGAACCGCTAGCCGGTTGCTGCTGTTCTAAAGCTTAAATGAAAGCTAACTGATCAAGGTTACTGAGAAATGACCATAGGGACAGTGTTTGCTTCGTTTGTCATCATTTTAGAGGGATCTTTGCCAAAAAGACGCATTTTTTGACCAAAATCGGGAAAAAATTGTCACAGCCTGTAATTGAGGAGAATGGGTAAAATTCGAAGAGAGTTCTATGAGCAGCGTTTTTTTTGCACAAATGCAATTTTATACTATTGTTGAACGAAAATGATTATTTACTTCCCTTAGTTTCATGTCTAAAAGTGATTTTTAGCTCTTCTTTGTGGTGAGGTAACAAAAATTGTCACTAAAATATCTCCATTTTAGGCCTTTTTTTCAGTTATATCGTTTTTTTCCGGTTGAAAACAGGTATATTAACCATATAAACCTATGATTTTCTGAAAGACAATTTAGTTTTGCCTCACATATCACAAGAATAGCTTTGTAGATCATTGTGTGACTGATCAGTGATTTTTGACTTCAATTGTCCCAAAACTATGCTTGGAGACTTAAAACGTGTCATATAATGATAAAAGCTGTATCGAGACACATGAATGGGTATGTTTGATCTGGCAGAACGGTGGTTCATTAAAATTGTGGGGTCTGCGTTCGCGCCTGGTCCACAAAGTATGGAAAAAAAAAAAATTTTTAAATTAAAAAAAAAAAAAAGATGTTTATAAGGGTTTTTGATATAGATGTACATAAGAATACTTTGATAAGTAGGTTTTATCTTAAATAGGGATGGTATAATAAAATTGTGGGGTCTGCGTTCGCGCCTGGCCTCCATAGAATGGAAATAGGCACAAACTTTAATAAAGACTTTTCATATCTATCTGCGTAAGTATACTTTGATAATTATGTTTCAGTTTGAAGAAATATGGTATAATAAAATTATGGGGTGTTCGTTCACACCTGAACTCCATAGAATGGAAATATGTCAAAGTTTAACAAGGTTTTTTTTATATAGATGCACAGAATATTGTGATAAGTGTTTCAGTGTGAATTATAGGGTTTATCTATTTTCTTTTTACTTTCATCATATTTTGCTTTGGTTTTGATACCCCCAAATTCGAAGCTATCTCTTTACAAGCCTTCTTTTCATAACCTATCATACTTTCATAAACCAGAGTCCATTTTCTGTAGGCTGTTTTTGAACCCAGTCAACGATGGTTACTTTTGCTAGTATATATATATATATATATATATATATATATATATATATATATATATATATATATATAGTTGTCCACATACAGTACTGTTTCGCTGTATCATAGTTCTTTAGTGTGGCTAGACTAACAACTACCTCAAGCCAGGATTGAAACTCTACTCCCTGGAAACACCCCAGCCAATCTGGTTGAAATCTTGTGCAGTGTTTTATGATAAGGTGCAACGAACTAAGTGTTATGTTTCATGCAGCGTTAGGGATTTAAAGGGATTAATATTTAATGCAAAAATGAGAACAATTTAACCATATTCGATCATGAATTTTGGAATACAGGACTCCTAAGTCAAAGGGCTATAACTTTTGCTCGTTCTTAATGAGTTAAAACTTTTTTTTTTGTTTTTTTTTTGTGTGTGTGTGTGTGTGTGTTTGTATAAATTTGCTTTTTTGTGCATCGATATTCATATTAAAAACCCTTTTTTCTATTTATTCAAAAAGAAAATACAACTTTGTTGTGTATGGGTCGTGGAATTACATTCATCTGCAAAAGATCTAGCTAATTTGTATTTTCTTTTAAACATTTATTTTAATTCCCTGATAGTTTTTTCGGTTTTCTAATGGAATAATCATCTTTAGTTAACTATTCTGTGTAATTATATTCATGCAGATATTCTACATGATTTATACTCGTATAATATTTGCTTAAAAAGCTTATAGTAAACAAAAACCTCTTTCTATATATATTTATGTATGCATATGTATATATATTTGTTCAAAAAATCTTACCTACCAAACTCCTCTGTCAGTTTTTGATCAATAGATATGAAACTTAATATATAGGGTATTTGAACCCATACAAAACTTTATATTTGGATTTTAGCCAGGGAAAATTGGTGCAAATATGTGAACATTCAAAAAAAAAAAATGCCAGGTAAAAGTCGAACCACAGCATTATGAATATGCATGTGTAACGTAATGTCTTCATAGCTGAGACATTAACGTCAAAGAAAAAAAGTAAATCGTAGGTTAAACGTTTTGGTTTCAATTCTCGGTGGCGGCGCATTAGTCAGTTTTTTTAAAACTTTAAATCATTACAATCTATATTAGGTCCAATATAATATAATAAAAAAATACGAAGTCTGCATTAATCAAAATATATTTAATCATATTTTACGACTGGGTAGTGTCAGACGGCCTGCCAGTATGGTTATAAATTCAATACGACTTACTGATAAAATTCTTATTTCGAGAAATCTTTGGTCTTCTGGAGAGCTTCATAAATGAAAGATTGCATGTTTATTCCCGATTGTTTTATTGTGCACAAAATGGTTGGCAAGTTACACTCAATTGTTTTGAATTTCGGCCAGAAAAAAAAATGGTCATTGGAGTTTAACATACTATCTATTAGTTATAACTATATATAGCTCGGTGTTGCCTTGCCTAGAGATAAATATGCATATATATATATATATATATATATATATATATATATATATATATATATATATATGCATATTTGTTTTTTCATTATTATATTTCATTATGCATGATGCAAAAATATTTCCCTAAAAAGAAGGAAGAAAAATAGGATCTAAACAAAGAAATTGGATCGTGTTTTTATTCCTTTTCAATGGAATATTTTTTGCATCTTCAAAATGTTCTAAAAATAGTTTTATCTGTTTATTCAAAGTTTTAAAATTCCTACTGATGCTTTCAAGAGCTTTAATACCAATTTTTATACTTTTAAAGTGAACATACGTGAAAAAAGCTCGCAGAGAACAGTTTGCCGTTTTTTTGTGCATTTAACAACAGTAGAACACTTTGGACATTACAACATGAAGATTTTACTTGCAAGGAGTTAAAAAAAACAAACAAACAAAAAAAAACAGGCAATAGAACTTTTTCACCCTCTGGAGATGGACCTGATGTGGTCTGAAATTAATAAAATATGTTTCAACTTCAAGAAAGAAATTTTATCATATTTTTTCCTTTGTTTAATATAATAGTGTTCTGGTGTAATTAACACTATGGACAATATGGATTCGTCTGGCTTATATATATAATGCCAGACATTTCTACCTTCAAGCAGAGAGTACACTCGTAGTTTAACGGCCGCTCACAGTGAACCTTAAGACTCTTTCACCTTATAATTTTGGCACCTTAAATCGGATCACAGCAGTTTTGCATCTTTAACATGTTCTAAAAACAGTTTTATCTGTTTGTTCAAAGTTTTTTTTTTATGAGAATGGTAGTTTGAATACTCCAAAGAATCAATACTCATCTAAAAAAAATTTCGAAATCTAATACTTAATGTTTTGGATATTCTCTGTTGTCAAATTGTGGCGCCACCTGGAGAAAATTTATTTTTGCATTCGTTTTGTTGTCACTGTTAAACCACTTTGGCAGAGATATCTTTCTAGCAGAAGTTGTCTTAGAGGGAAAGTGGATAAAAAATTTTCTGGCAGCGCTTCCTGAAAATGGAAAACCAGGGGGAAAAAAAAAAGACAAAATAATGAAAATAACATAAAATGCATGAAATCTCTTACTCAAAAGTATGGTACCAAATTTTGAAACTTATTTCGCATAGAAAAAAAGGAAAGAAAAAATTCTTTATTATCGGTTTAATATTAGTTTTACATGTGTATATTCTTGAACAGTTTTTAGAAATTGACTCTCAAACTAACCTACCTCTGGCCAGGTTTCTTTCTCTCAAATCCACCCTTAAAACTTTATCTTTTTTTTTCTTGGATAATTTAGCAAAAAAAACCCAAAAAAACAAAACAAAAGCAATAATTAAATAAACAAATGAATTAAAAACAAACTATAAATAATTGTAAAATAAAAACTAATGATAGATAAAAATTGATTAAATAATAAAATAAAATTTCTTTTGAGGTGAGGATTGGTTATTTGTATTCTTTGGACTACTGTTCTCGCCTTGAGTATCATTCCGCAAGGACCATGGCACAATGATTAAAGTACAGTGTGGGTGACCGAAAAATACAATTGCGAATTACTTAGGACCTCTATCCAGTCATGGCTGATAGAACGGGAGCATGCTTCCCTGAAGAAAAAAAAACAAACAAAAAACAGGCAATAGAACTTTTTCACTCTCTGGAGATGGACCTGATATGGTCCGAAATTAATAAAATATGTTTCAACTTCAAGAAAGAAATTCTATCATATTTTTCTTCCTTTGTTTAATATAATAGTGTTCTGAGGTAGTTAACACCCCTATATCCATGGATAATATGGATTCGTCTGGCTTATATAATGCCAGACATTTCTACCTTTTAAGCAGAGAGTACACTCGTAGTTTAACTGTTTGCAGTGAATCTCAGGACTCTTTCAGCTTATAATTTTGACACCTTGAACTGGATAGTTTTGCATTTTTAATGTGTTCTAAAAAGTTTTAAAAACAGTTTAAATGAAGTGTTCTATTTTAAATTCCGTTTAGATTCTCGAGTTTGACAAGATACACCTGAAGAAGCCCTGAGGCTACATTAGCCGAACCGTTGTGAAAATGACACACTGTATACTGTCCCAAATTAATCTTTCTGTGAGATCATTGAATCTTTTTTTACTATTTCCTTTTTTTTTTAATATAAATATTTAAATATTTTTAACTTTTTTTTTTATTTTTTATTTTTTTGAAAAATGTTAATTGAAAAAAATTAAAAAGAAAAAAAATTTAATTGCCATTCCATCATCAAAGAGAAAATCTTAAAAGAAATCCAATAACAAATTTCATGTTTAGAATAAGATTCATATGAACCAAATTCCATTTTGTATCTGTTCGCTACATAATTCCAGAGTTCCTTCTTCTTAAAGTAGAAGATGAATGAACTCATCACCTACTCTACTCCAAAATGTAAAATAAATAAAACACATGCTCTTGGGGAAGGTCACGTACCATGAAGTGAAATATTGGTTGGTAAGGGAAGGAATGGTAACGTCAAGTTTCAGAGGTTGGAAAGGCGACAATGGAAGTGGATTAACTAACTTCTTCTGATGCGATGAGATCGCATTAGGACTTGTAATTGCTTTTTTCCAGCAGATTGTTCAAGGCATGAAATTGCACTTGTGAGAATATTTGCAAATCCGAGGAGAGACGACGAAAATCTTTTCAAATTGATAAGATTTTTTGCAACTGAGAAAATTGATAAAAAATTTCATAAAATATGACCAGACGTTTCCGATTATGAACTCTGCACGGAATCATCAGCAACACCGGGGCGTGACGGTGGCTAAGTAATTAACTACATAAACTGATAACCTGGGTGTGGCAAATTCAAATCTGGTTCAATCTGTCTGAAAACTTTCTGTTAGGGATGTTGGCAACCTTCATGTGGTCCCTCTTGCAAATACCCAGTGTCTTTCCAGGAGAACGAATGCCAGCAATAATCATCTGCTTCATTCGAAATAAACGATGCTCAACAACTGTTTTTCATGTTAACATTTCTCAGCTTTATTTTGCATTCTTTGCATAAATGTATCATTGAAAGCACAAGAACTGAGCATAGATCGGCGTATCAATTGCTATTCTCTGGAATTTTGATCAAATCATGATTATTAGTTTAACATCTGTTTTATAAACATTCATTGGACAACTTTAAGATATTGACTTCTAAACTGACTTATTTCAGGACAGTTATTTTTTTCGAGAGAGATACATTGATAGTTGAGAAAGAGGTAAGAGGAAGGAGAGAAGTACATAGATAGTTGAGAGAGGGGGGGTAGAGATTGACATAGATAGATGAGAGAGGGGGGTAGAGATTGACATAGATAGATGAGAGAGGGGGGTAGAGATTGACATAGATAGCTGAGAGAGGGAGGTAGAGATTGACATAGATAGCTGAGAGGGGGAGGTAGAGATTGACATAGATAGCTGAGAGGGGGAGGTAGAGATTGACATAAATAGCCGAGAGAAAAGAGATAAAGGGAGAGAAGTACATTGATAAGAAAGAGAAGGGGAAGAGGTGTATTAATAAGAGAGAGATGGAGAGAGAGAGAGAAGTACATGGATAATAGAGAGGAGGGAGAGAAGTACATCAAGAGAGAAAAAGAAGAAAAGAGAAGTAGATAGAGAGAGAAGGTGGGAGAGAAGTACAGGTAGAGAGATAGTACAGATAGCTGAGAGAAGAGAAGTACACAGATAGTAGAGAGAGATTGCCAATTTATTCAGTTAATTATAAATTATAACTAATTAGAACAATTAAAACAGATTTTTTTATGAAACATTACTCAATCCCAGAACTAAAGTACATTTTAGCATGTCAATTGCAAGTTAAGTCTTTTGCGGAAAAAGTTGATTGACTGAGGTTTTTTTTTTACAAGACTAGCTACATATATAAATGTATTTTTGTTGGACTATAAATGAATATAACAAAATAAAAAAAAAAAATAAAAAATGCTTGCTATTATGATATAATTAGTCTAATTGTTTGAAAGCCGGTCAAACGAAATGAATGCCTTTTATTTCGCTGTCCTTTTTTGTGCGAAGTGGAATTTATAGATTGTTGCATTGAAACGCTTGACAAAAGAGAATTCCTTCTTTGAATTCGGTAAGGAAACAAAAATAACTACTTTGGGAATTTTTAATGCTTCCGCGAGAGAGAATCTGTTTGAATTTTTGTGGAGGAAAAAAAAAAAAAAAAAAAAAAAAAAATTTTTTTTTTTTTTTTTTTTTTTTTTTCAAGCGTTAAAATTGTTGCATATAGCCAGAGTTGCAGCGTTAGAAGGTGTAAAGGTTCAACTCCAACTCGGTTGATTGCAAAACTTTTTTCTCCTAGAATTTCCAAATATCCGACTCGCGATTTTTTTCAGTCTCCCAGTTTTTTTATTATTTATTCATTTTTAGCAACATTTACCCTGGGTGGGTTGAATCAGCTTCCTCCAAAGGAGGAAGGTTCTACGAAATATCAAATTGACAGACATTCCCAGTCGCATATATATCCTGAATAAAGAAGATGACATTAGGTTTTTTGCAGTTCTTGCAAGGAGGTGTCAACGTCCTCCTATATACAACACCTAGTATTCCCAAATGGTCACCCATCTGGTATTGATCAGGTTTTACATTGCTTAACTTTGGTGATTTAACGAAAACCGGTGTGTCAATGTGATTATGCCACATAGTCTTCCAATATCAAGATTTTAAAATATTTTGGTTGGTTAGTTTGTTTTATGACATATCAACCCTTTTCGGGTTATTTAATGCTGAATCCAGTTATTTTGGAATAGCATTCATGTTGCATTCAGTTATTTTGGAATAGCATTCATGTTGCATTCAGTTATTTTGAAATAGCATTCATGTTGCATTCAGTTATTTTGAAATAGCATTCATGTTGCATTCAGTTATTTTGAAATAGCATTCATGTTGCATTCAGTTATTTTGAAATAGCATTCATGTTGCATTCAGTTATTTTGAAATAGCATTCATGTTGCATTCAGTGATTTTGAAATAGCATTCATGTTGCATTCAGTTATTTTGAAATAGCATTCATGTTGCATTCAGTTATTTTGTACAATGTTTTTATTCAAACTCTTTGTATATTCAATCGCTATTTGGTTTGGTTCTTTTATAGTGGATTTTATCATTTTTGTTCCCTGCAACCATGAATGAGTTTTGCAATGGGGGTGGGAAAAGAAGTACAGTATTAATGTGTGGTACGTTTTAAGTTAGGAAATCAGTCAGGAAGTAGGGGAGATAGAAAGAAATGGGAAGAAGGAAAAAGGGGAAAAGGTGGGTTGTTTTTGTTTTTGCAGAACATAATTAAGTTTTGCAAAAGGAAGTAGAAACACAAAGAGCATCAATGTTAGGTGCATTTCGTCTCAGGAGGCCAATATCTTCAGACAGCCTGATCTGGTAGCACCAATAATATTTTTTGAGGAAATATATATTTTGACTCCTTTTAATAGGAGTCAAAACATTATTATTTATTTTTTTATTTTTTGCAACTCTTGAATTCGGGTATATGTTAAGTCCGATCTATTTCTGTACAGGATGTTTGGAAAACTGATTGCATAACTTCAGGATTATAGTTGTGATGTTTTTGAGATCAGGATTGGTTATTCGTATTATTTGGATTCATCGGATTACTGGTCTCATCTAGAGTGTGAGTTTCACTTGATTTAACCTCTGACCTTCTTCAGGTGTATCTTGGCAAACTCGGAAATTTGGACAGAATTTCAAATTGAACCCTTTATTTACTTCGTGAGGGTAGCATGGTCTCGTTCCATCAGCCATGACTGGATACAGGCCCTAAGTAATTCACAATTATATTTTTTGATCACCCACAGCGAATTGAAACTTCAATATTCAGAAGAATATAACTTTAAGTCCAAATATCATTTTTTAAGTCCAAATTCCCAAGTTTGGCAGAAACATTTTAGAGTTTGACAAGATACACCTGAAGAAGGTTGGAGGTTACATCGGCTTGGAAATGTTTCTGTTGAACACAGATAAAATAGGTTTAAAGCTCCCAAAATTCGTACTAGAACTGTCTGCAAAGGCTCATGCCGCAATTGTTAAAATACTTGGAAAAATCAATTGTAAAAGTGATATTCTCTTGAAAGTTAAAGCGACCGAAAAATACAGTTGCCAATTATTTAGGACTTTTATCCAGTCATGACTGATGGAACAAGAGCTAGCATGCTACTCTTGTGAAGTAAATAAAGGGTTCTGTTCAAAATTCCGTCCCAATTCCCAAATTTGACAGAAACATTCCCAAGTTTGACTAGATACACCTGAAGGTCAGAGGTTACATCGACTGAAACGTGAAAATAACACTTTGTTATTGTCCTCTTCTTTCTTCTGTAATTCTGCATCTGCTCATGGTTTTTTTTATTTTTTTTTTTTTTTATTTATTCATTTCCCTTGATCATGTGCCTGATTGGAGTTTGCACAAGCATTTTTTTTTTCCCTTTTTTTTTTTTTTCCTTTTTTTTTTTCCTTTTTTTTTCTTAGTCCTGGTGAAGTGTGACTAATCAACATATTTTGGCCATGCTTTTGTAGCCCCGGTATTCAGCTGTCAACTCTTACACCATCTCGACAAAGCTGTCATTAGCTCGTAGGACTTGACTACGAGGGGTGTGCAATAAGTAATGCCCCTGACCCACTTCCCATAGCAGTAGAGCAATGAAACTTGGCACAATTATTAGTCTTTCTTTACATAGGAACCACCTATAGTTATGCATTTCTCCCATCGTTTGATGCAGCTCTGGAGACCGTTTTTGTAGAACACCCCAGGTTGGTCCTCCAACCACGTGATTTCAGAAATCAAGGCTGCATCATCTGGGAAACGCTTTCCTTTCAAAAACAACTTCATGGCTGGGAAGAGGTGAAAGTCAGAGGGTGCAAGGTCAGGAGAGTAAGGAGGATGGGAGAGGATTTCATAACCACACGCCCATGCTTCTGATCTGGCGACGTGGACAGGAGCGTTGTCCTGCAGGAGGAGGGTACCTATCCTGATTTTGATAGCTTCCCGTAATTTCCTCAAAAGTGAAGCATAATAGGCTCCTGTAATTGTGGTACCCTTTGCCAGGAAATCTGTCATCACTACTCCGTCCTGGTCCCAGAAGACTGTGAGCATGACCTTGCTAGCGGAGGTCTGCACCTTTGCCTTCTTTAGAGGTGGTGAGTCTAAATGCTTCGACTGCATTGACTGGGCTTTGGTCTCTGGATCATAGTGATGGACCCAGGTTTCATCCTGTGTAATCAGTCTTTTGAAAAACTTTGACTCATCTTCTTGGCATATCTCCAAATTCATCCTCGAGCACTCGACGCATTCTCGCTTCTGGAATGGTGTGAGCAACCTGGGAATCCATCTGGCAGACAACTTATGCATATGAAAATGGTTATGAATGATAGTTTCCACAGTCCCTGTACTAATCTTGACATCTTGGGCTATTTGGCAAATAGTAATGCGCCGATCTTCCAAAATGGCAGCCTCAACTTGACGGACAGATGCCTCATCAATGGCAGAAGGGGAGGGGCGACCAGGTCTGGGAGCTGTTTCCACAGACTTCCGGCCATGTTTAAATTCACGATGCCAGCATTTTACAAGGTCATATGATGAGACATTATCACCATAATTTCTTTCATTTCATCAAAAGTCTCTTGTGATGTGCGTCCTTTCAAATACAAAAACCGGATCACTGCTCGACATTCAACAGGCTCCATTTCATACCTGACTCAGTTCAAACACCTGTAAAACAGAAACCACAATTAGTTCAGAGCTGTAATTTGCTACATAACCTATAGAGATATAAATCATTGCACATGCAAAATTTTAGCTAGATCAGACAACTGGAAGTGGGTCAGGGGCATTACTTATTGCACACCCCTCGTATACCATCTCCAAATTTGTCTGTGATATGTGCCACTCCATATCACTGACGAATGCTGTCATGAGTGATGTGGTCAAAAAGCGTAATGCCAGATATCCAATACATCTTCATCTCCATGGCACTAGGTTCTCCAACTCGTTTTTTGCTGGCCAACATTCAACACTATAAATTGTGACTGGTTGGATAATTTTTTATGGTGCCAACTACAATGAAATGAAAGAACCATTTCAGCATCATGAAAAGAAAGATGTATTTATAACAGAAGTGTTGGCGCATATTTAACAGCAGCAGCTGCATGACATGTATGCAAATGACCAAACCGGTATGGAAGCTGACATCACAGCAGAGGAAGAGAAGGAAAAGAAAAGCAGAAAAAATGACACTACGTTGTGAAAGTACAGGCAAAGCGTAATGGCATGAGATACTTTTTTAAGTACATGTTTGACACGGCAGAGTTTTGTGAACTACATGGCAAACTAAGAGACTTTTAAAACAAAATTATATATTTGGAAAGTACCGTTAATAGATGCCTTTTATTTCAACTAGAAAAAAAAAATGAATCAAATTTCTTTCCATTTTGTTCCTTTGCAACTGTCTCTCTGGGTATGTGTTAAAATGTTACTACGTTTCACTTTGTTGTTATTTTATGTGTGTTCTTCTTAAAATCCAGATATTTATATTTAAATTATTACTGATTTCTTAGATTTAACCTTAAAAATTTTGGCAGTCGTAACTTATTGACATTAGTTTTATCAAAATCATGTTGACACTGTTTATATCCATTTTTTGTTTTTTCTTTTATAGGTAAGTTTGTTGAGTGATTTCAAGTTTTGTGACAATTTAAACATAACTGTAAGCGTTGGTGAGTAAAGATTTTTTTTTTGTCCCCCCTCCCCTCCAATTTTTTTTTTTTTTTTTAAATCCAAAAATTTTTTTTTTTTTAAATCCAAAAATTTTTTTTTTTTTAAATCCAAAAATTTTTTTTTTTTTAAATCCAAAATTTTTTTTTTTTTTTAAATCCAAAAATTTTTTTTTTTTTTTTAAATCCAAAAAATTTTTTTTTTAATCCAAAATGTATATATATATATATATATATATATATAAAGCTGAACGTCTGTGTGTGTGTCTGGTCGCGAATAGGCTCCTATATGGTTGACTATTATAGAAAACTGATCACATATAATGATAGAAGCTGTATCGAGACACAGGAATGGTTATGTTTGATCTGGCATAATGATGATTCATTAAAATTGTGGGGTCTGCATACGCGCCTGGTCCACAAAGTATGGAAATAAAAAATTTAAAAATTAAAAAGAAAAAAGATGTTTACAAGTGTTTTTGATATAGATGTACATAAGAATACTTTGATAAGTATGTTTTAACTTAAATAGGGATGGTATGATAAAATTGTTTGCGCCTGGCCTCCATAGAATGGAAATAGGCACAAACTTTAATAAAGACTTTTCATATCTATCTGCGTAAGTATACTTTAATAATTATGTTTCAGTTTGAAGAAATATGGTATAATAAAATTATAGGGTGTTCGTTTCCGCCTGACCTCCATAGAATGGAAATATGTCAAAGTTAAACAAGGTTTTTTAATATAGATCCACAGAATATTGTGATAAGTGTTTCAGTGTGAACAGGTATGGTATAATAAATTATGGGGTTTATCTATTTTCTTTTTACTTTCATCATATTTTGCTTTGGTTTTGATACCCCCAAATTCGAAGCTATATCTTTACAAGCCTTCCTTTTCATAACCTATCATACTTTCGTAAATCAGAGTCCATTTTCTGTAGGCAGTTTTTGAACCCAGTCAACGACGGGTACTTTTGCTAGTATATATATATATATATATATATATATATATATATATATATAAGATTATTGGGAGAGAACCCCAGCACAGTGATCGATTAAGAAAACTTAAAAAAAAAAAAATAGTATAATATTTATATATGCTGGCATTGTCAGTTTCAAATCCAAAACAAAGGGGACTAATATCTGGTTATCTATGTCACACTCTTTAGCCTCTGTTTATATCTGATTTCTATATGTCTGGGAATATGTTCTATTTTCTGTAGCATGTATGAATATATAAGTGAGAATGTGTGTATGTCTGTGTGTGTGGATACTTCTCAACCTATATAGTTAATAAATTTTTTGTAAAATTGGTATGTGAGGACGGTGGTCATTGGATTTTTACCTGTTTGTTAAGTTTCATGACTGCACATATGTGGATCATTCACATTACGTTAAGAATAAGTAGGTTTGAAAACACTTTTAAAAATCATGTTAAGCTGGCCCAATGGTTATACTTGACTCACTGTCTTTAGGTTTCGATTTCAACTCGAGTATTTTTTTTTTTTTTTTTTTACAAAAAGTGAACAGTTTAGAAAAATAACATATTTGCATGCACATGTCTCACTTTCATTCCGTTTTTTATATTCAAGGAATTTAACATTATGTTTAATACTGGGAAATGTCCGGTACATCTTCTAGTAAGTATATATATATATATATATATATATATATATATATATATATATATATGAATGGAAATGTATGAAAAAGATATGATACAATCACGCTGACACACCGGTTCTCGACAGATCACCAAAGTTAAGCAACGTTGAGCCTGGCCAGTACCAGATGGGTGACCATTTGGGAAGTCTAGGTGCTGTGTGCACCGCACAGTCGTAGAAATTTCCAGGTTGGTATCTGGTGACACATTAATTCACTGGGAGAGATGCACCCCCAGACTTCGTTAAGACATGTATCTAGGAGAAGGAAACTCTGATAAAAAAAAAAAAAACCTGCGGTTTACTGTGTACTCTGCCTTATGGCAGTTGTTTGCACCGAGAAAGGTTAACAGTAATACCAAAAAGTGTGGATGGTTCTACACAAAGCCTTCGTGGAAGCTCATATGTCGAAATTGACGGGAGAGTCCATCATATATAGGACTAGCCTGGGTGCCTAGCATTGACCGGGTGTTTGGAGGTGTGTTGAGCAAAAGGGGGTGGGGTAGTAGGCAGGCAGGCTCAACCTGTACTGCGAAGGAGGAAGAGAAAATGAAAAAAAAAAAAAGTGACATCTTTGCCGTTGTGTCCATCGCCAAACTGGAAGTAACAAAGGTTTAAATTAAGGCTAGTCAATCGAAAATATCAGCGAAAAAAGCGCCCCACTTCCTGTAGAAAAGTGTTCAGTTGAGGGTGAAGAAATTAATGTTGTTGGCCAATTTTTCGATATTTGTCGTCTGAAGGGTCAAGCCGCAAAATGATACCGATCTTGTGAAAATCCGTCGCCTCTGTCAAAAGTTTTAGGCACATGTACAAACATACATACATTTAAACAGACAGGTGAGATTTATATATATAGATGTCCCAATAAAATGTATACACTCTGCAAATGATCAATCAACATTTATTGTAACAAGTTTCATAGATCAAAATACTGTGAACAGATATAGAAACCAGCCAATTATCGAGAACGTTCAATTTGGTGGCAATTATGGTCCATGCGCATTTGACAATGATCACCGATTTGATCCAAAATTTTGAAACTCTTATCTCTCGAGCTGTTTGACGAACAGACTTTCTAGATGATTGCTGAAATCTCTCAATTACTCTGTTTGCTTTTATGAGGTTAGTTGATGATTGTGGTCTCCCAGTGTACATTTTTAACTGTTCCTTCTTACTCAAACCTTTCTTGCAAACGATTGTTAGCCTTGTTGATGCATCTAAAATGTCTTTGCTATCACTTATGTTCTTGGTCTTCTAATACTTTAGAATGATCCCCACCCCCTTCAAAGTTTAGTCTTGCTTAAGCCATTATTTGCACATAAAATGTCTAATCTATAAATATAAAAGCAAAAATGTATGTATGTGTGTTTGCTTTTTCTGTATGTCTACAAAAGGCTTTTTTCAGAGAAGCGGTCGGTTGCCTAACAACTTTTTAAAACTTTTTATATCACATGTAAATCGTAATATCTCAGAGTTAACAACGGAGCTTGCCTGTCTATTTAATTTGATTGACTTCAGGAAGATAAATATTCAACAGATATCGCTCGCCGCATGTGGGTTAGGCCTTTTCCTATAATAAAAGCGACATTGTCTAGGTATTTTTCCGGTCTCGATCGCCGGAAATGTCCGAAAGCAATGAGCTTTACTCAATGTGGAAATATTATTTCCTTATATCCGAAGACAATTGCTATTCAATTTGGACAAGTGGAGCTGTTTCCCCCTACCCCTAACATCTTGGGAAAAAAGAAAAAAAGCGTTCTGCACTAAATGATACCCCGCAGTCAAAATTTGACCTCATTAAGTCATTAAAACGTGCACCCACCTGCTAATTTAAGTAATTAAATAAGTTCAAACGTGTCTCCGTTAGCATCTCATGGTGGCCCAATGGTTAACGTCGCACTTTTTTTTTTTTTTTTTTTTTTTCACACTTTAATTTCCAACTTTGCCTCAAGGGTTCGGGTTCGGGTTCGATCCTCATACTTACCTACCAAAACATTTTTTTTTTTTTTAATTTAACCCCCCCCCCTCCCGGTAGTTTTGATTTACCCAAAACCACACACCACACACCTCCAAACACCCGGGCAATGCTGGGTACCCCTCGCTAGTCTATTATATAAATCTCAGTCGTCTGTGTGTTTGTATGTCAGCTAAAAACTTCTGTCATTTGTATCAAACCAGCATGGATCTGGTACTGTTAGAAAGAGCGATCTCTCAGACACATAATATTGAAAAATTAGAAAAAAATCATGTAGAAATGTCTTGTTTAAGAGAGGAATCAAGTAAAAATCATGGATTTTGACACTTAATCATGCATGTGCGAATGGTCAATTCGTTGTTTTATTTTTAAAAAGTTAAGTTTGTAACGTGATAATATCAGTGGCGTCCTGTCTAATTGATAACGTGCTCGCTTATGAACCTAACGCTTGCAAGTTCGTACCCACCACGCAACGTTTTTTCTTTTAATAACAAGATAAGATGGCACCCAAGTCCCATTTGACTCTATCTCCATAAATTAAAATGTCATACTTAACCGTATTTCACAACTGGGTAACACCTGGCACACCCTCGCTAATTAATAAATGTTGGAGTTATAGTCCATGAAAGAGTATATACATTTTATAGGGACACCTGTATATGATGGAGAGATAATGTCCTTTCTAAAAAAAAAATAAAAAAGTAGAAAGTCCTTTTCTAATTTTCCAAATTTTTTTAAATAATAGAGTGCTCTATTACAATGTGTTTTTGTGTTGGATGTTGAAATTTCTCTTGTGTTAGAGATTTCTCATAAAAAAAAGAAGCCCCTTCTCTCTTGTCTTTTTCTCCTCCTTCGTTTTATTTTTTATTTTTTTGTTTTTTTATAAAAGAATGTCGCAAGATGCAATAATGTCAAAGCTGACATTATTGCAGGCCGAATGGTGTCCTTTGATTCTTCAAAGAATCCTTATTTGCACAAACACTTACGAGCTACCATTTAGTTTAAGACCAACGCAAAACTGAGACACATTTATTTGAGACTAGTGGGGGTACCCGGCATTGCCCAGGTGTTTGGAGGTGTAAAAGAAAAAAAAAAGTGTTAATAGGTAGGCAGGCAGGCTCGAACCTGCGATTAACCCTAACATGATGGAGGAAAAGAAAGTGAAAGTGATCAAAGCTAATTGCTTTCTGGACGTCCCGGCACCAAAGGGTAGGAAGCTGCCTTCGCTTTCGATTAGTTTCACTTTTATATGAAAAAAAAAAAACGAACAAACACACCAGAGGAAGGAATAGCGTGAATTTTATAAAAGTCGATGTAAATAAATGTAGATACGATGTGTGTTCACAAATCATAGATATTATAATCTTGGGAGTATATAAAAAGTTGAAAAAAATAGTAACCTCCCTTTGCTGGACATACAAAAATGCGTGCAGCCGTTTTGCCTTTTATATATATAGATAATGAAATCTTCGGGGAAATAGTCTATCAGGCATGTGTATGTAATATGACGATGTATTGAAGTAGAACCTGTTCAATGACGATTGCGGACATATTTTGCCAGGCTAGAAATGATATTAGAATGATATGTAATGGATGTGTAATATGGATTTGGAAGACCAGCTTACATCTGATGAGTTCAAAGTAAGACAATGTAGGGAGATGTGTGAAGAACAGGAAACTTTGATGGTATGGCCACGTTGAAAGAATAGATGAGTTCTTGTTTTAATGGATGTAGAACAGTTGAGGTAGCATGGCCAGTTGTCAAGCAGAGAAAAAGTGGTAAAAATGGGCCTGGGAGATAAAGACCTGGTCAGGGTAGGTTACTTTGGAAATTTATTTAATTTGTCTGATACATGATAGCATGTAAAACAGACCCTAAACTGAATATTTTTATTTTTTATTGCATTTTCACCCCAAACAAGTAACTGTGCCACTTTGATGTAGAGGTTACTATTTCCTACATACTTTTCAGGGATACTATGTAGAAGGGAGTTGAGCAGCAAGATGTCTGTTTACATTACACTTGAACGTCTGTATATCAGTACAGTCAGGGAAGTAGGAACATGGAAGGGAATTCCAAACCGCTCCAGTAGATATCTCACTACAAATGCAATTCTCTACCTATATAAGAGCCAAGTATATCCTAAGATGGACTACTGTTGCCACATCTGAGCAGGAATTGCTTGAAGCATCCTATCCTGCCTTGACAGAGTTCTAAACTTTGTTGTCTAGTAGGAGATGTTCTTTTCTCTTCCCTCCAACTTTTTTCCCCACAAAAGAGATGTTGCGAGCCTGTCTTTTTTCCATCGTTATTTTCATAGCAAGTCCTCATCTGAGCTCCAATCTATGATCTCCCGTTTCCAAACTTTCATGAATAACACTAGTCTGGTTGAAATCACTATCAATAATTTCCCCCACTCTTTTTTATCTGTACCTAAATGTGAATTCCATGAACAAGGTTTTTTTCTTAGAACTGTTTGCCTGTGGAACTCTCTTCCGTTTGCCTACTTTCCAGCTGACTACAATATAGTCGTCTTCAAGTCCAACATAAACAAGTTCTTGATGAATCATCCCCTTAAGTAATCCAATTTAACAAATTTCCACTACTAACGATTACTACACTATTGCCTCAATGGTTATCGTACACTCATTAACACTTATACTCAAGTGGTCTACAGGCCTTCATAAGAAGTGACTCCGTTGTATAAGAAAACAAAACAGCTTAATATCACAAATGCATTGGATTAACTGCACAAGCAGAAGGGTCTGGCGTATAAAATCAACAATAGGTTCTTTGATAAGACAGGGGCACGTTCAAAATGAGTGTTTGTGCTTAAAGCACCCTAGAACCATTATACCTAACTTGTGCATTTTAAACTTAAATTTAAGTTGTTATATAAAATAATATAAAATGAACAGGAGGTTCTCTACGGTGCAATGTAGACTACAATGTATTGTGGACTAGATCACAGCAAGGAGGCATATGAAGCTTCCTCCCGATGCATTGCAGTGGGTTTCCAACTAGAGCAGGCAGTCAAATGATTCGATTGAAAACTGTGCGATTTTACCGATTTTGATGACAATAACAGGTGACTTTAGCATTTGTTGATCCTCATTCAATCCTGTACAAGGTCGGGTCTCCCTGCTAGTTAAAATACATAAAAAAAGCCTTAAAGAAACAAATATTGGTGAACTCAGCTTTTGTATAATGATAAATATATACACATTAGCAGAGAAACCCGACGTTACCCGGGATTGAATTATGATCGACAATTGTTTCACACTTCCATATTTTTATGGATTTTTAGGAAGCTTCACATGCCTCCTCGCGGTTGTTCCATGAAAAAAAAAAAAAAAAAAATTGAACCAGCCAACATTCATGGGCACCTGTCAAACGTTTATCAAGCTAATGCAGTTTATCTCAGCAAAGGTGGGTCTGTCGATTTCAGAGTGGGGACAGATTTGAGTAACAAAGCACGCTCTGGACTTTTACGAGCGAGGTAAGAAAAAAATACTTAGAATTGAGAATGGCAGTGTCTTATGTATAAAAATTCTGACGCACATAAAGTCGCTCGTTTTAATGGTACCACTTTCATGTTCATAGCTCTTCAACGTTTTAGTTTTTGTAGCCCAGAAAATGTAATTTTTTTTTTTTTACAAGGAAGTCACCACTTATCAAGGCCCAGAGGCCACTCGAGGATAAGGGTTATTGTGTGTACAGTAATCAATGGGATAATATCGTAGTAATGGAGATCTGATAAAGTGTCTTACTTAAGTGGGCGGTTCATCAGGAATTTGTTTGTTAGACTTGAAGACATCAAAATTGTAGTCAGGTGGGAAACAGGCAAACGGAAGAGAGTTCCACAGGCATGCCCTTCTAAGAAAGAAGCTTTGTTCATGGGATCTACATTTTGATTTAGACATATAAAGAGTGGGGAAAATTATTGACTGTGGTTTCAGCTAGACGTGAAAGATTGGCAAGGGGGGGCAGAGATTGGAGCTCAGATGAGCACTTGCCATGGAAATAACGATAAAATGACAGGCTCGCAATGTCCCTTTTGTGGGAGAGAGGTTGCATGGAAGAGAAAAGGGCAACCCCCACTAGGCCACAAAGTCTACTTTGTACTCTGTCAAGGCATGATAGGCTGTTTTTAGCAGCTCCTGCCCAGATATGGCAGCAGTACTCCATCCTTGGACGTACTTTGTTTTTATATAGAGAGAAGGAACATTCTTTTATTGTTTAAAATACCTGTAGCATTGTTTGAATTACATGTGTTATAAAGGATGCTGGAAGTGCTCCACGTTGGCATCTATGCATTTCTGCGCACGTTTAACGTTTGTAGATACTGTTCCTAGTTCTTCTCTGGTGATTCTCCTCATAGCGTTGGTAATGTTCTCCTTTAGTTGGTCTAGATTGTGAGGATTATCTGCTTATTCTTTCTTCCGTAAGCATGTCATAAACACATGTCAGTGATCGGCGAGACGTGTGGTATGTAGCGCCATCTTGTTGGAAAAAGAATTGCATTTTTTTTTTTGTTTTATGTAATGTCAGTTTTTTTTTTTCTTTTTTTTACATAGGCATCACCACATTATCAAGGCCAAGAGGCCACTCAAGGATAAGGGTTAAAGAGTGTACAGTAGAAATTGGACAATATAGTAATCATTAGTAATGAAAATTTGGTAAATTTGATAACTTATATGGAACGGCTCATCAAGAACTTATTTACATTAGACTTGAAGACAACCATATTGTAGTCAGCCGGAAAGCAGGAAAACAGAAGTTGGTTGATAAGAGAAAGATTAGAGAGAGCGATCTACTTTCAGTGTGCCATCCTCTCTGTGTGTGTGTGTGTGTGTATATATATATATATATATATATATATACACACACACACACAGAGGATGGCCCACTTATATATATTCGCTTATTGAAAATCTTATAAAACGCAGTCAACACTATACTTCATTTGCATATTTATTTTATGAATAATTTCTATTAATATTCTGTACAATCCAGTTGTAATTTGATTCTTCTATTTTTTTATATTTACACAAGTTTTCTTGATATTAATATTATCAATAGTAATATTAAAGCGATTTAATGAAAAAGAATTAAAATTCCAAACGATGACTAATGATATTAAAATTGAGTATCAACATTCTCAAAAGGTTACTATGTGCCTGCAGGTCTAAGAACAGACAAGCCACCAAGTTGTCAGAAAGCTGGATTCTCTAAGGATCATTATTATGGAAAAAGGACAAAGTCCATTTCTAATATTTAAAATTAGTTTCTTTGGCCCATCTTAGTTAATATATTAAGGAAAGGTATGTCTTATGTATATATATTTTCAGAAAATTTAGATAAGTCATAAGTCATCGGTACCATCTGTTTTAAACCTGATGATAGTAGGGGACCGTTTTAGATGCTCATATCAAGCTCTCTTCAGCCGATACTCATCTGTTTTATAACCGGAATTGGAAACATATACATAGATTACAAGATCTCATGCAAATCTCGTTTTTTTTTTTAAACAACCTTAAATTTCAAATGATAAAATTTAAAAATTGTCCGTTTAATATTTTGGATGCTAAAAAAAAAGAAAAAAGGAAGAACTTTTATATACTTATTATATATGTTATGTAATTCTAATATTTTTTAACTATTTATCGCGTCATCTATGAAAAAATATGGGTTATTAAATTCATTAATTTAAAATTTTTTCCAGTCTTAAACGAAATTGTTTTTCACTGTTGCATTTGAATAATTTACGAGAGAGAACCCAGTAATAGTTAAATACATATGTCTTAACAAAAATACATGAAAAAGGTAAATTGAGCAATATCTTTGCTCAACTAGTTGATGACCACACTCTCTGCATGTTCGTCTCTGACTGTCAACCGGTCCTCGTTACCTGAAAATGACTTTATGGAATAGTTAATTATTCCAGGCAGTAGAGGTGCGCCCCCAATATCCTCCTCCCAAGCTATTTGTCGGTAAAAGCTGTTAATACTTCTTTCGTTTAGGATTGATCATTAGTGGATCGATGACCTTTCTTTTCCGAATCGACTGTTGTTGTTCAGGTGTTGCTTAGGGAAATTCAAGATCAAATGTCTCGAAAATAGTGTCAATCGGTTCTTCCTCCAACGATGGTGTATCGCTGGTGTCATCTGTGCAGCATCTTAATTGGTTTTGGTGACATTTATGGGTATGTTTCGGTCCTTGCATGATATATACCATATCACCGATTCTCTTACTGATCATACCCTCATTCCAGAATGAGGTGTTATTTTTGTAACTTTTGAAGAAAACTCTGTCTCCTGGCATGAAACATTTACTGAGTACGCAAGTGGTCACTTGTGGTCTTGACAATTTTGGTGATAGTTTATCAAAAACGGATTTTACCTTCCGTGTAAACATAGTTTCCGCTGGTGAGGCTGCTGTTGAGGTGTTAGGATTAGGTGTAATCCTATACATGTGTAGGTTTTGTTATTGGGCTTCATCTGTTGTGGTATATTGAGCCTTCTTCAGTGCTCTTTGAAAGTGCCCACAAAGTATTCCGCTTGTTTATTCAATTTTGGGTGATATTGGGGAGTGGTTATGTGTTAAATTTGGAACATGTCGCAAAACTTTTGAACTCTGCTGATGTGAACTCTCCATTGTTGCTCACAATGCAGTCTACTACACTGAAATGAGCAAACTGTTCATATAGGAAATTTATTGTTGTCCCAGGTATCAGTCTTTTATACCTTAATACCTGAGGCCACTTGGTATAGCTATCGACTATGATTAAGTAATAGTGGTTGTCGAGTGAACCTGCAAAGTCGATATGAATGCTAGACCATGGCTGGTCAGTCTTCTGCCAGGATTTGAATGTAATCAGTGGTACTTTTGCAGTGAGGGTGCAACCTGTGCAAGAGTCTACCATCACTATGATGTCTTTGTCCATGTTAGACCAGTCGACACAGCTTCTCATTGGTTTTTTTCCAGGGTGTCCTGCGTGAAAATCTCATAAAATTTGTTTCTGGAGACTTTTTGGAATCCCCACTCTTTCACCATATAGTAAGACTTTATCGCAAAGCAAGAATACTTCAGGAACATCGTCTTCCTTCATGGCAATCTTGTTTTTGATGTCCTAGATAGTCATTCTTATCTACTTCTCTTTTAATTTCAGGCAGGGAGGCTGGAAGCTCTCTAATTGCGTTGCCTATCATTGTTTTTATTTCACAGTTAGAAGAGCAGCAATGATGGAATCCTCAGAAGATTCCTTTTCCATAGGTTTCAGTCTAGATAGATTATCAGCATGGCGAATTTGTTTTGATGACAAGTACTCTCGTGTATAATAATAATTCAGTAAGATTGTACCCCGTCTCAGCAGTCTATTGGCAGTATATGTCAGTAAGCCTTTTTTGGATCCAAAGATCGTAAGCAATGGCTTATGGTCAGTTTGCAATGTAAAATTTCTGACATGTAATTTTGTACCATGTAATTATCTATGAAATTTTGTTATGGCGAATATGATACTTAGTGTCTCCTTTGTGATTTGCAATTACTGTCGCTTGACTACTAGTAGCGTTCTGGATACATGGGCGATTGGTTTTTTGGTATCGTTGGGCAATATATTAAGTATATAAGCTCCAATACCATATGAGCTTGCGTCGTTGGCTGCTATTATTTTCAGCTTTGGATCATAGTGTGTAAGAAAAAGATCCGATGTTAAAGTATCCTTGATTTCTCAAACGCCGCTTGACATTCAGACATCCAATCCCCAGCTTTTTCTTAAGTAATTCGTTCAGTGTGGCACGCATGTCATGCATCTTCTTTATGAAGACTTGGTAGTAGTTAGCCAGAAAGCTTTGGAGTGCTTGCATATTATTTGGAGCAGGCATGTTCTTTATGGCTTCTGCACTCTGTGTCAGGATTTCTACCATTTTTATCAATTATGTGACTTAGGTATTTTATCTCGTTCATGAGCAAGTCACACTTAGCTTCTTTCACTTTAAAAGCAAAGCTTTGAATTCTTTTGAAAACCTCATGTATGTGTTTGCAATGCTCACCTGTGGGTTTACTGGAAATTACGATATTGGCCAAGTACGTGCAAGTGAAGTCGAGGCCGTCCTGCATGGTGTCCATGACCTGCTGCAGGTGCTACTTTGATCCCGAAAGCTAATCTCACAAACTTGTAGTATCCCCTGTGCATATTGATGCAGAGGAGTTTAGAACATTCCTCCTCGATGGGATCTTTAAATGCGTGTCGCTTAAATCCACCTTAGAAATTATTTTATCACCGTTTAGTTTATTAAATACCTCTGGTGCGGGGAGGGGATAGTGGTAATCTTCTAGAGCTGCATTCTAGTCTGTGGAGAAATTTGCATATACAAGAATCTGATTGTTTTGTTTTTTTTTGGTCGCATATATAGTAGGGACTGCCCAATCACTGGTGCTCAGTTTTGATAGTATTCCAACCTTTTGTATCCGATCCAGTTCCTTATCGATTTTCTCAGTTGCCACAAACGGGACGTTTCGTTTCTTAAAAACAGGTAGAGCGTTTTCCTTCAGTTCGAATCTTGCTATAGCCTTGCTACATCTTCCGAGACCTGATGAGAAAACTTCTGGAAATTTTTCCTTTAACTTGTCCCTCAATCATATTGTAGACGAGGCTTCTACCTTATGGCAGAATTTGTTCATAGGTTGGTACCACAATTCAAATCACTCCATCCAATCTGTTCCAAAGAGGTTTTCGGATGTTTTATGTACATAAGCTTTCACTTTTTTGATAGCGCCATTTAACGTCATAAGAAGTGTCAGCTCTCCCTCAAATTTTACTTTATCGCCTGTCACGACAATAATAGGTCCACTGTTATATTGTTGGTACCACTTCCTGCAAGTTTCAATGAATTCAAACACTGTGTAAAGAGGCTGACATTCCTCTGGCCATTTTGTAGTAGCAAAAGTTCTACTCATAAAGTACATAGTCATCCTAAAGAAAATGGAGGAAAAAAAAAAAAAAAAAATTAATCCATAATTCAATCAAATGGCTTATAAACATTTTTTTTTCTGTGTGTGTGTGTGTGTGTGTGTGTGTGTGTGTGTGTGTAAATTTTATTTGTTAAACAAAAGTTTTGGTTTCTTATCTTCATGAAAAAAGAAAAAAAAAAAATTAAATAGAAAAAAATATATTTTTATACTAGCAGGGGCCACCTGACCTTGCCTAATCGTAAAATACGCTTAGATATATTTTAAGTCATGCAGATTTCTTATTTCTTATTATAGAGCCCATTTTCTATTAAGTATTTAGAGCCAATTTTCTATTAAGTATTGTATCTATTATATATTACTGGTTTCAAAAGTGTAAAAAAAAACAAAAAAACAGACTCGAGTGCCATCAGGTAGAATCGAAACTAAAACCTTTAATGCTCCAGATATATTTCCTACCCTTTTGAACGAACCCAACAAAGTTCTAAAATTAAACCACTTTTAGCTATGATTAGTTTTACGCATGCGCGAGCTAATACAAATATGTCGACAAGTTGAAATTAACATTTTGCATTGCAACTTGTCGACATATTTCTGTATGCGTTATTCATCCATCCGAAGATTTTAATCGTTATCAACCATGTTTGGTGTATGATTAATATTTGTTGTTAATTTCAGTGTTATTTGATGAGTAGTTTAAGAGTTTATCGGTTAAATATTTACACACATTCATACATCTACTTATTTTATTTAGGAAATATGATTATGTTCATGCATAGTAAATTTCCTCGACATTGGACTACATCAAATAACGTCATGACAATCACCTTTTTTTTTTTTCTTCAAATTAACAAAAAGGAAATTAATTTTTTTTTTGTTTTTGATACAGCTTAATTGCTGCCCTGAAAGAGGATGAAGGGCAAATATTTTTTTTATTTACTTTATTTTTGCTAGCTTATCTATATTTATATATTGAGCTCCCTCGCTGTTTACACATACTGAAATTTCATGGCTACTTTGTTTGCGATCCGAATGCTCAGCTTCAACTGCTAAAGTTTTCAACTATCAAACCCATAAAACCTTCCGCACCCATCTTATCATTCGCATATTGTTTCTTTCCATGCAACGAATGTCCTCAACCCTCACTGGCTAACTTTTATTTCCAGACGCCATCACACTGTATACACATGGCAGAGTTCTCTGAACTTACTCATTCTACCAGTAACTCTTACAATCATTGTAGCACCTTCTCCCTGTGCTCCAATGGCCAGGAAGTTAATACAATTCGAATTTAGTATGCCCCTAATTTGCTTATGGTAAAAGAAAAAAAAAATTTTTCTAGGCCAGAACCAGGGCTGGCTAGTTTTTAATAAATAAAATCTGAAGAATAAAAAAACGCTGCGAAATCAGTAGCCAAACTGCGAAACTCTGGCTCCAAATATTTCCAGCTAAGAAAAAAAAACGAAATGATGATCGGCACTGGCTCTGATTCCTAAAGCAACAAATTTCCTCCAACTCTTCTAATCTGCATCCCAGAGAGGAATCCTATCCATTTCTGCTGCCTCCTTTTCTCAGCCACCAACGCTGTCTCCAAACGTCGGCCATTTTAACTGTAAAAACCCCCAAACTCCTCATTTCTGTAAGTGTGCCAAAAGCAGTCAGTTGCTATAGCAACAGGAGAACTGGATGAAATATATCATTGCATCTTTGCCATTATGATCACGCCTCCTCCTCGTCTGCTCAGACTCATTCTTGCATGACACTTCATGCCATATATATATATATATATATTCAACACTTCTATTTTATATATAAATATATATTTCATACTAATCTCCAAGCCGGCTGAGCTGGCAAAGTAATAACATTTTATGGGGGTGGGAGGTGATCATCATGGCCTCAATTAAATATCTATAGATATGTATTATTAACCATTAACTACTGGCTGTATCCATCCAGCTTTGTCTGATGTTTTATATATATATATATATATATATATATATATATATATATATATATATATTACATCTTTCTCCATCCTGAAATTTCTAATTAAATTCTTGTAACAAAATATATTTTTAAAATAATTCAGTGAAAAGAAAGATTAAAAAAAAACCAAACAAAAACAAAATGTTTTTTAATAAAATCGATAGAATGTTTTACAAAATGTTGAAATTTACATCCCATGAATGCTTTTGCTTTCTTCTTATGACGATGACATAGACATGGTATGACAAAAAAAACAAAAAAAAATCGTATACTCTTCACATTACAGGGGTCTATAGACAAACTTATCTTTAGTTGACCTTTGACAACTAAATATTTTCGTTTACTAGCCAAATAGAAAAGTTACTAGTCAAACTCACATGGTTTTTAGAATATGACATCTTCGTTCTGTGACGAGTATGTACATCATTTCTAAATATACAACAAATTTTATGTTGATACTTGAATGTATATAAACATTCTAATTTCTTCAGATGTTTTTTTAAAATAGTCTTCGTAAAAAAAAAAAGACTATTGTTCTATTAAACTTTTAATGTTTAAATAATTTAACTTTGTTGTTCGTTTTATATATATAAAAAAAAAAAAATTCAAAAGATATTTTTCACTCAGTAGTGAGGTTTGGAAGATTGCCCGTGAAAGAAATTCAATCTCTAAAAGATAAGCGTTTCATTACTTGTAGTCGCCACTTTGAAAAATCACTCGCAAATGCGACAGTTTTACTCGCAATGTAAAGCCCTGCATTAAATGTATTTCTAAATCAATACAACTTATGTGTGTGTATAAAATAGACATGACACAACAAATTAAACATAGGAAAAAAAAAAGAAAAGTGATTTACTGGTTTCATTTGGATCAACAAATGTCTTCAGAACCAGTTGGTCTGAACAAAACTGGTAAATCTTTCTTTGATTATGTTTTCCTGTGTTTAATTTGTTTTCCTTCTGTCTTTTTTGTACATTGTCTTGATACATTTCATTATTTGCAAAGACTTTTAAGCTAAATTGCCATAAATATATTTTCATAATGTACTAGTTAGTTCTACTAACCTATTGAGCACTACTGAAGTAAATACTGAAAATGGATACATAAGCTGATAAAATTTTATGTAGATATATGGAGTAAAAATATAAATGACAAAATAAAAATGGTGAAACAAAAATTCATCAATTCATTAAGTTTAAAAACAAGAAAATACTCTATGCAATAAGGAAAATCTTTTGTTCTTGTTTTTGAAATTTTAATGAATAAAATAAATTTTTTCAGCATTTTGTCTTATATTAATACTCTATTTATAATATTGAGCATCCCTTTATCAAGATACTAGCTTGGGTGCCCGGCGTTGCCCAGGTGTTTGAAGGTGTGTGTTGAGCAAAAAAAAAAAAAAAAAAAATGTGGTAGTAGGCAGGCAGGCTCGAACCCATACTGTGAATGAGGAAAAGAACGTGAAAAAAAAAAAAAAAAAATTTACGTCTTTGCCGTCGTATCCATCACCAAACCGGAAATGGCAAGGATTTAAATTAAGGCTAGTCAATTGAAAAGAAGTGATGACTTTCCAAAATATCGTCGAAAAAAGCAACCCCTCTTTGTAGAAAAGTGCTCAGTTGAAGGTGAAAGAATAATTGTTTTTAGCCAATTTTTTTATATTTGTCATCTGAAGGGTCGGGCTTCAAAATGATACCGATCTCGTGAAAATCCGTCACCTCTGTTGAAAGTTTTAGGCAGATATGCAAACATACATGTGACATTTATATTATAGATTATCTAATATAAAATATCTTTTTTTAAAAAATTATTTTAATGTTATATAAGGATATATATTTCATGTATCGATTTTTCAATGCTTCAATAGTGCTCAGTACGTGAGTAGAGTTAGGTAGTAAGTTGTGTGTGTGTATATACCTGCTAAGGGGTAAAAATTGAAAAATTGGTATGTGGGAGTCATCGGATTTTTATCTCTTTGACAACTGTTTCACGAATGCGCATGTGTGAATCGTTCATGTGACAGATTCCTTATGTTAAGAATAAGTAAGTTTGAAAACACTTTTTAGAGATTGTAATAAGCTGGCCTAATGGTTATGATAGTTGACTCATTGTCTTTAGGTTTTGGTTCCAATCTCAGCTCAGTTATTTTTTTTTTTTTTTTTTCATACGAGACGTGAACTGTTTAGAAAAATCATAATACTTGCATGCACGTCTCGGTTTCTGTATGAATTAAAATATATTTATGCATATTTTATGACCAGGCAATGCCATATGGCATATGAAGTTGTAAAAGTATATGTGTGTCAGTTAAGTGACACAAAGCCTTTTATGTTTCATCCTTGTAGGAAATCGTCAGGCTAAGAGGCACGAAATGTGTGTTACTAGGTGTTTTTATATATCTATGTGGTGTTGAGTTTAACTAACCAATGAAATTCTTTGTCATTTCCCCGTTTAATATTTCTGTTAGCCAATGAGAGGCATTCTCTCATGCAGAGGTTTGTCTGACTTTTGCTTTCTATTTTTTTTTTGTTCAGTGACTCAGTATTTTAATTTTTTGTGTGAATGTTTCTTTTAGCACGTATCTGCTTGGAGTATTTTGTCTGCTTCTAATTTTTAGGTGTTAGTTTAGTTTAATTTTTTAGATTAAGCATCATGTGTGTAATATATATTTATTATTTGGCTAAAAGGATTCTAGCAGAGTGCTCTATTATTATAAGGAAAAAATTCTTAAAATAGCATTATTTATATTTTTATTTTCAGAAAATTTAGATTAGATAAGTCTGTGTCAAACCTGATAATAGGGGACCATTTTTGATACCCATGTCAAGCTCTCTTCAGCTAATACTTATCTGTTTAGAACCGGAATTGGAAATATACATTAAAAGATCTTGTGCAAATCTCGTTTTTTTTTTTTTTTTTGAGCAACCTTAAAATTCAAATAATAATATTTAAAATAAAATTGTCTGCTTAATATTTTGGACGCTAAAGAAAACAAAAGAAAAGGAGAAATTGTATATACTTAATATTTTTCTGCTGTACATATTTGAACTATTTATCGCGTCACCTATGAAAAAATGTGTTTTTAAATTATTAATTTTAAATTTATTAATTGTAAATTTTTTCCTGTCTTAAACGAATTATTTTTATCCTAACTCAATTTCTAACTGGTCTAAGGGAGATAACTTTGTAAAGGCCTGAAGGCTAATTCAAATTGATAATTATTTTTATTATTTATATTTAACTTTATTCTTCTTCTATATGTACTATATATGTTTATTTTCCTTCACCCACTGTATTTAATATGGGTAAAGTGTAAATTTCAGTTAAGTAGCCTGAAGAAACCTATCATATATACATTTTGATTATATTCTTGAAAATTTTATTCTAAAAAAAAAAAAAAAAAAAAAAAAATCTATCAGGTTGGACAAATTTATTAAATCTAAAATAAAATTTAAATTGAATTTATTATTAATTCTAAATTAAAATTTAATTCAAATTAAACATTCAATCTCAATTCCAATCTCAAATTTAAAAATTTATATTTAAAATTATCTTTAAGATTTAAAAGTAGTCTTTGTTTTTTGAGGAATACTCATCTAGTCTAAGGAAATGGTACTAAAACCTTATTATATTTCTCTTTATATTTTTTTTTGCTTTTCCATGTAATAATTTAGAAAAAAAATATATAAGAAATATAAAAAAATTAAAATTAAATTTTTTTTAAAATTCAGGTTTTATCTTTTTTTTTACCATCTCAGTTTATAAGGCGTGTTCTGCTGTGTATACAAACTTTTCAGGCATTCACTCCGCGCATTTAAACAGCTTTTTCTTGGATCATGAATTATCCGTAGAATATGGTACTTTTCTCGGCATTGCATTGTTTCAATTCTGAAGAGTATGAGGGTTTGTGTTCAATTTTCCCCCATTTAATGATAAAAGGTGCCCCCTTTTCTTTTAGCTCCCACACGCGAGTTTCTAAGGCTGTCTTAATCCTGGTTTTCGTTCTAAAGGAGCTCATATGTAGAATATCTATTTAAACAAACCTTTTCCTTTTCTCCACATTAAAAAAACTTTCTAACTCTGCTCCTGTGGGGAGGCAAATTAAATGAGAACCTTGTGTCATTCCAATATGTTTCAGGTATGTTTGTAGATTGATCAGTGATGGTAGTTTCGTATACTAGTGGGCTCACATTTTTGGATCTGCAAGAGCAGCCTGCATTTACTATCTTTTTGGTTCTCTAGAAATGATGGACGTAATCGATGCTGTTGTTGAGTAACTTTCACAGTGTTCCTATTTTAGCGTTAAGATGAATTCCATGCATTTTAGATTGACGATTCCCTATGGAAGATAAAATGCGGAAGCCTCGGTGTAGATTAATTGCTATAAATATATTTTCATATACGATAGCCCTAGGATTTGTTTTTATTTATTTTAGGTTACGATGTAGAATACAATGTTTTTCCGGACGCTGGTTACGGTATTTGCCCCGACTTACGGTGTTATTTATAATGTTATTTGATTATACACACGTTTATTATATACTGTACTGTATTTTGTTACTAATTTTTAATGCTGTATCTCGGGGTTCTACTATGTGTGTGTGTGTGTGTGTGTGTATATATATATATATATATATATATATATATATATATATATATATAATGTGTGTGTGTGTGTGCACTTGAAATAGAAAAATAAAACAAAACCGTAAAAAATTAAAAAAAAAAAAAACTTGAAATCGCAGACAAGAAAATGAAATGTCAAAATTTATGTAAAAAGATGCAGAGAAAAGTCACAATTTCAAAAATTGGTATCTGTAAAATATTGGTTTAAAACAAACAAAAATGACAGAATGTGAGAAATATCAAAATATTTCTGCCATTATTAGATGGAAGGATTCTCCCTCTTTCGTGCACATTTTGTTTACTCCTTTCCTGCTATCACGGAAAAAGAAATGTCTACTTTTCATCCTGTACATATTTTGACATGTTTCCACGCATCATCTGACCTCGTCTAACCTTTTCCTGATGAAATGTTAAAGGTGACCATCTATTTAGTTGTAGTTCATGGCGGCTCCAATCGATGGATCACAGCTTCTCAGAATCCTTCATCCCCGCCATCATCAATTTGATGTGGATCTGATTTAATTAGTGATTGCTCATATATTTTAATCATTTTTCATTCGTTGGTTTTTGTTGTCATTGAGGAAATATGGTGCAACTATACTACAATAGCGAAATTCGAAATTTTTAATATTAAATTTCAAGGCAAACCTACTTAAATGTTATGTTACAATAATGAATATATCCAAAAATTACGAAAAACGATAAGGTAGGAAAAATTATTAAAGAAAACATTTTGTTGAGGAAAATTAGCAAAAATAAAATTGTTTGGCTAAAAAACAAAAAAACACTGAAGTGTTCCAAGGGGAGATAAATAACGTGTAACTATGGCCAATTTTTTAATGAATTGTGTGTTAACAATCCTAAATATGAATTAATTGCCTTGTTTTTAGCATAACTAAGTTATTTCCCTTGTTATGTCGCATGTTCCCCGAAAAATATGGCGAGAGTTTTTTTTATGATAAAAATCAAACACTTCTTTTTTTTTTTTTTTTTTTTTTCAAATAATGCAGTAATATTTGAGTATTTCTGACATGCAAATTAAAGTAGACGTTGTTGTTTTTTTAGTTGAAATTGACAGAAAAAAAAATATCGGTAGATAACATTGTTTTTTAAATCGAGTTTTTCCATTTTTACATTTTCTGAATTTTGCTATTATAGCACTATTGTTGCACTGAAAATCCTACTCAAGCAAAACTAAGTAAAAAAAAAAAAAAAAAAAAAAAAAAACTATCTAAATTTTGAACCCTAATTTTAATACTATAATATTTTGATTTTTGTCTTGGTGATTATGTATGTGTATGTTTGCTTGCTATGTGGTTGTAGATGTATTCATATAAATCTATATGCAGGTGTATATGGCATAATTATGTTCACACACTGATTCTCATTACATCATAAAAGTTAAGCGATGTTGAGCCTGGCCAGTACTAGATGGGTGACCATTTGGGAATACTAGGTACTGTATGTATAAGGACGTCAACACCATCTGCAAGAACTGCAAAAACATAACATCGTCATTTCCTCTAACTCGCGATATATACATGTGACTGAAAGCCAGTTGTGAATTTTATATTCCCTAGACACCTCCTCCTTAGAGGGAAGCCAGTTTAACCCGCCTAGGGTAAATGCTGCTAGCTAATGCAGGTGTACATATGTTTATTTAGTTCTGTAAAATTCTATATGACTTTATCTGGGTGAGCGTGTGTGCTTGGGATGTGATAGTTGCGAATGTGCTTATAAATGTGTTTGCATGCAAGTGTACATTTGGGGCTTATATGGGTGTGTATGCTATGATACCTGTGTTGTTCTGTTGTATATATTTATATAATAAGCATTTTTCAAAGGTTTTTAATTTAATTGACTGTCATATGAACGACGTGTGTGTGAGAAAGAGAATATATATATATATATATGTATATATATATATATATGTTGTTTATCTCCTTTTCATGGTGGGGAGATGTGACACAAGACTGAGAAAGTGTGATTAGAGAAGCCAGCATCCTAGATGAAAAACACTCTGAACTAAATTGCCTGGATAGCCCCGTCGGCAATTCCCAGTAGGGAAGCCTCAGGATGATTACCAATAAATTAACCGCTTCTCAAAGGGGTGAGAAGGTAAAGCCTGGGAAAGTAGGCTTTTTAAAACATGGAACCATACTTCGGACCGACAGAATAAGACATCTTCAAAAACGGATTACATCAGTGGTTCTCAAACTGTTTTAATCAGTAAACACTTTTTTTTTTTTTTTAAATGTTTTAAACTTCGAACTTTACAGGTAAATTTCTAAAAAAAAAAATACTTTTTTTTTTTTGTTTTAAATTTGAATATATTATTTATTGACCTTTTCTCTTCAATTTGTAATATATAACACTTTGGTGAGTAAATTAATTATTTACTTTTTAATAGACATTTCAAAATTGGAGGCGTGAATTATTCGCCCCCCCCCCCGTCTTTCCAAGCTTCTAACTACTCGAAAAATGTAATTCAAGCCCCAATTTTTTTTTCAATTAAAGGAGCAAGGACCAAGGTTTCATTAAAAATAAAAGAAAAAACAAACAACGTGGTTAAAAAAAAAAAAAGGTTTTAAACTTCGAACTTTACAGGTAAATTTCTAAAAAACGCTACTTTTTTTTTTTTTTTTTTTTTTAAATTTGAATATATTATTTATTGACCTTTTCTCTTCAATTTGTGATATATAAAACTTTGGTGAGTAAATTGATTATTTACTTTTTAATAGACACTTGAAAATGGGGGGGGGGGAATTAAAAAAACAAAAAACAAAAAAACGTTTGTCTAAAATATTATATTCGGTTTATTTGAAAGAGCATAAAATTTCACATTGACCCTGAAAATATCGTAAAAATAGAATCAATAGAAAAATTTTAATAGATTTTTAAAGTTTAAAAATTGAAAAATATTGTTTTCGTAAAATTCATTAGTTAAAAAAAAAAAAAAAATTTCTATTACTTTTAAAACAACTTTAATAGTTTATTTTGGAAGTATAATCCATAAAGAAAATAAACAACCCACTTTTAAAAGAGAAATTACGAGTTTTCTTTATATTTTATTCGCAGTGTCATGTTAGGGGTGCCAAAAATTCCTACAAAAATTCTGATACACCTACAGCATCGGTACTGTTGGTTTTAAAATCCAAATAAAGGGAACTCTTATCTATGATACAACGTGCAAGAAGGAATTTTTGGAAAAACAAATATAAACAGAGGGTGAAGAGAGTTTAATATAGGTGACTAAATATAGGTCCTCTTTATTTGGATTTGAAACCGACGATACCAATGTTGTTCTGATCTTCTATAACATATTAATAAATATTATGCTTTATATATATATATATATATATATATATATATATATATATACACACACACACACACAAGGGGTGTGCAATAAGTAATGCCCCTGACCCACTTCCCATAGCAGTAGAGCAACGAAACTTGGCACAGTTATTAGTCTTTCTCTACATAGGAACCACCCAGAGTTATGCATTTCTCCCATCGTTTGATGCAGCTTTGGAGACCGTTTTTGTAGAACACCCCAGGTTGGTCCTCCAACCATGATGTGACTTCAGAAATCAAGGCTGCATCATCTGGGAAACGCTTTCCTTTCAAAAACAACTTCATGGCTGGGAAGAGGTGAAAGTCAGAGGGTGCAAGGTCAGGAGAGTAGGGAGGATGGAGAAGGATTTCATAACCACACCCACACACCCATGCTTCTGATCTGGCGACATGCGACTTGTGGACAGGAGCGTTGTCCTGCAGGAGGAGGGTACCTTTGCTGATCTTGCCCCGTCTCTTGATTTTGATAGCTTCCCTTAATTTCCTCAAAAGTGAAGCATAATAGGCTCCTGTAATTGTGGTACCCTTTGCCAGGAAATCTGTCATCACTACTCCATCCTGGTCCCAGAAGACTGTGAGCATGACCTTGCCAGCGGAGGACTGCACCTTTGCTTTCTTTGGAGGTGGGGAGTCCAAGTGCTTCGATTGCATTGACTGGGCTTTGGTCTCTGGATCATAGTGATGGACCCAGGTTTCACCCTGTGTAATCAGTCTTTTGAAAAAATTTGACTCCTCTTCTTGGCATATCTCCAAATTCATCCTCGAGCACTCGACGCATTCTTGCTTCTGGAATGGTGTGAGCAACCTGGGAATCCATCTGGCAGACAACTTATGCATATGAAAATGGTTATGAATGATAGTTTCCACAGACCCTGTACTAATCTTGACATCTTGGGCTCTTTGGCGAATAGCAATGCGCCGATCTTCCAAAATGGCAGCCTCAGCTTGACGGACAGATGCCTCATCAATGGCAGAAGGGGGGCGACCAGGTCTAGGAGCTGTTTCCACAGACTTCCGGCCATGTTTAAATTCATGATGCCAGCGTTTTACAAGGTCATATGACGGGGCATTATCATAAGTTTCTTTCATTTCATCAAAAGTCTCCTGCGTCTTTTCAAATACAAAAACCAGATCACTGCTCGACATTCAACAGGCTCCATTTCACACCTGACTCAGTTCAAACACCTGTAAAACAGAAACCACAATTAGTTCAGAGCTCTAATTTGCCACATAACCCATAGATGTAAATCATGTCACATGCAAAATTTCAGCTAGATCAGACAACTGGAAGTGAGTCAGGGGCATTACTTATTGCACGCCCCTCATATATACACACATACACAATGTTAAAGTTGTGTGTGCATGTATATATATATAACTACTTCATTTATTCACATAAAATTAATATACGAAAGTATAGATTTATGCGTAAACTTTAAGTATTTACTTTAAAAGTGCTCAATACGTAGGTTCCTGACGAATCCTAGAATGGATGAAACGCCGAATATTCAGTGTAGCTTAATCGCTATATATATTTTATAAATTACTATATATATATATATATATATATATATATATATATATATATATATATATATGCACTTTAACATCAAATAAACGTTAATGAATATACATCCCTGTCTGTCTGTCTCTCTCTCTCTATATATATATATATATATATATACATATATATACTAGCAGGGACAACCAACGTTGCCCGGAATCGAATATTGCTACCATATTTTTATTGTTATCGAAATCTGTGAAATCGCCCATTTTTCAATCAAATCGATTGCTTGCCTGCTCTAGTTGGTAACTCATTGTGGTGCACCAGGAGAAAGCTTCTCATGCCTCCCTGCAGTGATTTAGTTAACAATACGTTGTGGTTGTTTTTATATAATTATTTTTTCTATATAATGTCTTGAATTAAAGTTAAAAATGCAAAAGTCAAGTATCGTGCTTTAATTGTGCTCTAAACAAAAACATTAATTTCAAACGTGCCTCTGTCATATCAAAGAACCTACCATTGATTTTTATGTCTGGTTATATTGCTTGTGCGGTGATAATAGCTTTAAGTTTAAAATGAAAAAGTTAAGTATCATGGTACAATTGTACTTTAAACAGAAACATTCATTTTTGTCATATCAAAGAACCTACTGTTAATTTTATACATCAAGCCTTTCAGCTTGTGTGGTATTACAACTATTCGAGAATGCACTTGTTATGTTGGGCTATACAAGGTGTTAACTTTTGTTAAAATCACCTGTTCCTTCTTTCATCAGATTATTTTGATTATCAATACTTACGTAAGACATTCTGATACAAAACCTATCTAAAAACCCTGCCAGATACATAAAGTACATTTGTGTGAAATTTCATAAATATATATAATGTGTGTGTATTTCTCTGCATAGAATTCCTAAACTAATGAATTGATCATTATGAATTATAGAGAATTTATTCTATGCAATACAATGACGTGGGACTATTTTTTTCAAAACCTGGAATAAAAATTAATCTTTAATGTATTTTTCATCGTATACAAGTGTGCATTTAAAAACGTAAAAATGACATTTTGTCAATAAAATAGGGATTTCTACTAAATCTCCATTAGCTCCTATAGATAAAACGTTTTAAAGGATTTTTCATTTTAATCTCCTTCAGATAATTCAATATTTTCAAGCTTTTAAATCTCGTAAATCATTATTTATTTTTTTAAACAATTGGGTGCTAAGTAGGACCCCCCCCCCAACCACCACCACCGTATGAAAGGGTGAATGCGGTATTATGGTGGGAGAAAATACTAGCTAAGAAAAACTTATGTTTAGTTCTGGAGTGATAAGGATGACCAACGGCCCCCACTTTCCTCCCTTTTGAGTTGACCTTGTGCCTAAGTTTTTTGTTCATGTTGAACTTTTTAGCCTGAATATAAGATTTAATATCTCAAAGCGTAGTATCTGTTCTTCAGATTCTGCACTTCAGTTTATTGTTCTATCAGTCGAGGAGAAATTCTTCATGACTGAGACAATTTTTATATTTGTTCCTTTTTTTCCACTTAAAAAAACGACCCTGGTGTCTAACTCCCTTCCGTGGGGAGGTATTGTAAATAGGAACTTATAGGATGCTGTTTCAGTTATGCTTTTTTTTAAAACTAAATTAATATACAGCTGAAATATAATCAACTAGCCATATTTACCCTGGTGGAGACACATTCCTGAGAGAAAAATATTTTTTAAAAAATTCTATTAACTTCTATCCTATTTAAAGGAATGCAGTAATTCAATCCTCTGATCTTATTGTTCGTTACTTAGTCTAATCTATATATCTATGAAAGTGAGAATGTGTGAATTGTAATATTTATGCATATTTTACAACAGGGCAATGCTGAGTGGCCTGCTAGCATATCCATAAAAGTGAGAATGTGTGTAAGGACACTTCTCAACCTATATACTCAATGAATTTGGTATGTGGGAGGGGGGGTCACTGGATTTTATCTGTTCGTCAACTGTTTCACGGATGCACATACATGAATCGTTCATATGACAGATTCCTAATGTTAAGAATAAGTTGGTTTGAAAACACTTCTTAAAAATCCTGTAAAGCTGGTTTAATTGTTATCGTGCTTGACTTTAGGTTTTGATTTCGATCTCGGCAAGAGTATATATATATATATATATATATATATATATATATATATATTTTTTTTTTTTTTTTTTTACTTACAAGAAGTGAACTGTTTAGAAAGAAAAAACAATACTCGCATGCACATGTCTCAGTTTCTGTTTGAATTAGAATATAATATTTATGCATATTTTATGACCGAGCAACGCCGGGCAGCCTGCTAGCTAGCGAATATTAGCATATTAATGAGTGTCTTTTTACCTTAACAAATGATGACTCGCAAGAGAAAAAAAAAAAGAGAAAAAAAAAATTATGAAGGTGTGTAATAAAGTCACAACTCTTAAAATTAACTAGTGGATCTCAACATTTTTTTAACCCATCAACCCTTTCATTTTGCATCGGAATAATATACCCCCACCCTGAAAAAATATGTCTGACTAAAAATGTACATTCATATTAAAAATAAGAACTAATACTAACATAATAGCATTTAGTACTCTTGAATTGGAAGCCATGTTTAATTGCAGAAGAGTTTCCAATGAGTAGTTATTCTATAGAAGTCCTGGAGATGAAGAATTCTCGGTGGGTCGCTTATCTGTACAGGTTCTGGACTTTATAATTTTGCAGCCAAAGAACAAAAGATCCTTCTCGTGTTGACCCGAAAAAAAAACCTGTGCTGGAATGCTAAACGATTTAATTTTTATGGAGCAATTCTGGTTTCTGATTGGTTAATAGCAGAGCATGAATTAATTTGATTTGTCGTTTATAAATAGTCTCCCAACTTATATACTACCTAGATTATAATATCTCCAATTAATGAAAGGAGGTTGTGTCTATCTTTTATTTGAGTGACTTTTACGCACTATTTTCGCACTATTTTTTACTCTCCGCATGTTTGTTTGGCTTTTCCGTATATAAGCGAAACTTAATCTGTAGCGAACAACTCTCCCTGGCACTCATGCAGTGACGTTCAGAAAGCAGTGAGCTTTGATCAAGGTGATAAGAATCCGTCATATCAAACAATTGCTATTCATTTGGACACTCCCTTTTTTATGGGGAGCTGGTGTTCCCCAACATCGTTTGGGAGAAACAAACAAATATGCAGAAACTGGCTTGCAGCCAAAGTTAAGTGCGGGATTTCATTCCCCTATGGCGTGATGTTTGACCTCATTAAATTTATGCACTTGTAACTTAACTTTTCTAATTTCAACCATTCTCACTTCGCTGCCCAGTTAGCGTCACGGTAAGTTATCACGCTTTTTCATCTGCCTTCGCCTCAAGGCTTCAGATTCGAGCCTACCTACCTACCAAAACTTTTTTTTTTCTTTTACACCTCCAAACACCCTGGGCAACGCTAGGCACTCACACTAGTCTATATATATACAAAAGGCAAAATGCGCGCAAAAGTTTCTGTATGTCCACGAAAGGCTTTTTGCATTGGGGGTTCTCGCATTGGTTAGATTCTGGGAGAAGTTTTCTTATATTTCCTAGTATCTTAGATTTGTAAACAGGCACGATTTCTTTAATTTTTTTGATTGAGTTTTAAAAAAATCCTGCCGTCCCATCGTGTCGGCTGTGTGTTTGTCTTTTTCATATAAATAAAGCAAAACTAATTTAATGCAATTGCCAACTCCCGGCCTTCGCCCAGGTAGTATCTGTTCTGTAATTGGTCCTTGGTCAATATAGGGAAACCCTTCATACTGAGACAATTACTATTTATTTGGATACTGCCAGAGTGCCCCCTTTTTTGGCCTAGCTGCCCCCCCCCCCAGCCACATTAAAAACTACCTTTGTGAGAGGTTTAAAAGCAACGCCATTTCTGCAAGTCATCTTTTTGATTAACTGCGTTTAATTTGAACACTTCCGGTCGCATCATGGCATAGGAGTAAGACATGAGTTTTCTTTCACTTTCTTTTCTGCCTTTGCATCATGGGTTCGAGCCTGCCTACTACCACTTTTTTTTTTTTTTTTTTTTTTTACACCTGCAAACACCCGGGCAATGTCGGGCACCCAGGCTAGTCAAAACTATTTGTAGTGCCACGAAAGAATCTGACGAAAACGACCATTTTCTATTTCAATACAATAGCAAAATATGCACTAATACTGAAAATAATGCAAATTGGCATACATAAGACTTTTCTTTTTTTTCTTTTTTTACATAGGCATAACCACTTATCAAGCCCCAGAGACCACTCGAGGATAAAGGTTAAGAGTGTACAGTAGTCAATTGGATAATATAGTAATCGTTAGTAATGGAAAATTGATAAATTTGTTAACAAGTGGAATGGCTCATCAAGAACTTGTTTACGTTGGACTTGAAGACAACCATATTGTCGTCAGCTGGAAAACAGGAAAACAGAAGACAATTCCACAGGCGTGCACTTCTAAGAAAGAAGCTTTGATCATGGAATCTATGTTTAGGTTTATGCACAGATAAAGAGTGGGGGGATTATTGATAGTGTTTTTAGCTAGACGAGTATTTCTTGTGAAAGTTTGGCGAGGGGGTACCATAGATTGAAGCTCAGTCGAACACTTTCCATGAAAATAACGATAAAGCAGAGACAAACTCGCAACATCTCTTCTGTGAGATAGAGGTTGCAGTAAAGAGAAAAGGACATCTCATACGAAGCTACAAAGTCTATTTTGTCCTATCAAGGTAGGACAAGTCCTTTCTAGCAGCTCCTGCCCAAATGTGGCAACAGTATTCCATCCTTGGACGTACCTGGCTCTTATATATAGAGATAATTTCATCGGCAGTGAGATATCTACTGGATCGATAGAAGGATCCCACCATTTTTCCAGCGGCCTTGGCAACAGATCCATTTAAGATCAGGAGTAAAGGTCAAGCCCAGAAGCTTGTCAAAACTTGAGGCCTCCCCAAGACGAGGGCCATTCATTTCAATTGATGCCAGATGGGGATTAGAACGTTGATGTTTTTTTTTTTTCATTTATTGTTGATTCCATGTTTAAATTTAGTTTTTATCATTTGCCCTTTTTTTTTAACTGTTTTCATTCAAATGTTTTTTAATGATTAAAAAAAAAGACAATAGTTTCAATTTCCTCAAATCTAGATGTACAGCATTTTCAGTTAGACATGTTTTTAAACTCCTTCAGTTTTCATACATTTTTCTTTTTATATCTCTGCATGTTAGAACTGAAAGGTTAAACCTCAAAACATTTCGTATCCAAGGGAATTTCTGTATCACCAAGGTAACAACACTTCTTGACAACCTACATAGCTTTGCCATAAGATATACTTTCTCCACATCTGATTTGTCATCCATTTCCATATTCTTGAACTTCTTGCACATA
>NC_136521.1:13037003-13064503 GCF_053919585.1 Euprymna scolopes | reverse complement strand
ATAAAAAACAGGATAATTATTTACTGAAAGTTATAAAGCTCTGATCATTCATAAGTTTCTGACGCAAGGTGCAAATGTTCGGGGACTGGCGGTTTCTATTATTAAAGTTTAAGCCAATCAACCCTAAATTTGAAGGCTTTTCTTCAATGTAGATTCAGTGGCTTGGAACCGAGTGAGGTCTGAGTCAATGTTCATTCTCTGAATGACAGTGTTTTCAAAGCTATTTTTGCCTTTTATTATATTGAGAATCAGGCGAGCTTGATTCTGCCTCCCAATCAACAGAATTTTATTTCACAATGCTTAGTAAACCTATGTCAGGCATTTTTTTTTTTTTTAATAATTCTCAAGCTCTCTGTATCTCTGATCGCCACTCTCAACAGGAGGGCCCTCATTGTCTTCACCTTCCATTAGGTCTCTACCTTTCACCATCACTCATGTGGGAGAGTCCCTCCTCTTTTTAAGCTTCATTTACATAATTAAGAATTTTCCCAAATGCCATTTTGTATAAGTAAAATTAATAGTCACTTGAATTAGTATCCGCTATCTTGTTTTTCCTATCCAAAGAAACTCATAACATCTAACCTGTATTTTGAGTAACCCCCAAACAAATTCGACCATCCCAAGGAATTGAGTTAACTGTTTTTCTTAACAATGGTAGCAATGAGATTTGTAAAATTGCTAAAAGGAATCATTTCTGACATTTTTGGAGACATTTTCCAAGATGCCAGCTTTTTAAGTTAACATGTTTTTAATGCCTGTGTATTGTCATATCGCTTATCAGTGAGGAAAACAGATTTCTTCTTTATGAATTCATTATATCCACAAATAATTGTGTATATATTAAATCAATACCGTAACAACCTTTCTTAATGCTCTTTCTTTCTATCATCATTGTCACATCCAATGACACTGTCACAATAATAGAAAATTCGACATCGAGAAAGAAATTGGATTGAAGATATATAATGTTAGGTAGTTACAAAATAAGATATGAGGTAAAGTGATTTTATGGGGGGGGGGATTATTTATGTAAACTCCAAGTACTCAACATTAACAACGAATCTGTCTACAATCGTATCTGAGATGATACAAATTCTATTGAAATAAAGCCTCTTTGTTAGGAAGAGGGGGGGGGTGGAATGTAAAATAAAAACATATGAGCAAAACTAAAGTGAGAACAGCCAACGTTTATACAGCTAATCATGAAGTTTATAGGTTAAATTGAGGTAAAACTCAGTGTCTATGTATGATGTTTGTGCGAAATGAAAGGTTAGAGAATCTACATAAAATCTGAAAGCGTATCCTTCTAAAAAAGTTTCTGGAAAAGACAAGTGGTCCTAAATTTCAAGACTTTTCTAGTAAAGCCAAAATATCAAAGGCAGAGGTACCGCCAGGGGATTAGCGTTTTCTAAAATCTATGCAGAACCGGTGTCCTCTATCCTTCTTCTCTACAATCACCACGGGGGGGGAAACTCTAAGGTGAATTCAACATCTTGATGATTTTTGCACCTACCATCTCTCCTACCACCTCCCTGAGTATCTTCCGTTTATGAATCATTGTTTGGTAGGGCTTCAATTTGATAGGAGGTTATTCCCATGTATCTATCTTCGTCTTCACTGCCTACACCTTCCCCAAGTCCGTATCACTATCTGCTGTGTTACTCTCCAGGCGCCTATATTTACGTATCCCCCACCTCTATTTGACCAATATTCCAATGTTAGTGAAATTTTACTCCTCTATAATAGAAATCTCACCTGCTTGTATGTCTGCCTAAAACTTTCAACAGAGGCGATGGATTTTCACGAGATTGGTATCTTTTTGAAGCTCGACCCTTCGAGTGAAAAATATCCAAAAATTGGCTAAAAACATTAATTCCTTCACCCACAACTGGGCACTTTTCTACAAGGAGGGGTCGCTTTTTTCGCCAATATTTTTGAAAGTCATCCCCCTCTTTTTGATTGACTAGCCTTAATTTAAACCTTTGTCACTTCCAGTTTCGACAAATATCGAAAAATTGGTTAAAAACATTAACTCTTTCATCCTCAACTGGACACTTTTCTACAGGGAGGGGTCTTCTTCTTTTTTTGTTGTTTTGGCCAATCTTTTTTGCTTTGCTCAACACACACCTCCAAACACCCAGACAACGCCGAGCACCCAAGCTAGTATACATATAAGACACTAATTAAGAGTTGAACATTTTAACTTCTAAATATATTAAGAGTCAAAACAGGACAATGAGGCAATAAAACCAACAAAAGATATGGTGCTATGGACACCATGAAAAAGTACATAGTGTGTCTTATTCAGTCCCGAGCAACGTCAGGTTTTCCTGCTAGTATATCAATATATGCAAAAGAGAAAACTGCTTTTTTTTAGATGTAAAAGATATTTGTTAGAATTTTGTAAGAAAATCATATTTGTTGTTCGTTTAAATTATAAAAATAAAAATGGAACTAATCTTAAGAAATTTTCAATTTTTGTTTATTTCTTGAAAGTCATTACAAACTGTATGGAAATCAATAATAACCAGCATGTGTACGATCATTTCTGAAACGATATAAATTTTATTGCAAAAACAAAAAACAATTATCTAGTGTGAGATTCTGACATCGAAAAGGAATTCAGTAACACGTATAGACAACTTTGCTTTGTATATCATCCCTATATATATATATATATATATATATATATATATATATATATATATATACTAGCGAAGGGTACCCGGCGTTGCCCGGGGGTTTGGAGGTGTGTGTGTGGAAACTCCGGGGGTGGGAGGTTAAAAAAAAAAAAAAAGTAAGCATGAGGATCGAATCCGAACCGTTGAGGCAAAGTTGTAAATTAAAGTGTGAAAAAAAAAAAAAAAAGTGCGACATTAACCATTGCCCCACCGCGAGATGCTAACGGAAACACGTTTAAATTTATTTAATTACTTGGATTTGGCAGGTGTCCGTTTTAATGAGTTAATGAGGTCAAGTTTGACTGCGGGATAGTATTTCATTTACTGCGGAACGCTTTTTTTTTATTTTTATTTTCCCAAGATGTTATAGGAAAAAGACTAAACCACATGCGGCGAACGACAAATGTTGAGTATTTATCTTCCCGAAATCGAGCAAATTAAATAGACAGGCGAGCTTCGTTGTTAACTCTGAGATATTACGATTTATATGTGATATAAAAAGTTTTAAAAAGTTGTGAACCGACCGACCGCTTCTCTGAAAAAAGCCTTTTGTAGACATACAGAAAAAGCGAACACACATACATACATTTTCGCTTTTATATTTATAGATATATATATATATGTGTGTGTGTGTGTGCATATAATTTCGCTGGAAATTTTTTTTTTTTTTTTAATTATATTTCACCTTTTATTTATATCACTTAATTTATGAAGTTCGATGCAATTACAGAGCATATAACATATAAATGACAAAAGTCTATATTCCAAATTTCAAGATGTTGACCATCTTACAATTTATTCCTTTAAGTACGTTGGCATGCACAATTCTTGACAGCACCTGTTTCGTAGCGAAAAATCATTCAGTTCTAAACTCCTCAGAAGAAATTTTCAGATTTTTTAATCATGCCCATATGCATTTTAAATGGATTGATAGGTGCTATTTCTTCTAAAGAGTTAAGAGAGTTAAGAGCAGAATAGATTCATTGATTGATATAATAATTAAATGAATGATTTTGCATTAGTAAACAGTTGCTGTCAAGAATTGTGAATGTCAACGTACTTAAAGGAATAAATTGTAAGATGATCAACATCTTGAAATTTGGAATATAAACTTTTGTTATTTATTTTTTATATAATGGACATGTACAAAATTAGACCTGAGGTAACATGATTTTTATGAAAAAAAATATCATTTATGTAAACTCTAAGAATTCAACATCGACAACCAATCTGTGTACGCTCGTTTCTGAGACAAATTTTATTTCAATAAAGTCTATTCATCAGGAGTGGGATGAGATATCAACAAGAATATTAAAACGTATGATCAAGACTAAAGTGAGAATAGCCAACGTTTATACAATTAATCATGAAGTTTATAGATTAAAGTGAATCTTATTCAATCCCAAGCAACATCGAGTTTTCCTGCTAGTATATCATCATATGCGAAAGAGAAAACTGCTTCATTTAAATGTAAAAGATATCTATATATTAATACGATAGCGTGTGTGTCATTTTGTATGCCACATTTAAATCTTTTTCTTCCGAGTGACTGTCGTTTAACTGTTATAGACTTCCATTTCTTGTAATAAATAATTTTACCAAGAATTCAAGTTTTGGTTTCGCTTTTGATTCCAGCTGATGCACCCAAGTCATATGGATATTTTTTTTTTTTTTTTAATCATAACTTTACAATATATAAGAATTGAGAGAAAATTGACGCTATAATAATATATATATGAAATCTGCATAAATTAAAATATATTTAAGCGTATTTTACGACCGGGCTTAGCCGGGCGTCCTTGCTAGTTTAGATAAGTACGTTTGCGGTTTTAACAAGAGCTACGACAATATGAGGGCATCTCCATTAACGCTGAACATCCACAGAGTGCCAACATCAATATATTAGATATGAAAGAGTTCACTGTGGAATTTCCACAGGTCCCACTAGTCTGTTAGAATTCTGTAAAGAAATTCACCATATTTGTTGTTCGTTTAAATTTGAAAATAAAATAAAATTAAAAAAATAAAACCATTGAAAAAAAAAAAAAAAGATAGAAATAATCTTAAGAGATTTTCAATTTTTGTTTATTTCTTGAACGCCATTGCAAACTGCAGTACATGAAAAGATTGGCTTCGATAAATACAAGTGCAGGTGACGTTGAAGTAAGCAAAAGTAAAAAAAGAAAAACGTTCCACAGAGGAAGAAGATGAGGATGACTCATGCTCGACAAGGAAAAGAGTTTATATTTGACCTGCATTTAACATTAGCTCAACTCTTAAAGAGAATTCTTTTTTATGGCGTTTCAAGTATTATTATTATTATGATGATGATGATGATGATGATAACAGTAAAAATAATTTTGTTAATTCCATCATTTTTTTTTATTTCAATGATTTATCTTCTTCCACCCCTTTCTCTTCATAAAGATGTATTTTTAATTTTTATTTCCATTTTTAAGATTATGCTATTACTGCTATTAACATTAACTATCAGAATCCCTGGAAATTTTACGGTAGTTGAAAATTTTTAAAACACGCTAGAAATAAAATGAATAAAAAATAAAATAAAAACAAATAACGACGAATTTAAAACAATTTTTTTAGCAAATTTAACTTTTTTAAGCTAAAAAGTATTTATTTAAAAAAATTGAGATTTTTTTCAATGAAAATTCAACAAACAACACATTGTTTTTTTTGTCCTGAATAAGTTTTTAATATAAATTATATAAAGTTTTTAATATAAATTATAAAGGAACAAATGTTAATTCACTTGCCCATATTTTTCATTTTTAAAAGAAACTAAAATAAAAAAAAAAACTTAGTCTTTTCTCAAATTGACTTTCTTTTAAAATCATAAAACAAAATAGTCAATTTGAAACCGTAAACACAGCCATGTTTTTTTTTTTTTTTTTTTTTAATTTTTTAAGAGGAAATGGTTTCAATGATTTTTAACTGATAAAGAGCGCCTATAAAGAGAGGTAATTTGTTTCTCATTAATGTTTGCGATTTTTTCTTTTTTTTTCTTTTCTGAGACACCAGATGTACGGACATCTAAATTAATATTTAGATAACAATATGATGAATGAAGAGTGATAACAATAATAATAATGGTTCTAGCAAGAATTTAATTATTAGTACTGTAGTACCTTTAACGTTGGTATGTATGTATGTATGTCGCGGTTTCCAGATTATAAATTATTCTAATCTGGAGATCCTATTTATTAAAAAGGATAGAAGATGATAAAATACTACGAACATTAAATTAGTATATAGATTAAATTAGTACATAGATATGCTAATTTAATATTCGTGGTGTGTTATCACCTTTTATCCTTGTTTTTTTTGGGTTTTTTTTTAATAGGATCTTTCAATCAAAAGTAAAAAAAAAAAAAAAAAAATTAAAAAAATTTAAAAAATGTCGCTTTTGGGCCGTACGTGAAACTAAAATATATCTTCTTGGTCTTCTGGCTAGGATCCAAGGGTAGTGTCTGTTCTGTCTAAAGATAGTATAATGATATTGTGGAGTTTCTGTTTGCGCCGGGCGTTCATACAATGGAAATATGTCACAGACTACTATTAGAATATTGGAGATAAACCGTAATAACCAGATATGTTCTGACACTTACATTAACCATATTATTTAGATAAATACATTAACAGTTTTAACAAAAGAGCTTCAATAATATCGCGGGGTCTCTATTCACGCTGAACGTCCACAGAATGCCCAGCAGCAGTATATTACATATGAAAGATGCTGCTGTGGAATTTCCATAGGTTCCACTAGTGAAAGATTAAAAATGATAACGATTCTGATGATTCTGGTCAGAATAATGATGATAATAATGAAGATATTTTTTTTTTTAATGGAAATCGTTCCATCCAATGCATGACGCCACTCGATGTAAGGAATTACAAAAACACTACTTCAAGGTCAAAAACTTACAATGATAAATGTTAGGTGGGATAGATTCTGACTTAGAGAACAGCAATTCTTCCCTGTTTGTCAGAAACTTCGCTTATGGAATGTGAGGATTAAAGAATAAAATAAGGGACTCTGCTGAAAGTAAACCAAGATTCACTTTCTACTCTAGTAAAATTATAACGTGGGCTCGAGTTAGTGAGAATCTTTGTTGAGACTCGAACCAGAAATAATTTTTCATCTCTTCCTCATTTTCTGTTTTTATCTAAAAAAAAAAAGAGGCATTCATTTAATCGATCCGTTTTGAAAATATGTTTATCTTTTCTTTTTAATATATTTATTTTAATTAAAAAAAAAAAAAAAAATTTTTTTTGTTGGTTATCTGCAAAATTAAAAAAAAAAAAAAAATGAAAAACATGGCTAACTTAGAATTTAACTTCAATTGAAAAACCCGACGCGTTTTTTTACACAATCTGTTTGTAAAACGTTTTTGTTTTCGTATTCTTTTAAATTATTAATTTAAAATTTTAATTTTTACAATTGAAAAACTGAAGCGTTCCTCCAATCATGATAATGATTAATGACAAGAATGACGATAATAAGCTGATATCATGCAAAATAATCACGAAGAATCAAAGAGAATGGAAAAACAGGAGTAAGGGCACTAACCAGATCTCCACTGGATGAGGAGATTTGTTGCAATGATGCAAAATCATTTTCAATCGTTATCAAAAGGTGTAGAGAGTACTGTAAATTTGGGGATGCTTGTTGTCACTCAAACTCCAGGGAACACCACCAGTTATTAATCAGCTAGCTGTACTGGGCCACACATTGCTGTGGCTCAGTATGGTTAATGCAAGTATCAGATTGATTTGTATCGCTCTCTCTCTCTCACTCACTCACTCACACTTTGATAATAGTCAGAAATTGACAGTTTAAAGGCTTTAAAATCACACATAAGGAGATTTTGAAGTATTTAAACTGTCAATTTCTGGTTATGATTAAAGGTTAGTCAAGCATTGTAGTTCACTTTGAAATGTTTTGGCAGTTTCCTGGACTCGGTTATAGTATTCGTGTAAGAACAGTTAGCGTTTACGATGTATTTAATGTTGAAAAAAATTTGGGGGTTTATAAAAATCGATTTATTTAAAGAAAAGACCTATTTAGCGTAAAACAAGTTTAGTCAATTGCACGCATACACACGCACACAATTAACATCTATGGTGTATTTTACATAAAATAAAATGAACTTTTGGCTTATAAAAGAGTTATATAGCATAAAAAAGAAATTTGCACACACACACTAAAACAAAAACAGGACTGTAAGAACATGTAAATACAATGCTAAAAAAACGGTGCGTTAACGTAAGTTCATAAAAAAGTATACATCTATGATGTATTTAATGTAAAATAAAAATAAAAATTTAGGCTTAAGAACATGTGGAGAAGTGATGCCATGTTTGAATGTTAGGAAGTGTTCGTTTACTCAAAGAATCAGGTTCCTGAATGTAAGGATGTTCAACACTCAGCCAATCAGAAAGGACGGGTTTTGTCAAGGGAGCCATTATTATTTATGAAGTGGACACAAGAAAGATTGTAGTACGTCTATGAGTTTTATGATTAGTTACGAAGGGTGAAAGCACCATATCTGTATAAGGTATGTGTTGACTGATGGCGGTAGGAGGACTTGATATTTAGAGGGAAAATAGGAACTACTTCCTCTAAAGATGGTGCGATTGTGATGGTGTTGCTCTTAGGATGCAATATAGGATTTTATTATGACTAAATGTGTCTAAAATGCCGTTCTAAAGTTACATAAGATAGTTGCTAATAGTCTAGACATAATAAATTTGTATGTGGCATCTGTTGTTGCATATCCATGGTACTTTAGTCCCGAGGGGAATTTCTGCAATCAAAATATTATATATGAAAATGAGTGATCACTGATGATGACCTGTGTGAGAACTCCTAGTGAGTTGATAATAATTAGCAGGATTTGGTGAAATTATATGGTGCTTTTTAGTGTTGGGACAATTAATCTGAATTGGAAATCGAAAAAAAAAAAATCAGAACTTTTTGAGGTATCAGAATCAGAAAGCAAAACATTGTTTATATTTTCTGATACCAAAAACGATTATTTTCATTGTTTCTATTTGTTTTTCGTTAAAACTTCCATAGCTCATATATTAATGATGAAATATCTATTAATTTTAAACTATCTTTAACACTGTCATCTATCGATCATCTCCATAAGTGTATTTTTTAATTTTTAATTTTAGGAAATTATATGTACATATTCCATGTTTTTTTGCAGTAGATCTCTCTCAAAAACAACTGTGTTTTGACATTTTAAAGAATCGGAATCTGAAATTGTATTGGAATCAGGGGGAAAATATTGGAATCATGCCATCACTAATTAATCTGTATAATTAGTTAAAGATATTACTTTTGTGATAATGTTTATCGAGTCAATACTGTTTAGAAAAAAAAAAAATTACTCTTCTTCCGTAAAAATAATTGTGAATATCAACTAAATATTGTTTAATAATTTATATACACTGTTCACAGTGCTCAGAAGCTAACAGTTCTGCAATCAGATCCAGTACATCAGGAATAACCACGTCGCAATTTCGAGCACTACTTCTTTGCTGCATCTCTGAAATGGCAATCTCCCAACTGGCAACCGGAGGTGTATTGCTACTGGTGTAAGCTACTTTTCTCTCCAACGCTCATTATTTCTTTTTAACCAAGTCCAGTATGATGCCCTCTCTGTAGCACATCTGTCACAAAAAATTTTACTTCTGCGTTTGTACAACAGAAACGATGTCTCAGTATGTAAATTAGTGTTTGTTTAATATATCCTCAAGCTCATACAACCAAATGATAATATTCCATATTCCATCCCCTTTCCTGGCGCTCAATCAGCAGATCACTCTATCGCTCATATTTTCTGTCGTCTGCAGTTGCAAATTTATCCTCCCAGAGTACAGTCAACTTCAACGTAATTCCGATTAAATGAATATTGCTATATATTTTTACAACTGTAAATGTTGCGTCTTATTACCACAAAATAATAGTCGACTGAATATTCTTCTAACAAATAAAACGGTGATAACATGCAATAGACTTCGTAGCCTTGACGTTGCGAGCCTGTCTCTGTTTTATTTTTATGGCAAGTGCTCATCTAAGCGCCAATCTATGCTCCCCCTTCACAAAACAGCCACGAGAAACATTCGTCTGGCTGAAGACAATATCACTAATTTCACCCACTCTTTATCTGTGCCTAAACCTAAACGAAGATTCCATGAACAAAGCTTCTTTTTTAAAACTGCCCACCTATGGAACTCTCTTCCGTTTACCTGCTTTCCAGCTGACTGCAATATGGCCGTCTTCAAGTCGAATGTAAACAAGTTCTTGGAGCCGTTCCCCTTAAGTAATCCAATTTACCCAACTAACGATTACTATAATATTGTCCTTTTGACCACTGTACACTCTTAAACTCTTATCCTCGAGTGGCATCTGGGTCTTGATAAGTGGCGATTCCCTTATTTAAAAAAAAAAAAAAAAAAAAAAAATCCTACATATTTTAACCCGTTAAAAACTGGCAGAAGTTATAACCTATTGACTTGAAATTAGTGCTTTATGCTATATTGATGATTAAATTTGCCCAACTATGCATCAAACGGATAACATGATACTTAATTTGCTGCACTTTATCCTAGCAAAATTTCAGCCACATCGACTCAGTAGTTTCCAAGAAAAAGTGGAATCTAAATACTAATCCTTATTAATCCCTTGTGCATTGAACAGATACAATAATTAGTTCATTGTACCTTATAAAAAATGTCCATACAAAATTTCATCCAGATCATCCCAGTAATTTCCGATAAAAAATGGGATAGACGGACGAACAGACAGACAAAGAAGTATAGTATAGATTATTATATAGATAGGAAGATGATGGTTATTATCAGAAAAACCTCTTTAGATTTTTAAAAATTTCATTGATTTTATTATCTTCCCCATCCTTTCTCTTCATGAAGTGTATTTTTATATTGTTCATGCTTAAATTTTTTATTTGTATATTTCTTTTTAATGATATTTTTAGACATAATTAGAAAAAAAAATGGAGGAAAACTAGAGTAAATTCTATCCGAAGCAAATGAACAAACTTCCTGATTTCCGATAGTTTCTTTTTTTTTTTTAATAGAATTGTGATTTTTTTTTTTTTTTACTTAAACATTTAAAAAATTACAAGATAAATTGTTCAAAAAGAAAAAAAAAATAGTTTCCATTTTTAAATTTGTTTATTTTTTTTATTTATTTTTTTAATTAAAATTTTTTTATTTTGTGTTATTTGACCTTTATTAAAATCAATTGTATTACCTACTGCATGAGGGGAAGTTTAAATGTCTCGCACGTCACAAACAAATAAAATACCTGACTTGTTATCAACACAATCACACATAACAGCACAAATCAATTCCACCCCATGTCATCCATTGGCACACCTGAAATCAGTGGTTCACAACAGCATCAAGAAACGAAGAACTCATGAATTTGAAAAAAAAAAAAAAAGCATGCTTTTATTGAGATGTTGGAATTTCCTTCTCTTCTGCCAGTAGCAGAGGACGACTCCCCTAGCTATAGATACTTGGCCCCTTAGTTTATAGTCTATCTAAAGTCATCTGTACTAGTTCAATTTGCTCCGAAACTTCAAACCGACTGCCTACTTCTCTCACTCTTTCTTTGAGCCATGTTATGTCACATCCACTTCTGGCTACCAAGTTGAGGTGACATTTGTGTACTTAACCTGACCCAAATATCCTGTGCACATGTTATTACTACCATGGGAACCCAAGTCATCAGATAATAACAACCTATAGCATGACGATGATTATGTTTGGTCACAGCTAAGTTTGAATTGATTTAATTATGAAAAAAAAAAAAAAAAAAAAAAAACTTTATCAGTCGAAAGTACTTTCTCATGTCGGTGTGCAATCTGGTCTCATTGGAAATAGTGAAACATAAAATGTTACTGAACACCTTTCTATGTCTATTTCTACATTAAACAAAAGACTGTTGGACATTCATGAATGAAATTTGGTGGATAATTCAGTCCTAGATAGAAATTTATTTGTACCAAATATAGTCGGACTGCAGAAAGATTTTAATTCAACTTTCAGAACAATATCACTTTTATATCGGATATTATAGGTGGCATTTTTATGGGTCACTCTCCACATGAAAAGACAATGTGCTGCCATATAAAATGGACAGATAAGGTGCTCTTCTATATATATATATATATAGAAGAGCGAAAATGTGTGGTAGTATGTGCGTGTGCGTGCATTTTTGTGTATGTCTGCCAAAGGCTTTTTTTCGCCAGGCTTCTCGGTCGGCTCACTCCTTCTTTAAACTTTTTATATGCTGTCTAAATCATAATATCTACGACTTAAAAACAGAGGTCGCAGCTATCTTTAATTTGCCCGACTTTTATGCGCTATTTTCGAGATATTTTTTGTTATACTTTTCAGTTTAAAAAAAAAAAGCGAATGATGGGGTGGGAGAAACAGAAACTGGCTTGAGCGCAAAACTAGGTCAAACATCACACGACTTAACTTTCTTGCACCAGTCAATTTCACTTAATAAACGTTAAGACACTTATCATTTCCTCTCCCCTTGTGGCCGAGATGGTTAGGTTTCAGGGTTTTTTTTCATTTCGTTTCCACTTTCGCGTCAAGACTTTGGGATTCAAGCCTATCTTCCTATTAAAACTTCTTTTCTTTTACACCTCCAAACACCCGGGCAACGTTTTTTTTTTTTTTTTTAAAACAGAGTTGTTTTTCTCCCCCTCCTCAACACATACACACACCTCCAAGCAACACCAGGTACCCCCTGCTAGACCATTACATAAATCTCACCTGTCTATTAGTGTGCGTGTGTTTGTATGTCTCACTGACACACGCAACCACCACTCACAAAATTGATATTGTTTGAAAGCTCAGTCTCTCGTCCGACAAATATCCAAAAATTGGCCAAAAACATTCTTTCACTGTCAACTGGGCCATTATTTATAAGGAGGGGGGCACTTTTTTCATCGAAATTTTTGCAAAGTCATCATACGCCTTGAATTTGAATGGCGGCGACGTATGTCACGGTGGGTTCAGTGATAAAATGATCTTTTTTTTTTTTTTTTTTTTTTTTTTCTTTTTGACTTCCTTTTCCTTTTAGTGTTACAGGTTTGAGCCTACCTTCAACTTTTTTGTGCTTGCAATTTACATTTATTTTAGGCGGTTAGTAATTTTTTTTTTTTATATAGAGCTCCATTAGATTCCGGAATAATAGAATGGTCAGGTTTCGGATAATCAAGATGGGTGGATTTTGAGAAGAGAAAATTTATTTTTGAATCAAGAAATGGAAAGATTGTTATGTAAATGTAGCTAATAACCAGTTATGATGGGTGTAACGAAAGTATCACAGGAAAATGTAGAATTGGTCCCAGTGTCAACTGATAGCAATGGAAGAATTAAATATTTATAGAGAAAAATAGGGACTCCTTCCTCTATAGATGGTGCGATTGTAATGATGTTGCTCCTTCCTCTATAGATGGTGCGATTGCAATGGTGTTGCTCCTAGGATTCAATGTAGCATTGTATTATAACGCCTTAATGTGTCTAAAATTGTGTATATTTGTGTAAAATATGTGGCATCTGTTATTGGAAACCTACGATACTTTAGTTCAGAGGGTGATTTCTGCAGTCAAATTATCATATAGGATATATATATGTGTGTTATTAAAATACAGACTTTTGTAGTTTATTTTCTTTCTTACCTTTTCCAATCTCCAAATTTTTCTTTTTTATATTCTTTTCAAAGTTGTATAGTTTGGATCCATATGTTTGTTTAGCGAGCACTTTTGATTGGAACATTTTCGTTATCCTCAGGCAGATTATGTCTCAAAATTGTTTTTTTTAAAATTGCGTTTGGTATTACATATATTTTGTCATGGTCACGTGTTGGAGTAGTTAATTAAATGGGTGGATACTTTTTAACAAGGAAGGGTTAATATTAATATTTGCATTGAGTTAAATTACATTTACATTTCTTTTTATTATTATATACATATTAGGATTTACCTAAGCATTTTTAAATGTTCCGACTGCATTCATAATTTATATTAAGTTTTTTTGCTTCCAATATTTTTACATCAGTATCGCTATGTAGAATCTTGGTATTTTCGACCATGATTCTTCGAAATTCGGAATGATGGAGCCATGTTTTTTAAGTGCTGTAATTTTGAACTGGAGTCGGAGAGTCATCATGACAATGTGTTGGTAGTATAGCCAATGTTGTAAGCAGTGTTAGAGATTTATTCTTCTAGCGGGCAATTAAATTCATAAATTACATAGCTTTTTTTTCTTAAGTTAGTCGTTTGTAGTTTTTATAATATACTAGCGGGGGTACCCGGCGTTGCCTGGGTGTTTGTAGGTGTAAGCGTAAGGCAAACGAACGATGAAAACAGAAAAACGAACACGTGAAAAATGGCTTAAATAAGCCTGTTTCGATATTAAAATTTAAAAAATCGGTGGGTACCTGGGTGTTTTTGGATGTGTGGTTGGGGGTGGATAAGCGAAGTAAAAAAACCAAAAAAAAACCCAGAAAAACGAACGTTATGTGAAAAATGGCTTAAATAACACTGGTTCAATATTTAAATTTAAAAAATCGAAAAAAAAAAAAAAAGACATCTCACAGAACGATTCGAACCTAAAACTTTTAGATAATGAACCAACGCGTTAATCGACTGACCTAACGCGACGTACATGAAATTTGTTCAGTTTTTCAACTATTTAAAGTAAATCAGGTCATGACGTCATCTGATGCATGCGTAGAACCGCTCGTCGTCACGAGAAGACCGTTTTTGTTGAACCCCCCCTGTCGAAAATTGTCGATTTCGGGGTGAAAAAAATGAACGTTTTTGGCCAATTTTTCGATATTTTTCGAGCGAAGGATGGGGCTTTGATATGATACCAAGTTTGTGAATTTTCGTTGTGTCTATCGAAAGTTTTTAGCAGACACACAAACATATACACATACATACATACATTTTCGCTTTTATATATATAGACTACCGAGGGGTACCCGGCGTTGCCCGGGTGTTTTTCAGGGTATGTGAAAAAAACCCGAAAATGTGAAAAAAAAAACAAAAAAAAAAAAACGAAGCCTTCACGACGCGCAGTTGGAAAATAGTAAAGTGTTAAAAAAAACAGGTGCGCGTTTTTGATTGACGTGACGGCGATAGGTATTCAGCAATAAGCATTTTGTGCGGGACAGTTTTGAATGAAGTGAATAAATCGGTTTGTTTGTTTTTAAAAACCCGGTCTCTGTTTATTAGGAGGAGCGAAATGAAAGCTACAGTCTGATATGACGAAGTCGACATTGAACAAACGTTACTTAGTTCTCTTGGGACAACTGGCTTCCGGCCTGTGATTAGAGTCGAGTTTCGCTTTTTTTTATACCGAAAACCGAATGTAACACGTGCCGATGCGGGAAATGTGGAATAATTAACGTTTGAAAGTCAATAAAATTAAATAGACAGGCGAGCTCCGTGGATAACTGTGAGATATTACAATTTATAGATGATATAAAAAGTTTTAAGAAGTTTTTAACCGAGCAAGCGTTTCTCTGAAAGAAGCCTTTTGTGGACATCGAAGAAAAGCGTACATACATACATACATACATACATTTTCGCTTTTATATATATAGATGATAAACTTGATTGTTTGTTGTTGTTGGAGATATGTATCTGTGAATTGTATTTTTGAAAACATTTTCATCGTTTTTTTTTATGCAGGTGGTTGTGGTAAGATATGGTAACCGGTTAAGAATTATTTTCTTGTTGACTATAAGTTAGTTTTATTTGTTTATCGACAAGAGAGTTTGGGAACTGGTTGACCTGTTTTATATTTTTTTTTAGTTCATTGAAGAATATTTTTTTTTGTTTGAAGGAATCACTTCTGCGCGATGTATGAGATTTTTTTTATTGCGATTTTGTAACGAAACGGACATTCACTTTTGTAATTTAAGATGCAGGAATTAATTGATGTAGATTTTTTAAAGACGGAGGTGATAGAATCATTGTTACTAGAATCGATAAGAACATCCAAAAACTAGATTTTGTTATTGGTATTTAGTATTTTGAATTAGTTTGAAACGTACTATTTATATATATATATATATATATATATATATATATATATATATATATTAGAGGGAATTAGACCTGGAGACTAAAGAGCAGAGTTTATTTTAATGTATTAATAAATCTAGTAATACTTTTAAAAGAACGGTGCCCATTGTACTGTAGATATATAATAAGCTCAATAGGTATAGGTATCCTAGAGCTATATTAATATTGAGTAAAACGATTCACAATTTTGAATTAGGAAATCAGTTTCAAAAGGAAAAACAAATAAAATCAACTCGATTGTACGATCGTTTCGGAAACGATGTTCATTTTATTTAAATTGACAATAATTTGACAAAAGTTTTGTCCTTTAAAAACAAAGTCTCCTTATCAGCAAAAATGGGGGGGGGGGGCGGGCATTTAAAGACACCAAAATAAAACTAGCATTTTAGTCGTATGTAAGGCAGATATTCCTTTTTTATCTCCATTATAAAATCTGTTTCAATTTCAGCCAGTCTATCGTTTGGCATGCTGTTATCGTTTTGCCTTCTATGTAAGACATTAGTAAAAAGATTTTCGACATCTAGAAAGGCGGTAATTTTCTTGTTTATTTAAGTGGCTTGCAGAATCTGTATGAGTTCTGTATATTTTTCTGTACCTGCAAGGTAAATATGGTGTGTGAGTTGATTGATTTTTTTAATTTTTTTTTTATTTTGTTGGGGTTGTTACTTGGGATGAAGAGGGAAATTGGGTTTGTGTGTTTTTATGTTACCATATAAGTATCCGGGTTTATAGTCACCAATTATTAGAGAGAGTTTTAGATTGTCTCTTACGGCATTATTCATTGAAGTTTATTTACTTGAATTTTAAGATCATTTAGAGCTTTTTTTTTTTTTTTTTTTTTTTTTTTTACTTAAATTTTCTGCGATCGTTTAAAATGTTTTGTAGTTTTTTGAAAATATTCAGATTTATTAAGTACTATACATATGTTTTATCTTTTCTCATGATTAAGGTTCGGTGGTTTCTTAGTTTATTGTCAGAATTTTTTTAAAGTTATTGTTTAAAATAGTGTTAGATTTGTGGAATTCATTTTTCATAACCTCAGCCTTAAGTATGTCTTTTCTTCCTGGGTATGTGGTGATTGTTCATTTTTCAAAGTTGACATCTACACGCAGGTGGATGCTGTTGCTATGGGTTTTGTTCAACATTTAGCAACTTTTACATGGTCAATCTAGAAAACAAAATATTCAATTCAACAAAAAAAAAACTAAATGACTAATTAACACTCCTTTTTTTAAAAGAATATGCAAATTAGTTAACATTCATGCGTGTGTATACATACATACATACATACATATATATAATATACAACGTACGTGTGTGTATTTATATACCTATAAAGTTGATTTTTTTCCCTACATATTAAAACCTACTTTTTCTTTTTTAAAAATAATAAAATGAAAGAAGAACGCAAATCTATGGTCATAACATGTTTTTTTTCTTCCTTTTTTTTTTTTTATAGGTCTATACATTTTTTCCAGGTAACTTTCCGGTGTGGAATGTGTATTATTTCCTTATTTGTTTGTGAACGCTGATTTTCTTTTCTTTTATTACGGCTTTGATGTTTTAACATTCAGCTCCAATCTCTGGTCCCCCCCCCTCGCCAATCTTTCACGATAAACACCCATCTATCTGAAACCACTGTCAATAATTTCCGCCACTCTTTATCTGTACCTAAATCAAAACGTAGATTCCATGAACAAAGCTTATTTCTTAGAACTGCACGCCTGTGGAACTCTCTACTGCTTGCCTGTTTCCCTCCTGACTTCAACATGGATATCTTCAAGTTCAACATAAACAAATTCCTGATGAACCGCTCCCTTAAGTAATGACAGTTTATCAAATCTCCAATACTAACGAATACTGCAACACTATCCCATTGATTACTGTACACATAATAACCCTTATCCCCGAGTGGCTTCTGGGCCTTGATAAGTGACCTCCATGTAAAAAAAAAAGAAGAAAAAAAAAAGCCCCACCCAATCCGTTTTTTTAATGTGTAACCCAACCATTACTTAATACTTAAAGGAGGAAACAAATAGTATTATTTTTTCTTTCAGTCATCCAAAATTTACAACTTTACAACTCGCAATAGGTCAGTCCGATCCTATTAAAATAATAAAAAAAAACAAAAAAACATTAGAAAAACTTTAATTGGTAAACAAATAGCAAGTCAGATCCACCTCTCGTCTAAAATGGATTTGAAAAGAAATCCACGCTCTAAGTCAGTGTTGTTTTCTTAAATTAAAATGAATAATAAAAAAAAATAAATAAACAACTAACATAATTCTATGGTTTTATATGAATGCTAGCATGCTACTCAGCATTGCCTGGTCATAAAATTTGTACAGAAACCGAGGCATGGGCATGCAAATATTTTTTTATAAACAGTTATTGTAAGTGTTAAAAAAAATTAAAAAATACTAAGTTGAGATTAAAATCAAAACCTAAAGAGTGAGTCAAGTACGATAACCATTAGACCAGCTTGTCACAATCTTTACAAAGTGCTTTCAAATCTACTTATTCTTAATATTACGAATCCATCATATGAACTACTCGCGCATATGCATTTGTGAAGCAGTTGACAAACATAAAAATCTGAGCCCCCACATACCAATTTTTAAATTTTTACCCTTTAGTGCCCCTTTTTTTTCTGAATGAAAACCGATTAAAAAGTTTTCCACCTGTCTGAATAGCCTATATACCAAATTTCAAGTCTGCAAATAAAAAATTTGTTGAGTATATAGGTTGAGAAGTGTCTGCAAACACACACACGCACACATTCTCACTTTTAAGAACCTACCCATTAAATTATCGCCCCATTAGTCTTCTCCCGCTTTTCGCCAAAATATTTGAGTCCATAATTAACCAAACTCTAGTTCATCACCTTACAGCTGCTAAACTTATGACTGACCAACAATATGGATTTAGACACGCTCGTTCCACAGCAGATATCCTTACTGTAATCTTTGAACATATATACCATATACTGGACAAAGCAGGGGAGGTTGAGCAGTAGCCCTATATATATATATCTAAGGCTTTTGACAGGGTTTGGCAAGATGGTCTTCTCAGGAAAATCGGATCTTACGGTATCACTGAACGAATACTTAACATAATTAAATCTTTCTTAAATAACAAAAGAATCCAAGTTGTCCTCGATGGTCGTACATCTAAATATGCTTGGATCTTTATTATTCCTAATATTCATAAATAACCTCCCTGATAAAATTGTTTCTGAGATGAGTATATTTACTGATGATCCCACGCTATATAACAGGCACAAGGGGAAAACAAATGAACACATATCTAAGGAAATGGCACAAACACGAGAGGAAGACCTCCAATCTGTAGTGGAATGGGGACAAAAATGGATGGTCTCATTCAATTCTGCTAAGACTAAGCTTGTTTCCTTCAATAATTACAAGAAACCTTCGCAACCACCAATAGCTATGACTAAAGATAAATTACCTGAAAGTACTTCTTTCAAAATCTTCCACAGCTCATGTTCCACAGCAAACCTGTGCTGGAACAGATACATTGAGAGCATTGCCAAGGCTGCTGTGAAGAAGGTGGGCACTCTCTATCATGCTAGAAAGCTACTTACACCGGAAAGTATCCTTTATCTCTACAAGGCCACATATGTATGGAGTACTGTTGTCACATTTGGGCTGGTGAATCTGCTACTGGTCTCTCGTTTCTGCACAGGGTCTAAGAGAGTCGCCGACCTGATAGGTCCTGAACTATCATCTAGGCTTAAACCTCTGTCCCATCGACCTAATGTTGCTTCCCTCTGCCTGTTCTACAAGTATTTTAATGGTGAATGCTCCGAACTACAGGCCCTTGTATTGTCATTGTCGTAAATACCCCCAACAAACCCGGCAAGCAGAGATCCCTAGATGTAAGAAAGCCTTCTACTCTAATAATTTCTTCCCCAGAACTGCCAGACTTTGGAACTCCCTTCAGAATTCCTGCTTTTCAAACTGTACTGACATGCAGAAATTAAAGTGTAATGTGAACGGACATCTCACTGCTCAACTTCTTATATAGTATCCCTGCACCTTATGTCCCTAATAGTAGCCCCTTACATCAAAGTGACACTGTGCCTTGTTTGGGGTGAAAATGAAATTTAAAAAAATATATATAGATCAATGTGAACAGTGGAGAAACAATTTTTTAAGGAAGGTATACACAGTTTGAAATGTAAAAACTTTTGCTAAAATGATTAGATTCAACATTAAATAACATAAAAAGGTTTGATATGCCATAAAAGAAATCAAACACACCATGATTAAATATTTGAAGACATAAAGAACTTGAAGTGTTTGTTCATACTAATAGGTCACTACTTCCCAAGACTAAAAAAAAAAAACTCTTGATGGTAAGGCTTTTACCAGATTGATTGGATTTGACATTAAATAATCTGAAAAGGTTTGATATGTCTTAAAATGAAACAACCAAACACAATGAATATATTGTTGTGGTGGCACCCACTCATTTACATAAGTGGATAATATTACACATAAATAGCAAGACTCGGGTAGTCTGGGTGGGTGTTAACCAGAAGCCACCGAAGGTCGAGCCGAGAGCAGATATGTTCTCCAGCCAAGACTTTCTTACCTGACAATCATTATGTAAATATACTGTAAATATACTTTTTCTAATACACTTCTTATTGATCTACCTTTGTTTGTTGAGTCTTCATTTGTATTGCCTTATACGTTATTTAGTTCAATCTGCAAATATCACAGTTGGCGACGAAGATGAACGTCAAACATAACATATATGAAAATAAGAAAAGAAATGACTTTAAATAAGATTCTCTAATATGTAATACTAGCAGACCGCCCGGCGTTGGCCGGTCGTAAAATACGCATGAATATATTTTAATTCATACAGAAACTGAGACCTGTGTCTGCGAGTATTATGTTTTTTCTAAACAGTTCATTTCTTGGAAGTGGGGGAAAAAAAGTAAAAAAAAAAAAAAAATACTCAAGCTGAGATCGAAACCAAAACCTAAAGACAGTGAAGTGAGTCAACTACGATAACCATTAGACCAAATTGACACAATTTTTAAAAAGTGCTTTCAAACCTACTTATTCTTTAACATAAGTAATCTGCAATATGAACCATTCACACATGCACATTCGTGAAACAGCAAACAAATAAAAATTCGACCCCCCCCCATTAACCAATTTTTCAACTTTTACCCTTTAGCAAGTTCTTTCTCCGGATAAAAAAAGGATTAAAAAGTTTTCCATATGTCTGAATATCCTATATGCCAAATTTCAAGTGTAGATCGAAAATTAGTTGAGTATATAGATTGAGAATTGTCCTCTCTCTCTCACTTACACACACACACACACACACACACACACACACACACACACACACACACACACACACACACACAATCATGCACTAAATAACTAGTTAAAGTATTTATCATAAATAAATCAAACACCCTGAAAAGAGTTGATATGCCTTGATACAAAACGACCTGAAAGGGGTTGATATGCCATAAAACAAAACAACTAAACCAAACACGATGAATAAATATTTGAAGATATAAACCATTCTATGCATAAAAGCTTTTACCGAAAATATTGAATTCAGCATTAAATTACCTCAAAGTTGTTGATATGCTGTAAAACAAAAGCAACCGATCTATTTTTGCCGCTGCTACCATCGAGACTGCATGACGTGGGTGTGAGTTACTCGTGGTAAGGAATCCGCTTGAAAGGGCGGTTTGAACATGGAAAGGGACCAGTGTTGCAGACGCGAAAGAGGTAAATCAATATTTGGCATGTCTCTCGCATAGATTTACACTCGTAGCGGTCGGCCGACTTCTGAGGGAGGCTGAAAGGAGGTTTCTTGTACAGACGCCGACCAGCGGTACATGAACTGTTTTCTGTCAGCAGGGATTTTGTAATTATCTGCTTAGAAGAACAACCGGGAACGAATTGAACCTCCGATGCGGATTAAAATAAATTTGAACCGACATTCTTAGGATACCCCTATTTACTTGCTTCATCACAAGGGTAAAGTTGACACAAGTTCAAATTTTAATCTGTGTATTAGGGGGGGGGGTCTATCTCCCCCAAAAGAGGAGGCATTGTCTGGATGGTACAAAATAAAATTTACCTTACTCCGTCACATACTGAAAAGAAAAGGTGAAATGTTTTATCGAAGCTGATACTACAATTGGAAAAATTTATTTTTTTATTTTTGAAAAAAATACAAAAATAAATTGGGCACAAGGCCATTTAAAAGTATTGGGGAAAGGGGGGGGTCATCTGTGATTATCCTTGTCCCTGCCTCTTATATACTTTTATCATTTTATTAGTTAGAATCTTCCATCATCATAATAATACATTCGCTCCAAGGGGTGGTTCGGTTCTACTTAAGATTCCCAAATCGACTTTTATTATAATAATAATAATAATAAAGATCGTTTTTGTTAAAATAATTTCATTGGCGTGGGGTTGGGGAAAAGAAACAAAAAAATACAAACAGATGGTACTAAGACACTCCTAACCCTTTCTAAATAATAGACACCTCCCTACTGTTTTCCGGCTTGACTGGAACCGAAAACAAGCAGGTCTATCTTTAAATAGGGCTGAAATCTAGATGGGAAAAGGAAAAATAGGGTGGGGTAGTTGGGGAATATGTGATGTCCTTCCAAGATAAATGTAATTTGGGAGAGGTCAGAGGCGAAAAGAAAAAAATGGGTAGCTGGCGTACATTTTGATCCTAGCCGAAAGACCAAGGATGGCATATAAATTTTTTTGTTGATTTGAAAAACAAAAACTAGAAAATTGTTTTTGACTTCGGGTGCAATGGATAAAGGTATTGGTTTACTTAAAAGCGATACTATTTACTTGCTTCTCCACAAGACAGTTAGACACAAGGTAGGTTTTTATGTGATAGGAAAAATCCAGCTCCCCTCAAAAGGGTCACTCATTGGTTCGAGACAAAAATTTTTTTACCTTAGTTTAGATTGAAAACAAAAGAAATCAAGTACAGTTAAACAAAAGACTAAGGAATAAAAATGACAAATATATTGAAAATGCTATTTCAAACCAAAGCACCGTATGCCATTTGTAAGTGATATTTAAACCGAAGTGTCATGGATCATGAAAAAAGCTATTTCCTACATTAGTGTGACGGACGTTTGAAAATGCTATTTCATACGGTTACGTGACAGACGTTTAAACTGCTATTTCATATGGTAGCGTAACGGACGTTTGAAACTGCTATTTCATACGGTAATTTCATACGATAGTTCGATGGATTTTTGAAAATGCTATTTCAAACTAAAGCGAAACAAGTTGGCTTGAAGACAAAACCTTTCATAGAAATGCGATTACACTCCTTCCATTTTTTTTTTTTTAAATCAATTTCAGTCGTTATGCTGCAAACTGTCTTTTATTTACGATTTTGAATATTTTTTTTTTTTAATTATTTTTATTTTTTTTAGGTTTTAAAACTTGCAGCCGGTTGGGCAAGATTGTTCAATTTGATTTACCAAAGTCTAGTTTTGCGTTCCGTAATCAATTACGTTCCATGAATCATCCAGCAAATAAAATCATTGCAGACAAAATGTAGTTTTGAAACCTTTCTCAGATTCTTATAGTTGTTTTTTCTTTTTAATTTTATTTTGTACATGATGAGTCGAATGTATACTTGCTTTACAAAGAGAATTAAATACACATTTTTTTTTAATCCAAAAAAATGTTAGCTGTGTCACATATTCATCTCATAATTCGTTTTGATGCTCTAATGTGAAAATTTGTTATACATGATATTTCTTATAGTTATATGTCATCTTTGTTGCACCTTAAGATTGTAAAAAAGAAAACCCCCTTCGGTTGGGGAATTCAGTACTTAAGATTACGGATCATGCTGAAATAACATTGTCTAGAAATCTATTCTAAACATAAAAAGGGGAATAGCTTTCTTAACTATTTGATACTTTCACCAAACAATTTAATAAAAAAGATACTGTAAAAATTGAATTTAACTTGAAAGTCTCTACTATATAAAAAGTTACTTTATGAGTGTGTGTGAGTTCCTTCCTCATAGGTTCCGAAACTGAGGAGCCTATCTTTTGCAAATTTCACACAAAGCTAATTTATATGTCTGGCAGTGTTCTTAAATATATTTTGTACAGAAATTATTCTGATAAGTATCGAACATCGAAAAAGATCTGATCTTAAAAAGAATAATTTTTTACCTTACACCGGCCAAGGGAGATAATAAAATTTCAGCAAATCATTTCTTTAAAAAGCAGATTTATTATAACCTGAAGGTAAAGCTTAGTAGTAGAGCGTTCAACTACAGATCAAATGATCCCCCTGTTCAAGCCTGGGTGTTACTCCCATTTTATTTTAATTTTTTCTTATTAATTAGTTCAATTTATGATAAAAGAAGAGGTACTATTTAAAATCGCTGCAAATCATTTCTTTATATATTTTAAAACTAAACATTAATCAGAAGTGAGTCTCCAGGGCATTCATCGTCAAGCTCAATTATCAGCTGACGTGATATTGTAAACAAACCGACGGAATTTAATGAGCGACATTATCATTATTATTTAAAAAAATTTTTTTTTGCGAATTAGTCCACTGGACAAATTATTCTTCATAATATATAATAACAAATAGACGATTGGTTCTATAATAATTCATATGCAATCTACATACATTAAAATATCATGTTTAAGGGTATTGTACAATCGAGAAATGCTGTAAACTACAGAAGTACCTGGAATTCTTCTTGCATCTTTCCCTCGCAGGCTGGTTTACAATTGAAGACTCCAAAAACGCAAAAGGAATTTTTATTCTATTTGATATTATGTTTACTCACACTCAATCTTTTGTATAGTGGGTGGGTTTGGGCGCTATCCCCTAGTGCGAGCCATGTCTCTCTCCTTACCTGTCTTTTTCTTTATTCCCTTTCTCTTCTCCCCTTTTCTCTTTTCGTTTTCCCCTGATACTTACTTTCAATAAAAATTTATGCATATGTAAGATTTTATGATTCCGGAAAATGTCCCGAATCATATTAATATAACATAAGAATGTGTACATACAGAAATAGCGTTGTGATTTAGTTTAAAACTGTTCGTTTAATGGCTGAATAACTGAATAAAAGAAATCGTAGAATGTAGAATTCTTAGCTAATAAGATTGACTGGATTTATGGAAGGGAGAAATCATTATTTGTGTAGAGCAACGGTGGTAAGAATATGGGTTTGTGTAAGAAATTAGTAGTCAGATAATGACGGAGAAGACCCAAGTGATGTTCATTAAAAAAAAAAAAAAACTGCTAATTGTTTTAAGTCTGATTTTTTTAGGAGAGGATAATTTGTTTTCATCATTTTTTATTAGCACATAAGAAAATCAAACTGTTTTATAATTGGTAATTTTTATGTACCCCCCACCCCGGGACAAGGGAGAGATTGGACCTAGTAATTCACTCCCATTCATTCGTTCATACTTTTCTCAATAACCATGCCTTGCATTTTTTTTTAATTTTGCACAAACATTAGTCATGGTGAAAGTAAAATTTTGCCAGAATGGATTTTCTGGGATAACTCTGGTTACCTCACCCTAGGGGGTATTATAGGGATAAAAGTGCCCCCAAATCGTTTGTCTGTTTATTTGTTTGTACTTTTCTCAATAACCATGCTTTGGATTTAAAAAAAAATTGCACAATCATTAGTCATGGTGAAAGTAATATGGGATCTTTCCAGGTTATTCACTCTTTGTTTGGCTTGTTTTTTTAATAAATCAAACTTTTCTATAATTGTAATTTTTTTTAACATATATTTTAGAAATAAATAATTTATTATTTTATATTACTGAAATGTTTAAAAAGTCTGCATAAATCTGGGTAGTCAAAAATTATGATGGACTTTGTTTTGTTTTTTTTTTTTGTTTTTTTTGTTTTTTGTGATTCACATAGCTTGCCAATTTCCGAGTTTAAAACCCGCAAGACATCATCAAGTAGACTGTTTCTCTTTTACCCCCCCCCCTCCCAAATATTCTTTTATTTACTGTTTCTTTATTTCTTTCTTTCCAGATTCTACTGACCCAAAGCCACTGATTGCTGAAGCAACTGGTATGACGAGCATACCATGTACCCCACCCTCAGATGACATCGGATCTATCAAATGGTATGCACATGACCACTTGCTGGTGTCTTACACTCCGAAAGGAAAGAAAAGTACAATAGAGAATGGAAAGTCAGGCTTGTCGATTGGAGACGACTACAGTTTGACGTTGTCCGACCTGAACATGAACGACACGGGCAATTACACTTGCCGATTGTTCAGCGTTAATGGGACTTCAATTAAAAATATTACAAAGGAGCTTATCATTCAAGGTGAGTTATTATTTTTTTTTTTTTACTTCATAGTCACTACTTATCAAGGCCTGAAGGCCACTTGAGGATAAGAGTTAATGAATGTAAAGTGGTAATGTAGTATTTGTTAATGTGGAAATTGGGTAGAATTTGATTATTTATGGGGACAGCTTAAGAAGAATTTGTTTACATTGGATTTGAAGGCTACCATGTTTTATTTAAGCAAGCCAGTGGAACAGTTTTGGACACATTTTCATTTTCTGGCTGTTAACTTTTTTGTTTTTTTTTAAATTTTAATTAACTCAGAAAAGATATATTTTTTATTTGGTTTAAGTGTAAACATATTCTGCGCTGCATGTTTTGTAGGTGCATATGAATTGCAGACTTTACAGGTGATGCTGGGCTAAAGGATGAGAAATGGGCACAGGACTGAAAGTATCTCTGGCTAGAGTCCGACCACCTAGGAGATATTTTCTATATTTGAAAAATTAATATATATTATTCCTTAATTGGAATTCATTTTTGAGATGAGCATTATATATATTATTTTTATTTCGGACTATTATTCTCATCTTTATTAGTTGTTTTTTTTTCATGTTCCTATCCGTCGCGATTACCACCTGACGAAGGCCAGAGGAATAGTTAGCCGAAACGTTGTGAATAAACAAACCAATAAAAGATGAAAAACAACAACTAATAAAGATGAGAATAATAGTCCGAAATAAAAATGAATTGAAAAATTAAGTGCCTCATTGAATGGGGAAAGTCATGAATCCAGATAAACCTTGATGAATAAAGACTGTCTGAATGCTATCTTCTGCTCAATCTCTGGGTGGGCGAATTGTGACCACTAACAAAGGCTCAGAACCAGTCAAGGCTGAAAAGATTCCAAGGAGGAGGAGTAAGTATGAAAGTTGAATCTGAACGTTTAAGGCAAGTAGTTGATTTTCCTAAGAACTGCCAGGCAATTTGGCTAGTGTGCCTCTCCAGGAAGATTGAATGTAGGGAAATTTAACAGTAAGCATGTTCAAAAATAATATTTTGAATTTAGTCACATGACCTTTTGATAATTTTGCTCTATTCTTCAGAATAAGAACATAGAAAATGATTGTTTGTTTAGGGTTTGTCAATTCTGTTCCATTATTCGAGAATGTGGTTTTAAAAGAAGAAAGCATAAGTTAATGGGAGCGACCTGTATTTAGTAAAATTATAATACATAAAAAAAAACAAAAACAAATGAAATAATGGCGGTCCATTTATCTTATGGAAATATTTCCCTGCATAAGCTG
>NC_136521.1:12707003-13032003 GCF_053919585.1 Euprymna scolopes | reverse complement strand
AATCAATAAATATTTATTTATCATTATTACCAGCAATGGAAAATTTTGCTTTAAACAAAATAAAAAAAAATAAAATAAAAAAAAGAAGACAAAAGAATCTTTTTGGCATCGGAAAATAGGCATCAATTTTTCCAATTCCGACACCCCCAAATCTTCCGATTTTTTTTTTTTTCTGATTCCGAATAATCGTCCCAATACTAATAGATTCTCTATTGAATGATGTATTCTACAATGTCTTGTGGACTAAGCTCCTTGTACATTGTGAGGAGGGGGTCCCTAACTAGAGCAGGCAATCAATCTATTTGATTGAAAACTGGGCAATTTCATCAATTTCAATGACAATAAAAGTATGGGAGTGTGGAACATTTGTTGACTCTTATTCGATCCTGGACTTATAAAAGTCTTATAAAACAATCTAACGTTGATTTTTATAGGATGGGTCTTTATGTTTGAGCGGTGATAAATTCTCAAATGCCTTTAGGTTGTATAAAAGTGTTAACTTTGGCCAAATCGGATTCTTTTGATACTTATCAGACGCATATATATATATATATATATATATATATATATATATATATATATACTAGCAAAAGTACCCGTCGTTGACTGGTTTCAAAAACAGCCTACAGAAAATGAACTCTGATTTATGAAAGTATGATAGGTTATGAAAAGGAAGGGTTGTAAAGAGATAGCTTCGAATTTGGGGGTATCAAAACCAAAGCAAAATATGATGAAAGTAAAAATAAAATAGATAAACCCCATAATTTATTATACCATACCTGTTCACACTGAAACACTTATCACAATATTCTGTGGATCTATATTAAAAAAAACTAGTTAAACTTTGTGACATATTTCCATTCTATGGAGGTCAGGTGCGAACGAACACCCCATAATTTTATTATACCATATTTCTTCAAACTGAAACATAATTTTCAAAGTATACTTACGCAGATAGATATGAAAAGTCCTTATTAAAGTTTGTACCTATTTCCATCCTATGGAGGCCAGGCACGAACGCAGACCCCACAATTTTATTATACCATCCCTATTTAAGTTAAATCATACTTATCAAAGTATTCTGATGTACATCTATATCAAAAACACTTGTAAAGGTTTTTTAAAAAATTTTTTAAATTTTTTATTTCCATACTTTGTGGACCAGGCGCGAACGCAGACCCCACAATTTTAATGAACCACTGTTCTATCAGATAAAACATACCCATTCCTGTGTCTCAATACATCTTCTATCATTATATGTAATCAGTTTTTTAAAATAGTCAACCATATAGGAGCCTATTCGTGACCACACACACAGCTTTATATTATATATATATCTCAATAGATAATAATTTATTATACCTATTTCATGCTTATTGTATTTATTTGCTTCCCCCACCAAAGCAAATTAGGCGCAAGGCCGTTTTTAATGTGGGGTAAAAATCAGCTCCTCTAAAAGTAGGCAAAAAGGGGCACTCTGGTTACCAAAAATAATAATTGTCCCAGTATAGAGGGTTTCCCCTCTATTGACTGGGACAAATTACCTTAAGTGCAGCATCTGAAGAACAGATTGAATTTATTTGCTTCTCCACTGAGCAAATTAGGCACAAGGCCGTTTTTTAATGTGGAGAGAGAAGGAGAAGGAGGGGGAGGGAAAAGGGGGACCAGCTCCCGAGAGGTGGGAAATTGGAGCTGGATAGGAACTGTTGGTATGAAGAGTTGCCTCTACATTGACCAAGGTCTGATATGTGGGGTTACTCCCACATATGGTCCTTGCTTGCAGTATCTGCCGGAACAGATACTACACTTTGATCTTGTTTATATATTTTATTGAGAAAGAAAAAATTGAACATAAAAAACGTACAAAAAATTCAATTGAACAAAATTAGGCACAAGGCCCCACAAGAAATTGGGAGGGGGAGGGTACAGGGTCTTTTTGACTATGTAACAGATGAGACTTTGAAGTCTTACTCTTGACTGACAACATTTACCAAAATACCTCAATCACTCTGTGGATCCTAATCTAACTAATAACCCCAGCGTTCAATGTAAAATTTAACTATGTACAATTTGTATATTCATTTCTGTATGTTGTGTGTGCATTTTTTTTTTTTTTTTTTTTTTTTTTTAATCTTGGCCCGGAGGCCAAGAACAACAGAAAAAAGGCAAGCCATACAATCATCAGTGAAAGAGATAATTACTGCTGGTTATGAGACTCCAACCCAATCAACCATAGCTTTGTAGACTGGCACTCTTCTGCTCTTGTAACTACAATTTCTTTTATAATTTGGTTATGTTCTGCCACACTAAGGAGTCATAATGATGAAACATATCTGTGGATATATATATATATATATATATATATATATATATATATATAGCACAGGGGGGGGGCTCGGTTGTAAAATATGCTTAAATATATGAGATTTGAATTTGTTGTATATATTTTTAGTTATGATTTCGAAAGTAAAAAAAAAAAAAAAAGTATTTGAGTGCCATCAGCTAGAATCGAAATCAAAACTGTAGCATTCAAAGCTGGTGACGTTACCGTTGTACCAACATGACACGCATATGAACTGATTAAAAATAAACTAAGATGAATGTACAAAATGTTTAATAATTTTTTTTCAATTTTGGCCCCTTTTTGACTCCTTAAATATTATTTTAATCAGCTAAAGACACATAAAAAAACGCCCCATAAAAAATCCAACCATTTGAGGCCCCTAGCGCCGCTCTGCAACTTTTAGTTTCGGAAAAGAGATAGTTTGAAAATATGGAGACAGACAGACATATAACCTTTTATATATTATATTTTGCTGAGAATCCACTAATATCCGACTTTGACTCCTTGAAGTTTTCAGTCAGACTCTCTATTGTTTCATTGGAGAGACAGCAATTTTTTTTTCTCATCATTTGACTGAAAATTTCCTGCAATTAGTTGTAGTCATTTAAACGTCTGTTTTATCCAATTATCTTTGTTTTCCCCGCAGGTTTATTTTCCTTCCTCTCACAATTTCTACACTTGTTAATAACAGAATTACAGCCATACAGAGATCGAAATACCAGGCACATTTTTTTTTTTTTTTTTCTAATATTAAAACTAGAGTATTTTTTTTTTTTTTTTTCTAATATTAAAACTAGAGTATTTTTTTTTTTTTTTTTTTTCTAATATTAAAACTAGAGTATTTTTATTTTTTTTTTTTTCTAATATTAAAACTAGAGTATCTGTGTTGCTCTGAGGATGAGTACACTCAACAATAAAACCAAACCAGACTTTTTACTCATTGGAAATAGGTAAAAAGTTATAGCTTATTGACTTAGAACAAGTGCTTTATGCTAAATCGATAATTTTGTGCTCATTTTTTGCATGAAATACTAATCCTATTTCTTATTTTGCATGAAATGGATACCACAATAATTACTTTGCTACACTTTATCATAACAAAGGTTCATACAAAGTTTCAGCCAGGTTATTTTAGTGGCTTTCAAGAAAAAGTGGAACGGACAGACAGACAAAGCAGTATAATATGTGAGCAATGTTCCAAAAGTAATGCGGCTTATTTTTTTATTTAGCCTGAATGGGTCAGAGATGATTGCAAATCGCATTGTTATGATGACTGACCTCATGCATTCATGAGCTGAACGTTTCATCTCACAGTTGCAGAAACAGATGCGACATTGAATTCCTGATGACTATGTAGAAAGATAAATTCTGGAGTGCAAAAGGCTGCTCGTTTTTTTGTTTTTTTTTACATGGAGGTCACCACTTATTAAAGCCTGAAGGCCACTCAGGGATAAGGGTTATTGCGTGTACAGTAATCAATAAGATAGTATTGTAGTAATCATTAGTATTGGAGATTTGATAGTGTCTTACTTAAGAAGGTGGTTTGTCAGGAATTTGTTTATGTTGGACTTGAAGACATCCAAGTTGTAGTTAGGTGGCAAACCGGCAAACAGAAGAGTGTTCCACAGTCGTGCACTTCTGAGAAAGGAGCTCTGCTCATGGAATCTACTTTGGATTTAGGCATAGATAAAGAGTGGGGAAAATTATTGATAGTTTCAGCCAGATAGGTGTTTCTCATGAAAGATTGGCGAGGGGGGACGACGAGAGATTGGAGCTCAGATGAGCACTTGCCATGGAAATAACAATAAAACAAAGACAGGCTCACAACGTCTCTCCTGTGGGAGAGAGGCTGCAGGGAAGAGAAAAGGGCATCCCCCACTAAGCTACGAAGTCTATTTTGTACTCTGTCAAGGCAGGATAGGCTGTTTTTAGCAGCTCCTGCCCAGATGTGGCAGCAGTACTCCATCTTTGGACGTACTTGGCTTTTATACAGATAGAAAATTGCATCAATAGTGAGATATCTTCTGGAGCGGTAGAAAGATGCCACCATTTTCCAAGCGTCCTTGGCAACAGACCTGATGCACGTATTCCATTACAGATCAGGAGTAAAGGATCACTCCCATCTTCATAGCTCTTCAACTTTTGTAGTTAAAAAAAAAATAGGAAGCTTTACTTTTGGAACTACCTTCATATCGGGTTGACAGGAAAGTTATTGCAACTTTAAACTTTTAAATTCGATGGATATGTCTTGGCTCAAACAAAAATTTATTGATCGAAATAAGCATTAACACTAAACAACTGTATTTATGTCAGTAAAGTAAAAATCTGGCATTCTGGTGTCGAAGTCGCTTTTTTGATATTGCTTAGGATTTTGAAGCATTTCTCATGCAGAAAGTTGTTGAGATGCTGGAAAAAATAGTGAAATGTTTGGAGAGTATGGCAGAGGAGGCAGTTTCGTGGCCCAATTTATTCAATTGCTGCAAGGTCAGTTAAGCAACATGCAGTCGGGCATTGTTGTGGAGGAAAATTGGGCCTTTTCCGTTGACTAATGCTGGGTGTTGTTGTCGAAGTTTCGGATGCATTTTATCCATTTGTTGACAGTACTTATCCGCTGTAATGGTTTAGCCTGCATTCAAAGAACTGTAATGGATGAGACTGGTCGCAGACCATCAAACAGTCAGTATGACCTTCTTTTGGTGCAAGATTATTGCCCGCAGATGCTGAGAAAGCATCTATAATATAAATCTCACCTGTCTGTTCAAATGTATGGATGTAGGTATGTATGTATATCTGCCTAAAACTTTTGACAGAGGTGACCGATTTTCACGAAATTGGTATCATTTTGAAGCTCAACCCTTCGGACAACAAATATCGAAAAATTGGCTAAAAATATTAATTCCTTCACCCTCAACTGGGCACTTTTCTACAAAGAGAGTAGGCGCTTTTTTTGCCTATATTTTCGAAAGTCATCCCTTCTTTTTGATTGACTAGCCTTAATTTAAACCTTCGCCCTATTTCTGGTTTGGCGATGGACGCAACGGCAAAGATGTCACGTTTTTTTTTTTTTTTTTTACACATTCATTTCCTTTTCATGGTACGGGTTCGAGCCTACCTACTACCACTTTTTTTTTTTTTTTTCGCTCCACACACACCTCCACACACCCTGGCAACACCGACCAGTTTATATTTTACAAAAAAAAGACATCAAAGAGGAAATTATCTGTGCAAGAAAGAGCCATGAGATGGACCATTTAACTTGTCTAGAATTTGCAGTCGACTTATACACAGGTAATACCTAAAATGACACAAGTTTTGGTTTTAAAATGCACATCGACTTATACGCAAGTATACATGGTAGATGTACAATCAATGAATCCTGGGTAATGTTGGTTGTAGTGTAAGGATGATTGATCGGAATTGCCAATCAGAAAAATAGGAACTTTTAGGGGTATTGGAATCGGAAAAATGTTTGCCTATTTTGCAATGCCAAAAACGATTCCTTTATCTTTTTTTTTTCTTTTTTTTTTGTTTAAAACAAAATCTTTCACTGTTAGTAGTAATAAAAAAATAATAATTTATTGATTTTAAACAATCAGTAAAACTAAGATCTATAGATCACCACTCACAAGTGTTTTTACGTTTGAGAAAATATATGCAAATTTATCATGTGTTTTTACGGTAGAGACAAAATAACTTTGTAGTTAAATATTTAGAAATTCATAAAGAATCAGATTCGGTAATTGTATCAAAATTGGGGGGGGGGGGGAATATTAGAATCGTCCCGTCACTACTGGGTTAGGGACAGCTAGTCTTTAGTAAAGTGGAAAGCAAAAATTTAAAAATATGTCTGCAGTTTTGGATCTGACTCAGTTGCACGATGAGTTGGCCTGTGGTATCGAGCGTTATGAACTGACAATATATCTTCAGATGTCGTCTGAACATCACGAGATCATCGCAGACGTCATTGAACAAAATTTCATCAAATAAAAATTCTTAGGATTATCAGATTATTACTCATGGGATTAAAAGACCTCGATTACAGAGTTACACTTCTGAAGACTAGCTTTAGCAAATGGAAAATAATTTACTCTAGCAACTAATGATATATTAAAAAAGAAAATGATTTTTCAATATTTCTGCAGATGAATTGAATGCTATTGCCACGTCTGGGAGTGGGGTGTTCTGCTCAGAGCACTCATTCTTGCCTTGTTAGACTAAAAAAAATCAACTTTACAATCTAGTGGGGGGGGGGGTATTTTTTCTGTTCTCTGCAGCCTCTTCTCGGTTATGTGACCTCCTTCTTTGTGAGAGGAAGGGAGATAATTTGCATCCAGTTGGATCATTCTAGCGTTCCAGTAGATATCTCACTTCTGATGCAATCCTCTATCTCGGAGGTTTCCAAAGTTTTCGAAAAGTGGGGGGGGGGGGAGCATATTGCTGAGTTTTTAGATCCACTTGGGTCAAATTATAAACAAATGACCTGGACGTGTTTTATACATTTTTGCTTATTAGCTTTGCTTTTTAGTGAAACTGGTTCTCCCATACCTAAATTCTTTTAAGCATTTTCTAAACAAAAAGAAAAACCACCACACAATTGGCACACATTTCCATTTTTTTAAAGTTTTATTGAATATTTTAACGTTTCCAATAAGATTTCCGCTGGACAGATTAAAGATTTTGGCGGCTGTAGTTTGGCAATTGCGGCTCTCTGTATAAGAGCCAAGTATACCCTAAAATGAAGTACTGTTGCCACATCTGGATAGGAACTGTTCGCTACACCCTATCTTACCTTGATATAGCTCAAAACAGGCTTCAAAACCTAGTAGGTGATATCCTTTTCTCTTCCCTGTAACCTCTTACCCACAGAAGAAACGTTGGGAGCTTCTCTACTCTGTCGTTATTTTCATGGCAAGTGCTCGTCTGAGCTCCAATCTATGAACCCCTCCTTGCCAAACTTTCACAAATAACAGGTGACTAGCTCTAACCATTGTCAACAATTTCTTTTACTTTACCTAAATCTGAATGCAGATTCCATGAACAAATCGACTTTCCTAGAACTGCCTGCCTGTGGAACACTGTTCTACTGGTCTGCTTCTCAGTTGAATACAACATGGTAGCCTTCAAATCCAATCTAAACAAATTCTTGTTGAGCTGTCCTCATAAATAATCAAATTCTACTCAACTTACATCGTTAATGATTTCTACACTCATTAACCCTTATCCTTGAGTGGGTTTTGATAAGTGACTTCCTTGTAAAAAAAAAAAAAATATCATTTAATTTATGTAGGTGAAAACATAAAAATATGGAGACTTGTTAGATTTCTAAATTTTATATTTTATCTCATTTTATTCTGTAGCATATATTAACGAGGCGTGGCAGCTTATAAAATTTCCCTGTGACTCAATAAAATCAAAATCATGTGTTCCAGGATTCAGTAAATAAATTAAAAAACAAAAAAAAAAAACAAACAAAAAAAACCTAGTGTAACAGATACAGTAACTAGGTAAAATTCATTTATAAACGGCACTCTTCTGGAGGTTGAATGTTCAATCCTCAGTACGAGCGATACTCAGAATAGATTTACGAATTACTTGAGGACTTCTACCTGATCATGACTGACAGAACGAGAACAAGAACATACTAAGACCCCGGATTAAATAAAGTGTTCCGTTCAAAGTTTCATGCAGATTCACAAATTTAACAGAAGTTCCACAAGGTACATCTGAAGAAGGTCAGAAGTTACAGTGGCAGAAACATTGGAAATTCTGTGTAGATTAACAAGTTTGACAAATATTTATGTAATGTTACATATTTACACGCGTAGACCCAACACGCAGCAGAGTATGTCGCAAGGAACATATAATAAGGACAAGTAATAAGACTCTTTTTAACAATTTCCAGGAAATTTCTCAAATAAAACGTGATTGTGCTCCTTCTCTCTGTCCTCTCGAACCTCCTTATCTGTCTGTGCACACATTGTTTTTATAGTTTTTTTTTTTTTTTCTTCCCTACCGTGACGTACTTTACACATGGCTCGGCATTTGCGTACACTCATCCGCGCTCAGTTACATTTCTAAGTTCACAAAGAGGGTAAGAGGTTACATTGATCGAAAGGTTGTGTGAATAACACTCAAGATGAAAACAGTAATCCAAATAAACCAAATTATCAACCTCATCTAAAAAAAAAAAAAAAAAAATTCAGAAATACGGTTTCTTTGTTTATTAATTGGCGTTTAAACAACCTTTCAACCATTATAAGGTCATCCCTTGTCAAACATTTTATTTTTTTTTTTTTATCTCAAATAAGATAGTTCTTACAATGTTTCTTTTTTTGTGAAAACCTTTTTAACGTGTAAGATTTGACTATTCATAATTTGTGAGTGATTTTGTATGATTTTTATTTTTTAATTGGTCCCCCGACAAAGGAGGAATTGGACTTAGTAATTCACTCCTGTTCGTCTTCGCACTTTTATCAATAACCACGCCTTGGATTTTATTTATTATTTTTAAATTTTGTTCAAACATTAGTCATGATGAAAGTAAATTTTTGCCAGAACGGATTTTCCGGGATAACTCTGCCCCCCCCCCCTTTATTTATAACCTTTAAAATCCAATTTTTCACGTCAATCACAGACATAACTTTGCTCACTGCAGTCAACACTCCCAATATACAACTTCATCATGATCGACATGCCCAATGTCAAAAACATCATTTTGTACAATGACAAAGTTACAGTATTCAGTCCAAGGATTCCACCTATGCGTGGCAATTTTTCCATCTTTTGTCGATTCATCGCAATCATGTCATAAATGTTTCTTGCAGCCTTCTGCGTATCATGGCAGTGCGCACCAAGGAAAACAAACAGCCTCTTTGCATAACATGCATCGCACATAGTATGTTTCACCAACACAGCATTCACCTTCTTTAACATAGCAGTCCTCTTCTTTACCTTGGTCACTCTCAAAATTCTCTTTCCAGACTTATTCACTTGTGGAGAGGGACCTCGCATGCTCAGCTTATTTTTTTTTTTACTTTTTTGCTTTTAGTTTAAGATATTATTTGGGCAATTCTTTTGGAGGAATATTTTTAAAAAATAGTTTCATTGCTGAGATGATAAACTTTCATATTTATTTTATTTGCGGACTGTTATCCTCATCTTCATTGTTTCGTGATGTGTCGGCCAACTATTCCTTTGGCCTTCTTTAGGTGGTTAACCGTGATTGGATAGGAGTTCTGAGTCTCTTAACTGTATCCTCAGTAATTACTGCCTTCCATAGTTGCTGTTGTCTCACCATATTTTGTCTGAAGATAGCGGTTTCAATCCTACCCAAATCACAGGATTATTTGTAGTAGTAGTGAGACAACAACAACTATGGAAGGCAGTGATTACTGAGGATACAGTTTACAGTTAAGACTCATCATTCCTATCCCGTCGCGGTTAACCACCTGACGAAGGCCAGAGGAATAGTTGGCCGAAATGTCATGAAACAACAACAATAAAGATGAGGATGACAGTCCGCAAATAAATAAATGAATATAAAAATTACTCGTCTCAAACGATTCCAATAATAAAATAAGATGAAATTTTTTATGCAGGTTATTTCTTGTCATGATATTTTATTAATACTAGATTTTTTTGTGTTGGTACAAGTTAGTTTCTTTAATTAACCATATTGTTCAAGAAAAATCTACAGGCTCGTTTGGCATAATGAGATGAGCGTTAGTTAATGGATCAGAACACCAGGGTTCTATCCTCAGTTGAATCATACCAAGATACTTGATGCCCTCTTGCTAAATAATCAGCATTTCTAGGGGAGAATCAAGAACAAATGGAGTAATCCTAGGAATGGAATGGTGCCCTTCCCTGCACCTCGGTGTTGCAGCTAATGAAAAGGGAGCCTTCAGGTTGCCCTTGATTATAGTTGACCACTTTGATTTTTCTTGGTTATTGTGCGAATTTACTTTTTTTTAAAAACGATTCTAATTTAAATGATTAGATAGTGCGAAACACGTTCCTTTTAAATGATATATAAAATGAAAACTTGTTTTAAAATACATCATTTGAAATCAAAATTAAGAACTCCACAAGAACTTTCTTCTCAACCTAATATTACAAACCATTTTTTCTGTCAATTCTTTACAATATAAAGTTCTTAGTTTAGTGCTTCGATTGCAGCAGCAAAGAGAAAAGTGATGTCGGATAGCCTTATAGGTTTGTTTTCTTTTCACGCTGTTGGCTGCTGCTCTAACTTTATTATCTTTAGACCATTTTTTTTTTTTATCAGTTTGTTCAAGCATCCCCTAATTCAAATATTCTGAGATATCTTTTTAAGATTCTGACTGCTGCATTTAAGTGCAGTTCTTTGAATCTTTCTTGCACTTGGTTCACCAAGTATATTTGCCAGATATTTAGAAATTCTGTTTTTAGAGTCCAGTTGCTCCTATAATTACTGTAATGATAGAGATCTTCCTACGATTCCAATTTCTTTTCATGTCATACATAAGATCTAGGTATTTCGTTTTGTATTCCCTCTCAGTTCTGTTTAATCCAGCATCATTGAGGGCATTAACTTCTACTAAGGTTGCTTCTTTCTCCTTCTTGACCCATATCACTATGTCAAGTTTTATAGCTCTATTTTCTATGCATGTAGCTGTAAGGATTGCATAGACATAGTGAATGGTGTATGACTTATTTCCAACTGTTATTTCTGGTAAACATGTTCCCAGGACTTGCTGCTGCATTCAATATTCAAATTTTTACAAATTGTTCAGTAGAGATATTTGCACACTCCATTGTACAGCAGCTGTCCCCCAGCAAAATCTTACAATTGGATGTCAGGTGGCTCACACTCTCTACTTCTGTGTGACAGAACCTGCACTTGCCGTCATTGTTTTCTGTATAGATTGTTGTTTATTTTATTCGCTCTAAGTTCTCCAAATTTCTATTGATTTTCATTTTCAGTTTTTTTTTTTCTTTCTTTAAAACCCAACAGACAAATGATTTCCTGATTTTAGTCTAGCAAATCTTCAAATCTAACTTTATAATTGATGTCTCTTAATCCCATCAACAAAAATATCCTAATCCCACTAAATCCGCTTTGTGAAGATAATCAAAGCAAAACTCAAAGACCTGAGCAATTTGGAAGAATGTTAATCTTTCTCATGGGTTTTCTTTCTCATCTTTGGCTGCCATCGTTGAATGTTGGCAAAATGTTTAAAGAATCTAAATTAGTCATTAGTTTCCGGGAAGAAGTGGGGAGGCTGAGCTTCTTTTTTTTTTTTTTTTTTTTATTACTTTTGGTAAAGTGCCATTGCGGAGATTAAATTCCAATGCAGACAGTCAAAAATCTCGATAATATTTTGGCAGTCTTATTGTCAGTTCACCCCCACCCCCTTCTTGTGACGCTCTGTTATTGTACTTTCACTGCACAGGCTGTGGTCATCTACTTGTTGTACTTTCCCAAGTTCAGTGCTTGATTTTGATACTTGTCGTAGTGTCCATCATGTGTCTCAGTCATTGCTGTATCAAAAGGTTTTTTTTTTTTTTTTTTTTTTTCTGACAAAATTACAATTCGTAAAATAAGCACTGTTTTATTTTGAGGTTATCACGATACCTGACTTTTCTGTTGAACAACAGACTGGCAAATCAGGAAAAACTCCAAACCAAACACAGTCAATCAGATTAAGGTCCAGGGGCCCATCTTTGAAAATAACCCAACTGATCCTGCTGTCCATCTTGCAGGGATATATATATTAGGGATGTGGTGATTAATCGGCCAGTTAATCACTTTTCTCTTTCCTATTAAATTTAAACCATTTTATCATGGCCAAGTGACTCATCAGATAGTTTTGACACATTAACATAGTAACTGCTAATTTAACTAAACATTTGTTAAGTGTCTGGCCACTATTATGGCTTTTTGCTTTTATTAAATAAAATTACAGAATACAAAGTATAATTTCCAATTCTTAAATGAATATAATTAAACAATTAGATGAGAGCAAAAAAAAAAAAAAAAATTACAAACCAACTACAAAGTATAAATTGTAATGCTTTAAATGAATAACTATAAGCTGAAGTTCTGCACCTACTCCTGCTCTACTTCCTCTTCTCTTCTTGCCGCCTGCCTCCTCTGTTCTCATAGTCTCATCACTATTTAAAGTTGAATACTTTTAAGTTGTAATGTACAGACATTAGAGTTTCTCCATTCTCAGAACACAGCCTGTTTGTTACTTGTAGGCTCATATGCATTATCATCTGTACTAAAGAGCCTCACTCTCCACAGATTGTTCCTGCGCTTAAATATTGTGAAGCCAGTTCAGTCAGCAGTGGTAAGGTCTTCCGTGTCTTGTTCTACCACTAAAATGGATCATCACCTCTTGTCAGTAGTGGTAAAACTACATCATGATCAAGTTCTTTTTTGCACTTATGAATAAGGGATTTACTGCTTTTGAGTTTAAATTGTGATTTGTGTATTTCTTTTGTAGTTACAGTTTCCAGGTTTAACTCGACTTCTATCTGCTCTAAGTTTTCATTTGTTACTGTAGGCTTATTTGAAGCTAATTCATCAAACAGGTTTGAAAGAGATACAGTTTTACTTTCAATTTGATCTTCTTGACCCTCAACAGAGCTTGAAGAAGTGTATCCTGCTGATTCTGATTATCACCAGTGGAAAGTAGATGTAGAATCCAGTTCTTAATAGCGTTTTCCATGTCTTCCTTTTAAAATTTAAATGTGAATTTTGGATCTAGGAAAGTAGACACAATTTTGTATAATTTAGATAGTATGAAAATCTCGTTTGCATTGATTCATTGAATTGTTCGACCGTGGTAAAGATACCAATAAGATAAGAAATGTCAGAATTAGATTTAATAGATTTTGAACGAAATAACCTCAGAGCTAAATTTGTTTATATTATCATTGATATGGTCGAAGTTCTGTGACTTACTTCTTTGGTGATTTCTTCAAATGGACTCAGGAACTGGATATTTTTCCAAACAAGTCCCCATTGGTACGTCGTTAAAGTAGGAATCTTATCAACAGCTCGCATTACAGGAGTTTTTCACTGTTAATTTATTTTCAGCATATAATATGTTGAATTCTATCATGTGGCCACATCTTGAATTAGTTTGTTTTTCCAAATTAAACTGATCCTGTATTTCAGTTATTTTTCTAATAGAAATTAAAGTGAAAGACTGTATTTCTGTTAAATGCTGTAATGATTGTCTTTACAGCCTGAGTTACGATGTATGATAGTTATTCTGAACCAAATTTCCAGACACCAGCAACCATGTTCTACTGAATCCTGCAAGACTAAGAAAACTTTACTGAAAAGTTTATACTAAGAACATGGTGCAATTCTTCACTGTTTGTGCACCAGGGAATGAAACAACTCTTTTCAAAGTAATTTGAAAACCAATGACCTGTCAAACTAAGAAAAGAAGCATTATCTGTTGTAGCTGTCTAAATTTCTGTAGATCATGAAATGCTAATTTCAGCAAGAGACAATTGAATTTTGTTTTACTTTTGTAAAAATATTGAAAATTATTTTGCAGTGTAAAGTATTTTTTGATGGAATGCTGTAATTTGAACAAAGTTTTGCAATAAACCGATTAAATCCAATGTCAAAAGTTACAGAATATGGTTGAATACCAACAGCAATCATTTCTTTTATCAGATAATGGATCTCTTGTGACTTACGGTCATTAATATCACAAACTTTCTTTTTGGCCAATATTGATTCTATAGTAGTTTGGTGTTTCGCTGGAGGCTCGTAGTTGCTGCCAATTGTTTCTGGAATGTCTGTCCCTGAATATTCATTGTTTCTTTTTCTTATCTGCAACTTTTGTCTCTTCTGAATGAACATTTCTAAGATGGTTTAACATATTAGTCGTTGTAAAAGTTTTTGCTGATTTGCCACCTTTTGATGTGATGGGTTGGCATAACTTGCAGGCAGCTGTGTTCTTATTCTTGGGATTGACACCAAAATACTTCCAGTGTAAAAATCAAGATTACTTTATGTACTAGCAGGCCGTCTGGCGTTGCCCAAATACACTTAAATAATTTATGCAGATCTCATATTTATTATGGAACCAATTTTCTATTATTATATTGTACCCAATGTAGTATTGATTTCAGTAAATATGACTAAAATCAAAACTTAGAAACCTCCAAGGCGTGTGGGCCTGATCTCATCCTTACTATACTAATTAAGAAATGCTCAGCTAAGCTAGCCCGTACACTTTCCAAGCTCTACGATAAATACCTTGCTAAATCTTGCTTCCCTAATAGCTGGAAGATGACTTCTGTGGTACCAGTGTACAAGAATTCTGTTGAAAGGACTGACCCTCTCAATTATTACCTTCTCAGTCTCCTCCTCCTTTTTGCTAAAATCTTTGCGACCTTAATTAATCAAGCACTAGTCCATCACCTAGCAAAAGCAAATCTTCTCTCTGACAAGCATGGATTTACACAATGTCGTTCTACTGCAGATATTTTAACAGTCATCTCTGAATGCATACACCATGTACTGGATAAGGCGGGTAAAGCCAGGGATGTAGCCCTTGATATATCCAAAGCCTTTGACAAAGTCTGGCATGAAGGGCTGCTAATGAAAATTAAATTGTACAGTATAACTGGATGTGTACTAAATATAATTAGATCCTTCTTAGACAATAGGACCATCCAGGCTGTCATTGATGGACATCTAAGCAGCATAACATTAATGCTGGAGTGCCTCAGGGGTCAATACTTGGACCACTGTTATTCCTGATATTCATCAACAATCTCCTCGATAATATGGTCCTGGATATGACCTAAAACTATATCCGATGGTGAAGCCCCACCTTGCGGGCCTTGGGGAGTGTGGAGCCACTCTTTAATTGCCATTGCTCCCAGGTCCACTCTGACCCGGAGTGGTAGTACCTGTTAGGGTCCCAACTATGGGTTAAATAGAATCTGGCTTAAAAAAAGATATATACTCCATTAAAAATCGTTCCTCAAAATAACTAGATTCGGCATTAAATAACTTGAAAAAGGTTGATATGCCGTAAAACAACCAACCAACCAACCTTGATAATATTGTGTCCGAGATGAGTATATTTGCTGATGATACAACACTCTGTAACATGCATATGGGAATAACACATGTACATAAATCTAAGACAATGGTAGAATTGTTAGAAAATGACCTCCAGATCATAGTGAAATGTGGCTGCAAATGGATGGTAACATTTAATGCTAGTAAGACTAAGCTTCTTTCCTTTAACAATTACAAGACGCCTCTCCAACCACTGATATCCATGAAAAATAACACCCTACCTGAGAATTGTTCCTTCAAACAACTCGACTTAACATTCACAGGCAATATGAACTGGAACAAATACATTGAGGACATTGCTAAGGCTGCTGCAAAGAAGGTCGGTTCCCTCTATCGAGCTAGAAGACTACTCACACCTGAGAGTATCCCATATATCTACAAGGCCACCATTCACCCATGTATGTATTGTTGCCACATCTGGACTGGTGCGTCTACCACTAGCCTCTCCCTCTTGAATAGGGTCCAAAAAAAAGTTTTCAATCTAATAGGTCCCACTTTACTAACTAAGCTCCAACCCCTGACACATTGCTGCATGTTGCATCTCTGTGTCTGATTTACAAATATTTTAATGGAATGTGCTCTGATGAACTCATTGCAGTTGTGCCCCCTCAATGTACATATTCCCAACAAACCTGCTTAGCTACAAATTCTTGCCCCTTTACTGTTGAGGTCCCTAAATGCCAGAAAGCTTTCTACTCTAATAGTTTCTTCTCTCGGACAGCTAAGCTCTGGAATCCCCTTCCTGCTACCTGCTTCCCTTACTATACTGATATGCAGAAGTTTAAATGAAAAGTAAACCAACATCTTGTTAATCGTAGTAGTCCTTACATCCAAATGACAATATTCTTTGGTAGGGTTGAACGTGAGTAAAATGATTAAAAAAAAAAAAAAAAAATACTAGCTGTCCAGCGATATTCACTCTCATATGACGTATTGGATATCAAAACTTTAAAAAATTAATGCAGTTAGAGGAGCACTTTAAGTCATCTTTCACCGAGTTCCATTTTCCCTCATTTTAATTCCTTAGCAGCTATTTTTATTAGCTAAAAACTAAATCAAATTTGTTTCACATGCCTGAATACCCTATATATCAAGTTTTAAATCTGCAGACCAAAAATTAAGAGTATTTTGATAGAGACTGTTGCACTCCTACACACAGACAAAGCCGCTTAAATATATAAAAAATATTAACAATTATGCCTGTTTATATCAATTCACATATATAAGCTGAAGTTGTTTTTCTGTAAAATTTTCCTATGTTTTTGTTATTGTAAAATTTTTCTATGTTTTTGTTATTGTAAAATTTTTCTATGTTTTTGTTATTGTAAAATTTTTCTATGTTTTTGTTATTGTAAAATTTTTCTATGTTTTTGTTATTGTAAAATTTTTCTATGTTTTTGTTATTGTAAAATTTTTCTATGTTTTTGTTATTGTAAAATTTTTCTATGTTTTTGTTATTGTAAAATTTTTCTATGTTTTTGTTATTGTAAAATTTTTCTATGTTTTTGTTATTGTAAAATTTTTCTATGTTTTTGTTATTGTAAAATTTTTCTATGTTTTTGTTATTGTAAAATTTTTCTATGTTTTTGTTATTGTAAAATTTTTCTATGTTTTTGTTATTGTAAAATTTTTCTATGTTTTTGTTATTGTAAAATTTTTCTATGTTTTTGTTATTGTAAAATTTTTCTATGTTTTTGTTATTGTAAAATTTTTCAATGTTTTTGTTATTGTAAAATTTTTCTATGTTTTTGTTATTGTAAAATTTTTCTATGTTTTTGTTATTGTAAAATTTTTCTATGTTTTTGTTATTGTAAATTTTTCTATGTTTTTGTTATTGTAAATTTTTCTATGTTTTTGTTATTGTAAATTTTTCTATGTTTTTGTTATTGTAAATTTTTCTGTTTTTGTTATTGTAAAATTTTTCTATGTTTTTGTTATTGTAAAATTTTTCTATGTTTTTGTTATTGTAAATACTAAATAACTTTTAAATACTACTTTTGTAATTCAATACTTATATTAACATTTTAGCCTATTTTTACTCAAGTAAATTAAATTCTTGGCATGCAGCCCTGACCTAGAGAGTCGGTCTCTAGTATCCCACCCTTTTTTTCCATTCACTTAAATCCTATCTACCCCACTCCCCTCTGGATTGAAATTCATCTTGAATTATGGAATAAGAGCAAGAGCGTAAACAACTTAAAAGTCATCCCCCCCCCCATCGTTCCTACTAAATTCCTCTGTCCTCTATTGAAGTTTGGTTCATTCTAAATTTCTTGCTCTTTATCTCTCTCAAGCGCCTCCCACACGTTCACGTTTCTCTCCTTGCAGTCTGGGCTGTTTGAGTTTCTCCTGTTGAGACATCTGTCCTCAACATGGGGAACCGTTCTTGTGTTTTTCTCATAGTTGATGGGCACTTCAGTTGGACAAAGCCACCCTTAAGGAATTCACAAAATTGATATCCCACCTCCAGTCTGTTTTTGATTCATCATATCTCTTTATCTACCTTTATATCTCTATCTCCCCCTCTCTATATATTTATCTGTCCATTTATCTGCTTATTTCTCTCTCTCTCCTGCCCAGTCTTTCTCTCTCTCTCACACTCACTTTTACTCTCCTTTTTTCTCACTCCATATATATCCATCTCTCTCTCTCTCTCTCTCACACACACATAGAATAAATGACAAAAAGTTATATTCCAAAATTCATGATGTTGACCATCTTATAATTTATTCCTTTAATTCAGTTGACTTATACAATTCTTGACAGTATCTGTTCAGAAGAATGATGAGTTAAGGGCATAATAGATTCACTGATTGATATAATAATTGATTGATTTTGTGCTATGAAACAGATACTGTCAAGAATTGTATAAGTCAGCTGAATTAAAGGAATAAATTATAAGATGGTCAACATCGTGAATTTTGGAATATAACTTTTTGTCATTTATTCTCTATATTGCTCTGTAATTACATTGAGCAAGGATTGATATATAATAAGAAAATATATTTCTACAGAAAATATATATATATATATATATATATATATATATATATATATATATATATATATACTCCTATCAATTTGGGTTTGTTTGTGTATTGATATTCATTTTAAAAACCGTTTTTTCTATTTTTGGTATTTATTTGCTTCCCCACAAAACCAATTGTGACACAAGGTCGTTTTTACTGTGGGGGGGGGTCAAGTCCCCTAAAACAAGGGCAAAAAGGGGGAACTCTGGCAGTATCTAAATAAATAGTAATTGTCTCAGTATGAAGGGTTTCCCCTACATTGACCAAGGACCAATTAACTTAGGTGAAGCATCAGAACAGATACTACATTCTGATTCCAGCTCGAAGGCCAAGAACAACAACAACAAAAAAAGCAAGTCTTTTTGTAGTTTATTTAAAAAGAAACTACAACTTTGTTATATATGGGTTGCTGAATTGCATTCATCTGCAAAAGATCTAGCTAATTTGCATATTCTTTTAAACATTCACTTCAATTAATTCCCTATTAGTTTTTTCGGTTTTCTTATGGGATGATCATCTTTAGTTAACTATTAGCCTGGGTGCCCGACGTTGGTAGTAGGCAGGCTCGAAAGTACCGTGAAGGAGAAAAAGAAAAAAAAAAAAAACGTGACGCGTTAGCTGTTGCACCCATCGCCAAACTGGAAGTGACGTAGGTTTAAATTAAGGCTAGACAATCGAAAAGAGGAGATAACTTTTTCGAAAATATCGGCGAAAAAAGCAACCCCCGCTCTCTGTAGAAAAGTGCCCAGTTGAGAGTGAAGGAATTAATGTTTTTGGCAAATTTTATTGATATTTGTTGTCTGAATGGTCGAGCTTCAAAACGATACCGATCTCGTGAAAATCCGTCGCCTCGGTTGAAAGATTTTGCGAGACGTACAAACATACATGCATTTAAACAGACAGATGAGATTTATTTAATTACGTGTAATTCATGCAGATATTCTACATGATTTATACTTGCTTAATATTTGTGTAAAAAGCTTATAGTAAATACAAAACTCTTTCTATATATATATATATATATAATTTGTATGTGTATATATTTTTGTTTAGAAAATTTTGCCTCCCAAACTCTCCTGTCAGTTTTTGGTCTACAGACATGAAACTTCATATATAAGGTATTCAAACCCATGCAAAACTTTATATTTGCGTTTTAGCTTGCGAAAATTGGTGCGAAAGTGTGAAAATTAAAAAAAATAAATTAGATTTGCCAGATGAAGGTTAAACGACAGCATTACGAATATGCATGTGTGACGTAATAGCTATTGGTTCATGTTTTAATTTTTAGCTTTGCAATAAACATATCTTCATAGTACAGTCATTAACGTCAAAAGAAAAGGTAAATCGTAAGCTAAACATTTTAGTTTCGATTCTTGATGGTGGTGCACGAGTCATTTTTTTTTTTTTTTTTTTAATTTTTTAAATCGTTGCTTTATATTGGGTCCAATATAATAGTAAACACAAAGTCTGCATTAATCAAAATATAATATTTAAGCAAAAATTTTAAGACCAGGCAATACTGCGCGGCCTGCTAGTATATATATATATATATATATATATATCGTGCCAGGAGGCGATGAAAAAAATCCAATAAAGTGCTCGATCGTGGATGTGAGAGCTGAAGATACAATATTTATTACGGCACTATACATATTTCAAGGTCGTGCCATTGGTTTCATTGCGCCGAATCAACCATTGTTTCAGTTTTTCAATGTCGCTGATGAATTTACACTGACTCTTTCCAACCTCTTATGGTTGATTCGGCGTAATGAAACCAATGGTACGACCTTGAAATATGTATATATATATTGTCGAAATAAATATTGTGTGTGATATATATATATATACACACACACGCTTCCTATTTTGGATTCAGCATATTGGGAAATGATAAACAAACTGCAACTAGCGTATTAAGCGATGCTCTTTATGTGAATTAACATTGTTCAAACGCCTAAGCTCCATTTGTTTAAACAGTTATGTTAGCAGCAGCTGAATAGTGTAACTATTCAGGACCGCTGACTGTCATCTAGGGGGTAGTTGCTAGTCTAGCCGCACTGATGAGGTGTGAATAGAGCGAAACAGTTCTGTATGTGGATGACTATATATATGATTACTTAATTTAATCACATAAATTAATATACGGAAGTATAAATTTATGCGTAAACTTTAAGTATTTACTTCAACAGTGCTCGATACATAGGTAGAAAGTTATAAAATATATATGGCAATTAAGCTATACAGAATATGCCTGATGAATCCTAGCGTGGTTGAAACACAGAATATTCTGTGTAGCTTAATTGCCATGTATATTTTAGAACTTATATATAGTATCAAAATAGAAAAATCCACTTTTTAAAAAGCACTGTGGTATTAGAATTCAAAATTTAATGGCTAAAAGATCAGACAAGCACAGAATTTTTTAAAATAAATTTATAAAAAATTGAATTTGAAGAGCTTTCATCAGGAAAATTCCGATATTATTTTTTTTTCTTTAGTAAATTACTCAAATTTTCACTTACACTTCATTTATTATGAGTTTAGAGTTAATTTATTTTTTGTTTAAAAGAAAAACATTTTCAAGAATCTATTTCGGGAATAATATCTGACCACCACTAGCAGTATCAGAATTTTTGTAGGAATTTTTGACACCCCTAACACGAAACTGCGAATACAATATAAAAATCTCGTAATTTCTCTGTTAAAAGTGGGTTATTTATTTTCTTTATGGATTATACTTCCAAAATAAACTATTACAGTTGTTTTAAAAGTAATAAAAATATTTTTATTTTTTTTTTTAAAACAGTAATGAATTTTCCGAACTCAATATTTTTCAATTTTTAAACTCAATATTTTTAAATTTTTAAATTTTAAAAATCTATCAAAATTTTTCTATTGATTCTATTTTTACGATATTTTCAGGGTCAATGTGAAATTTTATGTTCTTTCCAATAAACCGAATATAATATTTTAGACAAACGTTTTTTTTAAATTCACGCCCCCCCCCATTTTCACGCCCCCCCCATTTTGAAATGTCTATTAAAAAGTAAATAATTAATTTATGTTTAATAGGTTTATATATCACAAATTGAAGAGAAAAGGTCAATAAATAATATATTCAAATTTAAAACAAAAAAAAAATCAGGTTTTTAGAAATTTACCTGTAAAGTCCGAAGTTTAAAACCTTATTTTATAAGAACACATTTTTTCTTTTTGTCTTTTTTTTTTTTTTTAATGAAACCTTGGTCCTTGCTCCTTTAATTGAAAAAAAAATTAGGGCTTGAATTACATTTTTCGAGGAGTTATAAGCTTAGAAAGATAGGGGGTCGAATAATTTACGCCTCTCATTTTGAAATGTCTATTAAAAAGTAAATAATTAATTTATGTTTAATAGGTTTATATATCACAAATTGAAGAGAAAAGGTCAATAAATAATATATTCAAATTTAAAACAAAAAAAAAAAAATCAGTTTTTTAGAAATTTACCTGTAAAGTCCGAAGTTTAAAACCTTTTTTAAAAAAAAAAAAACACATTGTTTTGTTTTGTTTTTTTTTTAAATAAAACCTTGGTCCTTACTCCTTTAATTGAAAAAAAAAATTAGGGCTTGAATTACATTTTTCGAGGAGTTATAAGCTTGGAAAGATGGGGTGGAATTATTCACTATTTTCACGAAATTTCTGACACTGCTAGACCACCACTTCCCTAAAAATAATTAGCAGTTTTAAAACTAGGAAGTTAGCCACTGTTGTTCACTTTCGCATTTCGTTGAGAATTACAACCAAAAGTAAGGATTGCTTCTTTTTTTCTCCATTTTCCTTGGGGGATATATCTTACTTGTTGAAATACTTGTTCTATCTTCCCTTCCCAACAGCTTACCTGTTTGTTTGATTGCAACACGCGTAAAATGTAAATTGCAGACGTTAAATAGCACCTTAGATGTGTTTGCTGTAAATCATTATTATTTTTATACTCATTCTAGAAAAATGTGACCCGTTGGGTCGTCCATTCAGCTAGGATGAGATATTTTTTAATCAAGAAAAATGAGTTTGCAAACCGGTTAAAGATAAGAAATAAAAACGCAAAATTCCAAATTAGTCCCTTCTTTGTACTCTATCAGTGTTTGGACTGCCAACTACAGTTTAGTTCTTTGAGACAAAGTGAGTTTTCTGCTAATTAAAAAAAACAAAAAAAAAAAAAACAACAACAACAACAAAAAACTAGATATAATACAGAAAAGCCGGGGTCATTTTTTTTTTTTAAATTCAGAGTTCACAAGTGAGTTAAAAACAAAACAACAACACCAACGACAACAACAAGTGTCTAATGTTAGTCTTGAACAAAGAAATATATCAATGAAACTGACACTATTTTTTGACATCCTTTATAAATCTTGTAGTTTTTCAAAACGTTTGATTCAATGGAATCTCTTTGAATAGAACGATGTAGAATTGACAAAGAGAATGGTTCTACAAAAGACCACATGTGCAAATTAATTGTTGCAGAAACAATGAAAAACAGAAAAAAAAATTAGATGTTATTCAACCGTCAAACAGGTTTTGATTGGTCTTCGTTTCTTTTTTTTTTTTTTTTTTAAAAAAGAAATTTTTTTTTTTTTAATTTTTGCTTGTTATCCCGCCCCCTTTCCCCCCTTACTTCTTTTTATAGCAGGTGATTGTTTTGTTTTATGGCATATCCACTTTTTGTGGTATTTAATGCCAAATTTAATAATTAAAAAAAAAGTTTTTATGCTTCAAGTTTTTACTATCTTCCAATATTTATTCATGGTGTTTGGTTTGGTTTGGTTGTTTTGTAGAGAGATTTTTTTTTTGTTTTTTTTTGTTTTTGACTTTGTAAAACATTATTTAATTTTACAAAGGGAAAGGAATTTTTTAAAAAAACCATTTATTTGTGGACTGTTATCCTCATAGTTGCTGTTTCACCGCGTTTTAGCCAACTCATCCTCTGTCCTTCTTCAGATGATTAACCACGACTAAATAGGAATCCTGAGTCTTGTAACTGTATACTTTGGGGCACGTGGTGCAGTGGATAGAAACTTTTGTCTCTACGGTTTCAGGTGAGCATTGTCTAAAGATAGCGGTTTCAATCCTAGCCAAGCAGGCTAGAGAATTAGTTGGCCATAATGTGGTGAGACAACAACAGCTATGGAAGACAGTAATTACAGGAGATACAGTTACAAGACTCGGCATTCCTATCCCAATGTGGTTAATCACCTGAAGAAGGCCAGAGGATGAGTTGGCCGAAATGTGGTGAAACAATAACAATTATGAAGATGACAAAAGAACGAATACACTAATTATGAAGACTCATCTCAAAGGATTCCAAAAACATAACATCAACGTTTGATATGGTATTGGTATTCAAAATTTAATAGTCAGGAAGCCGGTATCTTAAGACAGCCTGATCTGTTAACACGAGCCTACATGTGATAGTGCTAGTGTGATTACCAAAGTTAAGAGTAGATGGAGTGTATTCAGGGAACTTCTGTCATTACTAACCAGCATAGCGTTACCACGGTTGACCAAGGAAAGAAACTATCAGGCATGTATGCACAATGTGATGCATGGAAATCAGCGGGAGACTGTTGGTATGGCCATGTTAAAAGAATGGATGAGGGTTCCTTTTCTACTACATAACTCTGTAACAAGATAAAAAGTTCTTGCTTTTGAACATTGTGGCGTTTAAATTAGTGTTAGGATGATTAATCGGAATCGGGAATCAAAGAAATTAGAACTTTTTGGAGTACTGGGATCGGAAAAATTTGAAACTAAATTCCGATTTCAAAAACGATTCTAATTTTTTGTTTTTTGTTGAAAACTTAATTTTGCATTACTGGTACTACTAATAAAATAAATATTTATTGATTTTTAAACAATCAGTAGAACTTAAATCTAATAGACAAGGACCTGTACCTATTCTATATTTGTTTTTAGGTGTGAACACCCACAAAAGATTGGGGAAAGAAAACCCAATTATTTTAGAATCTATAATATAAATCTCATCTGTCTGTTTAAATGTATGTATGTATGTATGTATGTATGTATGTCTGCCTAAAACTTTCAACAAAGGCAACGGATTTTCATGAGATTGTTATCGTTTTGAAGCTCAACCCATCGGACGACAAATTGGCTAAAAACATTAATTACTTCACCCTCAACCAGGCACTTTTTTACAAGGAAGGGTAACTTTTTTTGCCGATATTTTCGAAAGTTATCCCCTCTTTTCGATTGACTAGCCTTTGCCACTTCTGATTTGGCAATGGATGCAACAGCAAAGAAATCACGTTTTTTTTTTTTTGTTTTGTACATACTTTTTCTCCTTCTCGTTAGGGGTTCGAGCCTGCCTGCCTACTACCACTTTTTTTTTTTGCTTAACACACACTTGAAGATATTGGCTTCCTGAGACGAAATACACTTAACATTGATGCTTTTTGTTTTTCTACTTCTTTTTGCAAAACTTAATTATGTTCTGCAAAACCAAAAACAAAAACAACCCACCTTTTCCCCTTTTCCCAATTCTTTTTCTCTTTCTATCTTCCCCCCACCTCCTGACTGGTCTTCTAACTTAAAATGTACCAAGCATTAATGCTGTAACCCGTTTCCCTCTCCCATTGCAAAACTCATTCATGTTCTGCAGGGCAGGGAATAAAAACGATAGAATCCACTATAAAACAACTAAGCCAAACACTACAAACTAGCAAATGAAAATACAAAAGAATAAAAACCTATAAAATAACTGGATGCAACATGGATGCTATTTCAAAATAATCAGATTCGGCATTAAATAACCTGAAAATGGTTGATATGCCATAAAACAAAACAACCGAACCAATTAACAGAAGGCGACTAAAACAAAACATGGGAAGAAGTGATAGAAATGGATTTGAGAAAGAGGGATAAATAAAGACCTGGGCAGAGATAGGTTAGTTTGGAAGTCAATTTCTTAAAGCCGTCCAACACATGCCAGTATGTATAGCGAACGTGAAACCGAAGATGATGTTGAATCACATAGAATGTGTCTGACAAAAGGGATCATTAACAAAAAGGCCAGATGTGCAATTTAATTCTTGTAAGCAGAAAACAAATGCCATCCAAGCGTCCACCATGTTTTGATGTCTGCAAAAATTGCTTTGTTTGTTTTTTTCTTTCTCTTTATGTTAGGATGAAGTAATTTTCCTATTTCAGATTCCTAGAATGATTGTTTCTGCTTCAAGCGGTAAACATCGTTTGCAGAGTTGGAAGTTTTGGGAAGTAGTCTAAGCTGAACTTATAAGATTACTACGAGTCAGAATTGGATTTTTTTTTTATTGTTGAAGAATCAACCGACAATTTGAATATTAGAAGACTTTAAAATATACAGTCTGATATTTTTGGAATCGCAGGAGTCTGATTTTAATGTTTCAGGAATTCTTGAGTGTTTATGATTTGTTTTTTGTTTTGTTTTTTTGAAATCCTTAGAAGGTTGCTATTTGGATATTTTTGAAATCCTTGGGAGTTTGTGATTTGGATGTTTTTAAAATCCTTGGGAGTTTGTGATTTGGGTGTTTTTGAAATCCTTAGAAGGTTGCTATTTGGATACTTTTGAAATCCTTGGCAGTTTGTGATTTGGGTGGTTTTGGAATCCTTAGAAGGTTGCTATTTTGGATACTTTTGAAATCCTTGGGAGTTTGTGATTTGGATGTTTTTGAAATCCTTGGGAGTTTGTGATTTGGATGTTTTTAAAATCCTTGGGAGTTTGTGATTTGGATGTTTTTAAAATCCTTGGGAGTTTGTGATTTGGGTGTTTTTAAAATCCTTGGGAGTTTGTGATTTGGATGTTTTTGAAATTCTTGGGAGTTTGTGATTTGGATGTTTTTGAAATCCTTGGGAGTTTGTGATTTGGATGTTTTTAAAATCCTTGGGAGTTTGTGATTTAGGTGTTTTTAAAATGTTTAGAAGGTTGCTATTTGGATACTTTTGAAATCCTTGGCAGTTTGTGATTTGGGTGTTTTTGGAATCCTACGGAGTTTGTGATTTGGGTGTTTTTGGAATTCTAAGAAGTTTGTGATTTAGGTGCTTTTGGAATTCTTAGAAGGTTGCTATTTGAATATTTTTGAAATTCTTGGCAGTTTGTGATTTGGGTGTTTTTGTAATCCTTGGGAGTTTGTTATTTGGGTGTTTTTGAAATCGTTAGTTTAATTATGTCTTCTAAGTCTGCAACTCTGATGGTAAACTAACTCTTTTCAAAATGTTATCTGTAGAAGAAAGACAAGCAACTAGAAATCGAAATCGGTTTGGGTCGAAAATTTTTAGTTACCAATGTATATATGTTTGTATGTATGTATGTTTGCATGTCTTTCTAAAACTTTCGACAGAGGCGACGGCTTTTATCAAGATCAGTATCGTTTTAAAGTTTGACCGTTCATACGACAAATATCGAAAAATTGGCTAAAAACATTAATATCTTCTCCTTCAATTAGGCACTTTTCTACAGTGGAGGGGGGGGTCACTTTTTTCGCCGATATTTGAAAGTTATCCTCTCCTTTAGATTGTTTAGCCTTAATTTAAAAAAATGTTACTTTCGGTTTGACGGTGGTCATAACAGTATTGATGACAGGTTTTTACCCCGTTCTTTTTCTCTTTCGCGGTACGGGCTCGAGCCTGCCTTCCTACTACCACTTTTTTTTTTTTGTTCAATAGACACATCCAAACACCCGGGCAACGCCAGGCTGAAATGCTAGTATATCTATAAAAGTGAACGTGTCTGTGTGTCTGGCTGTGTACATTTCCCCACGCAATAATTCTGTAAATTTTTAGTCTACAGACTCGAAATTTGATATAGAGGGTACTGAGATCTGGGAAAATCTATGTGATCGTTTTTCGGCCAGAAATTTGGCGATTAAGGGGTCAAAGTTCAACAATTTGACCTTTGAGAACTCTACCAAACTCCTCCGACAATTTTGGGTCTAATCACTTGAAATTTTAGATATAGGTTCCTTGAACATGGATGTAACTTAATTAATAACTGTATTTGATCCCAAAACAATAAATTTTAAGGGATCATAATAGGGGTCAAAGTTAAAACAATTGACCGTGTTTTTTTCATTTTTTTTTTTTTTTTTGCTCAGCATACATCTCCAAACACCTGGGCAAAACCGAGCACCCATGCTAGTATATCTATAAAAGTGACATTGTCTGTGTGTGTACATTTCCCTGCCAAATTACTCTGTCAATTTTCAGTCTCCAGACTCAAGATTTGACATAAGGGGTATTGAGATCATTTTAATCAGTTTTCAGACAGAAATTTGTCTGACAAGAGGTCAAAGTTAAACGATTTGACCTTTGAAAACTCTACCAAATTCCTCTGCCAATTTTGTGTCTAAACATTTGAAATTTAGATGTAGGTTCCTTGGACATAGATCAAACTTTTTAACTTGATTTGAGCCCAAAAATAATGTTAAGGGGTCAAAATTGGGGTCAAAGTTTTAAAAAAATTGACCTATCAGCCAATTTTTGGTCTAAACATTTGAAATTTTACATAAAGTGTATTCAGACATAGAGCAAGCTTTTTAATCGGTTTTTGGCCGAAAATTTGGCTATCAAGGGGTGAGAGTTCAAAAGATTTGACCTTTGCGGTCTCTAGCAAACTATTCAGCCAATTTTGGGTCTAAACATTCGAAATTTTGCATAAAGGGTATTCAGACTTTTTAATCAGTTTTTGGGGGAAAATTTGGCTGCCAAGAGGTCAAAGTTGAAAGAGTTGACCGTTGCAGATTCTACCAAACTCCTCCGCCAATTTTGGGCATAAAAACTTGAAATTTTAGATGTAGTTTACCTGGACATTAGTCAAACTTTGCACAGTAACATAGGGCCCGAGCAAAGTTGGGCTGAACTGCTACTAATAATTATGAATAAAATAATTAACACTCTTACTTAGTCATGGATGACAGAATGGGAGCAATCTATTCTCATAGAATCAATGGCTTCACTTTGAAATCTCATAAAGGTTTCCAAGTTTGAAAAAGATGCGAGTGAAGATTATTTTGCTTGTGTTGCATGGAAATAAATGAGAATGTGCGACTCTTAAAAAAATTATTTGATATGATGACCTCAGAAGAAGATTAAATCTGTACAATATAAATGTGTACATAACAGGACACTTTGTTGGTTTGGTCATGTGAATATGGATGGAAGTGCTAAGGTTAGTTAACACTTCTATTTAGTCATAGCTGACAAAATGGGAATCTTTTTCCTCTTCCTCCCCCTTTTCCTCTTCCTCCCCCTTTTCCTCTTCCTCCCCCTTTTCCTCTTCCTCCCCCTTTTCCTCTTCCTCCCCCTTTTCCTCTTCCTCCCCCTTTTCCTCTTCCTCCCCCTTTTCCTCTTCCTCCCCCTTTTCCTCTTCCTCCCCCTTTTCCTCTTCCTCCCCCTTTTCCTCTTCCTCCCCCTTTTCCTCTTCCTCCCCCTTTTCCTCTTCCTCCCCCTTTTCCTCTTCCTCCCCCTTTTCCTCTTCCTCCCCCTTTTCCTCTTCCTCCCCCTTTTCCTCTTCCTCCCCCTTTTCCTCTTCCTCCCCCTTTTCTTCCTCCCCTTTTCCTCTTCCTCCCCCTTTTCCTCTTCCTCCCCCTTTTCCTCTTCCTCCCCCTTTTCCTCTTCCTCCCCCTTTTCCTCTTCCTCCCCTTTTCCTCTTCCTCCCCTTTTCCTCTTCCTCCCCCTTTTCCTCTTCCCCTTTTCCTCTCCCCCCCCCTTTTCCTCTCCCCCCCTTTCCTCTTCCTCCCCCTTTTCCTCTTCCTTTTCCTCTTCCCCCCCCTTTTCCTCTTCCTCCCCCTTTTCCTCTTCCTCCCTCCTCTTCCTCCCTCCTCGTCCCCCCTCCTCTTCCCCCCTCCTCTTCCCCCTCCTCTTCCTTTTCCTCTTCCCCCCTCCTCTTCCTTTTCCTCTTCCCTCTCCTCCTCTCTTCCTTTTTCTAATCTCTCCCCATAGAATCAATGGCTTTCCCAAGCAAATCTTCTCATAATGTTTCAGCTGATGTAACTTTCAATCTTCAGGTTCATTTTGTCTAACTCCTAAATTTATACGGAATTTCAAACTGAATCATTTAATCAGTCGGAGTACATTGTTCTTGCATTGTCAGCCATGACAGGATAAAAGTCCTAAATATTTTTCGTTTTATTCTTTGTTAGTATTGCTGATAATGAAATTTGAAGTTTCAACTTCTAAAATATTGTACCTGACAACTTTATCCGTTGTGCCACATCTCTCTCTATATATAGATTCTCGAGTTCTAAAAGATAAACCTGAATTTAATCAAAGCTTCCATCGGCCAAAACTTTTTGAGGATAAAAATAAAGATGGGTGTAACATAGTGCGGACACAGATACAGAGCCATGGATGAAGAAATAGCGTTACGGTAAGGAAAAAGAAAGAATATGACAAGAAAAGAGAGCATGTTAAAGATGTGGGTGACGTCACAGCAGTAACGAGAAGTCACGTGTGGCGGGAGAATGAGGATATGTTTTCGTTACAAAATATAAAAGAAGTTATTGTCTTATGTTTCTTGCGACGTACTCTGCTACAACATGTTGGGTCTGCGTGTGTAAACGTATGCTATGATACAATGAGAACTATAGTTTGAATAAGTAAAATTATCAATCCTCATCTAAAAAAAGATTAAAGCAAGAAATGCATGTTAGTGATGTCAAATAACCTTTTCTATCCTCTCATCATATTCTTCATCATTCAGTTAAGAAACTGGTATCATAGACGATAGCAATCCATACGACAGTATAATTCTATTCGGTTTAAGGAGATCCACACTCCAAGAGGTTACCTTCTCTCTAAAAAAAGAGTATTTTAATCGGCTGATGCATCTCTACCAGAAAATACCGAGAGGGTTGCTCAAGCACTTTTTGTAAGCCAAAATATGCTTAGCTTAGTGTACCGGCTTCTTAAAACTCCACCTGACCTTGTTTAACCTCCTCTGAAGAGGAGGCAAATGATGTTAGTGATTTCAGATAACGAATTTTAAATCCTCTCATAATGTTCTTCATTAAAATAAATCTCTGAATTTTTTTTTTTTAATTATTTTTGTGATAGTGGGGGAGGGGGGTTATTCTCCACCGAAAATATCCTACTGTCATTTTCTTTTCTTTTAATTATTATTTATTTTATTTTATTGTTGTTTTGGCCTAATACTTCAACTACTTATCAAGACCAAAAACCACTTGAGGATAACTGTTACGGAGATGGATTGTAGGTTGAAGGACAAGGACCCTTGTTGACAAACAACTGTGTCGATCGTATTGTGAAAACATTGGATCCTGATCGATCAATAATGGCTTCCAACCTTCCACTGTATCAAAGCTGCTGCTGCTGTCATCATCATCATCAGCAGCAGCAGCAGCAGCAGCAGCGATTTTCTCCTTTTCTTCTACTAAAACTGATTCTAGTTTCACTTTCGGTGGCGTTGTGTAGGTCTTGTAAAAGCTTATCACGATGCCGGGCACTGTGAGAATATGGTATTGTAAATATTCTCTCTCGTTCACCAGAGAAGCGGAGGGAGCTGTGGTTATTTGGAATCATGGTGAGGAAATGGGTCTGGACAAAAGGGCCGAAAATAATGCTTTATTATTATTATTTATTATTATTATTATTATTATTAATTAAACAAATAATATAAACAAATTTCTATTAAGACAGAAAAAGAATATATTTCTCCATTTATTTATCTTTCAATCTTTCTTTCTGTGTTTCCCCTTTTTTCAGAATCTATATTTAATTTGCTCCCCTTCCCTATCTTTCTTTTCTTTCCACTTTATCTTCTATTTCCTTTTTGTTTTCTATTTCATCACCCTCATATCTCTTTTCTTTCTTTTTCCCTTCCATTTTCCTCTTTTGCCGCTTCTCCATTTTCCCGTTTTCATTTTTCTCTATTTTCCTTTTCCTCCTCTTTTCTCTTCTTTTCTGCTTCCGTTTTCCTGCCTTTTCCCCCCCCCTTCCTCTTTTCCTCCCCCCTTCCTCTTTTCCTCCCCCCCTTCCTCTTTTCCTCCCCTTCCTCTTTTCCTCCCTTTCCTCTTTTCCTCCCTTTCCTCTTTTCCTCCCTTTCCTCTTTTCCTCCCTTTCCTCTTTTCCTCCCTTTCCTCTTTTCCTCCCTTTCCTCTTTTCCTCCCTTTCCTCTTTTCCCTCCCCTTCCTCTTTTCCCTCCCCTTCCTCTTTTCCCTCCCCTTCCTCTTTTCCCTCCCCTTCCTCTTTTCCCTCCCCTTCCTCTTTTCCCTCCCCTTCCTCTTTTCCCTCCCCTTCCTCTTTTCTTCCCTTTCCTCTTTTCCTCCCTTTCCTCTTTTCCTCCCTTTCCTCTCCCTATTCCTTCCTCCCTTTTTTACCCCCTTTCCTTTTCGCCCCCTTTCCTCTTTTTTCCGTTTCCTTTTTCGTTTTTTTACCTTATTTTTCTTTTTCCGTTTTCTCTTTTCTTTTCTTTTTTCTTTTTCTTTTTTCCTTTTCTTTTTCTTTTTTCCTTTTCTTTTTCTTTTTTCCTTTTCTTTTTCTTTTTTCCTTTTCTTTTTCTTTTTTCCTTTTCTTTTTCTTTTTTCCTTTTCTTTTTCCTTTTCTTTTTCTTTTTCCTTTTCCTTTCTTTTCCTTTTCCTTTCTTTTCCTTTTTCTTTATTTTCCTTTTTCTTTATTTTCCTTTTTCTTTATTTTCCTTTTTCTTTATTTTCCTTTTTCTTTATTTTCCTTTTTCTTTATTTTCCTTTTTCTTTTTTCCTTTTTCTTTTTTCCTTTTTCTTTTTTCCTTTTTCTTTTTTCTTTTTTCTTTTTTCCTTTTTCTTTTTTTTCCTTTTTCTTTTTTCCCTTTTTTCCTTTTTCTTTTTTCCCTTTTTTCCTTTTTTCTTTTTTTCCTTTTCCTTTTTTTCTTTTTTTCCTTTTCCTTTTTTCCTTTTTTTCCTTTTTATCCTTTTCCTTTTTTCCTTTTTTTCCTTTTCCTTTTTTCCTTTTTTCCTTTTTTTCCTTTTCCTTTTTTTCCTTTTCCTTTTTTTCCTTTTCCTTTTTTCCTTTTCCTTTTTTTCCTTTTCCTTTTTTTCCTTTTCCTTTTTTTCCTTTTCCTTTTTTTCCTTTTCCTTTTTTTCCTTTTCCTTTTTTTCCTTTTCCTTTTTTTCCTTTTCCTTTTTTTCCTTTTTCTTTTTTTCCTTTTTCTTTTTTCCTTTTTCTTTTTTTCCTTTTTCTTTTTTTCCTTTTCCTTTTTTTCCTTTTCCTTTTTTTCCTTTTCCTTTTTTTCCTTTTCCTTTTTTTCTTTTTCCTTTTTTCCTTTTCCTTTTTTTCCTTTTCCTTTTTTCCTTTTTTTCCTTTTTCCTTTTTTTCCTTTTCCTTTTTTTCCTTTTCCTTTTTTTCCTTTTCCTTTTTTCCTTTTCATTTTTTTCCTTTTCATTTTTTTCCTTTTCATTTTTTTCCTTTTCCTTTTTTTCCTTTTCCTTTTCCTTTTTCCTTTCCTTTTTTCCTTTTCCTTTTTTTCCTTTTTTTCCTTTTCCTTTTTTTCCTTTTCCTTTTTTTCCTTTTCCTTTTTTTCCTTTTCCTTTTTTTCCTTTTCCTTTTTTTCCTTTTCCTTTTTTTCCTTTTCCTTTTTTTCCTTTTCCTTTTTTTCCTTTTCCTTTTTTTCCTTTTCCTTTTTTTCCTTTTCCTTTTTCTTTTTTCCTTTTTTTCCTTTTTTTCCTTTTTTCCTTTTTTTCCTTTTTTCCTTTTTTTCCTTTTCCTTTTTTTCCTTTCCTTTTCCTTTTTTCCTTTTCCTTTTTTTCCTTTTCCTTTTTTCCTTTTCCTTTTTTTCCTTTTCCTTTTTTCCTTTTCCTTTTTTTCCTTTTCCTTTTTTTCCTTTTCCTTTTCCTTTTTTTCCTTTTTTTCCTTTCTTTTTTTCCTTTTTTTCCTTTCTTTTTTTCCTTTTCCTTTTTTTCCTTTTCCTTTTTTCCTTTTCCTTTTTTCCTTTTCCTTTTTTCCTTTTCCTTTTTTTCCTTTTCCTTTTTTTCCTTTTCCTTTTCCTTTTTTTCCTTTTTTTCCTTTCTTTTTTTCCTTTTTTTCCTTTCTTTTTTTCCTTTTCCTTTCTTGTCCTTTTCCTTTCTTGTCCTTTTCCTTTCTTTTCCTTTTCCTTTCTTTTCCTTTGGCAATGGTCCTGTTGTTATAACTTGGATTGTTAGAGAGCATGAGTTGTACAGCATCTCTGATCTCGCTCGTTGAACATTATATCACTTTCAGACATGATAAAAGTCTCCTATTGCTCTTGGTATTTGTACACTACTGGCTAACTAGTACATGGTCTGCAAAAAAGAAAAATGAGAAAATCGGTTTTCATCAAACGGAAATGGAATCATGTCTTTCTATGGCGAAAATTTTATCGTTCCACCTGTAATAGACAATTTTTTAGATATAAAATTGATGATTTTCACCGTAAGTATTATTTGTGCAACTTTTGATCGATTTAATCTCTGGTCGGAATAATCCAGATAATCTTTAATATAAATCTCTTACCTGTCTGTTTTAATGTATGTATGTTTGTATATCTGCCTAAAACTTTCGACAGAGGTGACTGATTTTTACGAGATTGGTATCATTTTGAAGCTCGACCCTTTGGACGACAAATATCGAAAAATTGGCTAAAAACATTTTCTTCACCCTCAACTGGACACTTTTCTACAAGGAGGAGTTGCTTTTTTTGACGACATTTTCGAAAGTCATTCTGTCTTTTCGATTAACTAACCTTAATTTAAACCTTTGCCACTTGCAGTTTGACAATGGACGGAACGGCAAAAACGTAACCTTTTTTTTTTTTTCATGTTTTCCTCCTTTGCGGTGTAGGTTCGAGCCTGCCTGCTTATTACCACTTTTTTTTTTCTCAACTCACACCTCCAAACACCCGGGCAAGTATAAAATAAACGATGACTAACAACCTCCATTTTCCTCACACTTCTGACGACCTTATGCCTAATTTGTTAGATTGAATTTTTTAAACCTTATAACAAAACAAAAGTGTAGTATCTGTTCTGATATTACTGCATTTAATCTTTTTGTCCTTTCTTCGGTGGAGAAGAAATCCCTCCAGAATTAGGCAGTTTTAATTTGTTCTTGGGGAAGCTGGATTTTTCCTATATTAAGAAATGACTTTGTCTAACTCTACCCTTGTAGGGAGGCAAATAGCGGCATCAATAAATCATCGGCTACACAAAAGAGGTCCAGCTTGTTATTGATACAGGCAATTCATTGGATTATTGGGCCGCATCATGTTATCGCTTGTGGATTCTGCATTTGACTTTGTGTCTATTTTGACTCATCTTATTTAATGATCTATTGAACTTGATCCACTTTTGTCTGTTATGACTCAATAACAAATCTATCGAGTGCTTTTATTGTTCAGTGGAATTGACTTTGAACCAGACAGAGGCTCAGTTGCTGCTAATAACAGTAATAGTAGTAGTAGTAGTAGTAGTAGCAGCAGTATCATCGTTACGATGACTATCATGAGATCAGGCTGTCTCATGATACTAACTTCCTGACCAAAAATGCATCAAACATTGATGGTATTGCTTTTTCCTCTTTTTCTTTGCAAAACTCAATCATGTTCTGCAAAGTCTAAGGCAAAGCAACCAAACCGAACACCATGAATAAATATTTGAAGATATAACTTAAAGCGTAAAAAAAAAAATTACTGGATTCGGTATTACCTTGAAAGACGGTTGGTATGCTGTAAAACCAAACAACTATTGCTGTTATTACCAATTAACTAAAAAGGTCTGCGGACGGTCAATGTATATGTATCCAGAGATTCTATAAAGCTGCAACTATGATTACTTTCCAAATCATCTCAACAGAGTCAGGTCGCCCTGTCAGCAGGGCCATAAATTCATCAACTGCAACCCCATGCAGAGGAATAAAAACAAACAAACAAAAAAAAAACGGGATCAGCTGTAGGCTAACAGTGGTAACTTGTCTTAAGATGAGATCTTGGTGTTTGAGCCATTTGTTAATTTTGCTTAGACAGGTAATCGCAGAGGCTGGATTCGATCAATCGGTTAGTCACATCATAGCATAGTTCTTTTTTTACTTGGGAGTCACCACTTATCAAGGCCCTAAGCCCACTCGAGGATAAGGGTTAATGAATGTAATGTGGTAGTATAGTAATCATTAATCATGTAAATCGGGTAAAATTTGATTATTTATGGGGATGGCTCAACAAGAACTTGTTTACATTTGAATTTGAAGGCTACCATGTTGTATTCAAGTGAGAAACATGCCAGTGGAACAGTGTTCCTCATATGGACAGTTCTAGGAAAGAAATTTAGTATCAGTAAGTTTATCCCTCCCCCAACTGTATTATTCAATCTGATTCTTCAGGAAAACCTTATTTCTCCTTTTTATTTTTATTTTCAAATCGATACTACAAGGTGATAGTTAATGGTGAAAGTCAATCATGTTGGCGACAAAGAAGATTATTAATATCAACGGGTTGTGTTTTTAAATATAAAGCTGCTATCACCGTGACCTATGATCAATTTTGAGATAATCACAACAGAATGTGACCCTGGTCTTCAAGCTGGAGTTGTCGATTATTATCGACAGCGTTTTCTCTAGAATTGGTATGGCAATACACCTTCCCAAGGTTCTAGCATTTTCTGCACCTTCCTAATGAAAGTTTAGTTGGTACTTTTTCTCCTACGTCTTTTCATCCTTCTTGATTCCCTCATTACAGTTTTATGTAGTCCCATCCAAAGCTGGTGTCATCGCATACATATGTGTATGTCTGAATTTTTTTGTGTTGGGGGGGGGGGCTCAATTTAAGATGGGTGACAATTTACTAGTACTAAGCATTGTATGCCATCTCCCCTAACTGAAATATACATGCTGACTAGAGACCACATATAAATTTGTATTCCCCATACCTTTTCACTTTTAGTGGAAGGTAAAATGCTTAACGCTGGGCAACTTCCACACAAAAAAATGGTATTACCAATTACTCGAATGGCAGGTTAGTGTTTGCTGATTATGTTGGTTGGTTTCTGAAATATAAATATTAATTTACTTGTCTGTATTTTCAGTGTCACAAAAAAGCCATCATCACAAACATTAATAAGAAATGAATTGCCTTCCTTTATAGTCGCTCAGTTAAAAATCATTGAAACCATTTCCTCTACAAAGCTGTTAAAAAATAATGACTGTCTGTTTCAAATTGGCTATTTTATTTTATAATTTAAAAAAGTCGTGTTGAGTGGAGACTGTTTTTTTATTGATTATAGTTTCTTTTTAAAAAAAAAAAAATGATGTGCAAGTCAATTGACATCTGTTCCTTTATATTTTATATAAAAAATTACTCAGAAAAAAAACAAGTGTTGAATTTTCATTGAAAAAAAATCCAATTTTTTTAAACAAATTTTTTTTTTTTAGGTTTAAAAAGATTAAAAAAGAATTTTCAAAAAAATTGTTTTAAATTTGTCGGTTTTTTTTGTTTTTTGTTTTTTTAATTCATTTTATTTGTTTTAAAAATTTTCGACTACCATGGAATTTCCACGGGTTCTGCTAGTCTTATATTATCTTTATAATTATTACTATTATTTTTAGTATTTTACTATTGTTCTACTATTATTGTTACTAATACTATTATAATTATTATTATCATTATTATAACACTGTTTTATTCTTCAATTCAGAATTGTTTACAAAAAAAAAAACAAAAAAATCACCCGTAGCATTTTTACTTTGAATCTGTTTTTAAATCACCAAAATAATTGTGGTAATCAGCTGATGAACCTCTTTTCTGTTTATCGACTTAAGGTCAAATCTCTTGCTTATGTTTCATCGCTGATATAGTTTGGTCTCCTTTTATATTTAAAAAAAAACAAAAAAAAAACATTCCAGTGGTTAAGATCTGTTAGTACAAGTTCTAAGTTGGCAATATGTAGATTAAGTTGTTATCTCTAGAAATCTGAGCCGCTAAATTAGTGGTAGGCTTGTCCCGCGGCAGGCAAAATGTTGCATCTGAATCCTTTCATCATTGCATTTCGTATATATTTTATTGACTTTCTTATTAAATGTGGACATATGATTCATTTTTTTTTTTTTTAAATGAATGAACACAAAATCAAATCAAAAAGAAGTCATTCACCTGAAGAATGATATGAATCACTGTTAGAACCTTCAATGCAAAATAACACTGGCTTTGTTGACTATATATATATATATATATATATAGAGAGAGAGAGAGAGTCATCCACATACAGTACTGTATCACAGCTCATCAGTGTGTGGCTAGACATGCAACTACCTCAGGCCAGGATTGAAACTCGACCGCCTGAACGACCGTCAACACTTCTCACCATTACGCTATTCACTATTTGGCTGCTGCTATGCGGGTAGTAAATTAACAATGTTTTTACATCGCCCAAATGCCTAAGCTCGATTTGTTTACTCAAAGAGCATCGTTTAATATGCTAATGTCAGTTTGTATATCACTTCCCAATATGCTCAACCCAAGATAGGGAGCATTAACAAATGTATGCGGATGATTATATATATATATATATATATATATATATATATATATATATATAATCATCCGCATACAGTATTGCTTTGCTGTATCATAGCTCATCAGTGTGGCTAGACACGCAACTACCTCAAGCCAGGATCGAAACTCGACCGCCTGAACGACAGTCAATGCGTTTCACTATTATGCTATTCAGCTGCTTTAGGTAGATACAAAGAAGCCTACCATCTGATGAAATGTTTGTTTTTAAAATCTAGATCATTCTTTTTTAATAAATCAGTTTTTAGTTTTTTTTTTGTTTTTGTTTTTTAATCTGAATTTTTTTCTTGTTTTAGGGGCCTATTGCTAGTATCTACATCTTGTCAGAACAGATACATTTAGGGCATTTTCAAGACTGCTGAAAAGAAAGTGGGCTCTCTCTATCATGCTAGAAAGTTACTTACGCTTGAGAATATCCTACAAAGCCACCATTTGTCTATGTATAGAATATTGTTGCCACGTTAGATGGTGTATCTGCTACTAGTCTTTCACTCTTAGATAGGGTTCAAAAGAGAGTCACCAACCTAATAGGTTTCACACTGTCTGCTAGGCTTCAACCTCTGTTCCATCAACAAAATGTTGCATCCCTCTGCCTGTTTTATAAATATTTTAATGGTCAGTGCTCCGACGCACCACAAGTCCTTGTACCCTCTTTACGTAAATACCTCTGACAAGCAGCAAAATCCAACCTCTACACAGTAAATTCCCCAGCTGTCTACTCCAATAGTTTTTCTCTAGAACTGCTAGACTTTGGAATTCCCTTCCGGGCCCCTGCTTCCCTGACTGTACTGATATGCAGAAGGTGTAATATAAACAGACATCTTGCTGCATAACTCCCTACATAGTATCCCTGCAAATTATGTCCCAAATAGTAGCCCTCTAGATCAAAGTGACACTGTGTCTTGTTTGGGGGGAAAATGCCATTAAAAAACAAATACAAAATCTCAGCTGGAGACTTCGTTTTACGACCTCTTCAAACTGATAAGTTTTCGAATTTTTGAAATGAGGATTAATAATTTGGATTATTTCGACTACCATTTTCATCTTGGATTCACAAGGATCAATAGCATAACAGATCCAAGTACGAGGTAAAATTCACTTGTGCCGCTCTTCTGGAAGTTGGACGTTCAATCCTCAATGCAGGTGATACGAAAAATACAATTGCGAATTATTTAAGATGTCTACCCTGTTGTGGCTGATAGAATGAAAGCATTATTTAATCCTACTCTGTGGATTAAATAAAGGGTTCTTGTTAGGACGATAAGATGTAAAGGCAGTTACCTCCCCTGCTTTACTTTGATATAACATTTATCGTGTCTTTACATGAGAATGACAAGATGACGTGCTGAGAATGGCCATCTTGAGACAGCAGTGGCGATATTAGTGACATGCCTTGTGGAGACTTTTTCAGACTGAAATTCAATTATAAGAAATAGACTTATAAATTGAATTATAAGAAATAGACTTATAAATTGAATTATAAGAAATAGGCTTATAAATTGAATTATAAGAAATAGGCTTATAAATTGAATTATAAGAAATAGGCTTATTAATTGAATTATAAGAAATAGGCTTATAAATTGAATTATAAGAAATAGGCTTATAAATTGAATTATAAGAAATAGACTTATAAATTGAATTATAAGAAATAGGCTTATAAATTGAATTATAAGAAATAGGCTTATTAATTGAATTATAAGAAATAGGCTTATAAATTGAATTATAAGAAATAGGCTTATAAATTGAATTATAAGAAATAGACTTATAAATTGAATTATAAGAAATAGACTTATAAATTGAATTATAAGAAATAGGCTTATAAATTGAATTATAAGAAATAGGCTTATAAATTGAATTATAAGAAATAGGCTTATAAATTGAATTATAAGAAATAGGCTTATAAATTGAATTATAAGAAATAGGCTTATAAGAACTCTTTTTGGCTTACAAACAAAAAGACTATTTCATAACAGTTCCATTTGAAATTCTGTGCAGATTCCCAAATTTGATAAGATACCCATATTTGGATTCATCAGACTACTGTTCCTATCTTGAGTGTCATTTTCACAACGTCTCGGTCGATGTAACCTCCTGCCTTCTTCAGTTTTATCTTGTCAAACATGGGAATTTGGACGGAATTTTGAGCAGCACCCTTTATTTACTTTATGAGGGTAGCGTGCTCTTGTTCCGTCAACCATGACTGGATAGAAGTCTTAAGTAATTCGCAATTGTATTTTTTGGTCACCCACACTGAGGATTGAACCTTCAACCTTCAGGAGAATATCGCTTTTACAATTGATTTTGCCAAGATTTTGATCTGAAGAAATCCGGAATTACATATCTGAAATGTTAGGTGAATAATATTCTGAATAATTCAAATAATCCGCTTGTCTATCTTGTCTCATTCCCCAGGTTTATCCAATCTTACAAGTCCTGTGTACTTTTCTACTAAATATATTTACATTTCAGTTACCCCCAGCTGATCACTGGAACTAACTATATCTAACCATCCAGAAAAAACTAACAACCAAACTGTCAGGTACTGTCTCATCTTGGGAGATCAATAGATTCATATCTCATTCATTTTTATCACAGCACACTTAAACAACCTTTTTGCTTCTAATCTGACATGAAAATAATACCGTTTGTCTTATCTTTTCAGCTGTTCCTGACCCACCAGGAAAACCGGAGATTATAGAAGTGTCCTCACGTTACTTAAAGGTATCTTGGCCACCCCCAACGGTCAACAATAACAGTCCTATTACTAGCTATATTGTACAGATTAGGTGCGTATATACATGTATTTTTTGTCTCCTATTTTCACCAAACTTTGTTGATACTCATCAACAGTGCATACTTGTAACACCCTCCCCCTGACTAGAGAAACAAACTAGAATCAGATGACCAGACCTTTATGTGCTTCAGACTAAACATGCAACATAACATTAGCTACTTGTATTTTCTCTATCGTTCCCCCTCAACCCAGGTACTTTAATAAACAAAGTCTCTGACAGCATAGATATAGCACTCTCCCACTCTACTAGCGCACAAGTACATGTATTTGGTGACTTCAATGTCCATCACAGTAACTGGCTTGGATTCTCTACTTACACGACATAGCTGGTAGCACAACACATAGCTTCTCTATATCTCATTCCCTATCACAGACGGTTACATTTTCGACACGTTTCCCAGACCAACAAGATCTGCATGCCTTACTTCTAGATCTATTTCTGACCACAGTTCCCGATGATTGTATAATGAATGCCTACAGCCCACTCGGGAATGCTGATCCCGCTGTGATATTCGTAGAAATTGCCCTTAATTCTTGACCCAAACTGCTCAAAACAACGAGGTATTACAAAAAGGCTGACTGGGAAGCCATCAGGGAACTCATCAGAGATACCCCATGGGGAAATATCTTTTCTCTTCCAGCTGAACAGTGTGCAAATGAGACCACTGAATGGTTCAAAACTTCAATTGAAGCACATGTTCCCACATGGAAATTCTATAGCAAGCCCTACTCTCCCCAATGGTTTACTTCTACTTGTGCAGCTGCCATTGCTCAGAGGCAGTATGCATACCGCAGATTCAATTGACATAAGTCCAGTTCAAACAGACAGCAGTATATAGAAACTAGAAGTAATTGTAAGAGAAATAGTGATAGTTAAGACAAAATACACTGAAACCACCAGAAAACGCATTGAAGCACAAAAATTGGGAACTCATGGTTTTTGGAAAATCTACAACAGGGTTGTAAATAATGGGAAGTCAACAATTCCCCCACTATCAAGTGATCATGAGGTTGTTTGCACGGTAACCGAGAAGGCTAACCTGCTTGCCAGTCGGTTTGCCTCAAACTCCACATTGGACCCAGCACACCACTCCCTCCCTGACTTTGCGGACAGACGCCACACTAGATGATTTGAAAATCACCCCTTCTCAGATATATGGTATCATAAAAAACCTATACACCTCAAAAGTATGTGAACCCGATCTCATTCCGGCTGAGCTATTAAAAAAATGCTCCGCTGAGGTTGCTCCAGTTCTCTCCAAACTTTTCAACAAATGCCTTAACGAATCTTGCTTTTCTGACTGCTGAAAAACCGCTTCTGTGGTACTAGTTTTCAAGAATTCTGGCGAAAGAACTGACCCATTAAATTATCACCCCATTAGCCTTCTTTTGCTTTTTGCCAAAATATTCGAGTCCTTAATTAATCAAACATCACCTTACAGCTGCTAAACTCCTGACCGACAATCAATATGGATTTAGGCAAGCCTGTTCCACAGCAGATATCCTAACTGTAATCTCTGAACATGTATACCGTTCACTGGACAAAACAGAAGAGTAGAGCGGTAGCCCTCGATATAGCAAAGACTTTTGACAGGGTATGGCACAATGGTCTTCTAAGGAAAATTAGATCATATGGTATCACTGGAAGAATACATATTGTAATTAAATCCTTCTTAAGAGAAAAATCCAGGTTGTCCTCGACGGTCGTATATCTAAATATACATATATAAATGCAGGAGTACCTCGGGGATCTATCCTTGGACCTTTATTATTCCTGATATTCATAAATGACCTCCCTGATAAAATTGTTTCGGAGATGGGTATATTTGCTAATGACACCACTCTCTATAACAGACACGAGGGAAAAACAAATGAACACATATCAAAGGAAATGGCAGAAACACTAGAGGATGATCTCCACTCTGTAGTGGAATGGGGACAAAAATGGATGGTCACATTCAATGCTGCCAAGACTAAGCTTGTTTCCTTCAATAACTACAAGAAACCTTCACTACCACCAATAGCAGTGGCCAAGAACACGTTATCCGAAAGTACTCCCTTTAAACTCCTCAGCCTACAGGAAACGTGCACTGGAATAGATACATTGAAAGCATTGCCAAGGCTGCTGCAAAGAAGGTAGGCTCTCTCTACTGTGCTAGAAAGCTACTTATGCCTGAAAGTATCCTGTACCTCTATAAGGCCAGCATTCGCCCATGTATGAAGTATTGTTGTCATATTTGGGCTGGTGCATCTGCTACTTGTCTCTTGCTCCTTGACAGGGTTTAAAAGAAAGTCGCCAACCTGATAGGTCTTGAACTGTCATCTAAGCTTCAGCCTTGGTCCCATCGACGAAATATTGCATCCCTTTTCCTGTTCTACAAGTACTTTAACGGTGAATGCTCTGACGAACTACAACCACTTGTACCCCCTCGATGTGATTACTCCCGACAAAACCAACAAGCAGCTAAATCCCACCCCTTCACAGTAGAGAACCCTAGGCGTAAGAAAGTCTTTTACTCCAATAGTTTCTTCCCCAGAACTGCTAGACTTTGGAACTCCCTTCTGGGATTCTGCTTTCCCAACTGTACTGACATGCAGAAGTTCAAGTTTAATGTGAGCAGACATCTTGCTACTCATCTTCCTTCATAATGCCCCTGCAACTGGTGTCCCCGATAGTAGCTCCCTACTTTAAAGTGGCACGGTCTTATTTGAGGTGAAAATTGAATTAAAAAAAAAAAAAAAAAATTGTGTACTCGTTTACCTGATTAACATCATACTGTTATATTTCTACTGAGTAAAATAGAAATCGTCTACTTGATGACAAATTTAGGAACTGACAGGCAATGTTTATCAGAACACAGTCCCTCAATATCTTTCCGCTTAGAGTTCAATCAATTTTTATTTTTTATTTCCCTAGTTTGAACTGTTTAAAAAATTGAATCAAATATTTAAAAAATATTATTGTAAACATGTACTATTTATAAAATATTTTCAAACAAAAAGAAATGCTAATTATGAAATGGTCAATAAGATGTTTAAAGAATATTTTTAAACAAAAAACGTTTCAGTTCTATGAAAATTACAATTCCAATCATAAAAAAGTTTTGATTTTTTGAAATAAGAAATGATCATTATAAAAAAGCAGTTGGATTTTCTTATGTGTACAATAAAAAAAATGGTGAAAATAAAGTACCCCCCCCCAATCAACCTTATAATATAATTTAAAAGATTTTCTTTCATGCCTTAAAAGAATGCTGACAAACATGATCATGAGTCGCATCATCCATTTGGTACAGATTGTGAACCCACATGACTTATTTTTCGACATTCTTTTCGATCCAGGGCAAGTTGGTCAATGGACCCCCAATTGTTGAGAGATGTTCAATCAAAATTTTTTCTCTCCACCTTCTCGTTGGCTTTCCAGTGCTTCTAACATACCCTCAAAGCATAACTTTGACAGGCCAGTTGTTGATCGTCTGACATGGCCAAAAATATTATGGGTTTTACTTTCGATTTTATCAAATAGGTGTATAGGAAAGTAGGGTGGATATTGTTTTTTTTTTTTGTTGTCCTGTAATGAAACGCATTACATGATTTTGAAACACCTCAATGCGATTGGCTAGTCGTTTTGTCATGTGATACAATCAAGGCCATATAAAACAACTGGGAGGACATAAATTAGATAAACTTTTACTTTAACAGCTATCGGCACCGTTTTTGATCTTAGGATGGTGTTGTGTTTTTGGACAACCGCCCGACCCAACCCGATTCTGTGTTTCAGTGTCGTCTGGAGAAAGTTAGTTTATGCCCTAAATAAATGAATTGGGTAACCTGTTTGATGGGTTTACTGTGAATAGTCATGTTTAGGTTAAATTCCGATTTAGCTGTAGACATACATTCTGTTTTCTCTAGGTTTGTTTCTAATCCTATCTGCTTCACATTCTTTGCTAATACATTGACAAAAGCTTGAAGTTTATGTGGGCATTCATTAACAAGAGTGATGCCATCAGCGTAGGAAAGGTTAGAGAGGATTTGAAACCGCTTTGGCAAGTCTTTTCTGTCTTAAGCATAACAGCAGCTAGCGCAACACAGAACAGGATCGCTGAAATCTTATCTCCTTGCTTGACACCCTTTTTAATGTTTCCGAAACAGTTAAACCAAAGGTTAGTTTTTATAAAAAGTGATTGCAATGTTTGTTAGCATATAAATAAATGTTGACAAACACTAATGTATAAAAAAAAAATACATAGTGATTATTGTTGTTGGTGGTTAATGAATGGAGTGATTTAGAAAGATAAAGGAGGTTGATCTCACAAACTTGAAAGCTAGTTGACTTCGAATCCCAATTTCTAATAGTTTCTATAATGTTCGTTATTTAATGTTTTTTTTATTTATTGCTTCTTTTTCATTTTTCTATCAGGTCATTTGATGAAGATTGGAGTGAAGGGCGCCTACTCACCGTGGGTAGCATATTTAATTCAACCAAAATCGGAAAACTTCACCCCTATACAAAATATCAAGTTCGGGTATTTGCTAAAAATGCATTGGGTCGCAGTTCCCCGAGCGAATCATCAAAATTTCAACTCACCAAATCAGAAGGTTAGTCTTTGTTATTTGTTTTTTAATTTTAAATGAATAAAAATTATTTCTTTTGTTTACAAAATTGAAAAAATTGTCGAATGCAAATTAATTCTGAATGGCAGCAAATAATAGTTAATTATTCAAATGCCCTTTTGCAAAACCAATATTCAAATATCAAGTTTCATCAGCTGATTTTGTAGATCAAGAGTAGGCTTATAAACAGTGGAAAAGCGTCCATAAAGTGAAATCTGTTCATGGTGATCCCCGGTGTAGTGGATCAGTAACAGATGAAGGTTTTCGAGGAAGTTGCTTGTAGTGAGATGTATCAATCCACTTGTCTCCATGGTGATCATTTGGAGCACAAGTTTCTGCATGTGTCTAATATACTAGGATCGTTCCAAAACTAAGGCCTCCTATTTTTTTAAAACTCAAAACGTTCAAGAACTATGAAGATGAGAGTGGTGCCATTAAAACGAGTGACCTTTTGTGCCTCAGAATTTATTTCTCTACATGGTCACCAATATTCTCAATGCACTCTTGCCAGTCTCTTCTGATGTCCTGGTTGTAAAAGTTCAGAGCATGCTTTGTCACTCGCATCTCTGTCGTCACAATGAAATCAACGAACCCATCTCTTATGCTGCATTGGTTTTGTAAATGTTCAACAGACGCTGATGAATGTTGATCGGTTCAATTTTTACTGCATGAAGGAATACAGTCATGCATCTCTGCTTCTGATGCATATCCATGACTAGTTGCTTTCTTAGAGTCTCATACTGTCAATATCGTCCAACAAAGAGATAAAACTTTCAGGTTATGAATGCATAAGTTCACTCATTATAACAATGCACCTTGAAATCCCCTTTGATTCGTTCAGATGAAATAAAAAACAATAAAAGATGTTACTTTTGCAACATCCCTTTTATAAAATTAGCTTTCGAAAGTCAGACCCAAATAACAGTTCTGCTGACGAATCAAAATTTGCTTCTAACTAGCCATTTTCATTTGGTTTTGTTGTACTGTTTTATCATATAAAGTTATCTTGTTGGATAATCAAAATCAGACATAAATAGCATTTAAGCTAACAAATTTAACTTTATAATGAATTATTTCTATTTTTTATTCTGTTTTTCCTTTGTTACCTCTGACTGTTCGATAGAGATACAGATGCATGAGCGAGAGATGCAGTATAAAATAAGTGTGGTGAGTGGGCTAAACAAAACATGAAAGAGGAAAAGGCTGATAGAATCTTGGTATTCAGTACTTGTGCAGAATTTGAACCAGATGTAACTAACTGGCCACTTGCCTTTGCTTGGAACATGGTTTTCGCTGAACATCGTTGATTACCAAAGCATAAAAATGCTATTCGAGGAAAATACTGAAAAAAACCCAAAACATTTAAATATAATAAAATCACTAGGAAAAAATATATACAACGAAAATAAAAATGAAACAATGACTTACCATAACAATCTCTGTTTAAGTTTTGTAACAATTTTTTTAAAGTGAAAACAAATAAACCAATAAGTTGTGGTTTTTAAATTTTTTCAACCATTTTTTTTTTTTTTTTTTGTCAAACAAAAGTAAAAAGAAAATCATTTTTTTTTTTATGTTTTTCATATTTTCTTTTTAACAAAGATTTTAAAAAAGTACTTTTTTGTGCTTTTCATATATTATTTTTACATTTTTTTTTCCTTTATTTTTCATTTTAATGTAATGTAAACCTTTTTTTTTTTTTTTCATCAACATTTATTTTTTTCAGTAGGATGGGGCTAAGCAACCGGTTTTTAAAAATTAAATTAAACAGTCGGAATATTCCTTCAGGATTAGATAGACTTTTCTGCAGTCGCATCAGACAATGTCAGAGTGGAGTGAGAAGAGACAGCGGATGTGGAAGAAACTTTGCCAACCCAATCGGGTAACTTTCCGATATATGGTTTAAGATGGAGACAAAAAGATCATTTCCACATAAACTCGAAAAGATATTGAGAAGCTCCTGACTAGTCCCGTAGATTTTTTTTTTCTCCAATATTTTCTCCAAAGATTATCTGCTCTTTTGCCATGCATTGATCGACATATGTCAGATTACAGTCAAAGCTGAGCGTATGACATTATATTCTGAGCAAAGCTGAGCATATGACATTATATTCTGAGCAAAGCTGAGCATATGACATTATATTCTGAGCATATGGCATTATATTCTGAGACAAGCTGAGCATATGACATTATATTCTGAGCAAAGCTGAGCATATGACATTATATTCTGAGCAAAGCTGAGCATATGACATTATATTCTGAGCAAAGCTGAGCATATGGCATTATATTCTGAGCAAAGCTGAGCATATGGCATTATATTCTGAGCAAAGCTGAGCATGTGACATTATATTCTGAGCAAAGCTGAGCATGTGACATATTCTGAGCAAAGCTGAGCATATGACATTATATTCTGAGCAAAGCTGAGCATATGACATTATATTCTGAGCATATGACATTATATTCTGAGACAAGCTGAGCATATGACATTATATTCTGAGCATGTGACATTATATTCTGAGCATGTGACATTATATTCTGAGCATCTGACATTATATTCTGAGCATATGACATTATATTCTCAGACAAGCTGAGCATATGACATTATATTCTGAGACAAGCTGAGCATATGACATTATATTCTGAGACAAGCTGAGCATATGGCATTATATTCTGAGCATATGACATTATATTCTGAGACAAGCTGAGCATATGGCATTATATTCTGAGCAAAGCTGAGCATATGACATTATATTCTGAGCAAAGCTGAGCATATGACATTATATTCTGAGCAAAGCTGAGCATATGACATTATATTCTGAGAATATGACATTATATTCTGAGACAAGCTGAGCATATGGCATTATATTCTGAGCAAAGCTGAGCATATGACATTATATTCTGAGCAAAGCTGAGCATATGGCATTATATTCTGAGCAAAGCTGAGCATATGACATTATATTCTGAGCATATGACATTATATTCTGAGACAAGCTGAGCATATGGCATTATATTCTGAGCAAAGCTGAGCATATGACATTATATTCTGAGACAAGCTGAGCATATGGCATTATATTCTGAGCAAAGCTGAGCATATGACATTATATTCTGAGCAAAGCACATTATATTCTGAGACAAGCTGAGCATATGGCATTATATTCTGAGCAAAGCTGAGCATATGACATTATATTCTGAGCAAAGCTGAGCATATGACATTATATTCTGAGCATATGACATTATATTCTGAGCAAAGCTGAGCATATGACATTATATTCTGAGCATATGACATTATATTCTGAGCAAAGCTGAGCATATGACATTATATTCTGAGCATATGACATTATATTCTGAGCAAAGCTGAGCATATGACATTATATTCTGAGCAAAGCTGAGCATATGACATTATATTCTGAGCATATGACATTATATTCTGAGCATATGACATTATATTCTGAGACAAGCTGAGCATATTGCATTATATTCTGAGACAAGCTGAGCATATTGCATTATATTCTGAGACAAGCTGAGCATATGGCATTATATTCTGAGCAAAGCTGAGCATATGACATTATATTCTGAGCATATGACATTATATTCTGAGCAAAGCTGAGCATATGACATATTCTGAGCATATGACATTATATTCTGAGCATATGACATTATATTCTGAGCAAAGCTGAGCATATGACATTATATTCTGAGCATATGACATTATATTCTGAGCAAAGCTGAGCATATGACATTATATTCTGAGCAAAGCTGAGCATATGACATTATATTCTGAGCATATGACATTATATTCTGAGCATATGACATTATATTCTGAGACAAGCTGAGCATATTGCATTATATTCTGAGACAAGCTGAGCATATGGCATTATATTCTGAGCAAAGCTGAGCATATGACATTATATTCTGAGCATATGACATTATATTCTGAGCAAAGCTGAGCATATGACATTATATTCTGAGCATATGACATTATATTCTGAGCATATGACATTATATTCTGAGCAAAGCTGAGCATATGACATTATATTCTGAGCATATGACATTATATTCTGAGCATATGACATTATATTCTGAGACAAGCTGAGCATATTGCATTATATTCTGAGACAAGCTGAGCATATTGCATTATATTCTGAGACAAGCTGAGCATATTGCATTATATTCTGAGACAAGCTGAGCATATGGCATTATATTCTGAGCAAAGCTGAGCATATGGCATTATATTCTGAGCATATGACATTATATTCTGAGCAAAGCTGAGCGGACGGTTAGTTATGTCTGGTTCAAATTCTGCACAAGTACCAGAATCTTTATAAGAGGCATGGGACTTGGTGCGTTAGTTGCAATTTAAAAATTAAAACAATTGAAAACTCGATATCAAAATTAAGGAATATTTTAGAGTATATTTTGTGTTATCTACATAATAAATGAGTCAATTTTTCTCCTGTTTCATTCGCTATTATATTATTAGAGCTTGAGAAAAAAAAACAATTAATCTGTTACATCAACTACTCCTCATGCATGTTTTCAGAAAATATTTGTTTCGTTTTGATTCACATTTTTTTACTATTAAAGTGATTTGCCCAAATAATTGTTTGTTTTTTACAGAGAAACTTGTAGCCATTTTCACTCTCGCATTACTATCTATTTTAACTACCCTCACAGACACTGGAGACTTTTCATGGCAATTATTTTATGATTTTATATTAAAATAGCGAACACTTCATAGGAATAGCATTTTATTCTTTTGGCCTTTCTGATTATTTTATATACATTTTTGCATATTCTAGATTCTTTTTTCATCATTTTGATCTAACTGGGGATGGGGCATCCTACCAGATTCCAAAACATTCATCCACCATCTCATACAGTCCAAGATTTAAAAAAAAAATTCTAACTGTCCCTTAAAGAGCAATTGTTTGAATCTCTCTTGCACTTGTTTCACCAGGTATATTGACCAGGTAGTTTTTAAAATTCTTTTTCATGGGTCTAGTTGCGCCTATAATTACTGGAATAATAGAGATCTTCCTAAAATTCCAATTTCTTTTCATGTCATACATAAGACCTTGGTATTTTATCTTTTCTCTCTCAGCTCTGTTTAACCCAGCATCATTCGGGACACTAACTTCTACTAAGGTTGCTTCTTTCTTCTGTTTGTCCCATATCGCTATGTCAGGTTTAATAGCTTCGTTTTCTAGGTACGTACTTGTAAGAATTGTGTGGCTATAGTCAATGATGTACAATGCTTTCTAACATGTTCCCATGGTTTAAGCCAGGTACGGTCAACAATGGAGTACTGTTGCCACATCTGAGCAGAAGCAGCTTATTCTGCCTTGACAGAGTTCAAAATAGACTTTATAGCTTAGTAGGGGATGCCCTTTTCTCTGTCTCTGCTTTATCGTTATTTTCATGGCAAGTGCTCATCTGAGCTTCAATCTATAGTCCCCCTCACCAAACTTTCATGAAAAACACTTGTCTAGCCAAAACCACTATCAATAATTTTCCGCACTCCTTGTCTGTGTCCAGACCAAAATGTAGTTTCACAAAAAAAGCTTCTTTCTTAGAACTGCATGCCAGTGGAACTCTTTCGATTACCTGCTTTCCATCTGACTACAATCTATATATATATATATATATATATATATATTTGTTTTTACGATATGTTTTGAATAGATTCAATTATTTACGAAAGTGCATTTTTTTTTTTTTTTTTAACCTAAATGAGAGTTGGGAATAATTTTCCCTTTGACAAATTTGGTACCCCCATATGGGGCGCGGCATATATATTGCTTTTTTTTTTTTCAAATATAATTATCTGCTGACACGTTTCATCATTTAAAAAAAAAAAAAACAAACATGGGACAATTTCAATATTTTTCCCGATTCCGTACTAAATTCCTGATTCCAATACAATTACAGATTCCGATTCTTTATAAATCTCTAAATATTTAACTCTATAGTTGTATTTTTCTGATTACCATGAAAAAACACGTTAAATGTGCAGATATTTTCCTAAATGTAAAAATATACTTGTAGGGGAAGATTTATCAGTCCAAATTTTTCCGGTACCCTCAAATATTCCGATTTTTATGATTGATTAATCGTCCCAACACACACACACACACACACACACACACACACATACACACACACACATATAGGCTGTTTGTATAATAAACATTATTGATTACATATGTGCATACCTGTTTCAGTGGAATGGTCTGATGAGGTGGTCTCCTGGAATTAGGATTTCTACTGAAACGTGTATGCACATATGTAACCAATAATGTTTCTATAAAAAACTATATACCAGCTCTACCCTCTATTGAGCACTCTTTAATAATCGCATGGAGTTCATTGGATTTACCGCTGGGAAACCAATCTATACAACTATTATTTATATTTTCATAATCAATAAATTGTATGATCGTTTCAAGAAACGATGTTTTTATTGAGATAGACAATACAGGTTAAACAATAATTTTATCATTTGATTTTATAAAACAGTCTCCTCATCGGCAATAAAAAAAAAAGTGGGTGGGAGTTATTAATGCATTTACTTATACATTAAAATAAACTCCGCTCTTTAGACTGTTTGTTCTAATTTCCTTAAAATTACACACACACACACATATATATATATATATATATATATATATATATATATATGCACTCACACACATGCTTTACTTTATATATAAATAGATAGCTATTTCCTCTCAGCTGCTCGATGTGAAATTGAACTATGATTTGGCAGACATTGTTCAACTTTGGCAGGGCCATTTTTACTTTTGCCAATGGCCTTTGTGACCAACTTGGCTCCCATGTGCCCTCATTCAAATATAGCCTCTCGTCCCTCGGCACTTTTGTATTTTAAGTCTGATTCATCATCGCCTAATAATGAACGCAACATCTGGACAACAGTTTCATTCAATGAATGGGGGTAGGGCGGGAATGGAGAAAACGGTACAACCCTTCCCCTCCTCCTCCTCCTCCTCCTCCTCCTCCTCACCTTTTACCGTTCAAGTATTGTTTAGATCTTTTGTTAATCAACACATTTGGTTGATCGCGGCTTTTTGTTTTGCTCAACTGCTGCTGCTGCTGGCTGGATAATACCCGCACAGCGTTCACACATTCTCAAAACGGGTAAAACAAAGCACTACTTTTATATTGCCTTAGGACGCTTAAAATTAATATATATAATGATAGTAAACCTGGGCTAATATTAAACCTTATCAAGTCATGCCTGTCTCTCATGTCTGATATTAAACCTTATTGTTCCAGTTGTTTAACTCGTTGGTTTAGTGCTCTTCATCAGTTCACCATTTTAATACCTCATTCTAATACAGCTTCCTGTTCCAGCAGCTTCTTTTCAAGAACTGCAGGCGTACGGAGCTCTCTTCTTACTAGCTGTCTTCCATCTTAAATGGCCCTGGATATGACCTTAAACTATATCCAGTGGTGAGGCCCCAGCTTGCAGGCTTTGGGGAGTGTGGAGCCACCTTTTAATTGCCAGGTCCACTCTAACCCAGAGTGGTAGTACCTGTTAGGGTCCCAACTATGGGTTGAATAGAAACAGACTTGAAAACAACAAATATATTCTATTAAAAAAATTTTTCTTCAAAATCTTTGGATTTGGCATTAAATAACCTGAAAAAGGTTGATATGCCGTAAAACAAAAACAACCAACCAATCCATCTTAAAGCCAATAGGTATCTCTTGTCTTTGCCATAATCATCTTTCACTAGTGAAACCTGTGGAAATTCCACGGTGGCATCTTTCATATGTAATATACTGCTGCGAGGCATTCTGTGGATGTTTAGCGTGAATGAAGACCCCACGATATTATTATAACCTTTGATTAAAACTGTAAAAGTATTTATCTAAGTAATCTGGTTAATAATAATGGTCAGAATATATCTGGTTATTACGGTTTATCGCCAATATCTTATTAGTGGTCTGTGACATGTTTCGATTGTATGGACGCCTAACGTGAATGGAAACCCTATATCATACCATATTTAGACAAAACAGATACTACCCTTGGGTTCTAGCTAGAAGACCAAGAAGGTATATTTTAGTTTTACGTACGACCCAAAAGCGACATCTTTATTTTATTTTTTTTTACATTGAGTCATAGGTGATCGGAAGATCCTATTAATTTAATGTTTGTAGTATGATATTATTTTCTATCCTCCTCCTTAATAAAAAGGATCTCCCGATTGAATAATTTATAATCTGGAAAGCGTGACACATGTACGTACAGTATTAATATATAGATTCATGTTAGCTTCATACATCAAGTGGATATATGCAATGTCTGGAGGGATTTCCATTTAAAAAAAATAAAAATGTCTAAAATTCTCCCAATTTTTTATTAAAAATCTGGTTAAAAAGAAAATTCTACTTGGTGACAGCTTCCGGTTTTGAAATCAGAAATTTACAAGCAGTGCTTTTCTAAAAATAATAACCATTATTAGTCCTCGTGCGAAAGAGCAGAACACAGAATGTTTTAAATAATAATGATAGAATGAAAAAAAAACAAAGACTTTCACTGGCGAGGACTACTATTGACCGTAACCAGTTATACAGTCCTTTTGAAATTTTCATCTCTATTTTTCTTGTTTTGCACTTTTATAAATTTTACAAAGGTATAAAATTGAATTTAAATTGAATCAAAAAATTACCATGGATTTATTTTATGTAATGTACATTTTGTTGCAATTTAAAAACATTATATTTCATCTAGCAATTAATGATGTAGATATAAAATTTTCAATGATGTTTTTTTAAAAGTGCAACAGAATGTACATTACATAAAATAAATCCAAGGTAATTTTTGGATTCAATTTAAATTAAATTTTTATACCTTACTTTGTAAAATTTATAAAAGTGCACTTTGAAGATAAATAAATTTCAAATTGAATCTTGTACCTTTATTTTTAAAGCCTATAGTAAAAACATTTTGTTTAACAATTTTCTAACTTGTATGATATTTTGAGGAGATGGAGGAGGCAATTAATTTGTTTTCATTAAATTTTTAGAAATTAATAACACGAGAAAATCAAATTAAAAAATTTTTTATTACAAATAATCAAATACCTTTGTAGACAATTGTGTGGTTTTATAACATTGCACTCGGACTTAGGGTTAGTGGTAAAGCAAATTTGGTTAACTCTTAATTAAATATTTACAAACTAGTGAAATTAAAAATTCTGACAAAATCTAAGTAGTATAAAATTATGAGGGGACAGTTTCTTGATAAACACCGGTTGTTTACACACACACACACACACACACACACATTCTATATATCTATCAGGGCTCTACTGGCAAACTTATCTTTAGTTGACCTTTGTTTTTTTTTAATAAGTGTAATTCTAAATATACAACAAATTTTATGTTTATACTTGAAGGTATAAACATTCTAATTTCCTCTGATGTTTTTTTAACATCCTTCGTTAAAAAAAAAAGACTATATTGTTCTATTAAACTTTTATTGCTTAAATAATTTAACTTTGTTCGTTTTATTTAAAAAAAAAAAAAAAAAAAAAGTTGAAAAGATATTTTTCACTCAGTAGTGAGCTTTGGAAGATTGTCAGTGAAAGAAATACAATCGCCAAAAGATAAGCGTTTCATTATTTCTAGTTGCCACTTTGAAAAATCACTTGCAAATGCGACTGTTTCACTCATGATATAGAGCGCTGTCTATAAAAGTGAGTGTGTGAGGACACTTCTCAACCTATATACTCAACAAATTTTTTCATACAGACTTGAAATTTAGTATATAGGATATTCAACATGTAGAAATTTTTTTAATTGGTTTTCATCCGGAAAAATGGGCTGCTTAAAGGGTCAAAATTGAAAAATTGGTACGTGGACAGGGGTCATCGGATTTTTATCTGTTTGTCAACTGTTTCACGAATGCGCATACATGAATCAGTCACATGACAGATTACTTCTATTAAGAATAAGTAGGTTTGAAAACACTTTTTAAAACGTATTAAGCTGGCCTAATGGTTATCGTACTTGACTCTGCTAATATATATAAAGCTTAATTCTTGAATGCCGAGAGATAAAGCACTAACCCATGAAGCCAAGTGACAGTTCTATTTGGCTAATCAACGAAATTATTTGTCAAAGGTTAACTAAAGATAAATTTGTCCATAGAGCCCTGTAGCAGTAGCATATGACTTAAAAAGATTTCAGAACCATATTAATAAAAATATTGCCATCTTCACAGTTTCAAATTGAAACCTGTGCCTCCCAATCATCGAAGCTTTAATTATTTGAGCAAACAAATCCACCATCAAAAGCTTGATAGGAAGAGAGAAAGGGTCTGCTTAAATGCTTTTGAAATCATTTTTATCAATAAATTAAATTTTAATTTTGTAACTCGTGCCTAACAAAGACTCATGAGTCAAAAACATTCACAGTTGAACGTAATGTCATTGGTTTTCTAACTCTAAAGGATGGATCAGAAAAAAAAAAAAAATAAACAGGAATTGTCACTGTTGTTTAATCAGGGATGCATAAGAATTTAAAACTGTAAATTAAAATTTACAATTAAATTTATTATTCAACAAAATGCTCCCAAAACAATTTTCAAAGTCTTTATTCCGCAGAGTATGGAGTTTTTTTTTATTTGGTTGGGATTAATTAATATATAAAAATATTTATACAATAACTGTTGCTTTTACAGCAGCATTGCTTCCAACAAAGCCTTCATCAGATGATGGGTTTGGGTCATCATTTGATAAAGGCTTTGTTGGAAGCAATGCTGCTGTAAAAACAACTTTCAAAATCCTTATTCCACGGAATATTGAACTTTTTTATTTGGTTGGGATTAATTCATTAATATATAAATATTAATATTTATATCACATTGAATTTTACCTTTGATTATATCAAGTAAACATTTCTTTTCTGCTGCATTGATCGTATCTTTATATGTATGGTGGCTGTCCTCTCAATTGTCCTCTCAATTTCGAGCGCAACCATCTCTTTTATTTCATGGTCCGCCCTCCCTACTTCCCCCTTGAATTGGATGTGTTCACAAGTGGCTCTTCAGGCTTGCTAAACTGCGATAGATTTTGCCAAAAAATTAGCACACCTGATCTGTTTTGCTTGCGGTGTCATTATTACGCTGCAAGACAGGTTCTACACATTTTCGCAAATGGCTTTTGAGGCCAGCAAGAGATCTGCCTAATTTTCCGCGTGTATCACAGTTAGTGTGGTGATTTGTGGACTCTGAACTGGACGCCTCTGCGAATCGTTTGTAAGCATTGTATTGTATACAGATACAGGTGACTCAAAATAAACGGGCCCACACTCTATTTAGGCCCCATTTCTTAGTGTTTTGTCCGAATGAAATGAAACTTTGGTCATAACTAGTTTATTATATTCAAAACCTCACATTAAAACACTAGGGTCTTTGGCCTTTTTTTCTCCGTTCTACAGCATATGTTCTAGATGGCCTCCATTTAGCTTTTGTTTTTTGTTTTTTTGGGGTCACCCTGTATTCTCAAAAGATTCCGGAATTTTGTGTATTGCTTTCCACCACTTTTATCTAAAGCTATTTTTCCCATTGGTCCGCAGTCCTGATTGTTTCGGATGAGATTTTATTATATCCTTGCACTTCTTTCTGTCCCACATTTCACCATAGAATAATTGCCTTGGCAGATGACCATCATCCATACGAACAATGTGACCGGTCCATAGGAGACAACTTTTCATTGCTATCAACTGAATGCTCGGTAGGCTTGTTTTCCCTAATACTCCTGTATCTGAGACCTAGGACTGCCACTTGATATGAAATATCTGTCTCGGCCACCATTGATGGAATCCCTCAAGATGTTTTATTTAGTATTTATAGAGTGTCCATGTTTTGCTTGCATACCAGTTCAAGTAGTGTCTTGCCTGATACAGGCATTGACGGTTATGGTTCTCCATCTCTTTCTCTCGAGGCATTCATGAATTCATTGTTGCTCATCATTTTTGATATTGCCCAGGTGTTCATACAGGAAGGCTGTCAAAACACATCCTTTATACACAATGTTTTTTTGTACGTAACTTGATACCATGCTGGGACCACACGTTTTTTTAAGTACTGAAAAAGACCAAGAAGCCTTTTCAGTGCAGGAGGAGATTTCTCTGTCAAGGCTGAATCTGTCAGAGGGTACTGCCATAGGTATACAAAAGAGTGCACTACAACTAATTCATTACCTTCAATTAAAATAGTTGGTTCCACATAAGGTGATCCAAGTGCTGGATCATATATATATATATATATATATATATATATATATTTGTGTTGGGACGATTAATCTGAATCTGCAATTGGAAAAATCAACAAATTTGTGGGTATCGGAATCGGCATTGAAAAAATTGATGTCTCTCTTCCAATACCAAAACGATTCTTTTAATTGCCTTTTTTTTTTTATTTGATTTTGTTTGAAGCAAAATCTTCCATTGCTGGTAAGAATGCTAAAATAATAAATATTTATTGATTTTAAAATACTATTGTGGAGAAATGCGTGACTTACCTGGATAGACCACGTGCGGGTCGGTCACCGAAAATAAATAAAAAGAAAGAAAAGAAACGGTCAAGACTCTTATTTATAGAGTAGTGATCACGTGAGTTAGAAGAATATGCAAATAGAGGTGAACGATTTTGCGATATAAAAAGCCTGTGTTGTTAAGAGGAGGGGCAGACTGTTGGCAGAAGTCAGTGCTGTCAGACGTGCTTTAGAGTTTTGTTATTATATGCTGTGCTCGAAAGTTGGGAGAGAGAAAAGAGAAGAGGAGGAACCAAGAAGACATTCTGCAGATACTTGACTTTGTGTTGGTTTTAAGCTATTTCGGCGCTTGGTGTGCGGTGACTAACAATGGACAGATTCGACATTCGCTTAATACCCGAGTTCGACGGATCTACCACTGGACCGGCTGTCGTCGAATGGATTGAAAAGGCAGAGAAAATCTGTAAACTGTGCAAAATTAAAGAACCAGCCACAGTTATCCCTTTGAGGCTAACCGGAGGGGCCTATGCAGTCTACCAACAACTCGGGGATGAACCAGACTGGGATGAAATCAAGCAGAGCCTGTATACAGCGTTTGGTACAGATCCATTTGTTGCGTGGCAACAGTTCACGAGCCAGACACTTCAACCCAAGGAAACAGTCGACGTGTATCTAGCCGACCTGCGAAAATTATCTGTACCGTTTGGTGGGGTCAACGATAAAATATTAAGCTGTGCTGTTTTGGTAGGCCTACCCGAGGAGGTCAGTAAACTGTTGCGGGCATTATCAAGAATCGATGAATTGTCAACTGATGAGTTATTGGCCTGAGCTCGAAACATCTGTAAGGAACAGGAACCAATTGCAGCAGCAGCTCGTTTTCGACATGGGGGCAATGTGGACTCTCTTCCAGATAGTAATAAGCATGCCACCCCAGTGTGCTATAAATGTGGGGAGGCCAATAATTTTGCTAAAGAGTGCCGGAGTGATAGGAGAGGTGTATATCCACAATCAAAGAGACCAGTGCAATGCTATCGCTGCAATAAGTTTGGGCACATATCTCGCAACTGTTCGGGAAACGAAGTTGGGGGCAAGGTACTATCGCTACCCTGGAATTCAGAGGACTGCATATTTTGTCCGAAGAGTATGCCTTGCAACTACAAAAGCATCAGTGAAAGCAGCCATACGTTCGTGTGAAGAGTGTCAGAGAATTGATCCGGCACCATCCCAATGGCAAAAAGGGAAGCTCGAGGTGGAGGGCAACTGGCAGCGAGTAGGGATGGACATAACACATTATGGGGACAAACATTTTTTGACCATGACGGATTGTGGCCCGACGCGTTTCACAATATGGCGCCTGTTGACACGACAGGATGCAGCCAGCATTATACAACAGTTGAGAGCCGTCTTTTTTGAACGTGGTGCCCCGATTGAAATTCTGACTGATAATGCCGCCACATTTCGATGTCAAGAATTTCAGAAATTCGTGCACGAATGGGGGATTAAAATGCATTATCGGTGTGCATATTATCCCGAGGGTAATGGTATAGCAGAACGGTGTCACCGCACCATCAAAAGAATTGCAGCCAGGACGCAGTGCTCTATTCCAGAAGCTGTGTACTGGTATAATATAACACCCAAGGACAATGCAACACCAGCAACTGCACCAGCCAATGGGATTTACCAATATGAACAGCGTGTGAAAGGAGTTGATGCCATACCATCAGTGGTGAGTGTTGTCAATACACCATATCAGGTGGGAGACCTTGTTTGGATAAAACCCCTGAATGCTGGGTGCACTACGAAATTTTTCCGGGGAAAAATAGACGAAATCATAAGTCCTCAGACCATGTTGATTGGTGGCATACCACGTCACGTAAAAGATATCCGCCCTTGTTATACCTCTTCAGATTCTGAGGATGATGAGGAGGATCACACACCGTTCAGAGATGATCCTGATCACTTACTGCCCATTCAGGTGAGCATAGAAACACCACCAACAGAACCAGACGAGGGAATGATGGGACATACTGATGACAATAGTGAGGAGAGCGATGGACACAAGGAAGTAATGCCTCATCGAAATACTCGACAGAGACGAATACTACCCACCCCCCGTGATTGCGAAACCCCGCGAGAAGGGATGATGGAGCACACCGAGGAGATGACGCCTCCGATTCTTCAGAGAAGTACCCGACAAAGACGGATACTGCGCCCCTGCCCTGATTGTGAGACACCGCCTATGGAACCACGAGACGGGATAATGGAAGAAACTGGTAGTAATGATGGTGGTAATGAAGAAAACAGCAATGAGGAAGTGCTGCCCCCGATTCTTCGAAGGAGTACCCGCCAACGACGATTGCCCGCATGTCCTGTTTGTGATCATGAGATCAGGGGGGAGTGTGGAGAAATGCGTGACTTACCTGGATAGACCACGTGCGGGTCGGTCACCGAAAATAAATAAAAAGAAAGAAAAGAAACGGTCAAGACTCTTATTTATAGAGTAGTGATCACGTGAGTTAGAAGAATATGCAAATAGAGGTGAACGATTTTGCGATATAAAAAGCCTGTGTTGTTAAGAGGAGGGGCAGATTGTTGGCAGAAGTCAGTGCTGTCAGACGTGCTTTAGAGTTTTGTTATTATATGCTGTGCTCGAAAGTTGGGAGAGAGAAAAGAGAAGAGGAGGAACCAAGAAGACATTCTGCAGATACTTGACTTTGTGTTGGTTTTAACTATTACAGCTAAAATCTATAGATCATCCTCCACAAGTGTAATTTTACGTTTGAGAAAATATCTGCATATTTAACAGGTGCTTTTTTTTTACAGAAATCGGGGAAATAACAACTCTATAGTTAAATATTTAGAGATTTATTCGGAATCGGTAATTGGATTAGAATCGGGGGGAAAAATATTGGAATCGTCCCATTACTAATATACACACACACACACACACACACTTTGTTTTACATAAGCACTAGCAGGGCTACCCGGCGTTGCTCGGGACCGTATAAACAACGAAAAAACAAAAGCAGATATTGAACATATGTTTTATTCTTAGGGGAGAGGAATCTTTCATCTCAAGTTTTAGCGTTAATGACAGGTTTTTTGGGGGCCCCCCTCGAAGATAACTGATCAGTTGACCAACTTCTAGTGGTCCGTTTGACGTGAAATTTCGATATTTGTCATCCGGGTGATGGGGCTTCGATATGATACCAAATTTGTCAAGTTTGGTTCCGTCTTTCAAAAGTTTTAGCGTTACAAACATACATACATACACACAGACGTTTGGCTTTTATATATATAGATTAACACGACACAATGCCATTAGGCTGTTTCACAGATAACTATGACATGGTCGTTTTCAAGTCCAATGTAAACAAATTCTTGTTGAGCCTCCTTAAATAATCAAATTTTGCCTTATCATTACTAGGACAACAGAATATTCTTTTCATTGTTTTGACTCTCATCTATATATCTGTTATCTTATGTTTTTGTATAGAGTGATGTGGTTCTCTCTTGATTAACTGTGTCTGTGTTGGATATATACTTGAGAATCAAAACCATGAAAAGAATATTCTGTTATAATCCTAATCATTACCAATCATCAGTGTTGTCACACAGTCTACCTGACATGCATTTAACCCATATCCTTGAGTATCCTTTGAGCCTTGATAAGTGCTGACACCTTACGAAAAAGAAAATATTTATTTACAAATAAAAATATTGTTTTCAACTGTCTTAAATTTCTGATAGTAATAATAACCTATATATCGATGCTTCCGTTCAGTCTCAAAAGACAAAGGATACTCCCTGTAAGAGCAGCTGCGCGTGTAATTGTGAGGCAAGGGTTGTGCCATCTCCAACTACACCTCTCCTGAATCTGCACTGTTTGAGTCCAGTGGTAAGGAAAAGTCCAGGACAACTGGAAACAATGCCGAGATAAGCGGAGAGCACATACAGAACCTGGAAGTCCCAAGTGGTCACCCATTTAGTACTGACCAGGTTCAACGTTGCTTAACTTTAGTGATCCAGCGGGAACGTGTGTCAACATGATTATGGCGTGTATTATAATACGTGATTAAGTGAAAATGTGTGTGTGAGAACATTAAACAATTTTTTGATCTACAGACTTTAAATTTGGTATATAGGGTATTCAGGCATGTAGGAAAGGTTTTAATCGATTTTTATCTGGAAAAAAGGGGGCTGCTAAGGTGTCAGAATTGGAATGTGGGTGTCATCGGATCTCATCTTTCTTGTCAACTATTTCACAAATGCACATGCAAGAATCGTTAACGTGACAGATTCATTATGTTAAAAATAGGTAGGTTTGAAAACACTTGTTAAAGATCGTGTCAAGCTGGCCTAATGGCAATTGTACACGACTCACTGTCTTTAGTTTCGCTCTCAGCTAATTTTTTTTTTTTTTTACTGACAAGAAAGAAGTGAACTGTTTAGACAAAACATACTACTTGCATGCATCTGTTTCTGTACGAATTAAAAGATAATATTTATGTGTATTTTATGATTGGGCAATGCCGGGCGACCTGCTAATATGATGTATGTGTATATATATATATATATATATATATATATATATATATATATATATATATAGCTATATAAAAGCGAAAATGTATGTTTGTGTATCCGCTAAAAACTTTCGACACACAGAACAAAAATTCACAAACTTGGTATCATATAAAAGCCCATCCTTCACCCGAAAATTATCGAAAAATTGGCCAAAAAACGTTGATTTTTTTTTCACCCCGAAATCGACAATTTTCGACAGGGGGGACGGGGGTCAACAAAAACGGTCCTCTTGTAACAGCGACCGGTTCTACACATGCATCAGATGATGTCATGACCTGATTTACTTTAAATAGTTGAAGAACTGACTAAATTTCATTTACGTCGTGTTAGCTCAGTTGGTTAGCGCGTTGGGTCATTATCTAAACGTTTTGGGTTCGAATCGTGGTGTGGAAATGTCTTCTTTTTTTTTTTTTTTTTTCGATTTTTTAAATTTAAATATTGAACCAGTGTTATTTAAGCCATTTTTCACGTAACGTTCATTTTTCTGGTTTTTTTTTTTTTTTTTTTTTTTTTTTTTTACTTCGCTTATCCACCCCCCGATCACACATCCAAAAACACCCGGGTACCCACCAATTTTTTTAAATTTTAATATCGCAATGAGCTTATTTAAGCCATTTTTGACATGTTTTTCTTTTAAACATTCGTTTTTCTGTTTTCTTTTTTTGTTTTTGTTTTTTTACATCGTTTGTTTGCCTTATATTATTTTTTTTTCGCTGTTTTGATTCCCCCCCCCCCCCCCCGTTAACGTTTTAACGTTCGCTTTTATGTTTTCTTTTTTTACTTCACTTATAACAAACAAACCTGGTCATTGACCTCATAAAAAACAACTGCTGAATAGCTATTACTTATGTCGTCATCGTCGTAACGCTCGCACAAAATCTTAACTCTACAACTTCCGTGCGGGCACCTGTCAATTTTGTTCTTGCTTAAATAAATTCAGACATCTTTCACTAACTCATTCTGGCTGGCCGAACGGTTCATGTTTTTTCACATTTTATTTTCAAACTTCGCCTCAGGGCTTCAGGTTCGATCTTACCAACTTACCAAAATTTTTACCCCCCCTCCTGGTTTCTTTTTTATTTAAGAGCACACACCTCAAAACACCAGGGCAACGCCGGGTACCCCATGCTAGTATATATATATAAAAGCGAAAATGTATGCATGTTTGTGTGTCTGCTAAAAACTTGACAGACAGAACAAAAATTCACAAATTTGGTCTCATATGAAAGCCCCATCCTTCGCCTGACAAATATCGAAAAATTGGCCAAAAACGTTAATTTTTTCACCCTGAAATCAGCACTTTTCTACAGAGGGGGGGGGGGTGTCAGCAAAAACCGTCCTCTCATGACAGTCGCTTCTATGCATGCGTCATATGATGTCGTAACCTGATTTAGTTTAAAGATTTAAAAATTGACCTAATTTCATGTACGTTGTGTTAGATCAGTTGGTTAGAGCGCTGGGTCATTATCTAAACATTTTGGGTTCGAATCGTGGTGTGAGATGTCTTTTTTTTTTTTTTTTTCGATTTTTTTTAAATTTAAATATTGAAGCAGGGTTATTCTTAGGTTTTCATTAACACCACCCCCCACTCCGCTGACTACACACACCCAAAAACACCCGGGCAACGCCGGGTACCCACCGATTTTTTAAATTTTAATATCGAAACAGACTTATTTTAGCCATTTTTCACGGTTTATTTTTTATCTTTATTTTTCAGATTTTTTAAAGAAGTTTTAACGTTCGTTTTTCTGTTTTCTTTTTTGTTTTTCCGATTTTTACATTTACCATTGTTTGTTTGCCTTACATTATTTTTTATTTATTTATTTTTTTTTTTCGATTTTTAATTTTTATTTAATATTTAAAAATATTTACTTCGCTTATTCTTATGTTTTGATTACTCCCCCCCCCCACTGTCCGCCCCTCCCCCACTGTTCCCCCCCACACCGCTTTATTTTCCAGATAAGTTTTAACGTTCGTTTTTCTGTTTCTTTTTTTGTTTTTTTTTCTTCGCTTATTCTTATGTTTTGATTAACAGCCCCCCACCCTGCCCGAGCACACACACCTCCAAACACATGGGCAACGCCGGGTATCCCCCCCCTAGTATAAATATAAAAGTGAAAATGTTTGTGTGTGCGTGCATTTTAATGTATGTCCAAGAAAGGCTTTTTTCTGAGAACCAATCGGTTTCCTTACAACTTCTTAAAACTTTTTATATCGCACCTAAATAATAATATCTAAGAGTTAAAAACCGGGGTCGCCTGTCTATTTAATTTGCCCGACTTTCAAAAGATAAATATTCAATTTTCGATCGCCGCATGTGCATTAAGCTTTTTCGTATAAAAAAAAGAAGCGAACAGACTCGTGGAAAATAAAACACTGTCCTGCACTCAAAGTTGACGTCATTAACTCGTCAAAAACGGGCACCTGCCAAGTCGCACGTTTTTGTTGTTTTTTTGTTCACACTTCATTATTTTCCAACTGTGCGTCAAGGCTTCGTTTTTTTTTTGTTTTTTTTTTAAAACAAACACCCGGCCAACGATTTACCCCAAAACACACACACCTACAAACACCCGGGCAACGCCGCGTACTCCTCTTCCCCCCCTGCTAGTATATATATATATATATAAAAGTGAACTTGTCTGTCTGGTAGTAATATGAATAAAAAAATGTTTTTGTTTATTTTTCTTCTTTCTAGCTCCCAGTGGTGCCCCCACTAACATCAATGCATACAGTTTATCTCCTCATGTGATAAGAGTTGTATGGGAGGCACCGCCAGAAAACATGACGAATGGTGAATTGTCGGGTTACGAGCTCATATATGGGATCAGAGGAGAGGACACTGTACAGCCAATATCTGTGAATGATCCAAGTAAAACGGTATGTTCCAATCTGACTTATTCTCATCATAATTACTTTTATATGCAGGGGTATCAAACATGTAGCTTGTAAGCTGCATATGGCTCTTTACAGGCACACTTGCAGCTCGCTTAAAGGATAGTGTAATTTCATTAATCAATAGTTATTACAGGGTTCTTCTTTTTTTTTTATAACTTTAGCTGAATAAACGTGTCCTTCACGTTTTTTTACTGTACATTCTATCAATTTCAAAAACGGTAGGCAATATATTTTTTTCTTCCTGGCAACCTCTTTCTCACAGAAGCCATATTGCAAGTCTATTTCTGCTTTATTATTATATTCATGGAAGGTGCTCGACTGACCTTCAATTTATGCCTCTCTTTCTCTCTCAAAAAAACATTTGTAACAAACACTCGTCAAGCTACAACCGCTGTCAACAATTTGCCCTACTCTTTATCTGTACCTAAAACTAAATGCAAATTCTATGAACAAAGTTTGTTTTCTCGAACTGCCTGCCTGTTGAACGCTATATCGCACTCTTAAATAATCAAATCTTACCCATTTTCCACCACTACTCATCGTTATAGTGTTGTCTCACCAACTTTCTGAAAGTCCTGAACTCTTTTTCTTGAGTGACTGTTGGCCCTTGATAAGCAGTCATGGCCTTGTAAAGAGAAAAAAAAAAAAAAAAAACCCACACACAAAAGGAAAACAAAAGCTTTTTATTAACAAACAATATGTATTTTAGTCACCTACAACATTAGGTGTAAATTGCAGAAAGTAATACACCCTGGAACCTGATAAGCTATCATGTGACCTAATCTAACAGGGGGGTTCTGGATATGACCTTAAACTATATCCAGTGGTGAGGCCCCAGCTTGCGGGCTTTAGGGAGTGTGGAGCCACCCTTTAATTACCATTGCTCCGAGGTCCACTCTGACCCGGAGTGGTAGTACCTGTTAGGGTTCCAACTATGGGTTAAATAGAAACCGACTTGAAAACAACAAATATATTCTATTAAAAAAAATTTCTTCAAAATCTTTGGATTCGGCATTAAATAACCCGAAAAGGGTTGATATGCCGTAAAACAACCAACCAACCAACCAACCAACCTAACAGGGGTTTGTTTCTCTTTGCAAGACGAAATAAAAACAAAACTTAATAATTTAAAATGTTGTGAAGTGTGATCCTGAATGAGCTTCGCACTCATCGGATCTCACAACCAAATTCTAATATATATCTTAATAATTATAAAACTCTGGACCATCTGGGCGTCCTTGTTATTTGTTGTTTGTTTACAATTTGGCTAATATATGCAAAAGGTACACTGTTGTTTCACAGATAGATTTTAATACTGAAAATGGATATTATATTTGTATACTTTTATTCCTGCATGATTTATATATATATATATATATATATATATATATATATATATATATATATATATATATATATATATTATTTGCTTAAAAGGAATCAACATTCAAGAGGTTATCTCATTTGCATATTACATTAAAGAAAACCTATTCTAATAATTAGGTTTAAATTGTTTATGGAAATTTGTAATAGAATTTTTAAATATTTTATCTATAAATATTATATAAAATTGCTTTATTTCATTTATTTTTAATTTAATTTACATGTAATTTGATTTATATTTATTTATTAGTATAACCAACATCAGCTTTGTTTAAAAACGGAAGTAAGTTTTCATTGAACCTATGAGTTATTTCCCTTTAAGCTATGACGTTTTATTCCCCTGTTTGAATTTTAAAGATGAAGATTGACATGTTTTATGCTTCCAAGAATTCAAAACATGGTTAACTTTCAGGAAAATCGTAACAGCTTAGGATATCTGGTATATCTTAAAACGTGATTAAACCCTCCGCCCTTTAACATTATATAATCAATTCTTAATGCTGCAATGTTTTAAGTTATAAATCTATTATATTTTTTACTAGAATATCTTGTCGTTTTCTTTTCTAGTTTTTACAAATTGTCCTTTACTTTTCCATGTTTAAGCTTAACCATATTAATTTTCATGCTCACATTTTCTATTGTAATACATAATAAATAGATAAAGATCCTTTTAAGCCAACATTGTTTAAAAAAAGCAACAAAAATTTGCTTAATCATACTTATATTTTTTTTACTTTTCTCGGGATCTTTTTTTCTGTTAAAATAAAAAATAAAAATTTATAAGTTCCATTTTGATTCTTTATCAAATCATCATCGGGTGAAAAATAAATGAGCACGATTCTGAAGAAAAGAATTTCAAAAGTGAAAGGAGCACTTAGTCAGACACCCAGAGAACATTTTCACACTATTCCGAGAGAGAGATTAAAATTTTTTAATTCTTTGATGCTAAAATTAGTGTCACAGGATAAAATTCTATTAATTAATGTTAATTTTAAAAATATCATTACTGTTGATGTAGGTAATATTATTAATAGACAGCATAATCAGGTTGACATACCAGTTCTCAGCAGATCACTGAAGTTAAGGAATGTTAAACCTGTCCAGTACCGGGTGGGTAGTTATTTGGGAGTACTAGGTGCTGTATGTGTTCTCCACTTATCTCAGCATTATTTCCAATCCTCCTGTACTTACATACTTGCAACTGCAATGAAAAAATTATGACTCATAGGAGGTGTGGTGGTTGGAGATTGCGCAGTACTTACCACAAAACATTTCAGGCATAGGCACCCCTCAGTGGGTATTCATAGTCTGTCAAGACTGAATGAAGCCTTGACTTGATTATTAATTGTAGATTACAGAAGATTAGATCAAATCAGCATGATGTGATTGGTATTAAGCCATTAGGGTGTAATAAACTGTTAGCGTTAACAAAGTGACCGCTATCCTTCATTGAATACAGTATTATCACTTTGACATGTTGGTTCATGACTTTTAGACAAATAATCTACTGACTGAATCTTAATCAAGGCAGTTCCATTGAATTATAATAAAAATAAAGACTGTTGAATAATCAAGACTGCAACTTGGTGGACAAGTCACCATTCATTTTTATGTGTATTTCTTGTTTTTTCTCATTTTGATATTGTATAAAATTCTAATTTCAGAGTATTGAGCTCCATGGGTTACGCCCATACACATTCTACAATATTGTCGTGAAAGCATTCAACAAAGTTGGAACGGGGCCAGATGGGGTCGTCCTCTGTCAAACGAATGAAGGGCGTAAGTTGTTTAATTTATTGCTTTATTTATTTACATCCAATATTAATAAAATAATTTCCAATTTCTGCGAACCTGCTCCAGCTACAAAAAACTTGCCATGCATGTTTGACATGCCTGACGAAGGGGAGACGTCTTGAAATACAGCATCATGGACACATGGTCTGATGGCCTGACGCAAGTAAGAATATCCTACATGTAAAATACTATACTTAAAAAAAAAAAAACGTATGGTTATACATACGAATTGGATCAATAAAAGTGCAACTGCATAGCTGGTTCCATGATTATATCTTAAAGTTGTGTCAGTTTATCCGTCACACCTTTGCATTGTTCTGCTTTCTATAAAATTAAATTTCTTATGTATACACATTAAACAATGCTTCAAGCAAACTACTTAAGTCTATTATTGCTTTTTGCTTTGTTAATTAACTAGAATTTTTTTTTCCTGTTTTTTAATTTTTTAATTTATTTATTCAATAAATGCAAACGCTTCTTTATTGCTGTCCTCTTCGAAATGCTTAATTTTCACTTCATGAATATACAAAAAAAAGTTTTTTTGACTGCATCTGAAACATCGCGAAGTATCATTCGATGTCCTGCTAGTTTGACAGGCCAAGAGCAGGCTCAAAAGCTTCCCTGGACTAATGGTGATAAAGACGTTAAAAGAGCCAATAATTCATGGATATCCAAACGACGTTACAGCGTAAAATTAAACATGATTTACTTGAATCCTTAAATTTTTAAAATTGATTTTGATAGAAAAATAATGTGTTTGATTTCTGTCCATGTGCATTAGTATGTAATTCAATTACGTGTTTCATTGACCAGCAAGGATAATTCTTGGGATCCATCTTTTCCATTTGGCCATGGTTGGGAGGGACAGGTTACAATATAAAACAACTAAAATGGCAGTATTTTTTTATTAATATGTTTCTAAATTCATTTTAAGGGATGTCATGTTCTACTAGGTGGGCCAAAGTTTGAACGTTCTGTTCGCGTGTAAGAAGAAATTTTCCATAGTCACAGATGTTTTCGACTTCTATGAGTTGTCTTCAGGCGAGTGATGAATTAAAAAAAATTGCGTTTAGTAAATTTAGGGAAATGTGTCTCCAAAAACAATTCATATATCGGTATGACTAGTATTTCTCGCCAGCTAACATGTCATCTGTCTTCCCTAACAGCTCCGTCTACCAACACCTAGTAGCACATGACACGCCCAAAAATGAATTTAGAAACATATTAATAAAGAATACCATCATTCTAACCGTCTCATATTGTAACCTATCCCTCTCAATCATGGAAGCACTACTCATTCGCATAAACAAACCGACTATCAATCAGGCTTAATATGAGGGAGAGGGTACGTTTAATACTTGTAAATGATTTTAATTGAGTTTTTCAATAAATTTACGATACACAATTTTTTTAATTACTCACAAGCCTGAAGACGACTCATCAAAGTCGAAAATGTTTGCGACTACGGAGAATTTCATTTTACACTTGAACAGAACATTCGAACATTGATGGAAAAGATGGATTGCAAGTGAAACAAACAAGAATTACTCCTTCTGTTCAATGAAACCTACACAAGAGAAAAATGTTGGCCAAATATACTGATTCAATTACAATAGATCACAAAAGAACATGGAAGGTTCAATTTAAAACCTGTTAAAAAGTTTAATGTAAATATTTACTTCGTTATCACCCTGTCCTAAATGATCTGTTTCACCTGTCAAATAAAAAAAGAGCTTTTGTGGATAACACTAGGAATTTCATTGGATGTTGTGCTCGCTTAGAAGATAGAGATATGGCTCGAAACGTTCCCTTGAAAAATGTTGACTAAGAGACGCTTGTAGAGCCAAGTCAACTCACAATTGTACCTGTTGGCCTGATCTGACGATTGGGGAATTCTCACATGGCAGAATAGTTTTTAGATTACTATTAGTTATTCACTATTTATTAAGTAAAAAAGCCACCAGAGGATAATGTACAACCCCCCCCAAAAAAAAACAAAAAAACTCAACATCTGTGGTAGCTTTAATTTTCACAATGTAGACTGACTAGTTTACTCCTACAAGACTGATGATAGAGGAAGGTTGTTCTCTCTTCCCTGGTCTCTTCAGAAAATTGTAGACCACTATCGCTGAATGGTGTTAAATAGGAGGCCGTGGTGTCATTTGTTTCAGGATAAATAACTGTTATGGGATTAAATGGTAATAAGAACGAAGGAACACAGGAAATGAAACATGTATTCACAAATATTACAGGCAAAGCGAGTTGAGCAATACCATTCCTCAATGGTGGAGCATGTGCACCCGACCTCCTTGGCCGCATGCCAATCTCTGACTGCCAGGCACCCATACTCGATACCAGAAGTGACATGAGATAGTCTATTAATCCTATGGAGGGGTGTCTCCAACAATAACAAGCTGCATTTTATTTCTGCTTGTCTGACTTTTTACAACCACTGATCATCACTTTGGTCTTAGTAACATTCACTTTCCGTAGCATTCCTCCAAGATTTTAACTTAACAAGTAAGTCTTCCAATGCTTCACAGACAAGTACTTGTGAGAACCGAGTTCTTCACACAAGCGGACACACAAACACAAATGGATAACCTGAAGACAAACATAATTATCACCCTTTAACTCTGGCAATATCATTCTTTACCACAAGGGGGCGATACAGTCACCTTCACTTCTGGTTTGTATCATTCATTTTCGTTTCGCTGGACCTCGCAACAAATGCAGATGTGACAAAAAACACTTCCCGGTTTTGGTAAACAGAAATAGCCAAACCGACGTTTGACCTCTCATCAAGAACTCTTGAGGCCAAAATGCAAATAACATTGGTCGTAGATCTCTAACTATAAACTTTCACAATTGAATACTTGTGCCTATAATGCAAATAAATGTAGGTGTAATTATATATCGGCAAACTTTGTGTTTTTATTTCATGGATAAGGGACCATGCGACTTTATTCTTCAATCTCATACTTAACATATACGACATAATCACGTTGACATACCGGTTCTCGTCAGATCACCAAAGTTAAGCAACGATGAGCCTGGCCAGTACCAGATGGGTGACTATTTGGGACTTCCAGGTGCTGTATGAGCTCTCCGCTTATCTCGGTATTGTTTTCAGTTGTCCTGGACCTTTCCTTGCTACTGGACTTAGAGTGCCGATTCAGGAGAGGTGTGGGTGGAGATTGCACAACCCTTGCCACACAATTACAGGCGTAGCTGCCCCTACAGAGGGTATCCTTTGTCTTTCGGGACTGAACAGAAGCATCGATACTTAACAATAGGAGATGATTTTGCCAACCGCACATCAAAAGGCAACCCCCGTCCTCTACAAGATTGGTGACCTATCAGCATTCAAACGCTTCTACAAATTATCTGAAGTCTACAGAACAGAAATCATCAGTATCCAGGATCTCTTTTGGATGATCTGCATTGAACGTCCTGGATAATTCTTCTATGAGACAACTCTGTTCCTTTTTCCTGCTTTCTAACTGACCACAATATAGTCGTCTTCAAGGTAACAAATTCTTGAGGAGTTATCCCCTTAAGTAATCTAATTTACTAAAGTCCCACTACTAACAATTACAATTTTCCCATTGACTACTGTAAACTCATTATCCTCGAGTGGCATCCTAGCCTTGATAAGTGGTGACTTTGTAAAAATTAAAAAAAAAATGAATGAAAAACAGAAGTATGGAACCTGATGTTTGACTTTAACATTAAAATAATCACGAAATGATCTGTTGATTCTCACGGAGCTTTGAACATTTTGCTACATTGCTTGAATAACTGTAACAGAGACTGGACGTATGTATGGCGCCTATATGCAAATACTGAGCTGCGTGCAAAATGACGTCATAATAAGGAAAAAGAAGAAGACTATAAAAAAGAGAGAGAGAGCGTGTTAGAGACGTGGTTGATGTCACAGTTGTAATGAGAAGTCACACGTGGTGGGAGAATGAGGAATAAAGGTCTTTTCTAAAAACCTGAAACAGCGACTTGGAAGTTCTTTCCTATTCTTTGTCTACTTTGTGACTGAGTCTACGTGTTGGGTAACATTACAGGTATTTAATTTCCCTTAATTCTCCTGGTAATTGATGCCGGCCCAGGGATAACATCCTAGCAAATGGAGTCAAACGAGACTTTGTAGTTGGGTTTGAAATCCTTTGACCAACAGTAATTATCACTTACTGCACTGACTATTATGAAGCGTGAAATTGTACGTGTGTGTGTGTGTATGTGTGTATATATATATATAATTATTTAAATATTTAAATATTTTTAATTATTTATTTAAATAATAAATTAATTAATAAATAATTTTCTATTCTTTGTTTCCTTTGCGACTGAGTCTACAGTGTGTTGGGGTCTGAATGTCTACATGTTAACGTGTTGTAAACATGTGCAACGTTACATAACTTTGTTAACTTCTGGCTTGCCCCTAATTTATACCAAGCCCACCAGACAAACCCTCTTGGTACTCTGTGAAAAGCTCTCTCCAAATCCATAAAAGCAAAGTATAGAATCGTCTTTTTCTGAAATTATTTCTCTTTGCATTTGAACCAGGACAAACATAGCATTTCTTTCTGTATTTTTGCTACCCTCTCCCTTCTTTTAAATTGTCGTTTTGTTCTTAATGCCAACATGTGATGAAAAAACCCTACGGATGATTAAAGGATGTTGTATTTTATTATTTTCAGTGCCAAGTAGACCTCGTATTATCCACTGCACACATATCTATTCGAGGTCACTGTGGGTGAACTGGGAGGCACCCACCGAAATGAATGGTGAACTTTTAGGCTATCAGCTCGTGTGGCGCTATAATAGTGATAACTTTACCAAGAACATCACAAAGAAATTGACAGATCCAATGACGGCCTTAGTCACTGGACTTAGTAAGTATCTCATTTCATTATTTGCATTTTTTTTTTTTTTTTAATAATGAGTCAATAAAAGCCATTGGAGGATAAAGTTTTATGAGAAAGCTAGATCATCTGAAAAATGAACAGTATGATGAGAGGATTGAAAACTATCAATAAAATGAACTATTTTGGATTATGTGGATTATTTGGAGTGTCAAAGGAATTCATAGTAAAATCAAGAAAAATGATCCACTGAAAACCGTGATATCAGATTTTAAGGATAAAAACTTGTATTTCTGAATATTTTTCGATGAGGACAGATAATTTGTATTTGATTTTTTTTAACTACAATTCTCATCTTGAGCGGTATTTGCACAACATTTCGTCCAATGTAGCCTCTGAGCTTAAGGTGTAGAATCGTCCTAGAATTTTGAATGGAATCCATGGAATAACATGTTCTCATTCCATCAACTATAATCGGGTTCCATTCTTGCCCTGAACACACTTGGTGTGTAGCAATGGTTCTATTTGCAACTTTATACTTAATATCATGTGTGCTGAGGATTGAACCTTCAACCTCCAGAAGAGTGTCGCTTACGACTGAATTTTACCTCGTATTTTATCTGTTATGCCATGGGTTCTTGCAGACAATTCTTGTATGAATTTTGGGAGTCTTAAACCTTTTCTTGTTTATAGATGTGTAATCTTACTACTTATCACTATAAATCTCTTATTACTAATATATATATATATAATGTTTTGGTAAAATGTTTTTTCAATTATATTTCAATCTTTGTGTATACTAATCTTTTTTTGTTTAAAAGCTCAATGTACGTTAAAAATAACAACAGCGCATATATAAAAGAATAACAATACAGTTACATTCCAAGATCCAAATATTTATTTTTTCATGCAAAACAGCTCCTCCAGTATGTTAGAATTTTGGTACATTTTTTAGCTCCATTTTGTGAAACAGAAACAAATGGTTATTATGTCAATACCGTCTTTTTTCGTGCGTATACTCTTCAGAAAAATTAGAAATTCTTTGTTTTGATATAAAAAAAAAATGCATGACGACATAATGCTTTAAAAAGAAAAAAGTTCATAGAAGACTCATGTAAAAGTGTAAGCCATTTTTAGTTTCAGAACAGTTTCAGATGGTTCGCTGTTACACACAAGTCCTGGTAGGTGACTTGTTTGTAGTAGACAGTTCCACAGAACAAAATATTCTTACCGTGCCGAAACCCGGGAAAGAACATGTGAAATTGCTCCAGAAAAGGTTTAATATTTATGAAGCAATTCTGGTTCCTGATTGGTTTGTAGCAGAATGTGAATTGATTTGATTCGTCAGTTCTTAGCAGCATCGTTTATAAATAGAATCGTCCGACTGTGTGGGATCATACCCCATTATAGGATCAAAATATTGCAACATCCTCCCTATTTTTTATAATGGGGAAGTCCCTTGTGTTTGTTCTGCTCAAAAATAAATATATATTTTTATATTTACTTAGACATAACAAAAATTAGAAATCATTTGGATCTTAGAATTTTAGCATTTAAAAAGACGCCATTTTTAATTGCGTTCAAATGTCAAAAAGGAAAATTACAAAGATTTTTTTTTTTTTTTTCTTTTCTTTCTAAGCAAAAGTATGAGTAGGTTAAAGTGTTAATACAAAATAAAATGGATACAGTTTAACGTCTTGTCCAGGACTATTTTTCTTTTCTTTTTTTTTTCTTTTTTTTTTTTTTATATATATAGAAATCTATATACTGAGCATTATCCCTAGGGTTTTCCGCTGATATTCATGCAAAAAAGTAATAGCCTTCTCATAAGTGGAACTTCGCTGGTCTGTATTTTTAATATATAGAAATCTATATACATACAGGGCAGTGAAAAAAAAAAAATTATTCAGTCGAATTCACCAACAAGTTTTGAGAAAAACGTTGTAGCTTTATCTCGTTTTCTACGAAATGGCATTTTATATCCATATGCCTAGATCTCTCGTTTTCTACGAAATGGCATTTTATATCCATATGCCTAGATCTTTGGTTGATCATCCGTGCTCTGTGCTAAGACTATACTGGCTTGATTATCACAATTAATTACCACGGGGCTTGTAATCAATTCTGGCTCAAAAATAGTCTTCAGGATATTTTTAAGGTAGAGTGCTTCCTGGGTCGTGTGTGTGATCGCGATAAATTCTGCTTCACAAGTAGAGAGAGATACAATCTGTTGCTTTTTAGATTTCCATGAAATAATGGGCCCATTTTCTGAGAGTCTGAAACAATATCCAGATACACTCTTGCGATCCTCTTCGTTTGCCCAGTCTGAATTCGAAAAACCTTCTAATTTTAGGGGATTTCTTGATTTTCTAAATACTAACTTCTGCTCCTTAGTTCCTTTTAGATAACGTAGGACTTGTTTAGCTCTGTTTAAGTCCTTCATTGTCGGTCATGATAATCTCTGTGACAGTTTCGTTACTGTATCGCATATGTCGGGCCTGGTTGCAGTCATCAAATATATAAGACTATCCATAATTTCGCGATATTGTGCGTCATTCATTATTTCAGACTGTGTGTATACTTATTATTAATATCATTTTCAACCGGTGTAGAGCGTTTCTTGCACTCTCCCATTCCAAATTTTAATAGTATTTTGTCGATGTACCTCAATTGAGTCATCGTAACAAGTCCTTTGCTTTGAGTAAATTCTATCCCCAGAAACCAGGATATTTTGCGCAGATCGGTCATTTTGAATCTTTTACTTAATTTGTTCTTAACATCAGTTAACATTATGTCACAATTTGATGCGATTAAAATATCCTCGACCCACAAAACCAAAATCAGTAGTTTATCGTCTTTGTGTTGGGTATATAAACAGGGGTCTACAGCGCATTGTCTAAATTGTTGTTTAATAATATAATCATGGAACACTGTGTTCCAACACTGAGCACTCTGCTTTAGACCATATAATGAACTTGTTAAGTCGCCACACGCTATTTTTATTTTTCATTATAAATCCCTCTGGAGGGGTAATATAAATTTCACAGTCTATTGGGGCATTCAAATAAGCATTTTTACGTCCATTTGATGGATGTTTAGGTCATATTGTGATGCGACTTGCAGTAAAACTCTGTCGTTAGGTTTGTGGTCGGCGAAAACGTAGAAAAGTATTCTTTACCGTAAATCTGAGAGCACCCCTTAGCAACAAATCTTGCTTTGTACTGTTCTACGCCTGATGCTGTACTCTTTTTTGTAAAGACCCATCTGGATGAAATAACATGTTTCTCTTGGGAGAGGCACTACCGTAGAGGTATCATTTTTGGTTAAGGCATCTATTTCTTTTTTCATGGCAATTTTCCATTCTTCACAATGTTCTGAATTAATTGCTACGTTGAAGCTTTTTGGCGCATTTTCCACTGAATAGCAATAGTCGATTTGATAATCTTTTATATTGTCGACCACATAAAAATCGGGTCGTCTTCTATTTCTTTTTGGGATATCTCTCGACTTTATCATCATCATCGACACTCGTCTCCGTCATTTCTATTCTTTTCGTTTGTTCTAATTATTTGAGGTAATATAATTCCATCCTCTTCATATGACGGGCTTTCGTCTTTACAATTAAACGTCTGTGAATTTTACACACCGGATTCTTTTTATTTTATTTTTTTCGGGAAAAAATATTAAATTGGCTGGACTGTTTTTATCGTATCCAAGAAATATACCTCTGTCAGCTTTAATATTCAATTTACTCTTTTTCTCTATATATGCGAAGCAAGTTGAACTAAATATATGCATTCTGCTTAAATTTGTTTTTTTTTTTGTTTTTTTACCGCAGAAAGATTCATATGGAGTTTTAGATAGTGTTTTGTTAAAACACCTGTTGCGTATATAGGCTGCCGCCATAAGTGCATACGTCCAGAGGTTTTTAGGGAGTTTTGATTCAATGAGTAGGCATCTTGCCATTTCAAAAAGTGTCCGCCACGCACGTTCACCAGTCCCGTTTTGGTGTGGCAATTTAGGAGCTGATGTTTCATGCCTGATACGATGGTTAATTAATAAAAGTTCAAAGTCTTTATAGGTGAATTCCGTACCGTTGTCAGAGCGAATACACTTGATTTCACCGTAGGGGGGGGGCATGTCGGCTAGATATTTCTTACTTGCTAGCAGGGTATCAGATTTATTCTTTAAAAAGTAAACCATTATTAAACCTGAATGGTCATCTACAAAATTCAACACCTATCAATAATGTTCTCTGGCCATCGGTTCTACGGGACCGTTTAAGTCCCAATGCACCATTGATAGGATTTGTTTTGGCCTTTTTGTCTGGTATCTTGTTTTGATAGTTTGTCATTTTCCCTTGCGTACAGACGTTTTTGATGTTTGTATTCGCATTCCATCAACTACAGTCGGCAACTTTTTTTGATATCAGGAATATTGCAGTGTCCAAGAATTTTATGCCATGTCTGTAGATCATGGCAGGCGGTTTTTGATGGGACTACGCTATTCAAATAATACAGTCTTCCATCTGGGCACACCAGCCCCGATTTATTGGGGCCAAACTTTATATCTGCACCTTGTCCCATGGCAGCCTGCACAGAAAATATATTTTGTTTAAATTTTGGGACCAGAAGGTCGCTCTCCTGAATACCCAAACACAGTTCACCCTTATTGTTCTTTAGCGAGATTTTCGCATTGCCTCTTTTCAAAACGATATCATTGACTCGACTCCTGTCAGCCAGTTCTACAAAATGATTTTGTTGCTTAAAGTTGGGATCAAAATTGATAAAATCAGATTCCTTTGTAATCACATGTGCCCTGGCCCCACAATCGACAAGAAAATGATTATTGCTTGTTGACGCATCAAATGTGCACAAAAATAAAAATGTATGTTCGCTAACAGAGCTCTCTACATTTTTAATGTAGTCGCCATTTTGAGTCCTGTATCTACATTGGAAACTCTTGTGATTAGGTCATCCACAATTATAACATAATTTTTGTACTTTTCTTAGGAAAAAACCTGCTTTTGGCAAAGTTGTGTTTTTTATTCCTGGCATGGGTATTTCTTTCTGGGTTATCACGGTGGTAAATGGCTTGAAATCACTCGGTAATCCCTTACGGACCATGGAAATTAACAGACTGTCACTTATAACTTCACCAGACATTTTTAAAGAATTTGCAGTTGTCTCGGCTCTTATAATATAATCAGTAACAGTTTCGGCTTCCATTCGTTTTAGAGAGGTCAGTTCAGTGTATAAAGAAATAATTTTGGGTTTTCCCTTCGTAAATAATGCTCTCTCAATATGTTTAATTCTTTGCAGCCGTCGTCCAGGGCTTCTCTCATTACCAGTGATAGACTTCAGTCATCTAAACACTGTATTAATTCCGCAAAGACATTTGCGTTCTTTTCAATGAAGTCGGGGTCGTTTCTGTTTTCAGGTTGTGTTTCTAGCACTTTGTGTAGCTTTTGGATTCGTAGATATCCCAGAAATTTAACTTGCCACAATTCGAACTTTGATTCGGATCCATCGAAATAAAGACGCACACTGGGCGCATAACCTGTAAAAGTGTAAGCCATTTTGAGTTTCAGATGGTTCTCTGTTACACACAAGTTCTGGTAGGTGACTTGTTTGTAGTAGACAGTTCCACAGAACAAAATATTCTTACCGTGCCGAAACCCGGGAAAGAACATGTGAAATTGCTCCAGAAAAGGTTTAATATTTATGAAGCAATTCTGGTTCCTGATTGGTTTGTAGCAGAATGTGAATTGATTTGATTCGTCAGTTCTTAGCAGCATCGTTTATAAATAGAATCGTCCGACTGTGTGGGATCATACCCCATTATAGGATCAAAATATTGCAACAACTCAACATTGTGTTTTTGTTCTAGCAGCCATCTTTGTTCATATTTAACAAAATAAATATGGTTGCCAGAACAAACACACAATGTTGAGTCTTTCTTGCATGATACATGACTTTCGCATTTTTAACTTTAATTCAAGCCATTTTGTAAAAATAATTTTATAAAATCAACATTAGGTTCTCTACAGTGCAATGTAGACTACAATGTATTATGAACTAAATCAATGTGAAGAGGCATGTGAAGCTTCATCCTGGTGCACCACAATGGATCCCTGACTAAAACAAATAATCAATTTGATTGAAAAATGAGTGATTTTACTGATTTTGATCATAATAAAAGTATTGGAAGCAAAGAAAACACAAACTTAGCTCAAATTTGAATTTCTCATTTCATAAGTCAGTCAATAACCTGATTTGAGATTGAGCTAAGTTTTTTTTTTTTCTTTTAACCCTTATATATGCTCTGCTTTGCATTGAGCTCTTTCACTTGAGATTTTCTACAGAAATTATTTAACCCTCTAAGTATTTTATATACATGGTGTCCCAATAAAATGTATACACTGTTTGAATTATCTCAACTTGCTACAAAAATATGCTATGCCACGTTCCCAAGAGATGTTTAGGAATAAAGAATGGCACTTCCAGCAGAATGGAGCACTTTCCAACTATCATCATGACGTAAGACCATAGCCTGATAGTCACTTACGAAACAGATAGTTAGGACAAAGAGGAAGTATTGAGTACTGTCCATGCTTACTGGATTTGAGCACCTCTGTATTTTTCTCTTTTTGGGGGGCATGTTAAATACAGGGTGCACACACCAAAATGAGCTACAATGAATGAGTTGAAAGCCACCATTGAAAGAAGATGAGTCAACATACCAATTGAACAGATTAGGAACGTTTTCAATTCAATCAGTGAGTGTTGTTAGCTGTTTATGGACCACAGTGGTCAACAATTTGAACACTTTCGATAATTAACTGGTTTCTATACTTGGTGATAGTATTTTGATGTATGAAACTTTTCTTTCTTACAATAAATGTTGGTTTTATGGTCATTTAAAGAGTGTATGCATTTTATTGGGACACCCCTGTGTGTGTATATATATATATATATATATATATATATATATACTTGTTTATTGTTATATAAACATGCTCACATCCCGCTGCTACAAATAGCCACTTGTTTCAATCAAACAACAGATATCATCAGGCAGCGACTTGACTATTCAAAAGTTCAATGAATAACCTTATAATAGATTATTCATTGAACTTTTGAACAGTCAAGTCGCTACCTGATGATATCTGTTGTTTGATTGAAACAAGTGGCTATTTGTAGCAGCGGGATGTGAGCATGTTTATATAACAATAAACAAGTATTATCAGCTCTTTTTATTGAGCACTATCTAACAACCTTGTTGAATTCATTAGTCCATTACTTTTGAATATAAAAAAACCCGAGTATATATATATATATATATATATATATATATATATATATATATAATCTTAAATGCTTTGAGGTACAAAATTTATAAATACATTTTAACATGATAGGTAGAAAACTCTCTAGAGGTTTTTCAATTCTCATTTCATAAGGAGAAAATCGATATCATAATTCAAAATAATATTGATGAAAATAAAGAGCACCGAGGGGAATTTGAAGTGCCAAGACCGATTAAAATAATTAAACAGTCAAGTCAAAAATGATTAAAATGGCACTGTGTAAGAGAAATAGAAGAAAAAGTTTCAGGTTTCAAATCCCCTAAAATATTTGAGCTTTTAAAAGGTCCCATTTATTTGAAACTAGCAGAGCTACCCGGCATTTCCCAGGCCATATATATAAAAAAAAAGTTGCATTTGACTATATTTGCTACTTTTAGGATATGAAGAACTTTTTAAAATAGTATTGTAAAACATTAATGTTGCTTCTCCTGGACAATGCAGACTTTTAACATGCGAGCTCTATCAAAGATATTAAGCATGCTTGCCAGATATATTATACACTTATGACCTCACTATATTATACACTTATGACATCTAAGACATTATACACTTATGACATCCAATAATCCTGCATAGATTTTCTTGTATAAAATTGTATAACAAAATAGTGACATTTTTTTTTTCTGGACCTCATGCCCTTAAACAAACCTGCTCTACCCAGGATATTGAGCACTCTGGATTGACTAACATATACTCTTTAACATATATGATAATGTACTGTTCTTATTTTGGCTCCTAGGTAACACCAACGACTTTGTCTAGTATGAAAAAAAACCTGAACTTCCAACAAAAACAGGCCCAATTAACCCTCACTGAATGAATATAAACATTTTATTGTAAATACCTTTTTTTTTTTTTTTTTAAAATATATATATTCCATTTTCACCCCACACGAGGCACAGTGCCACTTGATGTAGGGGGCTACTATTGGGGACATATGTTGCAGGAATACTATGTAGATGAGCAGCAAGATGTCTGTTCACATTACACTTGAACTTCTGCATGTCAGTACAGTTGGGAAAGCCGAATCCTGAGAGGGAGTTCCAAAGTCTAGCAGTTTTGGGGAAGAAACTATTGGAGTAGAAGGCTTTCTCACATATAGGGATCACGACTGTGTAGGGGTGGGATTTTGCTGCTTGTCGAGTTTGTCGGGAGTATTTACGTCGAGGGGGTACAAGTACTTATAGTTTGTCAGAGCATTCACCATTAAATTACTTGTAGAACAGGCAAAGGGATGCAAAATTTCGTCGATGGGACAGTGGCTGAAGCTTAAATGACAGTTCAGGACCTATCAGGTTGGCGACTTTCTTTTGAACCTTGTCCAGGAGTGAGAGACTAGTGGCAGATGCACCAGCCCAAATGTGACAACAATACAATACATGGGTGAATGTATGGTTTCAGTGGTTATGATTTAAAAAAAAAAATATATATATATATATATATATATATATATATATTTGTGATTTACCCAAGTAATATTCATGCATTTAACAATAATCAGATATTTTAATCAATTGCATATAAAAAAAAAAAAATTTAATAAAAATGCCTCTAGTTATTTGTTTTTAGTTTTAATTTTTGCAAACTGCCCTCATGTGGGGTGAAGTAAATAATACAAAGTACGAAACAAAAAATCTAAATTCTGAATTAAATGAAAAAGAAAATATTTTAATATCTATACAACATGTTTCTCGTTTCCAACAATTGCCAGTGTAGATGATGTAGCTGCCATTCGAACAATTCAAATCCCAGCTTATTTACCACTTGGCCATCTTGACAGCCACATTTTAAATGTGAGAGAAATAAACCCTATATTTTTAATTTAAAACATTTTGAGAAACAGTGTTCAATCAGTTTCAGGGAGAGAATTCTTAATACATGTTTGTATGTATATATATATATATATATATATAGTCTTTGAAGTTTTTAACATTTGAATCTATACAAAAAATTACTTTTTATCATTCCTTAAAAAACCATCTAGTCAGTAAGTCATTTAATCACCTGCAATCACTGCATCAACTCTCTCGAATTTACTATAATACCCATTTTTTTATTTTTTTAAGGGATCATCAGTTGTTTACCATGAAACACTGTTTCGGGGATTTAAAAACAAAACAGTATATTACATCATGGCTCCCCAGCAGTGTTGATCAAACACCACCACCCTTAATCTTAGGAAGAAGACATGTTACAAAAATTTGATCCAATTTCCTATTCTTAATTGCAATTACTAACCTTTTCATAGTATAAAAATGAATTTCTTACCTGTGCGATTCATCAATTTCCACATTTAAAATGGATACATTTTTTAATTTATCAGTCTTGTATTTATAAGATTTGGATTAATCCATTTAACTACTTATCACCCCCACTATAATTAGTAGTTTGTATATTTACATTCTTATTTATTTAAAATTAGATATATAAAGGTTAAAAATATTTTATTTTTACATATATACATTTTTTTTTTTTTTTAATATATAAATTTATTATATGTAACTATATATACATTTCATACATTGCTAATATAGTTTTGGATTTCCTTTATTAATATAGTCTGGTTTATCTTAAACGATTCAAAAGCATCAGGATAACGAACAAATGCTTTATTTAACTGTTTAAATATTTTATTTTTATCTCCACCTTGTTTTATCATCCTTATTACTAAGCTAGAAACTGGTGGTATAAAATCTGTTAATTTTAGAGTAACGCGAACTATTCTCAAAAACTCTGACATAATGGTTCCATAAAACACAAAAACAGGGCAGGTGCTATCCTTATGGGGCATACGTACTATTTTAAAGGGGAATGCGTTTCTTTTATCAAATATTTTATAAAGAAAAATACCATCCTCAATTTTTATATCTAAATCCAGAAATGTAGCCTGTTATATATATAGTGAATGTAGCCTGTTATATATATATATATATAGTGAATGTAGCCTGTTATATATATATAGTGAATGAATGACAAAAACTATATTCCAAAATTCATGATGTTGACCATCTTATAATTTATTCCTTTAATTCAGTTGACATTTAAAATTCTTGACAATATGTTTCGCCGCACAAAATCCATCACTTAATTATTATATCAATCAGTGAATCTATTATTCCGTTAACTCATCAGAGTAAATAGCAACAATAAATCCGTCAAAAGGAAATAAAGTGTGATTTGACATGATTAAAATCCGAAAATTGGAAGTGAAGCTGCAAATACCTTTAGTAGGTTTCCATTACGCCATTTTTAATTTCCTTAGTGTGTGTGTGTATATATATATATTACCCCATTTTGAATTTCCCTAGTATATATATATATATATATATATATATACACACACACACACACTAAGGAAATTCAAAATGGTGTAATGGAATACACACACACACACATATATTAGCAGGCTGCCCAACATTGCCCAATCATAAAATCTAAAATACGCTCAAATATAATGTTTTAATTGATGCAGATTTCATATCTATTATTATAGTCAGTTTTCTATTTATTATATTGTACCTAATATATAATAGTGAGTTTAAAAGTAAAGAAAAATAGAAATATGATTTGGATGCAATAATTTAGCATCGAAACCAAAACATACAGCTCTTCTGTGCTAAGTTCGTGCACATATGGAAATTTAAAAAATAACATAAAAAGGATAAATGTCGATTTGTAACACGTTTAGTCTACTTCTAGGGATATTATGTATTGCTTATAATGCACCGTTCTAATCTATTGTCTTATAGTTTTATCTTTGACTGTTAATAGACAGAGAGAGACACAGAAGAGTGAGTTATAGACAGTGTATAAAATAAAGTGAAAGTGAGTAAATAGCAATAGTGGTTGTGACCCAATGGGAACAGGTACATCTGAGCAATCATGTAAAAGTTATGAGAAGCCACCACACAAACCGGATATGTCAATTTTTAAAATTCTATTTGCATTCTGTATCGTGACGTGAGTAACTATAATATCTACGTGGAATAGTCTTCCAAAGACACAGATATTTTTGTTGTGTTGAATGGTTCTTTCGATTGGTACTGACTCTGCCCAACCCTTTTTCTGTTTTTTAATTTAGTTATGTCAGTAATCTAAGTAATTGTGAGTGTTGCAATGTCATTTCCATTGGAAAATCGACGGCGACGACAAGTATGTTTCTCTTTCGGTTCTTTTTTTTTTTTTTTTACCAAGAATTGCATGACAATTATGTTGCCAAATTCTTTTGCAGTTGACCCACTTTGCTAGAATTTACAAACTCTCTCTTTCTCATTCACACACACACACACACACACACACACACACACACACACACACACACACACACACACACACACACACACACACACACACACACACACACGTTCCTTTGCATCCCCACCCACATTTCTTAACATTTTCCTCGTTTTTAACCCCATTTCTTCTCTCATATGTCTCTCTTTCTCTCGATTTTACTTTTCACCCTCATCTTTTCCTTTTTTTCTTCCATACCCAATCCCTTACCCATTTCTCATTTCCATGCTCTTTTTTCCCCACTACATTCTCCCTAGTTTTCTGACCTCTCCATTACTCCTTATTTTTTTTATTTTTTTTTTTTGTATTATTCCCTCGGCTATTCCCACATATTTTCCTTCCCTCATCATTCCACCTATTTTTTCACTCCTCTATTTCAAATCTTCTCTATTTTTCTTTCCTCGCCCTCCTGACATTTTTCTGCTCACCATTTGATATTTTTCTTTCTTTTCCCATTCCTCCATTTTCTTTCTAGTTCCCGAACTCAGTGTTTCTCCAACTTCAGTTTTCTCTCCCTTCCCAGGCCTCACTTCCTATTTTTTCTATTCTCTCTCTTATTTCTTTCTCTTAAACTGTTATCGCTTCCTCTTCCTCCTTCACTCTCTATCTCCACCTTCCTGTTCTCTAACCCTCCATCTTCTGACCTTCACTTTTCTCTTCCCACACCCTTCTCTCTATCTTCCTCTCTCTCTTTGCACACCCTTCTCTCTCTCTCTCTTCGCACACCCTTCTCTCTCTCTCTTCGCATACCCTTCTCTCTCTCTCTTCGCACACCCTTCTCTCTCTCTCTTCGCACACCCTTCTCTCTCTCTTTTCGCACACCCTTCTCTCTCTCTCTTCGCACACCCTTCTCTCTCTCTTCGCACACCCTTCTCTCTCTCTCTTCGCACACCCTTCTCTCTCTCTCTTCGCACACCCTTCTCTCTCTCTCTTCGCACACCCTTCTCTCTCTCTCTTCGCACACCCTTCTCTCTCTCTCTTCGCACACCCTTCTCTCTCTCTCTCTCTCTTCGCACACCCTTCTCTCTCTCTCTCTCTTCGCACACCCTTCTCTCTCTCTCTCTCTTCGCACACCCTTCTCTCTCTCTCTCTCTTCGCACACCCTTCTCTCTCTCTCTCTCTTCGCACACCCTTCTCTCTCTCTCTCTTCGCACACCCTTCTCTCTCTCTCTCTTTCTTCGCACACCCTTCTTTCTCTCTCTCTCTCTTCGCACACCCTTCTTTCTCTCTCTCTCTCTCTTCGCACACCCTTCTTTCTCTCTCTCTCTCTTCGCACACCCTTCTTTCTCTCTCTCTCTCTTCGCACACCCTTCTTTCTCTCTCTCTCTCTTCGCACACCCTTCTTTCTCTCTCTCTCTCTTCGCACACCCTTCTTTCTCTCTCTCTCTCTTCGCACACCCTTCTTTCTCTCTCTCTCTCTTCGCACACCCTTCTTTCTCTCTCTCTCTCTTCGCACACCCTTCTTTCTCTCTCTCTCTCTTCGCACACCCTTCTTTCTCTCTCTCTCTCTTCGCACACCCTTCTTTCTCTCTCTCTCTCTTCGCACACCCTTCTTTCTCTCTCTCTCTCTTCGCACACCCTTCTTTCTCTCTCTCTCTCTTCGCACACCCTTCTTTCTCTCTCTCTCTCTTCGCACACCCTTCTTTCTCTCTCTCTCTCTTCGCACACCCTTCTTTCTCTCTCTCTCTCTTCGCACACCCTTCTTTCTCTCTCTCTCTCTCTTCGCACACCCTTCTTTCTCTCTCTCTCTCTCTCTCTCTTCGCACACCCTTCTTTCTCTCTCTCTCTCTCTCTCTTCCTATACCCTTCTTTTTCTCTCTCTCTCTCTCTCTCTCTCTTCCTACACCCTTCTTTCTCTCTCTCTCTCTCTCTCTCTTCCTACACCCTTCTTTCTCTCTCTCTCTCTCTCTCTCTCTCTTCCTACACCCTTCTTTCTCTCTCTCTCTCTCTCTCTCTCTCTTCCTACACCCTTCTTTCTCTCTCTCTCTCTTCCTACACCCTTCTTTCTCTCTCTCTCTCTTCCTACACCCTTCTTTCTCTCTCTCTCTCTTCCTACACCCTTCTTTCTCTCTCTCTCTCTTCCTACACCCTTCTTTCTCTCTCTCTCTCTTCCTACACCCTTCTTTCTCTCTCTCTCTCTTCCTACACCCTTCTTTCTCTCTCTCTCTCTTCCTACACCCTTCTTTCTCTCTCTCTCTCTTCCTACACCCTTCTTTCTCTCTCTCTCTTCCTACACCCTTCTTTCTCTCTCTCTCTCTCTTCCTACACCCTTCTTTCTCTATTTCACTATTTAATATTAAATAATTTGTTTACTGATTTATCCATTGTTTTCTTTCTTTTTTTCAGAGCCATATACCCAATACAATATCCAGGTGGCAGCTATAACGGGTGGAGGACGTGGGAACTTCAGTGATGTCTATCCTGCCTTAACTGACGTATCTGGTTAATATTTTTCATCTTCCTTGATTTTCTACCAATAATTTACACAAAACATAAAAAACAATATTTTGAATTAATCTTTTTAACAAAACTTTTGTTTTTCATCTGATTTCTCATTAATCCTATTCTTCATCTTTTCCTGAAACATGCATGTACTCATCAGCATCATCATCATATTTAGTTTAACGTGTGTCTTACATGCTGGCATGTGGTGGGCAGCTTTAAGAAATTGACTTCCAAACATTGTGACCAAGGAGAATCTGGAATGTTTCCAACTATATTTCAGATTTGTGTCGGTGTTGTTACCCCCCCTTTGAATTTTGAGAGTGTTTATGTAAATGTATTCATAAAGCGCTCAACCTGTCGATTTGATTAACATTTGTCAGTTTTTGATAAAGTGCAGTGATGTACCTGCTATTTGATTATCTCCATCCTTTCTTCTTTCCCTGCATTCTCTGGCTCACCAATCTACTGTTGTTAGTCTCAGTCTTTTCTACAAACAGAAATGACCAGAATGATATAACTATGCAGTGTGAATTTTAAAGGCAGGCTGGAATCTTATGAGCTCAGAGAAAGTGTAAATTTGAACAGTATAGGAAGATGTGTGCACAACCAGAGACTCTGTTGGTTTGGTCATATTGAAAGAATAGATTAGAATTCTTAGGTTAGTATATATAGAGCAGTAGAAGGTTCAATTCATAGGGGAAATTCAAGAAAAAGATAGGAAGTGATGAGGATGGATTTGAGAAAGAGGGATGAATAAAGACCTGGGCAGAAATAGATTAGCTTGGAAGTAAATTTCTAAAAGCTGTCCAACATATGCTAGCATGTAAAACTAAATATGATGATGATGAATGGTGCAAAATTAATCTTAATGAATGCAATAATGATTAGATCAAACCAGCATAAACATTGGGTCAAATCCAAATACTCTTCAATAAACCATGCAAAAATGCAACTTTGACTTTTCATATAAGTTTCATTTCAACAGCTAATGCATTGAATCTTCTTAATATGATTCATAACTAGGGCTATGACAAGAGAATATTTTCATTATTTTGACTCTCTAGTATATATCAGTTAATATCTTATGTTTTTATACAGAGTGATATGGTTCTCGATTTATTAACTGTGTCGGGTATATACTCGAGAGTAACAAACAATAATAAGAGTATTCTATTGTCATAGCCCTATTCATAACCCATTAAAGATCAAGATAATCGGCCTATTTCTTGAGACATTTCACTGTTGCATGACTTCCCCTGTTTTCTAGATGGTGATTGATGATTTGGCGTCCCCGATGAAATACCTTTCAACAGACATTATGTATTACTAGCGGGGGGAGGGGGTACCCTGCATTGTACGGGTTTTTAGAGGCATGTAAGTTAAGTAATAACCCCGTTTAAATATTATAAAAACAAACAATGCTAAAACTATTTTTTAAAAATCGTGAAAAGACAAAAACAATTATAAAAATGAACGTGATGCATACGAACGGTCCGGCAGTGCCCGGGTGTTTAAAAAATCCCAAAAAAAGTTCGAGGGGAGGAGGGGCTCGAACTCTATTCATTGAGGCGGAAGCACAAAAAAAAAAAAAAAAAAAAACGCGAGGAATTAACTAAAAAGTGAATTAGGTCAAATATCAATTCTGCAGTGAAGTTTGTTTTGGTTTACTTTGAGTAGTCACGCATCACACTCGAATTCTAAATGAATTTTTTTTGTTTTCTCAAATTCTAAATGAATTTATTTGTTTTAATTTTAATTTAAGTGTAATGCAAGTGAAATCACGATCTTGTTACGTTGTAATAATAAATATTAAAGAATGAATTCTTTGTATATAAGTAAATGTTGAGTTGAAATCACTAATAAATAAAAGTCATAGTTAGATTTCACGGTTAGAGTCGGTAAAACCGGAAATAAGAAGCGGTTTGTCCCGCAGATTGCATCTTACACTAACTAAAAAAAAGCAAAAAGAAAATAATAATAATAATCGTGTTTTCTTTTTCTTTTTTTCTTTTTATTTTATTATGGGAAAAACAGAAACCATAAATCAGGGAAAAAAGATTTAAAAAAAAAAAAAAACGAAAACACGGCATAAATAACCTTGTACTATTCCAAACTGGTGCTTCCTCTTACTGTTCCTCGTGAACGCGTCCACTGCGATGTAAATAGGGAGCGGGGAAAGGAGGAATCTAATAGAGAGAAAAGATGTTGCAACTTCCATTGAATCTGACCGATTTTGGCAGTGGACTCTCACCGGAAAAAATATAGGAATGTACCATTGTCGAGGAACTGTAGAGTTAATAGGCCTATAGCACACCTCAGATAATGTGCTACAGTTTGTACGCATTACATTTGCATGTAACGTCATGATTTTTAATCCTATTAAGGTCAAAATCAGAGTGGAAAAATGAGTTCATTTTATTTATATTAAGAAGAAGATAACATGTAATATTATTTTTGTTATTTATTTATTAATATTTGATATGGAAATAAGCTAAACAATGTGAGCAATTCTTTTATTTAAAAAATGTGTAATATTTATTTTTTGTAATTAACTTTTTTTTTTATGTGAAACATTTTTTTAAGTAAACAAGCAATTTTAATAATAATAATAATTTGTCTAAAATGTGATAAATTTCTGTAGTTTCTGTGGGAAAGAGGTTGCAGGGATGAGAAAAGGAAATCCCCCACTAGGCTACAAAATCTATTTTTAATTCTGTCAAGGCAGGATAAGTTACTTCTAGTAACTCCTGCCCAGATGTGGCAACAATACTCCATCATTGGAATACATTAAACCTAAGAAAATCAAGATAGTTAGCCAATACACAACTCTGAAAATGTGACAGTAATACATATTCATTCTGAGGTAGCACGTTCAGGACTACAGAACATAATGCGAAAGGAAATCTTCATTATGTGTCAGTTGTAAAAGAGATCCCACCATCAGCATTCAATCTCCTGGACTTTAAATAGGCAAGCCAGAAGTAAACCCTTTAAGAGTCCAATAGAAGAGAACGTGGACATGGAATAGGTAATCGTAACTGTTGTGCATTAGTAAGAAGTTCAGAATTATTTATTTATTGCGGACTATTATCCTCATCTTTTTTAGCTGTTGTTTCATGATGTTTCGGCCAACTATTCCTCTGGCCTTCTTCAGGTGGAACTGCAGCAAGATAGGAACTTGGCCAAAAACGTGGTGAGACGACAACAACTATGGAAAGCAGTAATTGCTGAGGATACAGTTAGGAGATTCGGACTTCCTATCCCACCTGACGAAGGCCAGAGGAATAGTTGGCTGAAACATCGTGAAACCACAACTAAAAAAAATGAGGATAATAATCTGCAATAAATAAATTAATAAATAATACTCATCTCGATAATGAATTCCAATTAAATAATATGTTCAGAATTATTGTTTGGACTGTTAATCGGAATCAGGAATCTGAAAAATCAGAACTTTTTAGCGTATCGGACTCAGAAAAATTGGCACTTAATTCCAGATTCTCAAAACGATTTTTTTTATTGTTTTTTTTTTCTTTGTCTAAAACTCAACTTTTTATCACTGGTGCTGATGATAAAATGAGAAACATTTGATTTTTGAACCATTAGTAAGATTAAAATCTATAGACCGTAACTAATTTAGGTAAAAATGGCACTAGAAACATTGTCTTGATAAAAATGGCACACATGGATATATAGGAATAAAATGAATATGACATGAGGAAAAAAATGAATATTTGAATTCTTCGGTCTACTATTTTTATCTTGAATGTTATTCACACAATGTTTCGGTCATTGTAACCTCCTACCTTCTTCAGCAGTATCTTGTCGAACTTGGGAATCTGCACAGGACTTCGAATGAAATTAGTTTCTGATGTAATATATTTGAAATGCATTATGGCGGATTTAGTTTTGTAATGACATTTGTTTTAAATAGGATTGTCAAGATTTTTTGTTCCACAAAATTTGATTTGGAATATAGAATTTTATTACGGATTTGCCTATGGTCACTAACCATTTTCTTTTCTTTTCTTTTTTTCTCAGGTCCCAGTGCTCCAAATATATTGAATCTGACGGTCCTGTCTCCAACCAGTATACATGTGCAGTGGGACTTGCCTGAAGTCGTATACAGAGATATCGATGGATACCTTATACAGTTGACAACGATGGATAGAAATTCTTTCCAAATCGCAAAAAGAGTTTCTAAGACAGAAACTGAGGTAAGAATCTTCGATCCAATGTAATAACAGAGATATGCATATCAAAATTAATGTTGAGCTCTACTTTACGAGCACAGATGAACCATGATGCTTGACTTTTGCCATTAGACAGTATGTGTGTGCGTATATATATATATATATATAAAAATAATTATTTTCCACAAGCGAACCAATGTCGCAGCCAACAAACGGGAAGTCCAAGACTAAAATTTCGCCCTCTCACACTTTCTGAATATATATATATATTCCGATGCCAGAAACGATTCTTTTGTATTTGTTGTTTTTTTAACATTAATTTTCTACTGCTGAGCACTAATGATGAAATAACTGTTTATTGATTTTAAACTACTAGTAAAACTAAAATCTATATATTCTGGCATAAATATATATTTTTTACCTTTGCAAAAATATACGCACATATTACATGGGCTTTACGGTACCTCCCACCCTCCAAAATAAATAAAAACAAAAATAAAACAACTTTATGGTTAAACATTACAATGTTTTAAAAGAATCGGAATTGGCAATTTAGAACAAAATCGGTAATTGTATCGGAATCAGGAAAAATATTGGAATTATCACATCACTAATATATAACATAGTAAAAAAAAAAAATAATTAAAATATAAAAACGAATGTCGCTTTTGGACTCTACATGAAACTAAAATATATCTTCTTGGTCTCGTGGCTAGAATCCAAGGGTAGCATCTGTTTTGCCTAAAGATGGTATAATGATATTGTGAGGTTTCTGTTCGCTCCTGGTGTCCATACAATGGAAATGCCACAGAATCCTATAAAAATATTCGAAATAGACTGTAATAACCAGATTATTTAAATAAACACTTTGCCCAGTTTTGGCCAAGATCAAAGTGTAGTATCTGTTCTTCAGATGCTGCACTTCCATTTCTTGTTCTCTTTCGGTGGAGGATCAGTCCTTCATGACTGAGACAATTTTTTTATTTTTGTACCTTTTCTCCACGTTAAAAAACGACCCTGGTGTCTAACTCTGTCCCGTGGGTAGGCATTGTAAATAGGTACAATAATATTGCAGGATCTCCATTCATGCTGAACATCCATAGAATATCCAACAGTAACATATTACATATGAAAGATGCCACTGTGGAATTTCCACGGGTCCCGACAGTTTTTAAATGTTTGAATGAAAATATATTTGTTTAGAAATTTGATTTTTTTTTTTTTTTTTTTTTTTTTTTATTAAATAATATCAGACTAAGGACATACTACAATGGTTTCTTTTTTTTCTTTTTTTTTTCTTTTTTTCTTCAGGCAACTGTTGAAGACTTGTTTACAAATAAAAAGTATTCATTGAAAGTTGCTGGTCACACGAAAAGCATTTTTTCACAAATGACTCGTGTAGGCAACTTTTCAGAAATCATTTACTTTGAACTGCAAGGTGAGTAATTCTTTTTTTTTTTTTCTCCCCCCCCCCCCCAGCCCCCGGCGTTAAGCTTTTCATAAGTATAAAATTGGTCTATAGTTTTTCTATTGATGGATCTGGTATTTAATTCCTGCCTTCGTTCTGAGAATAAGTTTTACAATGATCTCATAATTTTTGTTTTTCTATTTCGGATGGTTTGATGGTTTTTGTTTTCTGCGTGATTTTCGGGAAAAAAAAAATTTTGTTTTAGTCATTAGCACCAGGCTTGCCGAGTTGGAAGATATAAAGTCCGACGACTCTGACTCTGTGATCCTGGTTAGCACTCAGCATGACGGAGAGGCATGCAGCATGTGCTATGGTGTGGGGTGTGCTGGCACAAGGTAGTTTGAGAGCAAAAAAACATGTGACCAGTGATTTGGTTTCTACCGTGCTATTCAATACTAAAGGCTGATTGAAGGCATCTAATACAAAGCTTAACGATTTCAAAAACTTTGTGAAAAAAATATCATTATTCGTAACATGATGTAAAATGATGTGGATGGGATCATTGAATATTCTATTAGCAGGTAAATCAGCTGATTATGTTTTAAACACTATTTATTCGCGGCAGAAGCAGTAAAGTATATACAGAACAAATTCAGTGTCCAGCAAAGCAGCCATCTTGCTTCGGTTCCCTCAGTTGAACTCTCTAGTCTTTTTTAAGGATCTATAAAGGGTTATAACTATAACTTTATTTAGAGTTATTTCCCCTTTTCTTGCTTTAACATAACATTTAAAAAAAAATTGATCATTAGCTAGCTGACCCAACCTGACACTGCCTAGGATTTTCTTTAACTTTGTTTATTTTGCTCTTTTTTTATTTATTTAATTTTTTTAATTATGTATTTATTTTTTTAAAAGTTAAATTGTTTTTATTTTTTAATCTTTTTTTTTTTTTTTTTTTTTTTTACAAAATTACTTTTTTTAAGATTTTGTTGAATCATCTTCGAGTAACAAAAAGCTAGAGAAACGAAGATAATTTTTAGAAATAACTAAGAACGTTATATGTGACTGCTAGAATCATACAGTACCTGTATTCAGACTTTTTTTTTTTTTTTTTTTTTTTTAATTTAGTACCGGATGCTTCCGGGGGGGGGGTCTCATCTGTGTAGTCAAAACAGCAAACTGATCCATTTTAAAAACAACGTTAAATTCTTGAATGCCAGTATTAGCATCATAGAATAAAATTGGATAAAATACGTTAAACATTTATGAAATTTATGAAATGTTTAACACGTAATGTATTGTCCTAAGATCAAGCAATGTTGCCACAGTTGGGCAGGAGCTGCTTAACGAACCCTATCCTGCCTTGACAGAGTTCAAAACAAACTTCGTAATCTAATAGACGATGCTCTTTTCTCTTCTCTGCAGCCTCTTTCCCACAGAAAAGACGTTACGAGCCTGTCTGCTCTATCGCTATTTTCATGGCAAGCGTTCGACTGAGCTCCAATCTATGGTCTCCTCTAGCCAATTATTCACAAAAATACTCGTCTAGCCAAAATTACTATCAATTAATTCCCCCAATCTCTATTGGTGCCATGGAGTCCATGAACAAAGCTTCTTTCCTAGAACTGTCTGTATAACTCTGTTCCGCTGGTCTGTTTTCCAGCTGATTACAATATTGTCATCTTCAAGTCTACTGTAAACAAGTTCTTGTTGAACCGTAAATAATTTAATTATACTAAATTACCACTACAAACGATTATTATGCAACTGACCTAATCACTACAGTACACTCATTGATCCTTATCCTTGAGTAGTAACCCCTTTGTAAAAAAAGAAAGAAAAAACCTACAGTAATTACGTAAGAGGAGTCACTTGTGAATTCCAAATTGCAGATAATTTGAACAATTAAAATGGATTTTTTTTTTCTGTTTTTCAAACATAACTTGATACTTAATTAGAATAAGGATTCTAAATATAAGGTTTGGATTTTAATCTTCATAAAGGGACATAAAAATGATGCAAAAAACGAAATACCAAGGTCTCATTCATATTTTTGTGAATCCAAAGATTTTATTGTTGGCATTGGTTTCCCCTAGTCAGACATCACGTACCTACAGGTGGGATCACATAAAGGTTTCCAACATCGTAAGTGAAAGTTATTTTGTGTGGAACGAACTGGATTCAAACGTGAAACACCTAGGTCATCAGTCCGTGTTGTTAACCACTCGACCACCATCATCACCTTCCGCTAAGGTTTTATATATGGCATGAAAAGAAACTGGAATCTTCGGAAAATCTTCATCATTCCAGTAATTCTATGAGCAATCAGACTTGTGAAAAAGAATTTAAAAAAACTGACAAATATACCCAATGAACCAAGTGCAAGAGAGATTCAAACAATTGTATTTAAAGGGGGCGGTTAAAATCTTAAAAAGATCTGTCGCTTGGAATATATGAAATAGCAAGTGAATGTTTGGCATCCAGTGGGATGCCCCATTCCAAGCTAGAACAAAATAAGAAAACAAAAACATGCAAAGCTGTTCTGTTTGCAGAATTAATTTTTACCATTCCTGAGACGAGTATTCATCTTTTTCTGTAGAAACGAGTAATACACTACATCGTACACAAGGAAAAGTTAAATTTAAAATTAGTATCATCCTGTAATTTAATATTTTTCGATATCTGAAAAAGGTGTTATATTATTCTGATTATTTAATTATTATATTATTCTGATTATTTAAACTAGTATTCTTATTTTATCCTTGCAACGTTTCAGATTAAGTAACCTTCGACCTGTTCAGGTGTATCTTATTGAACTTGATAATATCTGTGTCGAACTTTGGAATCTGTACTGAATTTCAAATGGAACCTGTTATTTAATCCACGGTGTAGGATGTTCTCATTCTCTCAACCATGACTGGTTAAAAGTAACTTTTAAGTGCATTCTGAGTATCGTCCACACTGTGGATTGAACCTTTGACCGTCAGAAGAGGGTTATTTAGAACTGAATTTTACTTATAAGTAGGAGTCACCACTTATCAAGGTCCGGAGGCCACTCGAGGATAAGGGTTATTGAGTTACTACTTTATCCATTACTCCACGGATCGTAGAGATTAAATAATCTGTTCAAAATTCTGTGCAGATTCATAAGTTCAACAGAAAGATTTCGAAAAGATACATCTGAGGAAGGTCGTAGGTTACATTGACCGTAACATTGTGAGAATAACACTTTAAATGATAACAGTAATCCGATTAATACAGATTATCAATACTCATTTAAAAAAAAAAATTCACAAACATAATATTTTGAAGGTCTCCACTTGTATTTATTTATTTGTAGACTGTTATCCTCATCTTTATAGTTGTTGTTGTCATTGTTGTTTCACCACGTTTCGGCCGACTATTCCTCTGGCCTTCTTCAGGTGGTTAACCGCAACAGGATAGAAATGGCAGAGGAATAGTTAGCTAAAACGTGGTGAGACAACTATAAAAATGAGGATAACAGTCTGTTAATAAATATATACACAAATTATAAATGATATATCGCCTCCACTTCTGATGCATAAGTGCACCATAAGTTGGCCTTTAGCATAGAAAGTCGTTGTATCTTTATTTTTCACATCGACTGTATTTTATTTATTTTTTCTTAAGAAAAGGTCTATTTTTATTTTTCTTGGCCATTATTTTGAATGGAAGTGTTTAACTAGAATAATTTTTAAAATGTTTTTGGTGATTGTGCAATATGGTCAACAAGAAGAAATGTGTGAAAAAAAATCGATAACTGTTACCAAATGCAAGAAATTTACTTGGAGATGGACAATAATTGTGCTGGGACTAGGGCTTGAATTTCAGATTTAAAACAAAAAATTGGAAAAAAAAAGTATTGCTGGAACTGTAAGCTTAAGTCCGAGAATGATTCCAATTGGATTAGGGTAACTTTTTTTTTTTTAATCCCGAAAAAAGTTCTGACAAAATTGGCGACTAGCTTAAAAAGCACACTTGTTTGGCTAAATAAAAGTGATGGTAACAAATGCGTAGATAATAAATCTTACAATCAGTGTCTGTACTTGAAAATTAAATAGGTAAATAGAAAAGTAAATTTCCTTGTGTTTGGTGATAGTTATTTGTTGTCTATTGTTTTATTTTTTATTTTTTCACCCCTTTTTTCTTAACTAAACTGCACAATCACCATATTTTCATTATAATCCCCTACTCTCCCCTTCCTCTAATAAAACATGAATATGCCTAATTAATTTTATCGACATAACCAATACCTACAGCAACTTGTGTTTGATTAATTGCCATATTCTTAAAATATTTTAAGTTTCAACATTAAATAGCACCATTGTTTGTTTCAAAGTAATAAACTTTCATGGAAAATAGATCAACGTAACCCTCAAAGTATCATGACTTTGATGTGTTTAATTTCAAGTCAAAATCCTTTGACAACACTGGATCTTCTGGCTTGTATGCCAGAGTGCTAAGTTTTGCTGCCACCTGGCCTGCTGACATGCAGCTAATTGGTTGATTTAAGGTTTCATTATTTCGCTCGAAAATGCAAATGTAGCCATCTGTGTTTGGTTTGAGACCTTCTGGGAAGAAATTGGATGGCATGATATTATCCTTACTACTTCCAATTGTCGTTAAAAACTATGTCAGTACTTATGCAGTATCAGGACTGTGCTATCAACGGAATCATATGGGAGGTTTATGGAAAATGCTGGGAGTCACCGAATGAAATTTTTTTTTTTTTCTTTTTTTGCACACACACACACACTAGCTAAGTTTTTCAATGAAAAATACATTTCTGTCAGTACAAAGGCTAATTTTAATGAAAAATTAATTGAAAAATTAAAAATTCAATGAACAATTAAAACAATGAAAAATTAATTAAAAAAATAAAAACAGTATTCTTGATGGGGCAATGTTTACAAAACTTCAGAAAAAAAATGAAAATTCAAATAAAAAGAACATTCATTGTAGGAAAAATGAAAAAAAGAAAAATGAAAAAACTTGTTACAAAGCAAATACAATGAATTGGACAATTTTTATGAAACTTTAAGAAAATTTAGATGAAAATCAAGAAAAAAAATTCATTGTTAGATAAGTTTCAAAAATAAATTTTTTTTTTATTATTAACAAACAATTGATAGCAAACATTATTTTATACAAATTTTTTCTTTATATAATTTTCTTCTTTCAAATGAAGATAAATATTCAGATTTTTTTATATGATAAACCAATGATAGCCAACAAACGTTTTTATGATTTTTGTATTAGACTAAAAGTGATCAGCACCTTTCAGCATTTTCCATAAACCGCCCAGACGATTCCGATGATAGCATGGTCCTTATACTACATAAGCACCATTTTTATCTGCATGACACAGTGCATGTCTTTGAATTTTTTGGACCTTTTCTATCATCCTCCTGTTGACCCTGAAGATGTCTTGAAATCTCAATGGATTCCAAGAACTTTGGAATTGCTGATAGTCAATTCAGCAAAAAAAGAATAGAAATATAGTCCATGTTTTCATGTCAACACAATCGATTATGATATTAAAAGATTAGATATACACTAGGTGTAACTACCTGGTATTGCCTGGGATCTAGAGGAGTTATTAGTCATTAGATTTTTTTGTGTGCAGACTTTTTCTTTTCTTTCTACTTAACGTTGACAATTATCATATTGTTCAATTTAAAATAAGTTATGCCTTTTACGGATTTTCATTTTTAATTGATTATCTTTAAATGTTTCATATTAGTATTCACTTGGGCAATTTATTTATAAAAAAAAAAAAATATTGTAGTTAAGTATGTTATGTTTTCAATGACACAGTATTACAATAACAAATGAACATTTTTATATGTCCGCTTAAATGCTATTTAGGTTTAACTTTTAAAGTCTGACAGGATAATTTTATGTGTTTAACAGTTGAAAATTGAGCAAATATCGTCTGCTCTCTGCATATTCAAAAGGGATTGTATATTTTTAAAAAGGAAGCAGTGGGGTTTGTATAATTTTCTTTTAAACAATAATCTCCCTATTTGCAAAAAAAAAAAAAAAGAAAAAGATAGCAATGACATTAAAAAAAAAATTGACATCGAACAATGAAGCATAAATGTAAATGGCCAACATAACAAATAGATTGGTCATATTTTCTTATATTTTATACTTTGGCAAATACCTGAAACTAGTGATTTAACTCATAATTTTTAAAAATATATGAATGACTATGAAGATTTATTACAGTTCCAATAGCACAACATATTAATAAATGAAAAATTTTATGTATGATTTATTTTTTAAGCTAAGCAATAAGAACCTTCGTATATACAATTTGGCAAATAGATTTTTTCATTTCACCATATTTTATCATGTACATAAGAATAGTCATTTTAACTTGGATAAATGATACAATAATAATAATAAAAATAATAATAATAAAAAAATGAATAATAATCAGGATCTGTTACGGTTCTGTATTTTTGAGATGAGGTATGGATGTTTTTATTGTTTAGATTAATTGGACTATTGTTCTCATCTTGAGTGTTATCTTTATATATAAAAAAAAAAAGAAATTAAATAAAGTGATAAAGATAACTTTTTTCCTGCCAAAACATGGCAACTTTTACACCTGATGAAGGTCGAAGGTTACATCAACCGAAACCTTGTGCACTAAAGGTGAAAATAGTTGTCCGATTGATCTAAACAATACAATATACAATTGAAGATTTCTTCATTAATATTCTTTTTTTTTTTATTTTATCATCCCTTTTTTTTTATTTTTTGGTATCTTGTTTTTTAGAATAGTGTATTGTTCCTACCAGTGTTAATATTTAATTTTTTTTATCTTTTTTTTATTTTATCTTTTTTTTTTATTTTATCTTTTTTTTATTTTATCTTTTTTTTATTTTATCTTTTTTTTTATTTTATCTTTTTTTTATTTTATCTTTTTTTTATTTTATCTGTTTTTTATTTTATCTTTTTTTTATTTTATCTTTTTTTTATTTTATCTTTTTTTTATTTTATCTTTTTTTTATTTTATCTTTTTTTTATTTTATCTTTTATTTATTTTCACTAAGTTTCTATTCATCTACTCTCCTGCCTTCTTCAAATGTATTATCAATTACAGCAATGCCTCTTATGTAGTCTTCAACTTCCAATAATCATTTATTCTCTGGATTAGGTGTAATGACTCCAAACGTTACATGTACACTCTATTAATTAGTTAGAAGTGGATGGAGTAAGTTCAGGGAACTTCTGTCATTACTAACTAGCAGAGCGTTACCATTGTTGACTAAAGAGAAGAGTCTATCATGCATGTGTATGCAGTGCGATGCTGACTAGTCAGTGACATTTGAAGACATGAGGATAATATGTTGGATGTCTAATATAAGTCTTAAAGATCTGATGAACTTAAAAGATTAAATCTTTTTTTTACATGGGAGATGGGAGTCCCTAATTAGTCCAAAGATCACTCAAGGATAAGGATTAATTAATGTACAGTAGTCACTGGGACTATAATGTATTAATAGTTAGTGGTGAAAATGGGGTAGAAATAGATTATTGAGGGGGGGCTCAACAAGAACTTGTTTACATTGGACTTGAAGACTATATTGTAATCAGTTGGAAAGCAGACCGGCAGAATAGAGTTGCACAGGTGAGTAGTTCTAGAAAAGAAACTTTGTTGATGGAATCTGCGTTTAGATTTAGGCATAGATAGGAAGTGGGGGTGGGGACTGTTGACAGTTGTTGTAGCTAGACGAATGTTTTTTTTTATGAAGGTTTGTCGAGGGAGGGGGGGTATCAATTGACTCAGACGAGCACTTGCCATGAAAATAACGATAAAGCAGAGACATGCTCGCATCGTCTTTTCTGTGGGAAAGAAGTTGCAAGGAGGAGAAAAGGGCATAGTTTCTGAAACTGGTTTTGAACTCTATCAAGGCAGGATAGAGTGCTCTGAGCAGCTCCTGCCCAGATGGGGTAACAGTACTCCATTTTATCGTGTATCTGACTCTTATACAGGTAGAGGATTGCGTTGGGAGTTAGATTCTGGACAGAATAGGGAGATGCCTGCAGAAGGGGAAGCTTTGATGGGATGGTCATGTTGAAAAAAAAAAAAAATGAGTGAGTGTTTCTGGGTTAATAGATGTAAAACAATTACAGTAACATGGTCAGCCCATGGGGTGGGGGCATGCAAAACATTCAAGAAAGTAATAAGGATAAACTTGAGGGAAAGACCTGATCAGAAGTAGGTTAGCTTGCAAGATGGTTGTTAAAATCCTCCCAGCACATGCCAACATGTAAAATGAATTACATGATATGGCGGTAAATGCTGAGGCATCACCCAAGTTTTCTTTTGACTGCAATGCAATGACAAATCTATGAACAGATGGATCTGTAATGTAAAATCTGACCAATCCCAGCACATCAGGGCAGAGTATTTGTTGAAAGCGCTACGTTTGCCTGGTATAGAGGTTGTCCTAAGGACAAATTGGTTATGCTGGTACTGTTACCTGGCATGTTTATTCTTCTGGATAAAACATTTTTAGAAGTATGGATGTTGTTGATTGCAAAAAATTTGGCTAGTCAATGAAAACTTGGAAGCAAGGAATTAGACAAAATCATAAAGACTGGAATTTGGAAACTGTTGACCCGCTGAACTGTGTGTGTATGTTGGAAAATAGGTTGCGAAATATAAAAAAAAATATATTAAAAAAAAAACAATGTTTGACGATGGAAAATTGACATTAAGTGAATAGAAAATCATCATCATATTATTTGGATTCATAGGATTACCGTTCTCATCCCGAATGTGATTTTCACAACATTTCGGTCGATGTAACCTTCGACCTTCTTCAGGTGTATCTTGTTGAACTCTGGAATGTTTCTGTCGAACTTGGGAATTTGGACGGAATTTTGAGCGGAACCCTTTATTTACTTCACGGGGATTGCATGCTCTTGTTCTGTCAGCCATGACTGGATAGATTGAGAACAGTAGCTCGATGAATCCAAATAATATGAATAATCAATCCTCATCTCAAAAATTCAGATACGTCAAATCATCAGTTTGCAGATGTTGGACAGCTTTAAGAAATTAACTTCCAAACAAACAAACCTATCTCTTTGATTGAGATTGTCGGACTGACTTCCTCATCTTGGTTGTTATAGTCACAACGTTTCGGACGTTTTGCCCTCCGGCCTTCATCAGGTGTTTTGTATCGAACTGGGGAACCGTTTGTTAGGAGTCTCGAACCCAACCCTTTATTATTATTACGGGGGTACCGTGTTTGGACTCCAGCTAGGCTCTGGGACATAGTTGCTGGAGTCTGAAAACGGTACCCCCGTAATAATAATAAAGGGTTGGATTCGAGACTCCTAACAAACGGTTCCCCAGTTCGATACAAAACACCTGATGAAGGCCGGAGGGCAAAACGGCCGAAACGTTGTGACGATAACAACCAAGATGAGGAAGTCAGTCCGACAATCTCAATCAATGAAAATACCTCATCTCAAAAATACAGACAATTACAAACCTATCTCTGGTCAGATCTTTAATTATCCTACTTTCTATCAAATTTATCCTCATCACTTTGTCTTATTTTTTTAATTTTACTTGAATTTACCTCAAACAAGGCATGTTGCTAGTTAGACACAAGGAGCTATTGAGAACTAGGGATCAGATTTATAGGGAACACTCTAAGTGAGGAGTTGTATAGCAAGATGTTTGTTCGTATTACATTTAAATTTCTGTATTGGGGAAACCAGAAGCAGGCAGGGAATTTCAGTGACAGGTATTTTGAGAAAACTATTACAATAGAAAACCTTCGATCTTTTAAGGCCTTTGCAATGAAGGGGTGGGATTTTGCTGGTTAGTTGGGGGGGTGCAGTAAACTTCATTGAAGTACTTGTAAAACAAGCACTAGGATACATCATTGTGGCATTGGGTTAGCTTGGTAGACAGTGAGGAGCCTACTAGATTAGAGGTTCTGCTTTTGGACCCTGTCTGAGAGGAAGAGACTAGTAGTTAAGGCACCAGTCAGATAAAGCAACAATACTTTATGCATTGGTGGGTGGTGGCTTTGTAGAGATATCGGATACTGGCAGGTTTGAGAAACCTCTATGTGTGTCATCACACTGTGTGTATACATGCCTGATTGATTTTTAATGTATCCAAATGATCCAAAACCATTTAAATTCACATATGAGTACACTTGAAAAAGGCCGGAGAACACATCAGCTGAAACATAAATATCGACATTGATAGTGATTGTTCTTCTAATGATAAAAAATAATATGAATAAAGATGCCTGTCATTTTTTTTTTTTTTAAATTCTTTTCCCCTTATTTTCTTCCTTCTCCTCCCTATGTTGTAGAAACCTTTCATATTAAACATGTTTCTGTCTCTCTCACACCTCTGCCTCTCCTCCTCCTCTCTTGACGTTTTCCACCAAAACATAGCGAACAACATCAAACGTAAAACATTACAGTTAGTCGGTTTTTAATTAATATGTACTTACACAGATTTCATCTTGAAAATTTTGATTTAAGTTCAGAAGTTCGGTTTTTTTTTTGTTTTTTTTTTTCTCCATTTTTTAAAAAAATTGTTTGCATTATTTTTATCGGATCTTCTGAAGTTTCATTGTTCTGTGATATTTTTGAGAGGGGGTAGCATTCGGCGTTCGCATGTTTCGGACTGTTCTTTCCCTTGTCTTCCTGAGTGTTGCAATTTTAGAACTTTATGCCATTAAACTCTCAGGAATTGACCAAAAAAAGCTCAAAATAAAAATAAAAAATTTTTTTTTTTTTTTTTTTGCTTACCCTAACCCATTGTGTCTTTGAAAACTTCCTGTCTGTGGCAGCCCATGCTGACATGTTCTAATTTTAATCCCTAACTTCTAATGAAATTTTCAATTTTTCTGCTTGCTCTAATTATATATGGAAAATTCCATTTTTTTTTTTTTTTTTTTTTTTTTTTTTTTTTCATCATTTTTCAATCATGTTATAGGGAATATCTTCCTGGAAGTAGAATCTTATGTATTGTGAAGTAGTTGTCTGATCAGATTAAGAATTACAATAGCGTAGAGTATTCTAAGATTGAATTCGACTCTCTAGATCGATACGTTTTGTCAAGTAACATAATTAAAATGGAGTAAATTACAATATCTATTGATCCATCAAAAATTCAAACAAGCTTATCTTTGAAAATATATAATTATGGAATTTTCTTTATAATTTATGTAAATTTTTTGATGGGTCAATAAATATTGTGATTTATTCCATTTTATTTTCATCATCAATTTTTTATTTCTTTATTTGTTCTGTCTAGTGTATTGAGCCTTTTATTATCTTGATAGGTTTCAATTGTAAGATATTTATTTTTATCTTTATTATATATATATATATATATATATATATATATATATATATATACACACACACACACTTTGGGTCACAGGTCGTCTATGTTGTCTGCTTTAATGATTGATGTAATTTTTTTGTTATTTTGGCATTTATGATGTCATAATGAATATTCCTGATATCTTGAACAGGTTTTAGTCAATGATCTCATCCTTGGTGACGATTTTCCAAATATCTGAAATGTAAGAAAACTTTCTGAATTAGTTATATATATATATGGTTTAAATTTCATTAAAATCGATTATACATATTTGAAATTCTAAGGGGGTTCTGCATTCATGGGCCACTTAGAGATGGAGAGGGGGCACATAGATATTCAGGACCACTTCCACTGTTTTCCTCCACACAGACTTTTGTACATATCATACAAACTTCTTTAAAATAGCATATGTTAGAAGTTTAAAAGTCGGTTTTGGTCTTCATAACTGTCTTAAATTAAGAGAAATCCTACAGGTTTAGCATTTTTCTGTTGTCTTTCCCCAGAAAATTTCTACACGATTTAAATTTTATTAGAAGATATATTTGGAATTTTAAAATAGAGGTTCAGAAACACTTCCATTGTAAATTTTACATAAGAATATGCTCTGAGATTTTATGTAGATTCCCTAATCTTTCTTTCTATAGGGAACCCAAAACATCACACAAACATATATATATATATATATATATATTATTCCTTAATTGGAATTCATTTTTGAGATGAGCATTATATATATTAATTTATTTTTATTTCAGACTATTATTCTCATTTTTATTAGTTGTTGATTTTCACGTTTCGGCCAACTATTCCTCTGGCCTTCGTCAGGTGGTAACCGCGACAGATAGGAACTTTGAATCTCCTAACTGCATTCTCAGCCATCACTGCCATCCATAGTTGTTGTCATCTCACCACATTTTTGGCCAAGTAACCCTCTGGCACGCTTTGGGTAGGATTGAAACCGCTATCTTCAGACAATGTCCATCTGGAACCGTAGAGATTCAACGTCTCTATCAACTGCGCCATGTTGAATCTCTACGGTTCCAGATGGACATTGTCTGAAGATAGCGGTTTCAATCCTACCCAAAACGTGCCAGAGGTTTACTTGGCCAATACGTGGTGAGACGACAACAACTACGGATGGCAGTGATGGCTGAGAATGCAGTTAGGAGATTCAAAGTTCCTATCCGTCGCGGTTACCACCTGGCGAAAGCCAGAGGAATAGTTGGCCGAAACGTTGTGAAAAACAACAACCAAATAAAGATGAGAATAATAGTCCGAAATAAAAATAAATTGATATATATATATATATATAATGTTGGCCGAGATTGAACGAGGATCAACCAATGTTCCACACTTCCAATATTTTTTGTCAGCGAAATTAATTAGCTTATCAAATTGATCAATTACCTTCTCTAGTTGGAAATCCACCATGGTGCACCTGGAGGAAGCTGACATGCCTCCCCGCAGTGACTTAGTCCATAATACATTGTAGTCTACATTGCACTGAAGAGAACCTACTGTTGATTTTTATGAATTTTTTTTTTTTTGATTATTGATTTTGGATACTTATCAGAGGCATTCCAATAAAAAACTTATCTAAGAACACTCTCAGGCACATGGAGTATATTTGTGTGGGTATATTTTTTTTCATTTTTTATTTTTCAACTCTGAACAATGCTTATATTAACTGTCCTTTAAAGTAAAGTCCCTGCTAACCTAAAAACAAGATTGTCTTTCCAGTTCATTAGAAAGTTTTCCATGATATACAATAAATTCTTTGTTAGACGTTGTTGTATTTTTTTCTGTTTTGATTGACATTTATTGGTGTTAATTACACTTACATTAATGAAAATATTATTATTATAGATTTTTATTACTTAGACTTTAAATACTGGATCATTTTTATTATTTCAGTGTGTGTGTGTGTGTGTGTGCGTGTGTGTATATATATATATATACGCACACACACTTACATATATATAATTGTTTTTTCACACTTGGGCATAACACTACAGCCAACACACACCACAACGGCCACAAATAGGACTTTTTAAACTGAGTTTTACCCTTCTTTGGGCTCTTCAGTCAGTTGTATTTGAACTCTGGATTCAAGACTTAAGTGATTTGTATGTGAGGCAGATACTCTGTCACTTGAGCCATCACAACAGCAGTACATCCATGGAATTTTGAACTCATTTAAAATAATTTCAACAGAAAAATAAACGCGTTCAAATTGTTGAGCCTACATATTTAGTATTTGTAACAAGCAATGCTTTATCCTGCCTAACAGGGTTTTGTGCGTAAACATTGACACACTGGTTCTTGTTAGATCACCAAAGTTACGTAACGTTCAGCCGTGTCAGTACCTGATGAGTGAGCATTTGGAAAAACTAGGTGCTGCATGTAGTAGGACCTCGGCACCTCCCTGCAAGAACTGCAAAAACCTAACTGGGATATACAAGCAACTTGTGAATTTATTATTCCTACGAAACTTCCTCCTTTGGAGGAAACTGATTCAACCCATCTAGACTGAGTGTCGCTTCAGTTTTGTGCCAACTTTTTAATAATGTTAGTAAGTTTGTGAAAGGCTTGATATGTAGATTCTCTCATTATGATGCTAATATAGGCCTTAGAGATAGCAGACTATGTTGTTGAACTCTGTAACATCTAAATAATTATAGAGGGCAAGGTATTCCCCCCTTCCCCACTTTGGTGGATTGGTCCATTGGAAATACAAGATCTAATACGCTTTTTCTCTGGGCGAGTTAAGCCAGCTTCATCTGCATGGGGGAAGTTTCTAAGGAATATTAAAGTCACAAGCCATCCCTAGTCGCATGAATATTTACTTTGCTCACTGAGCTTTCTTGCTAGATAGTATCATCCGAGTTGGTGCAAAATCCGATTTGAGAAACATTGATTTGGATTTTTTTGCGTTGGATGCCTACACACCTTAAGAAGAGAAACTTTGTCCCACATGAACCGTTCATGATAGTCAGCATATTCTTTGACAGTAAAACTTTTTGGTTTCTCGTGACTCAAATGGCCGATATTTGCCTCGGATGCAAGTGATTGTTCTTGCGAATCTGGATTTCGGATATATTCTACAAAATTTAATTTATATTATCCGACATGGTTCAACTCTTTCGACCGGTTTCATCTGGTTGTTGACATCGATGTCTCCAATTATTTCTGGAATCAAGTAATAATTATTGGAAGCACTGTGAAGGTTGCCAACATCTATAATTGAAAGTAGTGCTATGAAATTGATAATATTCCAACTTGGCACACTCATCTCCTGATTTCACTACGGTCACCTCTTAAAGTAAATTTGTTTAAATCATTGTTGTAAAATTTTTTGACCAGCTTGATTCTGTTTCCCCTATTATTTCTAGAATGTAAAGGAAGGACCACATCAAGGTTGCCAACATCCACAAATAAAAATGATACTATGGAAACTAATAGATTAAAACTAGGCATGCCCAGGTCATCAATCGCTTTACCATAGCCATCCCTTATATGTGTCCTACTGAAGATTCTAAAGGCAGGTGAAACTCTGAATCTAGGACTTCTTGTCTGTGGCTGCCATGATGTGTATGGGCGGTAGTGTTATGCCTAACTGTTTAAAACTATATAATATCTCGCATTCAATATATCTATATATGTGTCTTCATCTAACCGTTAATAATACAAAACGACTTGTTTCCTTTCTTCCTTCATTGACCCCTAAAAGATATTGCAGCAGGTAACGTGAGGTGTTGTCCTATTTATTGTCGTAGTTTTGTTGATGAATGTTGTATGTCTTCATTTATTCTGATGTGCAAAATCCCCGCTCTTTTTTTTATATATTATATTATTATTGCTTACAAAAAATTTTTTTTTAAAACTAAATGTACATCATTTTATAATAAATTTTGTATTTTGTCACATTTTATTCAATTCGGGGAGTGAATTTGATTTGGTGTTGCTGACGTTCTTTTCTCGATGAAGTTGTGTGTTTTTCTTATACGTTTCATAAATAATTTCTTTTTATATATTACTACGATTACTACTACTAATAATACTAATACTAATAATATTCATTCATTTTGTGTAAATTTAGCATCTCGGTATAAGTCTTTCCTACTTTCATCCTATTTTTCCCTACTCACCTCTACACACTCACACATCCACACACTCACACATCCACACATCTACACACTCACACATCCACACATCTACACACATCCACACATCTACACACTCACACATCCACACATCCACACACTCACACATCCACACATCCACACACTCACACATCCACACATCCACACACTCACACATCCACACACTCACACACCCACACACTCACGCATCCACACATCCACACACTCACGCATCCACACACTCACGCATCCACACACTCACACATCCACACACTCACACATCCACACACTCACACATCCACACACTCACACATCTACACACACACACTCACATCTACACACTCACACCTCCACACACTCACACTTATACACACACAAGTTAGTCTTCTCTGCCTTATAGATCAAAAAAAGAAACGAGTGCTTAGATATATTTAGCTGTTTCTGGAGCTGATATATATATTTTTATATATGCATGGGTGTATATATATAAATATATGTGTGTGTATACCTATATATGTATATATAGCGATGCCATAATATAAGTAACGGAAACAACAAAAACACAAATATGTGTATTACTGAAAACGTAATGAATGACTGACAAATTTTTTATCGTACAAATATTAGGTTGTAATGCATAAATATTATGCAAATTTACCAGATTTTATATAATAGTTTTTTTTTTTTTTTTCAATAAAGATTAAATGGATTAAAGGGAATAAACTACTGGGCAGAAGTTAAAGGACGGCGTTAGTTTGCAAATATCTTTAAACTTACATTGTAAAAAAAAAAAATTGAAGCTTTTCAACAATAAGTAAAGTTCGTTTATCATTAGGATTTTATTTTTTAGCACATTCTCTTTTTTGCGGGGGGGGGGGGGCTCATTATTGCTATCAAGAAAAGACGTCAATTTCATGAATTTCTGATATTCTATAGTGTTCTAAACGTGTCATTCACATCACTTGTAATTAGTAAGTATAAAACCAATAAAAGGTTAGGTGCAGAACCACAAAATATAGCAGACCTCCAAAAACATTGCAATGATAAGATCGAAGAATTGTTAGAATGTCTTAAAAAAGAAAAAACATTGAACATCTGTAGTGGAATGGGTACATAAATGGATACTAACATCCAATGCTGCCAAGTCTTTCCTTTAACAGTTACAGAAAAACCTTCTCATCCACTGATTGTCGTTAGTAATAATATCTGTAAGCTCGTCGTCCAAACTCATTGGCTTAACATTCGTGGGCAACATGAATTGGAACAAATACATTGAAGACATGTTCAAAGGTGGCTGCGAAGAAGGTAGGCTCTTTACCATATTAAAAAAAAATTACTCACACTTGAGAGTATACTAAAAAAGGCTTCCTTCAGTCTTGACAGACTAGGGATACCCACTGTAAGGGTGCCTGCGCGTGAAATTTGTGTGGCAAGAGTTGCGCAATCTCCAACCACGCCTCTCCTGAGTCAACATTGTTGCATACCAGTGGCAAGTTGAGGTACAAGACGACTGGAAACAATGCCGAGATAAGCGGAGAGCACATACAGCGCCTAGAATTCTCAAAGTGTCACCCATCTGGTATTAGCCAGGCTCAATGTTGCTTAACTTCGGTGATCTGACGAGAACCGGTGTGTCAACGTGATTATGCTGTATTGAGAGTATACTATATCTCTACAAAGCCACCATTCAGCCATATATGGAGTATTGTTGCCACATTTGGGCCATTAGTCTCACAGTCAAAAAAAGAGTCTTCCACCTAATAGGTTTTGTACTATCAACCAAACTCCAACCTCTGTTCCATCACCTGTGCCTGTTTTACAAGTATTTTAATGGAATATGCTCTGATGAACTCGACTCACTTGCGTCCTCATGATGTAAATATCTGCAACTAACCCTACAAGCAACAAAATCCCACCCCTACACTGAAGAGATCCCTAGATGCTGGAAAAATTTCCACTCTACTAGTTTCTTTCCTTAAACTGCTAGACTTTAGAATTCTCTCCTGAGTCCCTGTTTCCCTGATTGTACTGACATGCAGAAGTTCAAGTGTAATATGAACATCTGGAGAAGCCCCATGTTTTGACAAGCTTCTGGGATTGACCTTCGCTCCTGATCTGAAATGAAACACATACATCAAATCTGTTGCCAAGGTCGCTGGGAAGATGGTGGGATCCTTCTACCGCTCCAGAAGATATCTCCCTACTGATGCAGTTCTCTATCTATATAAAAGCCAAGTACGTCCAAGGATGGAGTACTACTGCCATATCTGGACAGGAGCTGCTGAAAATAGCCTATCCTGCCTTGACAGAGTACAAAATAGACTTCATAGCCTAGTGAGGGATGCTCTTTTCTCTTCCCTGCAACCTCTCTCCCACAGAAGAGATGTTGCAAGCCTATCTTTGTTTTAGTGTTATTTCCATGGCAGGTGCTCGTCTGAACTCCAATCTCTGGTCGCCCCTCACCAATCTTTTACGAAAAACACTTGTCTAGTTGAATCCACTGTCAAAAACTTTCCCTACTCTTTATCTATCCCTAAATCAAAGCGTAGATTCAATGAACAAAGCTTCTTTCTTAGAAGTGCACACCTGTGGAGCTCTGTTTCCTCTGCCTGCTTCCCACCTGACTACAACCTGGATGTCTTCAAGTCCAACGTAAACAAATTCCTGATGAACCGCCCCTTTAAGTAGACATTTTATTAAATCTCCACACTAACGTACTGTACTTACAATAACCCTTATCCCTGAGTGGCTTCCGGGCCTTGATAAGTGGTGATCACCTTGTAAAAAAAAAAAAAAAAAAAAAGAACGGACATCTTGCTGCTCAATTCCTTACAAAGGCCCTTACGTCCAATTGACTTGCTTTGGGTAAAATAACAGTAAAAAAAGAAAAATTTACTGAAGAGACAGATAAGATTTCAAGGGAAATGGTTGCTTGAGGGTTAAAACTTCAGGATTGCATGCTTGCATTCCAACTTCAGAGTCTCTCATTTCAAAGCAAAACCAAAGAGCACACCTTGAACTGATGTATAATAGGATACAGTTCATTTCAATGACGAGTTCAAATTTAATATATTTGGTTCTGATGACAAAACTTATGTATGACATAGATCAAGTGAAAGATGGTCGTCTCAACGTGTCAAGAGACCCATTAAGTTAGGCGGCGGCAGTGTGATAGTGTGGGGAATGATTTCATCTGCACGAGTTGCCCCTATCATCCACATACATGGTAATATCAAATGTTGAGATTTAAAAAAGTTTTTTTTCAGCGGCATGTGGTATCAAGATTACAACATAATCTTTATGAATCTCCTATTTCCATGCCGACCAATGCACCTTGCCACAAGGCTCAGAAGGTTATGACTTTATTTTGAGAAAAAAAAAGGAACCACTTTAATGAAGTGGCCAATTCAGAGATCTGAAAACATTAAAAAGATAATTGGAGAAAGGGCTCAGAAAAGGAACCTCAAAACCCAGAATTCCATGTAGGAGTTATTGAAAGACTAATGAGAGGGAATTACTGCTGATTTTTGCAAGAAATTTCATCATGTTTATTAACTATTAAATTTCATTAATATTTTGACAATCATTACCAACATCGTTCCTTAACTTTAATACACACACACACACACACAGTTGAACCCCGGGATACAGTGACCTTAGGATACGGTTTTTTCAGGTCATGATGTGGAATACAGTGTTTTCCCAGTCCCTGGTTATGGTACTTGCCTCGCCTTACGATATTATTTATAATGTTATTTCATTATATAAACAGGCTCCTTCAGATACCCATGATGGATTGCCTGCGCATGAAATTTTTGTGACAGGTGGTGTGCAATCTCCAACCACACCTCTCTTGAGTCGACATTGTTAAATAACAGTAGCGAGTGAAGTGTATGTACAAGACGACTGGAAACCAATGCCGAGATAGGCAGAGAGCACTTACAGCACCTAGAATTCCCAAATGGTCACCCATCTGGTACTAACCAGGCTCAACGTTGCTTAACTTCGGTGATCTGATGAGAACCGGTGTGTCAATGCGATTATGCCGTATATATTTGATTATATACATGTGTATTATATACTGTACTGTGTTTTGTTACTAATTTTTAATCTCCTATCCCGGGGTTCTACTGTACTCCTGATTTATGCAAGAAATTAATTTGATTATGTGATCGATGCTGCAGAGAAGTCATTGAACATAATGGGATTTTTTTCAACTATTAAATTAATGTTGTTCATAATCCAGTCCTATCGTTGCTTAACTTTTTTCCAATAGATTATTTCGTTTGTTCGATTTCATCTTTTATTAAAAAAATCCAAAACTATTATAGAAAATCTGGTAAATTTGTGTAATACTTAGATTTTATTTACACATTGATTTTTATTTCGTAAAAAGTTTGTGTAAATGTGTGTATTACTACTTTAGTAATACACACATTTATCTGCTTTCGTTGTATTATGGCCGCTATTGTATGTAATGTGCGTGTGTATGTATGTTTGTTTTTGTGTGCGTGTATGTCCATATATATAAATGTGTGTGCGCACATATGCATATGTGTGTATTTATATACATGTATAAATGTATGTTGGTATGTATGATATGTGCATGTTTATATATGTGTATAAATGTATATTTATGTATGTATGTATGTGTGTGTATATATATATATATATATATATATATATATATATATATATATATATATATATGAGTCTGTTTATTATACAAACATTATTGGTTACATATGTGCGTACATGTTTCAGTGGAGTCTTAATTCAGGTACAACACTTCATCATGTTGTCTCTGAATTGGGACTCCACTGAAACATGTATGCACATATGTAACCAATAATGTTTGTATAATAAACAGACTATGTATCAGTTCTGTCCTGTATTGCGCATTTTTAAATAATCATGCGAGTTTCATTAGATTTACGTCTAGGAAACCATTCGATACAACCGGTGTGTGTATGTGTGTGTGTATGTATATATATATATATATATATATATATATATATATATATACACACACACACACACACACACAAATGTATGTGGGTAAGTATTTGTATGTTATATATGTTGATGTATATGTGCATGTTTATGGGTATGATAGTGTTTATATAAATGTATATGTATGGGTGTGTTTGTATGTATATATGTTGTGCGTGCATACACATATGTGTCTGTGTGCGAATTAAATAAATGATAGATATAAATTCATCAGTGTAACTTTAGAGTAAAAGTGTGTGTGTGTGCATGACTTTTGAAATGAAATTTTTCCAATTTTGTATTCAAATATAAATATTAATAATCTAATCTATCTTTACATCATCAACGCTCTGATCCCCATCTGGCATCAATTGAAATGGATGGCTCTTGTCTTGGGGAGGCTCCATGTTTTGACAAGCTTCTGGGATTGACCTTTACTCCTGATCTGAAATGGAACATGTACATCAAATCTGTTGCCAAGGTCGCTGGAAAAATGGTGGGATCCTTCTACCGCTCCAATAGATATCTCTCTGCTGATACAATTCTCTATCTATATAAAAGCCAAGTACATCCAAGGATGGATTACTGCTGCCATATCTGGGCAGGAGCTGCTAAAAACAGCCTATCTTGCCTTGACAGAGTACAAAATAGACTTCATAGCCTAGTGAGGGTGCTCTTTTCTCTTCCCTGCAACCTCTCTCCCACAGAAGGGACGTTGCAAGCCTGTTGTTTTATCGTTATTTCCATGGCAAGCGCTCGTCTGAGCTTCAATCTCTGGTCCCTCCTTGCCAATCTTTCACAAAAAACACCCGTCTAGCTGAAACCACTGTCAGTAATTTTCCCCACTCTTTATCTGTGCCTAAATCAAAACGGAGATTCCATGAACAAAGCTTCTTTCTTAGAAGTGCACACCTGTGGAACTCTCTTCCGTTTGCCTTTTTCCCACCTGACTACAACTTGGATGTCTTCAAGTCCAACATAAACAAGTTCCTGATAAACCGCCCCCTTAAGTAAGACACTTCATCAGATCTCCATTACTAACGATTACTACGATATTGTCCCATTGATTACTGTACACACAATAACCCTTATCCCCGAGTGGCCTCCGGGCCTTGATAAGTGGTGACTTCCATGTAAAAAAAGTAAATAAATAAATGAATAAATAAAAACAAAACAAAAAATTCATTTAGATTGGTCAATTGTGCAATACTAGAGCTATATATACTTTTTTGTATATATAACACCGAAAATGTGATCATCTAATTATTGAAATAATTGCACTGTAAAACTTATAAACTATCTATTATATAAATCTCACCTGTCTGTTTAAATGTATGTATGTTTCTATGTCTGCCTAAAACTTTCGACAGAGTTGACTGATTTTCACAAGATCAGTATTGTTTTGAAGCTTAACCCTTCAGACGACAACTATCGTATAATTGGCTAAGAACATTAATTCCTTCACCCTCAACTGGGCACTTTTCTACAGGAAGGGGTCGGTTTTTTCGCTGATATTTTCGAAAGCCATCCCCCTCTTCTCGATTGACTAGTCTTAATTTAAACCTTTGCCACTTCCGGTTTGGCAATGGACGCAATGGCAAAGACGTCACTTTTTTTTTTTTACATACTTTTTCTCCTTGTTAGGGGGTTGAGCCTGCCTGCCTACTACCACTTTTTTTTTTCTCAACATACACCTCCAAGCACCCGTGCAACGCCGGGCACAGAGGCCAGTTTATAATATAATGTTTCACTGGAAGGACTCATTTTCATTCCAATTTAAAATTGCTAGATCTCTGAAAAAAATGGTTGGATCATTCTACTGCTCCAGTAGGTATCTCAGTGTTGATGTAATCCTCTTTCTGTATGAGAGCTAAGTATGTCCTAAAATGGAGTAATGTTGCCACATCTAGCCAGAAGCTGCTTGGCGCACCTATCCTGCCTTGATAGAGTTCAAAACCAGCTTCAAAACCTATTAGATGATGCACTTTTTTCTTCCCTGCAGCCTCTTTCCCACGGAAAAGATGTTGCGATCCTGTCTCTGCTGTATCATTATTTTCAAGATTAAATATTTATATTGTGTGTGTATGTATATATATATATATATATATATATATATATATATCTTATAATGTACCGCTTTACCAAGGTTAAATACTTATTTTACTGTTCATAAAAAAATTAGTTGTATTAGTCACACTTTCATACAATTGTTTCGATCTATAGCTGGTATTTAAGTATATAATGGCTCTTTATTATATCAGCTAAGGAGCACGTCAGCATAAAAAAGTGCATAAAAAACAAATTCTCAAAGTATATTAGAAAAGTATTCATAGCTCTAGCATTGCACTATTGAGCTATCTAAACAAACTTTGTATTGATATCTTTATTTGAATACAGAATTAGAACTATTTTAATTCAAATAAAGGAAAATAATATATATATATATATATATATATATTATTTTCGTTTTTTTTTTTTTTTTTTTTTTTTTTAAATAGTACTCTATGTAGTAGTGTTTTACTGCTCTACAGATCAACATAGCTTTAATGTATTAGGGCTCGAACCTCGAACTATAGGTTTTATAGCTGAGTGCGTATACCGTTACGCTACGGGCCTCTGCTCATATTATTAGATATTTTTTATCGCTTTTTCAAGTTATTTTGTTATTGTTTTTTTAGCGATAATGAAGAAATTAGCCGTAAGAATTATCACCCCTATTTTTAGGACATAAACAAATATATATATATATATATATATATTTTTACTTTTTAAACTGTTTAAAAAAAAAAAAGTAAAATAAATAATATATACATTTATTTGTTTACATACGAAAAATAGGGGCGATATTTCTTAGGGATTACTAATTCTTTGATTTCCTAGGTAAGAGACGCTAATACCAAATATTTTCTTATTACTATAAAATCAATAATTATATATATATAATTTAAAGGAGATTAGAACAATAGTCTAAAGAGCAGAGTGTATTTTAATGTAATAGTAAAATTACTAGTTTAATTAAAATACAGGGAAAGAAGAAGTGCTCGTTGTAATTTAGATATATAATAAGCTCGATAGGTAAATATCCTAGAGCTAATTTAATATTTAGTAATGTGATTGATAATTTTAAAATCAAATTATAATTAAATTAAAAATCCGGTTCATAAGAAGGAACAACAACAAAATCAATAATTTGTATGATAGGTTTATTTATGGTGTCTTTTACATATATTAAAAACCATTCCCAATATTTTGCTGATGAGGAAACTTTGTTTGTTAAAAACACTCTATGTAAAAATTATTGTCCGTAACTTGATGTCTACCACAATAAAAACATTGTTTTCCGAAACGATCGTACAAATTATTGATTTTGTTGTTGTTCCTTCTTATGAAACGGATTTTTAATTTAATTCTAATTTGATTTTAAAATTATCAATCACATTACTAAATATATATATATATATATATATATATATATATATATATATATATATATATATATATAATCATGTGTCTTTTGTTGTTTGGTTTTTATGAGTATTTTTAGCACTGATGAATGTCTTACTGATATAATAATTAAATATTTCTGAAAAAGTGTTTGTTAGTTGTCGATGCGTTATAACTTCCACGTGTTTATGTGAGTATCTGTCTTGCAAAAGTTATGATGGTTGATATTTGTTGTGTGGATTTTTTTTAATATATTTTTTTTTTTTTTGTTAGTTAGCCAGAAAAGTGTGGTCCTAGTTATATAATAAGTATGGAAATAATAATCCAATGTAATGGAAAACTGAAAAAGCCAAAAATTATTTCTTACTAAACATAAAATGAAACATTTTTGCTATGTCATAAACGCACTAGATATTTTGAATTCATCCATGTTTCGTTGTTAAATTTAAAAAAAAAAAAAACAAAGCTATATTTTAGTGTTGTAGATGCACTACACATTTTGAAATATTTTTATGTTAAATTTGTGTTTAATGTGTCATTTCAAAAGTTTTAAAATAAAGATGAAACGTTGATAAATATATGAGCAATTTTCAGTTTTTCATTATATATATATATATATATATATATATATATGTCATACATACGTGTATGTGTATATATATATACGTCTTACACACACATATATATATATATACGTCTTATATATATATATATATATATACGTCTTATATATATATATATATACACGTCTTATACATATATATATACGTCTTATATATATATACATATATATACGTCTTATACATATATATATATACACGTCTTATATATATATATATATATATATACGTCTTATACATACATACATATATATATATATATATATATATATATATATATACACACACACACACACACACACAAGCACATATACAGATCTGAAATAATACATTAAAAGATTTGGGGAGCGTTTTCTAATAATCTCTTAAACTGGTATTTTATTTTTTAACACTCTTTCAAAACACAAATGCAACCCAAAATCTCAGCTCCATTTCTGAGATTTTCGTTTGTACAAAAACATTAAAAAAAAAAAAAAAAAAAAAGGTAACTCTGTTTCTTCACTTTTCATCTTTTTTTCTTTTTTAAAAATTTTGCTTCATGTCACCCGATGCAAGTTTTACATTCACCCAATAATAATAATAATCGCTACATTTTTGTCTTTTTTTTTTTTCTGTTTTGTAATTTTATCATCACTCGCTTCCCTTTAGAGTAACGCTCGTCACCATCACACCCAACAAAATGGTCACTTCGTTGTCTATCACCTTTTTTTCTTCACTTAGTTCTTTTACACGTTTCATTATTTCTTTTTTTGTTTTTTTTTTGTTTCATTCTATATTTTTCTGTATCATTGTTTTCAAACAAAAAAAAAAAAAAAGAAAAGTCTTTTAGTATAGATTGTACAATTTTTTTTCTCTTAAATATTCCAGAAAAAATGTCAAATTATTTCTAAATTTTGGTTCAATTTGTTTGAAAAAATCTAGTGGGTTCACTTTGGTTTTCAAGCAACCATATTCCTTCAATGGAAATTGTTTATTGTTCTTAAATTATATTTTTCTCCCGAAATATACAATCATTTTTTTCACCAGACTCTTTCACTCAAAGAAGGCACGCATATATATATATATATTCAAAGTCGGTGTTGTCTTTTCACCTTTACTTTTTTATAATGTCGGTTTTTATTCCTCTTTTGACAAGAAGTATTAAGCTTCGGAATGCTATAACCTAAAGAGATTATCTCCCTTATTCCTTTAATCCCTATTGACTTGATAATGTAATAACGTTCCTATATAACTTTACACTTTATCTTAACTTATCCTATTCCTTCACTAACATTAACTCTCCAACCTGTTGCCATGGTGATCCTTTAAATTAACTGTTACTTATGCCGTTATCAATAAAAGTAGCGTCTTTTAAGTTTAAACCGTTAAAAAAACACGTATATAAGAATTTACACATAATTAATATTTAATTATAAACCCCTCTCTTTTTTTAATACACTCCTACTACTTTAAACCCCAACGTCCTCTCCCCACCACTCCCCCCTTCTTTTCTAACTCCCCTTTATCTACGATTTTTCCATTCTTATTTGACTTTATAACTTAGTCCATCTATGAATTCTGATGATGCTAGTTGGATTTTTCCTCTCTTTGAGAATTTTCCTCTAGCTGAAACAATTTGTAAACTCATTCTGGACTCACAGTAATAAATTTCCTATATTTACTGCTCTGACTACACATTGAGCACTCTAGTCCGGTTTTTTCACCACTGGTAAATATATATATATATATATATATATATATATATATATATATATAGTGTGTGTGTGTGTGAGGATAATGGAAATAGTATTCTGACGAGATAGATAAACAAAAGGAACAAACCAACGTTTCATCTTTACTGTATGAATGGATTGAAAAAATTAAAATACAGTAAAATATTTGGAAATATTTGTTTTCAAAAGTATAAAAATGTAACAAATGTTTCAAATATTTCAACAATTTTTTTTTTTTTTTTTTTTTTTTCGAACAGTCATACTTTTCACAACGAATATATTTTCAAATATTGTACTGGTATTTTATTTTTCATTTTCTTCAATTCATTCATTTAGAAGAAAACGTTTATGGGCATATAACTTGGTTTGTTCCTTGTTTTATATATATATATATATATATATATATATATATATATATATATATATATATATATATATATATAAAACACATGTTTCAAATAAACTGTGTGTCTCTTATAGGTGAAGCAAAAAAAAAAAACACCTTAAACATATAGCTTATACACAAATACCAATTATCAAAACTTGTAAAAGATAGAAAAACAATGCGTATAAAAAAAACTTTTACTAAATGCACCTAAACAAAGACTATGCACTAATAGAAAAAACTTCAATAAATCAACTTAAATAAAATAAAAAAAAAATACTCTCTTAATCTGCTCTTATGAATATATGTTATGCATTATAGTGGGGCTATAAATAGCGGACATAACTTGCTTACAACTGGAGAATTGTTTCTCTATCTTAAATTTCTGAACCGTGCTGAAAATTTGGTTATCCTTTGTTCAAGAAAATCGGTTGTACACCAAATAATATATACTGTAATGTATAATTATTATATAAAATATTTTGTATAAAAATATGTATTTATAAAATACTTATAAAAATACACACTCATATATATGTGTGTGTGTGTGTGTATATATATATATATATATATATATATATATATATATATATATATAAAAGAATACTTTGTACAAGAATACACATTTTTTATATAAAAATACACATATTTACATTATATTAAAATATGCATCTATGTAAAACACTTAATATAAGAATACACATAGATACAAAATACTTTATATAAATAGGCATGTATATAACATGCTTAATAAATAATATCCATGTACATAAAATATTTTATGTAAGTGTACACACATATATATATATATATATAAAATACTTTATATAATATATATACAATACTTCATATAAAAATATACATATAAAACAATATGCATATATATGAACTGATAAATAATATATATAACTATATTAAAATATGCATACGTATATAAACTACTTTATATAAAAATATGCATATATATATATAAAATACTTTATATAATACATATATATAAAATACTTTCTATAATATATATAAAATACTTTATATAATATATATATATAAAATATATAATATATATAATATATAAAATACTTTATCTAATATATATATATATATAAAATACTTTATATAATATATATAATGCTTTATATAATATATATATAATGCTTTATATAATATATATATATAATACTTTATATAGTATATATATATACTTTATATAATATATATAATGCTTTATATAATATATATATAATACTTTATATAATATATATATAATACTTTATATAATATATAATACTTTATATAATAATATATATATAATACTTTATATAATAATATATATATATAATACGTTATATAATATAATACTTAATATAATATATATATAATACTTTATATAATATATATACTTTATATAATATATATATATACTTTATATAATATATATATATACTTTATGAAATATATATATATACTTTATACTTTATATAATATATATATATACTTTATATAATGTATATATACTTTATATAATATATATATATACTTTATATAATATATATATAATACTTTATATAATATATAATACTTTATATAATATATAATACTTTATATTATATATATAATACTATATATAATATATACATATAATACTTTATATAATATATATATACTTTATATAATATATATATATACTTTATATAATATATATATATACTTTATATAATATATATATACTTTATATAATATATATATACATACTTTATATAATATATATATAATACTTTATATAAAGTATTATATATAAATATTATATAAAGTATTATATATATATATTATATAAAGTATTATATACATATATTATATAATATATATGTAATACTTTATATAATATATATATATAATAATAATTTATATAACATATATAATACTTTATATAATATATATATAATAATAATTTATATAACATATATAATACTTTATATAATATATATATATAATACTTTATATAATATATATATATAATAATTTTTATAATATATATAATAATTTTTATAATATATATAATAATTTATATAATATATATATAACAATTTATATAATATGTATAATACTTTATATAATATATATATAATACTTTATATAATATATATATAATACTTTATATAATATATATATAATACTTTATATAATATATATATATATAATACTTTATATAATATATATATATAATACTTTATATAATATATATAATACTTTATATAATATATATAATACTTTATATAATATATATAATACTTTATATAATATATATATAATACTTTATATAATATATATATAATACTTTATATAATATATATAATACTTTATATAATATATATATAATACTTTATATAATATATATACAATACTTTATATAACTTATTTGGTTGTTTTCATTTTTCTAATTGGATAAACAAAATATTAATAACTATTTATCCGGTGTTGCCCAGGAAGCAGTAAAGTCATTTTAGTTTTTAATTTCTATTTGCACATTTTTTAAAGCTTATATAGTAAACTAGCGAGGGGTACCCGGCGTTGCCCGGGTGTTTTTCGGTGTGTGAAAAAAAAAAGAGGTGGGTTTGAAAAAAAAAAAAAGAAACTTTTTCCGACGCGCAGTTGGAAAATAGTGTGGAAAAAAAAAAGAAACAGGTGCTCGTTTTTGATTGACGTGACGGCGATTTTGTGCGGGACAGTTTTTAATGAGGTCAATTGAAAAACCTGCACCCCCCCCCGTCTGATATGACGAAGTCCACATTGAACAAACTGGCTCTGGGCCTGTGATCAGAGTCGAGTTTCGCTTTTGTTTATACCGAAAAGCGAATGTAACGCGTGCCGATGCGGGGAAATGTGGAATAATTAAGGTTTGAAAGTGAATAAAATTAAATAGAGAGGCGAGGTCAGTGGGTAACTCTGAGATATTACAATTTATGGATGATATAAAAAGGTTTAAGAAGTTTTGAAGCGAGCGAGCGGTTCTCCGAAAGAAGCCTTTTGCGGACATCGGGGAAAAGCGAACACACACACACATACATTTTCGCTTCTATATATATATAGACTAGCGAGGGGTACCTGGCGTTGCCCGGGTGTTTTTCGGTGTGTGTGAAAAAAAAACGAAGCTTTTACGATGCGCAGTTGGAAAATAGTAAAAAAAAAAAAAAAAAAAACAGGTGCTCGTTTTTTATTGATGTGACAGCGATTTTGTGCGGGACAGTTTTTAATGAGGTCAATTGTTTGTTTTGAAAAACCCGCTCCCCCGTCTGATATGACGAAGTCGACATTGAACAAACTGGCTCTGGGTCTGTTATTAGAGTCGAGTTTCGCTTTTGTTTATACCGAAAAGCGAATGTAACGCGTGCCGATGCGGGAAATGTGGAATAATTAAGGTTTGAAAGTGAATAAAATTAAATAGAGAGGCGAGGTCCGTGGGTAACTCTGAGATATTACAATTTATGGATGATATAAACAGTTTTAAGAAGTTGTGAAGCGAGCAAGCGGTTCTCCGAAAGAAGCCTTTTGCGGACATTGCGGAAAAGCGAACACACACACATACATACATACATTTTCGCCTTTATATATATAGATTAAATAAAATTATAGGTATAAGGGAGAGAACTCTTTTTTTTTTTTTTTTTTTTTTTAAATTAAAAATGAGTTATCTTCGTTTTTTTGTTTTGTTTCTTTTCATAATTGAAAAATGGTTTCATCTATACTATCTGTTGTTCAGGTGTGACTTCATAATTTTTCAAACAAACTGTAGTGCAATCATAAGCACGTTGACGTGCCGGTTCTCGTCAAATCACCAAAGTTAAGTGACGTTGAGCCTGGCTAGTACTGGATGAGTAACTGTTTGGGAATTCTTGTTGCTGTGCTCTTTACTTGGCATTGTTTCCAGTCGTCCTGGATTTCTCCTTGTCACTGGTATTTAACAAAGCTGACTCGGAGAGGAGTGGTTGGAGATTGCGCAACTCTTGCCACAAAAGTTCCACGTGAAGTACTTTTACAGTGGGTATCTATAGTCTGTAAAAACTAAAGAAAGCTACCATAAAAATAACAAATACAAATTGGCTTTTTTTTTTTTTTGAAATCAATAAGTAAAATCTGGCAATGTTTTTTTTTTTTAATGACCAATGTCAATAAACATCACTGGAATAAAAAAAAAAAAGTGTTAAACTCGGAAATTACGTTTTCATCTTTCATATATTTTTTAAAAACACAAAACACTAAATTATGCTTTATTTTCTTATTTATGATAAAAAAAAAAAAATTAAAGTGAAAAAAAAAACAAAAACAAATTAGATCCATTTTGTATCAATTTCCTAAGAACAGAATTTTTTCTTTGTACATTTAAAATAAAAGAATTTTTATTGCATTATTTTCAAATTTCCAAATTCTTTAAAAGAAACATATCATGTCTTGTACATTGACAAATCAGGAATGTTAAAAATGTACGTGTATATTCAATTCTAACTGTACCTACCTTTTTAGCAACTGTTATTTTTCTGGTATTAGAGATCCTGCAAAATACCCCACCTCCATTTATTTTGCCCCTTTGCACAATTTTATTTATCTTGGAAGGGAACCATCCTTTTTCTAATTCCAACCTGCTTTTTTTCCTTCCTTCCACCTTAAAACCCCACTCCCACTTGGAGCTCAACCTGCTTATTTCCGACTATGACAAACCGAGAAACAGTTGGAGTCTACAATTAGCAAACGTTTGGGTGGGTGTGTGGGGGGGGGCTTACTAACCTATCCTCTATCTCATTTTACTTTGGTTATTTTATTTTCCTGCTTTTTTAATGGTTTAATCATCCCATTCCCAATCATTTTTGCATCTGTATATAATTCCGTAAGTAAAATTCACAAACAGCGTTGAAGAGGTTTTAAATAAGTAAACGTAATAGCCCATTGTTTTGTTTTTTTAGCTTGTTTTTTTTTTTATTCGCCCCAAACAAGACATACTGCTATTAAAGTATAAAAGGCTACTATGATAGGAGCCTGATTTGATAAGGATGTGGGTGAGGCATTAATATTCACCTGGGCAGCAAGATGTTTGTTAACATTACTTTTAAATATCTATATGTTTATACAGTCAGCAAAACGGGGAGTAGCTTCTCAAATAGATACTAGAAGGTAGTGTCTGAGAGTTGATCATGGTAAAAATTAATATTACCGATACCAAGGAGTAGTGTTTTTAAAGCGTAATGCCCGTACCTTTGTCGAGATATATATATATATATATAAAAACGTCGGTGTGCTAGAACGTTTTCATCCTAACTTCTACGCAACTATGCACCATGTAGAAAAGATGCATAAAAAGAATTAATGGTATTTTTAATGAAGGCTGCTTGATGCTCTGTTCAGTCTCAAGAGACAATGGAGACCACCTGTAAGGGTAGTTGTGCATGTAATTGCGAAGCATGGGTTGCGTATTTACCAACCGCACCTACCCTGAACCAGTACTGCTTGAGTTAAATGGCAAGAAGTCCAGGACGACTGAAAACAATGCCGAGACTTTATTTTACATAAAATAACCTATAAATGGTCGATATGCCGAACCAAACTAAACTTAGGTGATATCTGAGAGTTCACCAATGCGAAGGAGTAGTGTTTTCAAAGAGTAATGCCCATATCTTCTCTGTAAAATTTGCTTCCTTAAAGCAATCTTTTCTTATGGCAACTTTTTTTCTTTATAGGGTGTAATGTTTTCTAGGGTTGTGTTTTCCAAGAAATGACGCCGTCCCCCCCTATAAAAGCCCCTTCTCAGAGTAATATTTTCAGGAGAGCTGTCTTTTATGAGTAATATAACGAATTGTGAGGACAGTGTATTCTATTCTAGGAATACAAATTATCTTATTTATATAATAACTACAAGAACGACCCGACGTTGCCCAGGATTAAATTATGATCAATGAATGTTTCACACTCCCGTATTTTTATTGTCATCGAAATCTGTGAAATCACCCATTTTTCAATCAAATCGATTGGTTACCTGCTCTAGTTGGGGACCTATTGTGGTGCATCAGGAGAAAGCTTCACATGCCTTCCCACAATGACTTAGTCCATAATATACTGTAGTCTACATTGCACTGTAGAGAACCTACTGTTGGTTTTATAAAAAAAATTTTTTTATATATAATGGCTTGAATTTAAGTTTAAAATACAAAAGTCAAGTATCATGCTTCAATTGTGCTCTAAACAGAAACATTCATTTCGAATGTGCCCCTGTCATATACAGGATCTACTGTTGATTTTATATACCTGGTGTGGTGATAATAGCTTGAATTTAAGTTTAAAATGAAAAAGTCAAGTATCATGGGGCAATTGTGCTTTAAACAAAAACAGTCATTTTGAACACACCCCTGTCATATCTTACTGTTTATTTTATATGCTGGGCCTTTCTGCTTGTGTGGTAATAAAACTTCTCAAATGCACTTGTGATAAGATGTACAAGGTGTTGACTTTAGTAAAAATTGCCTTTTTTCTTTTTTTTTTTTTAATTTTTTTTTTTATTAAATTTTTACCCCAATCAAGGCACATTGCCACTTTGATGTAGGCGGTTACTATCAGGGACATAAGCTACAGGGGTACTATGTGGGGAGTTGTGCAGCAAAGTGTCGGTTCACGTTACACTTGAACTTCTGCATGTCAGTACAGTTGGGGAAGCAGGAACCAGTCGTCCTGTACATACACATCACTTGCCACTGGTATTTAACAATGTCGATTCAGGAGAGGTGTGGTTGGAGATTGCGCACCTCCTGCCACAAAAATTCCACTCGCAGGCAACCCTTTGTAGGTATCCATTGTCTGTCAAAGACTGAAGGGGCCCTGTTTAGATAGATAGATAAATAAATAGATAGATATGGCAAGAGGACTAAGTTTTAATTTTAAAAAATCAACTCAATTAAATAGTAACATTTTCATCCTTTAAAATTTATTTATTGAAACTCAGTTTATCCATGTTATCCAGGTTTGTCAAAAGTATTTCTCTGTTGAGGGTAACCCCCTTCTTTTTTTTTTTTTTTTTTCTAAATGTTACTAATAAACTTCCTGCTACTTTCGCAGAGTCACATTGCTTCGCAATAAAGTATATTGAGCTCATTACAGCAGATCAAAAAGACTTGTCTGTGAAATAAATTATCTCCGTCAAATTTATAAAGGAAAAGTGTTTCTTTATTCAAAAATAATTCTGTATGCCTTGTTAAATATTTGAAGCCTCTTTTTTAACGATTTTTAAAAATTATTTTGTATTAATTTTTTTTAATTTTTTTTTTGTAATATTTCAATTAGTAAAAAAAATTTTTCTAATAACCTTCCCATGAAAAAGAAAAAAACAAACACAACATTATTTTCTGAATATTCTAATTTTTGATGCGGTACTTCTCTAATCTAAATCTCTTGGAATTTCAACATAATCATGTCGTGTAGCAATTAAAGGTATTAACAAACAGTTCAAAGTGAAAGTCTTCTGAAGGTTGACTGTTCAATAAGGATGTTTAAATTGTTGTGTAAAATCACCAACATTTTACACACTATCAGCCACGTCTATCTTATAATTGCACATACTTTTTACGGATGCCACTAGTCGCTTTAATTGAATCAAAGAAGCAGCGTTTTTTTTTTTTTTTTTTTTTTTTTTTTTTTTGCTATTGTTTGTTAATTTTATTAGAGACCTCTGTAAATCTAGGCAGTAAAATCAAGTTGACAACCCCCACTAGAAATATCTTTTAACAATTAAAATAATTTCAAGTTGTACTCGAATTTACTATTTTATAATTGTCAGTATTCATTTGTTTTTATATTAGATGAAAACATTTTTCAAAATTGGAAAACCTTATTAAAAAATCTATGCTTAAAACTTTATATCGCAGAATATTGGAATTTCATCCCATTTAAATCTTTTAAAAGTTAATTATTTTTAGAATTCTGTTTCTTTTGTTCTAATTTAACTAATTATAATATATATTATTGAGAAAAAACTTTTTTAACATTGATTTATGACCATTTTTTATTTACAACTTCAAGGTAAGTGAAATGAGTAATGGGTTTATATATATATTAGTCTTCGCGCGAAAGAGCAGGGCACAAAATGTTTTAAATAATAATAATAATAATAGAATAACAATAACAAAGACTTTCGCTGGTGAGGACTACTATTGATCATAACCAGTTATACAGTCCTTTTGAAATTTTCATCTCTATTTTTTTCGTTATGTACTGAATATTTGTTAATGAAACCTGTATGAAATATGTTCCTTATTAAATTTTAAAGATTTTCTATTCTGAAAGAAGTTTAAAAAAATTTAATCTAAAGTTATTTTAAAGTTTTTGTTAAAAAAAATTCAGATTTTCTCATTATTCAGACTTGTATTACAAAGAGGGAGTTGCAAAAAAAAAATGAGTTGTGGTGTGAGGAGAAATACAAACTGAAATAGAGAGAAGGAGAGTTTTAAAATATAATCTTAAAAAGATAAGATACAAGTTAGAAAAGCATTTCATCCAAGGCATGAAAATTGTTAAACAGGATGTTTTTACTATAGGCTTTAAAAATAAAGGTACAAGATTCAATTTGAAATTTATTTATCTTCAAAGTGCACTTTTATAAATTTTAATAAAGTAAGGTATAAAAATTTAATTTAAATTGAATCAAAACATTACCTTGGATTTATTTTATGTAATGTACATTTTGTTGCAATTTAAAAACATTATATTTCATCTAGCAATTAATGATATAGATATAAAATTTTCAATGATTTTTTTTTTTAAAAAGTGCAACAGAATGTACATTACATAAAATAAATCCAAGGTAATTTTTTGATTCAATTTAAATTAAATTTTTATACCTTACTTTGTAAAATTTATAAAGGTGCACTTTGAAGATAAATAAATTTCAAATTGAATCTTGTACCTTTATTTTTAAAGCCTATAGTAAAAACATTTTGTTTAACAATTTTCATGCCTTGGATGAAATGCTTTTCTAACTTGTTATAACTATTTTTTAATGATTTAAACTCTTCAGCTTTATGAAATGTTGCAATTTTTATGGACCTAAATTTATTTTGTTTAGTTTTTCGTAACATGAAATATGAGAGGGCAGGAGTTAGAACGCCTAAAAAAATATTTTCTTTCATATTTAACGGAAATTGGTTTTAAAATATAAGTTAATTTAAAATTGAATAGGTATCGAAAATTTCATAAAAATCTGGCTATTGATTTTTGCTAGATTTTTTTAACATGGGCGTGCTTATGTCTCCCAAATGATCACTATATAGGAACGTTGTTTTAAAGCGTCGATAATGTAAACACAATTTTGGTCTCGCATTTTTATTATTTTTGTATGTTGTAAAATTTTTTAAAAAAATATCATTTTATTTCAAATTTCTTTTAAATGGTACAAAAGTTATAATATTAAAATACAGTTACATATGGGGGAGGGGTAATCTGTTTCTCGCGTTGGAGGTACCTACAGTTCAATCCTTACTATCAGCGATAATAATTTATTTTATTTTTAATACTTCTATTCATCCAAAACAAGATGTATTACCACTGAGATGCAAGGATTTACTAGAAGTGTCGGAATTTGAGGCGGGAGTGGCACAAGATGGTTGTTCACATTACATTTAAATTTCTACATCTTTGTTCAGTCAAGAAAAACAGAGCAAGGAAGGCATTCCAAATGTAATAAGAAACTACTAGAGTAGAAAATCTTTACAATCTGGGAAAATATACAATGAAGGGGTGGGATTTTGCTTCTAGTTAGGTGGGTCAGGGGTAGTTATGTTAGGAGGGTACTAGTGCAGTAAGTTTATTGAAGGACATTCTGTCATAGCAGTTATAAAACAAGCATAGGAGTTCAATTCTATGATGATGTGACAGAAGATGGAATTTTGCAGACACTGCGGGACCTATTAGGTTAGAAATCCTTTTTTGTACTTTTGGTTTTTGGGACAGCAACAAACCATTAGCTTACTTGCCTTATATAAGAGACAACCTTCTTTGCAGCAGAATTGGCAGTATTGAACGTATTTATTTCAGTTCGTGTTATCTGTGATTATTGAGCCTTAAATTTAATAAAATGCGTGTTTATTTTTTGTCATATTTGAGGGAAGAAGGTATTAGAGTGAAAGGCCTTCCAGCATCTGTGGATTTTTACAGTGAAGGGGTAAATTTTGCTGCTTGCTGGATTGATTGGCGTATTCAAATTGACGGGATACAAGCACAGCAAGTTCATCAGATATTCTGTGAATATTATAAAACAAGTACGAGATATAATGTTGCGGTGATGGAACAGTGGCTGGAGCTTGGTAGACAGGCCAGAGACTTTTTTTTTTTTTTTTTTTTTTGCACCCTGTTCAAGAGGTTGGTGCGCTAGCCCAAATATGGCAACAATATTCCATGCCTGGGTGAATGGTAGTTTTATAGAGATAGGATACTGGCAGGTATGAGAAGTTTTCTAGCTCATTAGAGGGAGCCCACCTTCTTTGTAGCAGATTTGTGCATGGAAATTCTAAGAGTTACTGAATAGTGGGGTACACTGGTTCAAAATTAAACTCTTTAAAAATTTATTGTCTAATTGGTGTAATAGTTAAAAATTGTTTGTATGATTTACGAGACCAGGGTTCAATCCTCGGTCATGTCATACTAGAGATTCCAAAATATAGTACTTGACGCTTTTTTGATAAAAAAAAAAAAATCAAGTCAGAATCTAGGATAAGTGGAAGAATCCAGTGAAAGAAGTAATACCCTCCCCTACATCTTAGTATGAAAAGGGAGCCATAAAATAATGATTGTCTGTTTTAAGGCATATCTGGTATCATTCCATTTGGATAATTAGCCAGGAGACTGGGGTTCAATCCATAGTCAAGATTCAAAAGATGGTACATTATTTTTCATTACAAAATACTGAATGTTGATGGTCAAGAGTAAGTGGAGCAATACAGGAAAAGGAATGCTGCTTTTTTTGTGCAATGGTCAACGAAAAGGAAGTGTTCAGGTCACTCTTGACTATAGTTGATGCATGTATTTTATATGATGGCACACTTTTTCAAGGCAGAGTTATTGCAGAAATCGCCAACATTTTTTTCATTTTACTTTTTCTTTTCTTTCATTTTTCCTTTTCTTAAATTAAAATTTAAAAAAAAAAAAAAAAAAAAAATTCCAATTTTCTTCCCCTTCCTTTTTCTTTATCATTTATTTTTTTTTCTTTTTCGTCATTTCTTCTTTTTTTTTTTTTTTAGTTTTATTTCCCATTTTAGCTTTTCCTTTTATTTTTTTTCTGTTTTTTTTTCTTCTTTTTCTCTCTTATTCGTTTTCTTTTCTCCATTTCTTTTTATCCTTTTTCTTTTTTGTTTCATTTCCTTATTTTCTAATATTTTTTTCTTTGTTTTTAATTAGAATTTTTTTTCATTTGTTTTTCATTTTTGTTTATTTTTCATTTAGTTTTTCGTTACTTCCTTTTTTTCTGATTTTATTTTCCATTTTAGTTTCTCCCTTTTATTTTTTATTTGTCTGTATTTCTTTTCTGTTTCTTTCCTATTCCTTTTCTTTTTCCCCTTTTTCGATCTTTTTTATTTCATTTATTTTTTTTTTTAATTAGAATTTTTTTTAATTAAAAATTTTTTTCCTTTTTCTTTCAATTTTTTTTTTTTTTTTTGTTGTAATTCTCCATAAAACTTCAATTCATATAAAAATTGTTTTCAAATTTATATTTTTGCCATTCTCATTCCAATTCTTCCTCCTTAATTCCTCCACTCCGTAGGAGTTAGAAACTCCAGAGCGCCAGAAATCGTTGCTTTTGAGGACCACCAAGGTATACCACCGACATCCTCTCTCTTAACTTATCTGTTCGTCCTGTATTCTTTCTTTTTTTTTTTCTTTTTTTTTTTTTTTTTAAACTTTTCGTATTTGTGCAAAAAAAAAAAAAAAAATGTCTGCCAAGAATCTGTTTATTGTCGCATGTTGAATGTTGTGCGTGTTTCTCTATTTCATTGTTGTCTATTGCCTTTGTGTCGTATGTATGTGTACGTACACCTGGTGTATGTAGCGTACATATATCTACATACGACTTGGTCGTCGTATAAATATTTGTTGAAATCACTACCCCTAATTTAGGAGTGGTATAAGTCGTTTGAAACAATTTTAAACAAAAACTGTTTTGCGAAAGAAAATGGCTTCATATATTTTTTTAATTGGAATTCATTATTGAGATGAGTATCATTTATTTATTTATTGCGGACTATTATCCTCATCTTTCTTAGGCGAAGACCTGAGGAATAGTTGGCCGAAACGTGAAACAACATCTAAGAAAGATGAGGATAATAGTCCGCAATAAATGAATTAATAAAATAGCTTCAGTTTAAAATAAAATCAGAAATATTAAAACTTATATTTATTTTTTGTGACCTCTTATGGTGATGGTGGTGGTGTTTATTTCTCTCTCACCTCAAGAACTGTGACACAAGGGTCGAAAAGTAGGATCAAAAGTCAGCACTCCTGAAGAGCAGCACTCTGACCCGGCAAAAGATGCCTGTGCAGCCCAGTCGGCATTCCCCAGCAGAGATGCCTCATGCAGTTAGCAATAAACTAACCCTTTTTTAAAAAAAGAAGGCAAAGTCTGGGAGGATAAACCTCCTAGAACTGCATAGAACCAGAATTGTCGCAATCAACAGGGGTCAGATCATTACAGGAATGGTGTAATCTCTGTTGATTTGGGGTGGAAAACAAATCCATTCATCATGGATTTTATGATGTGGAGATTATTCGAGTAATAGCAATTGTTTGGAATTTGGTGATTTTCAAAAAATCAAAACAAAATGTTCTCTGCTAGTATTTTTGTTTCCCAGAGGCAACTAGTGCTGTCTGAAGATATTGGCCTCTTGACCTAAAATGCACCAAACATTTATACTATTGTTTTTTTTTTTTTGCCTTTTACAAAACATGGTCATGCTTGACAAAAACAACAATTTTCCTCTACAAAACAACCAGACCAAACACCATGAATAAATGTTATTTGAACTATAAATAACATTAAGCATTTTTAACAATATGACCAGATTTGACATTAACTGGAAAAGGGTTGATATACCGTGATATAAAACTAAACCAGACCAGATCACACAGGCGAAATTTCGTAAGCTCTTTCATCTGATAGTATTGCAAGCTAGGTCTGCGGTGAGTTGTACTACATTTGTGTCAGAATTGTCTTGACATATGCCACTGAATACTGGATCCTCGTCCAATCCTTTCTCATCCGACTGCAGAACAACGACGGATCCATGATCAAATGAATGTGCCATGTAGAATCTGACGAAACCCAGCACATCAAGTTGGAAGATTTGCTGAAAGCATTATATTTTATCCTTAAGGCAAATTGGTTATGCTGGTATGGTCATATGGTGTGCTCATTCTTTGTGATGAACTATTGCTGAAGCATGGATCGCTTAAATCGCAAGAAGTTTGGCCAACCGGGGAAAAGTTGGAAGCAAGTAATTGAACAAGACCGCACAGTGTTCATTCCTAGAACTGCCCGCCTGTGGAATACTGTTCCATTGGCCTGCTTTCTGGCTGACTACAGTATGGTAGTCTTCAAGTTTAATGTAAACAAGTTCTTGTGGAGCTGTCCCCTTGAATAATCAAATTCTACCCAACTTACGCCATTAAAAATTACTACACTACCACCTTACATTCATTAACCCTTATCCTTGAGTGGCCTTTGGGCGTTGATAAATGGTGACTCCCTTGTAGAAAAAAAAAAAAAATTTTTTAAGCATGCAATTGTTTCATCCCTTTACTGATATTTTTATATAGAATTCGCTTCATTGGAGACGGTTAATCAACTGAATTGCAAGAACTGACAAGTGAGTTTGTGTGATATCAGAAAAACGATACGTGAACCTGGGAAAAGTGACGTTAAATAGAAGAATTCTAAATATACACCTGCTAGAACATAGTTGTCATATTCGGTTTAACGTCTCACAGGCTTTAAGAAAATAACTTCTAAGCTAACCTATCTCTAGCCCGGTCTTTATCAATCCCTCTTTCTATAAAATCGATCCTTATCACTTGACCCTGCTAACCCAACTATTTTACCTCTACTAACTCAAGATCTCTTAGCCATTGTTTTTACAATGTGACCAAACCAACTAAGTATCTTGTTCTATCGGCAATTTCAGATATTGTTCAGATTTAATCTTCTTCAGAGGTTATCAAATCTAAGCCTTTAAGATTCACATTACACTCATAACATCATATCACTTCTTTCCATGCAACGCATGTCCTCAGGTTAACCCTCACTGGCCACTCAATAGAATGTCACAAAAAAATGTTTAAAAAAAAAAAAAAAAAATTTCCTTTTTTGATTTTAATCAGTTCCATCATGTGTTGAAGCTCCTTTCTTTGGGAAAACAGGTTAGTATATGTTATATATATATATATATATATATATATATAGTGTCCTTTTTATATTTTTATTTTTAACCATGTCTTCATTTGTATGCATGTGTAGGAATTTCAACTACAGACATGCAAGTGTTTAACTAAAGAACACTTTCTAGCCTCACTACTACTCCTTGATATGGGGAGGATAAAAATTTTGTAATTACCAAGGATATCAATAAGTTTTTTCCTTTTCGTCAACATATTCAGCAATTCATGATGAGGTAGATGAGTTTGATGACTTATAATTCATCAAAGATTGATTTCCTGTCTCTTTCCCTCCCTCCACATGTACACTGTATGTGTATTTCTTAATTTTGATTTTTAGTTGAAACTGATTCGAGTTTCTTTTAGGAAAAATTTACTGTTTTTGTGCTTCTCTTTCTCCACACACGCAGTTGAAGGGATGGGGTTGGGGCACCCAAATTGGAAAAATTCATTTTGATTTCAGCCTTTTTGTGCCATTGGCTGTTAGTCTCCTTGCATATTGAATCTGTTGCATTTGGTAAGGCTTAAGAATCTGCTGGTAATCCTTAACTATAAACACATTTTCCTCAAGATTCGTCCCAGTTTTCTCTGCCATCATGTATCGCAGTGACACATGGTTCTAATACATTTTTGGTCTGCAACAACTTTGGCATCTCTGCTGCAACGAAATCAGGTTGTTTGAAGATACCAACTTCCTGATCTAAAATACTTGTTTTCTTCCAATCCAAATGAGGCTGCTTCTTGTATTAAGCACTCGGGACCGAATTTCACTCCAGACCTAAAATGTACAACTTCTTTTTTATGTATTCAATCAATAGGCTGAAACAAAAATGGATAATAGTGCTATCGAATCAGGCTGCCTGAAGATACTGGCTTCCTAACCTAAAATGCAACAAACATTGTTACCTCCCCCCTGTTCCCTTTGCAAAACTCAATCATGTCCTGCAAAGCCAAAACTAAAAAAAAATATTCCTCTATAAAATAACCAAGCCAAACAAAATATGAATAAATATTTGAAGATATAAAGAACCTGAAGCATAACAATTTTACCAAAATTACTGGATTCTGCATTAAATCCGCAAAGGGTTGACATTCAGTAAAACTTTGGTGTAATGAACGTGTCGTGATGATGCGGTAGATATGCAGCTGCAATAGAAATACACGACTCCATCAGTTGTGCTTTATCGGAAACTTGATATTGGTGGTTTTAGGGTTATCTGCTTAGCAGGTTGTTCAGTCATGTACAACCTGCTACTTCTTGTACCAACTTTATAATGCTTCTGGATAGTTCAGACACTGAAGAGTTTATTAGATCAAGGAAGACCTAGCTCAAGTGCGTAAGAAGTGACATCTTTGACCTGACTGAGAAAGCAGGCTTGAGATGTCGTCTCGTATTGCTCATTTCCAAAGTCTGGGACATTCGCAGAAGCCGAAATACTAATGTCGAAGATCCAAAAAATGGTACTTTATGCTTCCTTGCTCAGGGTTGCCAGCCACCTGGAAAATGTGGCAAGATCACATTAATCTTTAAAAGTTCTGAAATTCAGAAACAAAAAAAAAAAAAAAAAAAAAAATAAAGTATTCTGGAAAATCCTGGAATTTAAATGATTTAATTATGAAAAATATTTTATAAATACTTAGATTTTTGCTTTTTTACTGTAAAATCTATCTCCAAAGAAAGTTAACATTTGATACTGTTTTTCTATTCTACTTCTGATGCGGCAACATTTGCAGACTGTGCTGAGGCCTGCAACGGCTTTAGTATTTGATTGATGAATTTGGCATTTATGTTTATTTTTTGTAGTTGTTTTAGTTCATATTACGTGTCATATTTATTGATATTGCATCGTTGTTTCTCAAAATGTTTGGAAAATGCTGGAATTTATATGGTATAAATTCTGTAATATATAGAAAAATACTCTGTAAAGTCCTGGAATTTTTATTTGCAAATTTGGTTGGTAACCTTGTTGCTAAAATATTCAGCATTATAAGAGGGAGATCCAGGTGTAAGAAATGGCTTCCTCCCCTACATCTGGGTATAGTAGTCACTGATAATGATTATTTGGCTCAGTTTGTCTGTTTCAAAACATATCAATCACACACTCATTTGGTATAATTGCTAGAATGTTCATCAAGGGGTAGAGAAAGACCGGGATTCATACCAAAGACCTGATGCTTCCTTTACTAAAATGATCAGCATTATAAGGAAAGGGTCAATAGTAAGTCGAGCAATATAGGGGAGCAGTGTCGGCTAATAAAGGGAGCTTTAAGATCACCTCTGATTTCGATCCATTCATCTTATTTTATTTATATCATAGATGGAATTGGAAGAGTAAATTCTCCAATTGACCAAAGTTCTCTTCCTTCCACCAAAGACACTGTTAAAAAAAAAAAATATATCTGACAGTCAATTTTTCAAATTTTACTGTTAATACCTTTTTTTTTTTTTTTTTTTTTTTTTAGTAATGTTCCTCAGTTGAACCGTGTTGACTCATTTATATTTCATTTAATCGTTAAGATTTTAAATACATTTTTAAAAATGGCTGTAAGAAAAGATATTTATTGTTTGGAGTTGAAATCCTTACGTATGCATGCATCTGTTCATAACATACATTTATTAAACTGTGTTTATAATTTCTGCATTATTATGTTTCCAAATTTTTGAGATGAGGATTGATTATTCGGACTACTATTCTCATCTTGAGTGTTATTATTCTTACAACGTTTTGGACAATGTAACCTCTGACCATCTTCAGGTGCATCTTGTCAAACTCAGAAATTTATACAGAATTTCAAACTGCACCTTTTATTTAATCTACAGGGGTAGATTACTCTTGTTCTATCATCCATAACCAGGTAGTAGTTTTAAGTACTTGCTTATATTTTTAGTATCATCTTTGCTGAGGATTGAGCCTTCAACTACCAGAAGGCTGACACTTAGAAGTGATTGTACTTTATCCATTGTTCCATGTGGCAACGTTTTTCACCCCCCACCCCACCCCCTATGAGGATAGACACAAGGTCGGTTTTTAATGCTGTGAAAATCCATCTCCTCAAAAAGCGGCACTCTGGATTATCAAAAAATATAAATTGCTTCAGTCTAAAATAATTTCTCCTTCATTGACTGGGAATAAATGAAGTGTAGTATCAGGACAGATACTACACTTTGATCCTAACAAAAAGGCCAATGATGACATACAAAAACAAAAATATGATTGGACTTTAGGCACAATGGATAAAGATGTTGGTTAACATTTCTAAGTGACAATTGATATCTAATTTTAATTGCCTCTCCACAAAGACATAGACACTTTTTTTTATGGAGAAAATTTGGTTTTCCAAAAGAGGCACTTTGGGACAAAAATAAAAATTGCTTGAATCTAGGAAGATTTTTCCAACACCAACCACGAACAGATGAAGTGTTATGTCAGATAGATACTACACTTTGATCGTAGCCAAAAGACCAACGATTTTTGCACCATTTGTCTATGACTGCTGGAACGAGATCTAACCATGGTCTCCAATCGCCATGGTGTTTGTCTCATCATCTATTTAACACAGACCATTAACTCTTGTCCTTGAATGGCCTTTGGGCCTTGATGAACAGTAACTTGCTAAAAATAAAAAAAATATCTAGTCTCTTGGAATAGATAATAGGTTCGGTTTAATATAAAGATTTCCAAGTTCGACAGGATACACCTGAAGAAGGCCTGAGGTTTCATTGGTCGAAACGTTGTACAAATAATCCAAATAATGCAAATTTTTTCGTATTACACTGCACGTTTGCACACTAATGAAACTGATTTGATTAATGCGTTTCTTGCCTCGTGTTTCACAGCTTCTCTGTCTTATACCTTTTTTGTACAAAATGTTTTGTGTTACTTTTTTGTCTCGCATTGCAAAACAATTGACATTGTTTTGTTTTTTGTTTTTTTTTTGGTTGTTTTTTTTTTTTAAAACTGTTTTATGTATCTGACTTTTTGAGATGAAGATTGGTTATTAATATTTGGATTCTTCAGACTACTATTCTCACCTTGAGTGCCATTTTTCCACAGCGTTTTAGTCAATGTAACCTTCTTTAGGTGTATCTTGTCAAACTCGTGAATGTTTCTGTTGAACTCTGGAATCTGGCTTGAATTTGAACGGAATCCTTTATTTACTTCATGGGGGTAGCATGCTCTCGTTTCATCAGCCATGACTGGATAGAGGTCCTAAGTAATTCGCAAATGTATTTTTCAATCATCCACACTTTAACCTTCAGGAGAATATCACTTTTACAATTGATTTTTCTAAGTACTCTAACCACTGTGCCACGGGCCATGGGTTTGACAGAAACATTCCTGAGTTTCACAAGATACACCTGAAGAAGTTTGGAGGTTACATCGATCAAAAGGTAAAAATGAGATTCAAGATGAGAAAAGCAGTATGATGAATTCAAATATGGAAAACTGTTTTATTATATATTTCTTTTTTAATTTTTTTTTCCCCATTTTTTTTTTTAAATCTTTTTTACATCAATTTCGTATATTACTGATTTTTGTATAAATTCATCTTTAATTTTATCATTTTTATTACTTTCATTCAACCCTAAGTTTTGTTTACAGTACATTTAAATTGCTGCATATTGTTCTATTAAACTTTGACTTGTTTAAATAATTTGACTTTGTTCATTTTATTAAAATAGAAAAAAGATTGTGAAGACATTTTTCAATCAATAAAGAACTTTAGAAGATTGTCAGTGAAAAAAAAAAAAATCACAATCGCCAAAAGATAAGCATTTTATTATTTCTAGTCGCCACTTGGAAAAATCACTCTCAAATACGACTATTTCACTCGCAATGTAAAATTCTTGGGTAGAGAGAGGGTACCAGTGCAGTAAGTTCATCTTTACACATTCAATGGAACCACTTCTAAAACAAGTATAGGAATGCAGCATTGCTGCGATTACTGTGCTGGGACAGGTACTGGAGCTTGGTACACAGTGGCAGACTAGTTAGAGTAAATTACATTAGCTTTGTGTGTGATATAGATAGATATATATATATATATATATATATATATATATATATATATATATATACTTGTTTATTGTTATATAAACATGCTCACATCCCGCTGCTACAAATAGCCACTTGTTTCAATCAAACAACAGATATCATCAGGCAGCGACTTGACTATTCAAAAGTTCAATGAATAACCTCATTATTCATTGAACTTTTGAATAGTCAAGTCGCTGCCTGATGATATCTGTTGTTTGATTGAAACAAGTGGCTATTTGTAGCAGCGGGATGTGAGCATGTTTATATAACAATAAACAAGTATTATCAGCTCTTTTTATTGAGCACTATCTAACAACCTCGTTGAATTCATTAGTCCATTACTTTTGAATATAAAAAAACCCGAGTGTGTATATATATATATATATATATATATATATATATATATATATATATATAGAGAGAGAGAGAGAGAGAAAAAGAGGTATAATTATTTATGATAAATCTTTCAATATTCAGATGTTTCATCTTAAACCAAGAATCATCAGCATGGTAAGGTATAACCATACCACTGGTTGCAGGATATAAACTCCTGGACTGAAGACATCTGATGTCTTTGCCTCCACAGCTACTGAGACAGTTGTATGATAATAAATGTATGTTAGACGATGATGCTGGAACCGCTAAGCCAACAAACGCAAAAATGCATCTCTATATAAATCTCCTGTACATGCATATTTCATGTTTGGATTCTTTTCAAAACAGATATACCAAAGTTTTTCCATTTAACCACTTAGATCCAGGATCCTTTAAATATTTTAATTCATCATTGATAAGACATTGAAGACTACGATGTTGGTTTTGAGGATTACGACGGTAATGAAAATGCAGCGAGACAGTTCTCCGTATACATTACAAGCCAGCTATCCTAGGAAAATTTGTGCTTTATGACAGTATGTGATCTATGGACGTTTTAAATAACGTGTTTCAGAATTAGAACGTTATCTGCATAGACTGAAATTCGACATTACGCAGACATTGAATTTATATAGATAGATGATTTCTAAAAAATAAACCTTTAAAAAAATAAGGCTGCTGTCCATGATTGGAATAAAGTGTTTTTTTCCTCTTTTTCTCTTTCACTGAATGCACGAGATGATGATATCTGCCGCCTTTGTTCACGCATCGCTCTGTTATTTCCGCATGATGAACTTGCACCATATCGGCACTTGGAGCCAATCACATTTTAATGACACATGCGTTTACTTTTTGTTAATCATAGATTTTTTTTCACTGAGTAAGCCCCCCCCCTTCCCCAGTAAGAGTTACCTATGTAACTTGCCAATAACCCTTATAAGTGGTGACCCCCATGTAAAAAAAAAATGTAAACTTTTTAAAAAGATCAACTGTTATAACTTTACAAATATTAGCCTTCGTTCTCTACACTCTTATCTCCTTTGTTTATTGCATAGAGTTTCTCAACCATTTTTTTTATTTTATTTTATTTTTTTTTTAAAACAAAGGTCCATGAGTGTTATCGGGTATTTGTGGCAAGATTTAATAAAAAAATAAAATTAAAAAAAAACGTGCATATAAATATGTAATGAATTTTAAAAAAACAAAAAAAAAACACTAACACAAATATGGATTTACATTTTTTTCAAGGTTTTTGTTAGAGTAATTGTAAAATCGGTTCTTTTTCTTGTAGTTTTTTTTTTTCTTTTTTTCTCGACTGTACAGCATAACAACAACAATAACAACAACAATAACAATAAAAAAAAGAGTATAATAAAACAAAGTACAGGGTTTTATGCTTATTTTTATCTCTTGGAATCCTTTGAGATCATAATTTGTGTATTCATTCTTTGCAGACAGTTATCCCCATCTTCATAGTTGTCGTCTCACCAAATTTTTGCCAACTAATGCTAATACTCTAGTTTGCTCACCTGGACCGTAGAGGCTCAATGCCTCTATCCACTGGGTCATGGGCCCCGCAATGGATAGAGGCATTCAGTCTCTACACTTCCAGGTGAGCGTTGTCTGAAGATGGCGGTTTTAATCCTACCCAAGCAGGCCAAATTATTATTTGGCTAAAACAAGGTGAGACGGCAACAACTATGAAGATGAGGATAACAGTCCGCAAAAATTGAATACACAAAGTACAGGGCGTATTATTTGGATTATTCAGACTACTATTCTCAGCTTACGAGGGGCGTGCAAGAAGTAATGCCCCTGACCTACTTCCCATAGCAGTATAGCAATGAAACTTGGCACAGTTATTAGTCTTTCTCTATATAGGAAGCAACCAGAGTTATGCATTTTTCCCATCGCTTGATGCAGCTCTGGAGACAGTTTTTGTAGAACACGACATGACTTCAGAAATCAAGTCTGCATCATCTGGGAAACGCTTTCCTTTCAAAAACAACTTCATGGCTGGGAAGAGTGAAAGTCAGAGGGTGCAAGGTCAGGAGAGTAGGGAGGATGGGGAAGGATTTCATAACCACACGCCCATGCTTCTGATCTGGCGACATGCGAGTTGTGGACCGGAGCATTGTCCTGCAGGAGGAGGATACCTCTTGATCTTGCCCCGCCTCTTGATTTTGATAGCTTCCCTTAATTTCCTCAAGAGTGAAGCATAATAGGCTCTTGTAATTGTGGTACCCTTTGCCAGGAAATCTGTCATCACTACTCCGTCCTGGTCCCAGAAGACTGTGAACATAACCTTGCCAGCGGAGGGCTGCACCCTTGCCTTCTTTGGAGGTGGTGAGTCCAAGTGCTTCGATTGCATTGACTGGGCTTTGGTCTCTGGATCATAGTGATGGACCCAGGTTTCATCCTGTGTAATCAGTCTTTTGAAAAACTTTGACTCATCTTCTTGGCACATCTCCCCAAATTCGAGATCTTTCAAAATGACAGCCTCAACTTGACGGACAGATGCCTCATCAATGGCAGAAGGGGGGGGGGGACGACCAGGTCTGGGAGCTGTTTCCACATACTTCCGACCATGTTTGAATTCATGATGTCAGCGTTTTACAAGGTCATATGATAGGGCATTATCATTATAAATTTGTTTCATTTCATCAAAAGTCTCCTGTGGTGTGCATCCTCTCAAATACAAAAACCGGATCACTGCTCGACATTCAACAAGCTCCATTTCACACCTGACTCAGTTCAAACACCTGTAAAACAGAAACCACAATTAGTTCAGAGCTGTAATTTGCCACATAATCCGTAGAGATATAAATCATTGCACATGCAAAATTTCAGCTAGATCAGACATGTGGAAGTAGGTCAGGGGCATTACTTATTGCACACCCCTCGTAGATGTCATTTTCACAACGTTTCAGCCGATGTAACCTTCAATCTATTTTGCTGAACTCTCAAAACTTATTTTAGGTTGTTCAGAAAAAAAAAAAAAAAAAAAAAATTACAGGATATTCTAGCAAAAACATATCTATAAATGTTAATTTTATTTCTCCAGTTTACAACTTCACGCATACTGATGCCTGATTGTGGACTTTATTTAATGACTGCTAGGCCTCTTATAGGTATTGCCTTCCACACATTTCTAGTTTTTTTTACATACTGAGTCATGAGTTCATAAATTGTGGACCTCACATACAACTGCCTATTTCCTTATTTAATACATAGCACTAAGGGAGGTAATTCAGTATATAAGATGAAGCAGCTAATTTAAATGTGTTACGAGGTGCCTTCATTAAGTTTTCAGACTTTTGTAAGGCAGGTTCAAATGAACAGCTTCAGCAGGAATTGGAATACACTCTACTAAAGCCTGATTGTCACAGCTGGTGCATTTCAAAAATGGACGTGAGGACACTTCAGAAGAACGATATGCAATAACATTCTGTTTTAAACTTGGGAAAATGCTACAAACATATGAAATGTTTGAGACTGCTTTTGGACCATTTTGCAAGACTGTGAGAGGTGTGAGGGGAGTAAGGAAATCAAAGCACCAGTTGATTCGCCAAATAAAGAATTTCATGGATAAGGACCATTGTGTCTATAGAGGCAATAAATGCACAGTTTCATGTCAATGTGAGAACTGTACACACAATTATTTGCGAGAAACTGAAAATGCACCAGTCCACAACACAACTCCATCCTTAACATAGACTATTTGTCCAAGACAATTCCTCACTCTTCTTATAGTCCAAACCTTGCTCCTAGTGATTTTTACTTATTCCCTCAACTCAAAGATAATCCTAGAGGCTGCCATTATGAGACAATTGAGGAGATGAAAGAGGCTGTGATGAGGGTTATTGACACGCTCACACAAAAGGACTTCCATGAGGCCTTTCAGAAGTTCTTGGAATGGTATAACAAGTGCATTGCAGCCGGAGGAGATTACTTGAAAGGGGAATAAAGTTTCATGTGTTTATTATCAATAAAAATGCCGATGCGAAAAAGTCTGCAAACTTATTGGAGACACCTCGTATATAAAAAGTGATAATTCTTTGTGATCACTTGCAATACACAAACATTGGGGTGAAGCTAAAGCTAATGGTTATAATGTAAATGGTTCATAATTTCAAAGGTAACAGATATTAGTTTGCCTTTTTTTTTTTCTTTTTTTTTTTTCAAAAATTTAATTTGTTTGACAAATGTAACCTTTGTTTCCCATCCTTTTTTTAAGGGAATTCGAGTCTTAAAAAAAAAAAAAAATGAATAGAATATTTCAGCTAAAAATTATTCTAAATAATTCTTATTCATTAACCAAATTAAGAAGAAAAATTATTTTAAACTTTAATTAAAAAAGGAAAATTATAACAAAGTTACAGATGTCTTGAAAGAAAATAGATTTACAAGATATAACACGAACAGTGCATGACAAGTCCTGGTATACCACTCCAGCGAGTGACAGAGCTGTGGAATCAAACGGAGAGTCGGCCATGCTTGATTATTAAAAAAATATATATATATTAAAATAATGTAGTGGATATCTTGAAAGAAAATAGATTTACAGAACGTTTTATCTGAAAATAGTCTCCATAATTCCTAATTTTGTATTAAATTCCCACATGCTTTTGTTTTTAATTGTGAACTTGTGTTAATTACTGCAAGGCATTTTACAGGTATTGCCTTGCATAACATTTCTAATTCTTTTTACATACTGAGTTTTGAGTTCATATGAGATAAATTGTGGATCTTACATATAAACCGTGTTGCTTTTTACTTCCCTTTCTTTGTAGCGCACCAAGGGAAGTAATACACTCTACAAAATGAAGCAGCTAATTTCACCATACTGTAATATTAAGTGATAATTGTTTTGTAGCACTTAATGTAAAATAGTAATATGCAAATGGTAGATGCTTTAATTCCCAAGATGTCAAAATATATTTCTAATTTTTTGTATACAAACTCATAAGTTCGTTCATAAATAATTTTGGTAAATATCATGAAACAACAAATCATGAAAGTGTAAGCGGTACATTCAATATTTTTTATTCATTTATTTTAACAAAACAACAATCATAACATTTTAGAAACCTTTGCATTTGTACAATGCATGCATGAAAAAAAAAAGCGCATATTTTCCTGTTTGTTCTTTTCTTATACTGTTGCAAGAGTTATCTTCTCTTGATTTTATTTGGAAAAAAAGGGAGGGTTCATATTTTTTTTCTATTCCTTTTTTTCTCTTTGTCTATTCTCTGATTTTTTTTCCTTTCCTTTTTTCTTTTTCTGTGTTTCTGTTGTACTTTAATAAAAAAATTTTTTTTTGCATATTGGTTTTCTTTTCTCTTTTTTATTCTCTATTTCCTCTTTTCTGTTTTTATACTTTTATTTTTTTTTTTTCTCATTTTCTCTTATACTTTTCCCTCTTTTTTATTCTTTTCCCTCTTTTTTATTCTTTTCCCTCTTTTTTATTCTTTCCCTTCTTTTTTATTCTTTTCCCTCTTTTTTTTATTCTTTTCCTTTTTTATTCTTTTCCCTCTTTTTTTATTCTTTTCCCTCTTCACTTCTCTCTTTTTTAGTTTCTTTTCCTTTTTTCACTCGCCTTTTAATATTTTTTCTTTTTTTATTTTTTATTCTCTCCTTCTTCTGGACTATTTTCCTCTTTTTTCTTTTTCCTCTTATTCTCCTATTTCTTTTTTCCTTCTATTTCTCTTTTTTGTCCTGTTTCTTTTATTCTTTGTCCTGTTTGTTTTTTCTTTGTCCGATTTCCCCTTTTATTCTTTGTCCGATTTTCCCTTTTATTCTTTGTCCGATTTCCCCTTTTATTCTTTACCGGTCTCCCCTTTTTATTCTTTACCGGTCTCCCCTTTTTATTCTTTACCGGTCTCCCCTTTTTATTCTTTACCGGTCTCCCCCTTTTATTCTTTATCGGTCTCCCCCTTTTATTCTTTACCGGTCTCCCCCCTTTATTCTTTGTCCGGTCTCCCCCCTTTATTCTTTGTCCGGTCTCCCCCTTTTATTCTTTGTCCGGTCTCCTCCTTTTATTCTTTGTCCGGTCTCCCCCTTTTATTCTTTGTCCGGTCTCTCCCTTTTATTCTTTGTCCGGTCTCCCCCTTTTATTCTTTGTCCGGTCTCCCCCTTTTATTCTTTGTCCGGTCTCCCCCTTTTATTCTTTGTCCGGTCTCCCCCTTTTATTCTTTGTCCGGTCCCCCCTTTTATTCTTTGTCCGGTCTCCCCCTTTTATTCTTTGTCCGGTCTCCCCCTTTTATTCTTTGTCCGGTCTCCCCCTTTTATTCTTTGTCCGGTCTCCCCCTTTTATTCTTTGTCCGGTCTCCCCCTTTTATTCTTTGTCCGGTCTCCCCCTTTTATTCTTTGTCCGGTCTCCCCCTTTTATTCTTTGTCCGGTCTCCCCCTTTTATTCTTTGTCCGGTCTCCCCCTTTTATTCTTTGTCCGGTCTCCCCCTTTTATTCTTTGTCCGGTCTCCCCCTTTTATTCTTTGTCCGGTCTCCCCCTTTTATTCTTTGTCCGGTCTCCCCCTTTTATTCTTTGTCCGGTCTCCCCCTTTTATTCTTTGTCCGGTCTCCCCCTTTTATTCTTTGTCCGGTCTCCCCCTTTTATTCTTTGTCCGGTCTCCCCCTTTTATTCTTTGTCCGGTCTCCCCTTTTTTCCTTTTTCCAGTTTCCCTTTTTTTTTTCTTTATCTGTTTTCCCCTTTTTCTCTTTTTTCTATTTTTCCCCTTTTTGTCCCATTTCTCTTTATTTATCCTCTTTTGTCCCGTTTCTCTTTTTTGTCCCCTTTTGTCCCGTTTCTCTTTTTTGTCCCCTTTTGTCCCGTTTCTCTTTTTTGTCCCCTTTTGTCCCGTTTCTCCTTTTTTAGCCACTTTGTCCTCTTTTGTCCCGTTTCACATTTTTGTCCCGTTTCTCTATCTTATTCTCTTTTGTCCTGTTTCTTTTTTTTTGTCCCCTTTTGTCCTGTTTCTCTTTTTTGTCCCCTTTTGTTCTCTTTTGTCCCGTTTCTCTTTTTTTTGTCCCCTTTTGTCCCGTTTCTCTTTTTTTTGTCCCCTTTTGTCCCGTTTCTCTTTTTTTTGTCCCCTTTTGTCCCGTTTCTCTTTTTTTTGTCACGTTTCTCTTTTTTTTGTCCCGTTTCTCTTTTTTTTGTCCCGTTTCTCTTTTTTTTGTCCCGTTTCTCTTTTTTTTGTCCCGTTTCTCTTTTTTTTGTCCCCTTTTGTCCCGTTTCTCTTTTTTTTGTCCCCTTTTGTCCCGTTTCTCTTTTTTTTGTCCCCTTTTGTCCCGTTTCTCTTTTTTTTGCCCCCTTTTGTCCCGTTTCTCTTTTTTTGCCCCCTTTTGTTCCGTTTCTCTTTTTTTGTCCCCTTTTGTCCCGTTTTTTTTGTCCCCTTTTGTCCCGTTTTTTTTGTCCCCTTTTGTCCTGTTTTTTTTGTCCCCTTTTGTCCTGTTTTTTTTGTCCCCTTTTTTCCTGTTTCTCTTTTTTGTCCCCTTTTTTCCTGTTTCTCTTTTTTGTCCCCTTTTTTCCTGTTTCTCTTTTTTGTCCCCTTTTTTCCTGTTTCTCTTTTTTGTCCTCTTTTGTCCCGTTTCTGTTTTTTTCCTCTTTTGTCTCGTTTCTCTTGTTTGTCCCATTACTCTTTTTTGTCCCCTTTTGTCTTGTCTCGTTTCTCTTTTTTTGTCCTCTTTTGTCCTCTTTTGTCCTCTTTTATCCCCTTTTGTTCTCTTTTGTCACATTTCTCTTTTTTTTGTCCCCTTTTGTCCCATTTCTCTTTTTTGTCCCGTTTTTCTTTTTTCTTTTTCTCATTTCCTGTATCACATTGCGTTTTTCTTTTTCTTGATTGTCCTATTTCTCTTTTTTGTCCTATCTTTTTTCTTTTCCTTCTTTATCTTTGTCCTATTTCTTTTTTTCCTTTTTTTCTTTGTCCCATTTCTCTTTTTTGTTTTAATAAATGAATTAACATAGTGAGAAGGATGAGAAAAATATCTAGAAAACTCAATCATGTTCTGCAAACTCGAAAACAAAAACAGTTTTTTTGTTACAAAAAAACTATCAAACTAATAACTGAATAAATATTTGAATATATAAAGAATTGTATTATTATAAACGTTTATCAAAAAACTTGATTCGGCATTAAATACCCCAAAAAGGGTTCATATACCGGGAAAAAAAAAAACAAATCAATTTTCGCCACCAATGCTTGGAACTTCACTTCTTCCCAGTCAAAATAAATGATTCTCTCTTCATGGAAGCTTCTAGGACTGACTTTTACCAAAGTCTTGAAATGGAAGGTTTCCGTCAAATTTGTTGCTAATCTTGCTGGGGAAATACTTTGATCATTCTACCAGTTCAGTAAGCTCTTTTATTGATAATTTTTGTTTCAAATCTAAAATAGATTCATATCCAATCTTTTGCTGCAAAATTGAGAAATTCTTGAATCCTTCTACCTCTCCAGAAAGGTTCAGACTCTTGATGCAATCATCTGCATAAAGAGGCAGATATATCTTAAGATGTAGTATTGCTGCCACATCTGGAGAGGTATCACTTGGAGCACTTCAATTTCGAAATCTCGTAGGGTAGGGAGTGATCTCTCCTACAGTTCCTTTCTCACAGAAGAAGAATTGCTAGTCAAGTGTTTTATTGTTATTTTTATGGAGTTGTTGGACTGAGCTCCAATTTCTGGTTCCTCTTTGTAAAACATTTACCATAGAACATGTCTTACTACCACAACTGCAAAGAATTTTCCTTTCTTTGTGTACCTAACATCAAGTGTATTTTCCATGGAAAGATTTTTTTCCATATGCCATAATAATTTAACTTTACAAAAATTTTATTTCAAGAAAAAATGAAATAATTAAAATTAAGTTAAAAAAAATATTCTAAAATTTTTTTTTTTAACCTTTTATGGAATTTTTTATTTTGAAATTTTTTAAAACCTTTTTTTTTTTTTTTTTTTTTTTTTTTGTTTATTCTTAGAAATATTTTTTTTTGCCAACATTATTTTTTTTTGCCAACATTATTTTTTTTTGCCAACATTATTTTTTTTGCCAACATTATTTTTTTTGCCAACATTATTTTTTTTTGCCAACATTATTTTTTTTGCCAACATTATTTTTTTTGCCAACATTATTTTTTTTGCCAACATTATTTTTTTTTGCCAGCATTATTTTTTTTTGCCAGCATTATTTTTTTTTGCCAGCATTATTTTTTTTGCCAACAACACATTTTGCCAACAAACAACACATTTTGCCAAAACTTTTTACTCTTGAAGTTTTTATTGCTATTTTTACAGTTAGTTTAACTTTTTTTTTTTTTTAACTTTATTATTTTTGAAAATTATTTTTTAATCTTATATTTATTGATGCGGTTTATCTGTTTTAGATTCGCGCAAGATTGCCGGTGGCGATGGGGAAGACGATGGTGTAACTGCTGCTGTTGTCATAGCGGGCATTGTGATCCCCCTCATAATTATTCTCATTGTTGTCCTAGTCACAATCAGTTTTAGGCAAGTCTTTTTAAGAAACCTTTTTCTTTCCTCTACACCATGTGTATATCTTGCTCAAAATATCTCTTATTTAAACATAATATCGACCTTTTTTCTATATATATATATATATATATATATATATATATAAGGTTCATTAAATACTTTTGCAAGCAAAATCCGATCCTCCATTTTGCTAAATCCTATCCCTCTGATGAGAAAAGTATTTCTTCGAAACTCAGTGGATTAAGGACTATCCACTTATTTAGTGCTTCCTTTTCAAATTAAATGTTTTAAACTCTTTTTCAAGGTGTTTTTTAACATGTTTTATTAACTATTTGCACTTATATATAAAAGGTTGGTGCAAAAATGTAGTGTTTTGATGTTTATATAAAAAAAACGGCATTATTTTTGCACCAACCTAATACAAAATTAAAAAATCTGTTTAAAGCGAAACAAGTGCAGAATTTTATTCAATAAACAAACATTTATTTATTAAAATTAAATTCGATATTTCAATCCATAACAGAATCTCCATCAGGAAAATACAGGTTTTTTTTCTTTCTGTGCCAAGGCAATGGTAAGACTTCGCACGTCTTCAATGAGGTGAAGTATGTTTAAATGTCCGATACAGCAGAGGGCACCAGACAAGCGCATATGTGTTATGTAATGTGTTAATTTTTTTAGTTTTGTATTCCATATCAACAGTGCTTACTATAAACAGTGGACGGTCTATTAACACATATACACTCGACCAGCGCCCTCCGATATATCGGACATTTAAACATTATACCTCACTAACATCTGAAGGAAGACATGCCTAACTTTACTATTACCACACGCTGTTATTTCAGTGACAACTGTACTCTCATTAACCCTTATCCTCGAGTGGCCTTTGGGCCTTAATAAATAAAATTCTGATTTGTTGTATAGTAATGCAAAAAGTCTTAAAAATTATTTTTTTCTAAAGGGATACAATGTTCGGACTATGTATATTTGTTTACAAGCAATGCTTCAAGCGAACTACATTTCTCTTGCATATGTGTGTATAAAATTATTCAGACACATATTTTGACATTTTATGGCTTATCAGTGTAGTTGATACGAAAATATGTACCATTAGAATCAACATATTTTTGCCAATGAAAAACAAGTTTATTTATCCGATTAGCATAGAAACCCGGAGTTCTGGAAGCGATGAAGTTATTGAAGGCTGATTCGATATCATTTCGGCTTTTAAAGCATTTTTTGCACAGGAAGTTGTCGAGATGCTTGAAGTGATAATCGGTGGGCGAGAGATCCGGTGAATATGGTGGATGAGGCAGGGTCTCGTAGCCCAATTCATTCATCATCTGCAGAGTCAGTTGAGCAACATGTGAGCGAGCGTTGTCATGGAGGAGAATTGATCCTTTCATATTGACCAATCTCTGGCACATACGTTGGAACTTCTGGTGAATTTTGTCAATTTGTCGGCAGTACTTCTCCACCGTAATTGTTTTGCCCAGATTCAAGAAGCTGTGATGGATGAGATCGGCCACAGACCATCAGTCAGTCACCATAACCTCATTTTTTGGTGCAATTTCGTTTTTAGGAAGTTTTGTGGATCTTCTCTGGCATTCAACCACTGTGCCAAACATCGCTGGTTGTTGTAGAGGATCACATCTCATCACACATCACAATCTACTCGAGAAATGGGTCGTTTTTGCTCAAAGCAATGATTTTTTTTGATTATCGTTCAGTTCATGCGACACTCATGTATCCAACTTTTTTGACTTACCTATTTGCTTTAAATGGCAAACAACTGTTGAGTGGTCGACCTCAAGTTCAACAGCAACTTCTTGTGTGGTTTTGTGAGGATTGGCTTGAATTAAAGCTTTCAAATGCTCGTTATCAACTGCAGTTGGCTAGCTGCAACCATCTTAATCTTCGAAGCTCTCATCACCACTGTGAAATTTCTTGAACCACCGTTGTGCCACATTTTCGTTAGTGGTTCTTGGGCCAAATGCATCATTAATATCACGAGCTGTCTTGGCAGCTTTTCGGCCTAGTTTGAACTGGAACAAGAAAATCATGCAGATTTGAATTTTTATCCATGCTGTCCAAAAGCCTGCAAAAAGATGAATGAAGAGATTGAGAATGGTAACGAATAATAAGATTCGATAGAGCGAAAAACGCGCTTTAAAATGATATATAACATGGCTTTATATATCAATGAATTAAATCCAAAATCATATATAAATTTAACATGTGAGAAAACGATATTGTTTTTGCACCAACCTAATAGCAAAATTCAAAACTGGGACCCCACTGAATAGCCATAAAATGGTGAAATATATTTCCAGGGATGATTATAGTTTTACACATAGACTATCCTTTGATCAGTACATCACACGTGTCCCCATCCCATTTCTATTATGTAGGTAATAAATGCTATTAAACAATTGTGTATTAAATTAAAATTTAATTTCGGTGCTGATTTGTTTGTTTTTCTTAGCAGATCGCTGACTTGCCGTCAGTATTACCAAGCAGCTTACAACTATCTGGCTGTACCTAGCCATTCGCAGTCGTCCCCACCCACAGTTATTCCTGTGCCAGAAACATATGGTATGTATAAACACATCTTCTATTTTGAAATTGACGAGAAAGAAAACGGTTACTTTAATCTTTGTCCCAATTTAGGTTTCTTGATAATGTGCAGAAACATACCTGTAATCCTCCCCCCTCCACACACACTTTTTTCTTCTCCGCAACCTCGCTCCCTCACAGATGTTGATGTTGTTAGTCTCGATCTATAAATACTATCAGGTTGACAAGAAAAGTTCTTGCAGTTGCATCTTGGCTCAAACAAAAATCTATGTGTATTTATATCCAGTAACGTAAATATCTTGTGTTCTGGTGGCAATGAAGTCGCTGAAGGCACTTTTGATATTGGTTAGATTTTTTAAGCATTTCTCACGCAGAAAGTTGTCAAGATGCTTGAAAAAGTAATAGTCAGTAGGTGAGAGGTCTTGAGAGTATGGCGGATGAGGCAGTTTTGTAGCCCAATTCGTTCAACTTTTGCAGGGTTGGTTTAGCAATGTGCAGTTGGGCATTGTTGTGGAGAATTGGGCCTTTTCTGTTGACTAATGCTGGGTGTTCTTGTCATTTCTAGTCCATTTGTTGACAGTACTTCCCTACCATAGTGGTTTCGCCTGCATTAAAAAAAAACTAGGATGATACCGTTTGCAGACCACCAAACAGTCAGCATGTCCTTCTTTTGGTTCAACTCTGGCTGTGAGAAGTGTGGTGGAGCTTATCAACGTCTAACCACTTAGCTGAGCATTGCCGGTTGTCATAAAACACCCGTTTTCCATCGCAGGTCACAACCCAGTGGAGAAACGGGTCATTCTTGTTGCGTGAAAGGGAAGATGACACTTCATAACAGCATTTCATTTGGTTGTTGTTCAATTTCTAAGGCACCCATTTATCAAGTTTTTTTGTCTTTTCGATCTCTCTCAGGTGGTTGGAAATTGTTGTAAACCTTACGTCTAATTCGAAAGCAAGTTCTTGAACAATTGTGTGTGGATTGGCTTCGACTAAGGTTCTTAATCATTGTCAGCATCTGATGACTGACCATTACACTGATTATCTTCAAGACGCGTCACCACCATGGAATTTTTTAAACCACCATTATGCTGTACGTTCAATAGTGGTTCCTGGGCCAAATACTTCATTGATAACGTAAGCTGTTTCTGCAGCTTTTTGACCTAGCTTGAATTGAAATAAGAAAATTGTGCAAATGTTTTTTTTTCCATCTTATATCCAACATTCTGAAAAGAAGACATGATTGTTTTAAAATGATTGTAATTTAAATGATTAGACAGAACGGAAAACGCCCTTTAAAATGATATATAAAGTAAAGGTATTATAATGAAAACTTGTTTGAAAATATATCATTTGAAATCAAAAAGAAACATTCTGTCAGAACTTTGTCAACCTAATATTATGGGATGTGTTTTTCAGAATCGTTTGATCTTTTCTCTGCTTACTTTGTTGCAACCCCTTGGTCTAATAATCTCGATCAATTCGCTGTTTTGTACCAAAGGTGGACCAGCAGAGTACTGTTGTCATATTTGGGCTGGTGAATCTCTTTTCCATTTGATTTATCTTGATAAATTGCAGAAATGTATCTGTAATTTGATTGACCCTTCCCGCTCGTTCTTCTCTGCAATCTCTTTCTTAGATGCTCGCTAAAGTAAATAAAAATTGAATAAATTACAATATTTATTAATCCATCATTTTTAAAATAGAAAAATGCGAGCATGAAAAGTAAGATTAAACATGGAAAAGTAAAGGACTAGTTGTTAAAACTGGAAAAGAAAAAGACAAGATATTCTAGTAAAAAATATAATAAATTTATAACTTAAAATATTGCAGCATTAGGAATTGATTATATAATGTTATAAATTGAATTAGAAAAAAATTTGTAACACTGCAATATTTTAAGTTACAAATTATATTTTTTTACTAGAATATCTTGTCTTTTTCTTTTCCAGTTTTAAAAACTAGTCTTTTACTTTTCCATGTTTAAACTTAACCATATTACTTTTCATGCTCACATTTTTCTATTGTAATCCATGATTTTTCCAGGCTTCCAATAAATTCACTTGTTCTTTAATTTCAGTCTTATTTTTTTGACAACAATGTATGGCACGTGTCTGCTTTCAATAAAATCCCCCAATTATCTCCTTTTCATTCTCTCTGTTTCACTTGTTACTTCTATTTTCACGGCAGCAGTGAATTAGTAGCAACAGTAGTCGCTGAAGCAACGTGGTTGCTATGGAAACCAGTCATAAAAAACGTTGCTCTCCTCGATTGAGATTGTCGGACTGACTTCCTCATCTTGGTTGTTATAGTCACAACGTTTCGGCCGTTTTGCCCTCTGGCCTTCATCAGGTGTTTTGTATTGAACTGGGGAGCCGTTTGTTAGGAGTCTCGAACCCAACCCTATTACGGGGGTACCGTGTTCGGACTCAAACAAAAACCAATTAAGAATTGTCCTAGTGACATATGGCCGAGATAATACAAGGTTTTATTGGTTTAAAGTCTCATCAGCACCAGGATTAAACAGGATTTAAAATAAAATTTAATATATGATTAACACACACACACACACACACATTTTATTTATATATATATATATATATATATATATATATATATATATATAAATAAACACAACAAACAAGAAAATTGATGAAGGCAATAAAACCTTATTTATAATTGAGCTGGGTTTCTTTTTTCAATTTTTGCATGCTGGGAAGCATTTTTGGCACTTGTGTATAGGTACAACTTTTTTTGGTTTTCAGTTGGGACATTTGAAGAGTGCATAGCAGGGGCAAGCAAATGCAATTTAAGGACTGAATAGAAAATGAATAAATGGGATAATTATAAATACAAAAGTACAGCTGAAGGGGAGAAACAAATAAATTAATAAATAAAAATATGGAAACTTGACAAACAACGAGAATTAGTCTCAACATCGGAGGTATGTTTTTGACTGTTCGTGATATGTAAAGATTGTCCGCACTTTTCTTAATAACTATGCCTTGGAATTTAAAAAAATTTTGCACAAACATTAAACACGATATGAGTAAAAAAAAAAAAAGTGACAGAACGGATTTTCCGATAAAATTCCGGTTGCTCCTCTAGGTGTGCCTTTCGGGTTAAAATGGCTAAAATTAACACTTTTTTGCTTATTAAAAAAAATTGAACGTTTGGATTTTTATAAAACTTTCTGAAAAGTTGTAACTTACTGCTTTCTATATAATTTTGTTTGTCAATACTTTGCGATAACTCTTGGGTGTGCCTTAGGGGCTCTTTTAGGGCTAATAAAAAAAAAACACTCCATTTTGGGACTATTTTACCATATTTGTCCAAAATTTTCTGTGTATGTCTATTTAGCAGTTTTGCATGGTGCTGAACTCAAATTTAAATACGTTAAGCCCTTAGGGACTTTTGGGGCTAAATGGTGGGGGGGGGCAATAATGGACTTAGTAAATTTTTTTTTTTTTTTTTTTTTTTTTTTTTTTTTTGCATGGTGCAGAACTACAATTTACATATGTTAAGGCCTAAAACTGCATCGTTTGTTTATTTTCACCAGGATTTGACATCCCCTGGGGACTTTTGGGGCTGAATGGGGAGGAGAGCGGGGGGGGGGCAATGCTGAACTTAGTCACTTTTTTTTTTTTTTATACCTTGTTCACTGTGCACTCATAGGGGACCATGCATGCTTCACTTTCTTTTTGAAATAATGTTGCAATAAAAAATTTTGTGTTTGCAGAGGAAGCTGACTATCCTTCCATACCCGTATCGGATTTCATCGCTCATGTGGAACTCCTACATGCTGACAGTGATATAGGATTCTCACAGCAGTTCGATGTAAGTTATCCCCCCCCCCCCCCTTTTTTTTTTTTTTTTTTTTTTTTTTTTACTTTCACGTTTTACAATTTCTGAATCCTCGAAAAAACACTTTCACATAAACTGGTAGGAAGAAAGAAAGATAAAACGCTCTATTTTATTTTTGGGTGGAGAGTCTCCTGTTACGTGTATTTAATATCAGAAGATGGCAGAACATGAAAGCAGATCTATCTGATCCGTCATCTTACTGATAGTTGATGGATCTTTGGAGAGATAAAAAAAAGGAAAGGAAAATCACCAAGACGAATTTTCAGATCAATAAATCCGAACTGTATTTTTCTTTTTAGGTTTTACTTTATTTTGTGTCATCTTAGATGTGTTATTGCATATAACTTTATATCTACATGTAAGAAATTGTGTGTGTGTGTGTGTGTATGTATATATATATATATATATATATATATATATATATATATATATATCTGTGAAAGTGTCTGTCTGTGTACATTTCCCTACGCAATAACTGTCAATTTTCAGTCTGCAGACTCGAAATTTGATATATAGGGTACTGAGATTTGGGAAAATTCATGTAATTTGTTTTCGGCCAGGAATTTGGCTGTTAAGGGGTCAAAGTTCAAGGCTTTGACCTTTGAGAACTCTACCAAATTCCTCCGCCAATTTTGGGTATAAACAATTGAAATTTTCGATATAGATTCCTTGGACATGGCTCTAACTTAACTTGATTTGAGCCCAAAACAATAAATGTTAAGGGGTCATAATAGGGGTCAGAGTTAAAAAAAAACATTTGACCTCTGCGGTCTCTGCCAAATTACTCAGCCAATTTTGGGTCTAAACATTTGAAATTTTACATAAATGGTATTTAGATATGCAGCAAGCTTTTTAATCAGTTTTTGGGTGAAAATTTGGCTGTCAGGAGGTCAAAGTTGAAAGTGTTGACATTTGCAGACTCTACCAAACTCCATCGCCAATTTTAGGTCTAAACACTTGAAATTTTAGATGTAGTTTACCTGGACATGAGTCAAACTTTTTAATATATGTATACATATGCACATAAACTTATGAACATTACATTGGGTCCGAGCAAAGCCGGGCTAAACTGCTACTATATATATAGGTGTGTGTGTACTAACATTGCCCAGTCATAAAATATGCTTAAATATGATATTTTAATTTATGCAGATTACGTATTTGTTATTATAGAGTCAATTCCCTACTGATTATTATATTGTACCTAATAGATTTTAGTGATGTAAAAAAACAAAGCAATATAACATCGGCTAGAATGAAAGCTAAAGCAAAACTCTCCAGCCTTATCTGTTACCATCTGTACTATGTCTTATGCATATAAAAACTTGAAAAATAATGTAAAACGTGTAATTGTATATTTACACCTGCCAAGTTCTGATTTAAAAAATTTTTTAACCCTTAGCAGCTATTTTTACCTGCTAAAGAGCCAATCGAATTTTTTCCACAAATCCAAATCTGCTGTATATTAAATTTCAAGTTCTTTCTTTTGATATTGTTAATGTTACTTCTACAGAATTTAACTCAAACTATTTTTTTATTATTATTCCAAACTGTAGCCTAAGTTTTAGATTTACTTTGGCAAAAGTCCATTTGGTTCATTTCAGATTATGAAGAAGCACAAGAAAAAAAATAAATAAATTCCACACACTGGTCCCCCACTCAAACATTTAAAACATTTTACAGTTATTTTCTTAATAGTTGAATCAATTTTCTATATTTTATCCCAGGCAATGCAAGGAAACAGACCCTGTTAGTTGATTTAAATAAGTCACCTGTTTTCAATATAAGATTAATTTAAAAAAAAAAAAAAAAATGACTTGTATTCATCCATTATAAGCAAGTTACAACACTGCGAGATAGTGATTTTGAGCAATTAAATATTTTGCCATTTTGGAAACCATAGTTGACTGGTTACAACAGGATAAAGCAACATTACATACTACCAGGCAATCATTAAAGGCTCTACGAGAATTGTTTAGTAATCGTATGATCTCAAGATTCGGTAACGTTGCCTGGTCCCCTAGATCACCAGATTTATCCATTTGTAATTTTTTTCTTGTGAGGCTATCTCAAGAGTAAAGATTACACAACTCAACTAAGAACTCTGGATGAGTTAAAATGGAGAAACCATAATGTTGCAGCAGAGTAATCTTAACAGCAGATTTCTAAGAACCATTCGTAGAGGCGGACACAATCTACAGGACATACTTTATTTTATTTATTTTTTCAAATGAAAATATTGTTTTTTAAATAGCATTCTTTAAGGTTTCAATGAAAATATTTTTTTTTAAATAACATTCTTTAAGGTTTCAATAAAAATATTATTTTTTAAATAACATTCTGTAAGGTTTGAATAAAAAAAAATCAAATATTTTTCCACCATCACACTTGGATTTTTTGGATTGTTAAAATGTTCCCTTTTTGGGGTCACCCTACTATATAAAGATCTTACACCCCTTTTTAACTTGCTTTATTTTGTATGTTATCATCCTGAGCAATGCCGAATAGCTCTGCTAGTATAATATATATATTTATATTTTATTTTTTATTGCAGGATATCACTCAACGTACACGTTGTGATCTCAAATCAGAGTTTTCTGCTTTACAAGAGAACAAATTGAAGAACAGATATATTAACATCGCTGCCTGTAAGTATATATATATATATATATATATATATATATCTAAAGAATGTTTCCACAGATATATTGTTTACTTATTGTTTACATTATCTATTATTTATAATCAACAGTTCCCATATTGTGTCAGATATTAACATTGTTGCCTGTAAGTATGAAATAATTGTTTTCTCACTCATTTAAAACAGAATTTCAAAAACTACCTGACAAATATACCCCATGAACCAAGTGCAAGAGAGATATAAACAATTGCATCTGAATGGACAGTACGAATCTTTCAAAAAAAAAAATCTCTCTGTTGAAATCTTTGAGATAGCCGGTGAATTTCTGGTATCCAGTAGAGTTCCCCATCGCCAACTGAAACACAAGAAAAAAAATTGAAAAAAAGGGAGGGGGGGGGGACTGAGCCTGCTCTTTCCACCTGGTAGGTGATGTCTATACATGATTAGTTTCCGGCGGCAACTGACAATGAATTGAGTTAACAAAATATTGAAAAGTCGTTTTTATTTGTGAACTTTTAAAGATTAAGTGTGAGTCTCGGAACATGTTTAACTTATTGAATTGGTGATTTGATGTTTACGATTGTTTTTGTTTGAGAAATGTTTCTGAGCCGAAGAGTCGTCAGCTGCCTGGAATTCAACAAAGGATTTGGGTTCTCTGCTTTTTAGCGGAATTCTGTTTTTGTTTTTTGTTTTTAATTAAAAAAATCATTACAGCCTCTCATTGCTGCAAAACAATTTTTAGTCAAAATCCATTTTTTATTTTTTAATAAGAATCTTAAGCTAATTTTCCTTATGGCAGTTCTCACTGAAAACTAAAAAAAGAGAAAGTGGAATTTTGGTTGACTTTTGGTAGCATCATAAATCCTGCTTGTCCCTCATATTCAGTGAATGATGTTTTTCACAAAGGGGAAAGAATTGCTGTTTTCTGGGTCTGAATCTATCCATCTAACACTTATCGTTTGCTAGTTTTTGACTTTGAAGTAGTTTTTTTTTTAACTGCTTACATCAAGTGGCTTTATACCTTCACTGGAGCAATTTCCATTAAAAAGAAATATAACTGAAAATGTTAATTTTTCTGTGAAGGCCCAGACATATACTGCAATTAATACATGAAGGGAGTAGGGAGACATGTTTTATCACAGAATAACTTCCAGTGCCCCCCTCTACACACACACACACACACACACACACACACACACACACACACACACATATGTACACTCTGTATCTTTCTCTTAGTTTGGACCTTCTTTTTTTTTTTTACTTGAAACCAATTGGAGTTGTTTAGTAAAAAATTTTATTTTTTTGTGCGTGTTCTTTCGTCTCCACCCACCCACACACACACACATGGCACCATGAGTTCTCATGTTTGGAAATTAATTTCAATTTCAGCTTGTCCATTGGCTAAACACATCCTTGTTGAATAGAGAAAGATATAGAATTTGAGGGGTTTTTTTTTTTGTTTTTTTTTTACATAGGCATCCCCACTTATCAAGGCCAAGAGGCCATTCGAGGATAAGGGTTAAAGAGTGTACAGTAGAAATTGGACAATATAGTAATCGTTAATAATGGAAATTCGGTAAATTTGTTAACTTATATGGAATGGCTCATCAAAAACTTGTTTACGTTAGACTTGAAGACAACCATTAAGCTTATATTAAAGGTAGAGAATGTTAGTCAAATTATAGTAAAAAATGTTTGTTTTTTGAACATTGTCATGCACAGTAGGTAAACATGTTAAGTTACTTAAAACAAAAAAAACTTAATGATGCTGGGAAGGAGAAAATCACTAAATCTCAAAGTCTTATGAAAAGAAAATGGAATCTTAAGATTTTCATTCCAGTAATCATAGGAGCACCCACACTCATGGAAAACAAATGCTGATTCTGCCACACGGAATTGGAAAAAGTGTGAGTCCTTTAGTATCAAGTTGCAAGGTTCTTTTAGAAGATGGCTACTACACAATGAGACATGATGGAGTATGTAAGTACCTCCACTGGACCATCTAATGTAACAGCAAATCCTGGGAACATCAACCTGAAAGAACAGATGGAAACAACTTATATACCATACATTACGATCATGTAATCCCTACAGCCACTTACTTTGAAAATGCTGCTGTGAAACCTGACAGTTATATGGAATAAGTCAGAGAGAGTTGCAACCTTAGTTGAAATGAGTGTTCCTAATGATGGAGGTCTGAACAGAGCTGAAAGGGGGAAACAGACAAAATACCAAGGTCTCATGTATGATATAAAAAGAAACTGGAATCTTAAGGAGATATCGATCATACCAGTTATTATAGGTGCCACAGGGCTTATGAAGAAGAACCTGAAGTTCTACCTAACTAATATTCCTGATGAACCAAGTGCAAAAGAGATCCAGACAATTGCACCTAAGGGAACAACGAGGATACTAAAAAGAGCTCTCGGTTGGTTTCAATAAAAAAGTGGGGCAATGTTGGCAGCTGGTTTAGCTGCCTCATCCCCAGCATTACACTCTTCAAAGGAAGAAAAATAAAAAAAAAAATTTCAAAAGTTTGACTATGAATGTATTTGTCTAAATGTAAGTGAAATACAAATAGAATCCTAAAAGATCTGAGTTAGCGTCTCTGAAATAGTTAACATCTGACATTGGGTAGCATACCCCATCCTCAACAAAAAGATTTTTTTTTTTTTAAAAAAGTGTCATTTTCACAACATTACGGTCGATGTAATCTCCGACCTTCAGGTGTACCTTGTTGAACTCAGGAATTTGGATGGAATTTTGAACAGAACCCCTCATGCACCCCATGAGAGTAGCATGCTCCCATTCCATCAGCCATGATTTCTCAGATAGTGCTCAACTTAAGGAATTTTCATAAGTAATTCGCAATTGTATTTTTCAGTCACCCACACTGAGAATTGAACCCTTAGGAGAATATCACTTTTATAATTGATATTTCCAAGTAGTCTAGCCAATGCACCACGGGTCCTTGCATCCAATTCTAGTACAAATTTTGGGAACCTTAAACCTATTTTATTTCTAACTAGCGGCGCGTCGACACACACAACGCTGAGTCAAACACAAAATCGAGTACACTCAACATCAAGTACACTCAAAATCATCTTACCATCTATGCTTATCCTGTGAATTTGGGAAATTCTCATCTGCACAAAACAAAATTACTGAAAAAACAAAAATACCCTAACTAAGGGTAAGGATAATGAGTAAATGTTGGATAAAATGATGGTTAAAATTATTACGAACTTGCCAGGATTCGAACCTGGAATCTTCTGATCTGTAGTCAGTGTATCCATTGCGCTACAAGTCCTATACGTATGCCGAGAAATGTTACCTTGACTGTATACAGACAGTGCTAAATTCCGTTGACATGGGCAGGTAACTTTTTCGACAATTGCACGAAACGGCCCAAAACCCTTATTTCGGGCTTTTTGTGTGACTCAGCGTTTTTTGTTACAAATCATATGTAGATAAGGACAATCTAGGGACTCGCATCTTTCAGGGAAAAAAAGAATTTTTCCATTCGGTGCATCCATTCGAAAGTTATATTGGTATATATACGCACACGCATAAATAAGTAAACATTTAGAATTTTATTAATAGTATAGATTATAAATATCACTATTTATTACTCATTATAATTATTGTGTGTGTGTGTGTGTGTATATATATATATATATATATATATATATATATATATATATATATATATATTGGGGTAGAGAAGGCTCCCGTAAGCCGTGGTAAAGGCAATCTTTCTAGGAGAAGCAAATCTCTGATTTAAGAAACTATAAAGCGGGAGACCAGTACCCACATTAAGCTGGTCTGCAGTTTAACTTGTTGCTGGCTATCTTGCTCTTGCTTGTTGCTGGATCTCAATATTTTGAACCGAGAGAGAGACTTAGCTGTCGTACAAAGCTAAAACTCTGTAACATCATATTTGTATAGATACTCCCTCAGGTATTTGGGCTCATGGACTTTGTATCTGAGGGAGTGGCACTCGTCTGACAAGACGTTGCAATCATCATCATCATCTATATATATATAGAGAGAGTTATTGTTTACTTATTACTGTAAATATCTATTATCTATAATTAATGGTTGCCATATCGTGTCCATCTGTATACTAGGTCTACTTGTGTAAATGACACTCAAGATGAGAACATTTGTTCAAAGAATCCAAATAATATGTATACATGTTTATTAGAAAAACTATTAATGTTGTTTTGAACAGTGCTAAGAGGGAGAAGATAACCAAATGCTGTCTAGCAATTAGACCTGTACTAAGCGACAAATCTCACAATGTTCTAATAGATTTCTGACTTTGGGTAGTCGCTGATCTCATGGCTGCAGTAACTTTGATCTTATAATAAAATTTTTAATGTACTTTATGATCATAATTAAATTTATAATTGGTGGCGATCATAATAAAATTGCTAGGATACTCTGAATTAACAAACCAGATTATTAACATGGCTGCACACATGCAATTATATTTCAACTTTCTAAAGAATCCGTGTTGGGAGACCCTCCCTTCTAACCACTGAGCTGTACTTTTGAGAAAAGAAAGTGAAAAACCAAAAGTTATAATCAGGTCAAAAGTAATTGTCTTTGATTACAGCATTTCTACAACATTCCATTATGGCATTGCGTCACTTAAGAATCTTTTCACCTCGGATCACATTACATTCATCTTATTTACTTCAGTAATTCAGTGGTTTTGACTTGCATAAAAGTAAAACTGATTTTCAATCCATCGTCATCAGTTCAGCATATCGCATGAATCATTGTAATTTTATCAAGTTGGATTTTAAATGTTATGTTTGTCAAAATATAAAATTGTGTGTTTGTAGAAATGTGCGCAACATGTTTTCCACCATGGAATCTTTAATGAAATTCACAATCTTTTTCTGTAATCTCACCATATTAGTTGATGATCAACTTGCCACCGAGTTTTGCTCATAAATGACCAACAGCTTTTGTTTTGGATCAACTATTTTTGTTATATTTTTATTTTGCTTTTTACCTTCATTTTTGAAGTTTATAGCATTTAGTTTAACCATTTTCCTACCTTGCAAAAAAATGATTTTATAACTTGTGTGTGTGTGTGTGTGTGTGTGTGTATATATATATATATTATTTAACCATCTTTATACGTTGCATACCTTGGGTCTTCCTGCTTATATATATACTAGCAAAAGTACCCGTCATTGACTGGGTTCAAAAACAGTCTACAGAAAATGGACCCTGATTTATGAAAGTATGAAAGGTTATGAAAAGGAAGGATTGTAAAGAGATAGCTTCGAATTTGGGGGTTTCAAAACCAAAGCAAAATATGATGAAAGTAAAAATAAAATAGATAAACCCCATAATTTATTATACCATACCTGTTCACACTGAAACATTTATCACAATATTCTGTGGATCTATATTAAAAAACCTTGTTAAACTTTGTGACATATTTCCATTCTATGGAGGTCAGGCGCGAACCAACACCCCATAATTTTATTATACCATATTTCTTCAAACTGAAACATAATTATCAAAGTATACTTATGCAGATAGATATGAAAAGTCTTTATTAAAGTTTGTGCCTATTTCCATTCTATGGAGGCCATGCGCGAATGCAGACCCACAATTTTATACCATCCCTATTTAAGTTAAAACATACTTATCAAAGCATTATGTACATCTATATCAAAAACCCTTGTAAACATTTTTTTTTAATTTTTTATTTCCATACTTTGTGGATCAGGTGCATATGCAGACCCCACAATTTTAATGAATCATCATTATGCCAGATCAAACATACCCATTCCTGTGTCTCGATACATCTATCATTATATGTCTGGTACCATGTAACCCAGTACTACCTGCCTCATGGTGGGGTCACCGGCGACTAAACTGGTTCCCCACCAGACTTGTTTGGTGAGGAGGGCGGCTAGTCTCCCTGAAGGATTAAAAATAAAACCTTCCAAAGGGCGAATGAACTCTTTTTCTGGGTCAACGGCCAACTAGCATTAGTATATTTGTGTATTGGGGTAGAGAGGGCTCCCGTAAGCTGTGGTGAAGGCAACCTTTCTAGGAGAAGCAAATCTCTGATTTAAAAAACCATAAAGTGGAAGACCAATACCCACATTAAGCTGGTCTGCAGTTTAATTTGTTGCTGGCTATCTTGCTCTTGCTTGTTGCAGGATCTCAACATTTTGAACCGAGAGAGAGACTTAGCTGTCGTACAAAGCTAAGACTCTGTAACATCATATTTGTATAGATACTCCCTCAAGCATTTGGGCTCATGGATTTTAAATGTCTGAGGGAGTGGCACTCGTCTGACAAGACGTTGCAATCATCATCATATATATATATATATATATATATATATATGTATGTGTTTGTGACACTTCTCAACCTATATACACAATGAATTTTTAATCTACAGACTTGAAATATGTGAAGCTTCCTCTCAGTACATTGCAGGTGGGGAGGTCTACCTAGACGAGGTAATTGATTTAATTAAAAAGGGGGGGGGGCGATTTCATGAATTTCATGAGAGGGTGGAACATTTGTTGACCCCTCATTCAATCCTGGACAGTGTTGGGTCTCCCTGCTAGTCTACTGATATAAATCTCACATGTATTCACTGATTATAAGATTTATTACCTATTAATTTATTATAACTTTTGATCCATCGTTTGAGTCGTATTCCAAGATGGTTTTTCAGGCAGGCAGTTCTATGAAAGCAGCTTTGTTCATGGAATTTGCGTTCAGATTTAGGCACAGACAGAGAGTGAAGGAAAATGTTGATAGTGGTTGTAGCTAGTCGGGTGTCTTTTTGTGAAAGTTTTGTAAGGGAAGACCATAAATTGGAGCTCAGATGAGCACTTGCCACAAAAATAATGATAGAGCAGAGACAGGCTCCCAACGACTCTTCTGTGGGAAAGAGGCTGCTGGTCACTAGGCTTTGAGGCCGGTTTTGAATTCCATAGATATTTCTGAGTTTGAAAAAGTACACATGAAGATGGTTACAGTTTACGTTGTATGAAACTTTGTACATCTAAGATCAGTACAGTAGTTTGAATGATCCAAATAATATTTTATTTCATTCTTAACATTATTATTAGTAGTAGTAGTGGTGGGGGTGGTAGTACTCACTAGGAGTTCTCGCAGAAGTCTTCATCAGAGATTACACACTGATAGTAACCAGTGGTGTACCCTGGAGTCTGGATGTCAACAAGTCTCCCCAGATTTCCAGTACTTGTCACTTTTGATAAGCTTTGCAAACGACTTGGCATTATTGCAACAATGGTTTATTACGCATTTATGGACACTGGAATTGGTTCCTATGAAATTACCTTATTTCTTTTCTGCCAATCCTAAATGAATAATCATTCATAAAATGTTAATTCTTCTCTTTTTCTTTGTCCATAGTTGACCACACCAGATGCCAGCTGAAACCTATAATGAGTCGACAGAAGCATTCGGATTATATTAATGCTAACTACGTAGACGTGCGTATTCTTTTCTCTCAAAGTTTTTAAAAAAAAAAAAACACTCCGAATCTTTTTTTTTTTTTTTGCATCATTAATGGTCGGATAACTCCTTGTAAAAATCCAGGTTGTCCAGAAGAAATGCTAATGATTTAGTACTTGCCTGTGAAGCAATAGATGATTTGTTTTCCTCATGATAGTGTTTTTTATTTTATTTTACATGATAGTGTTTTTTATTTTATTTTACATGATAGTGTTTTTTTTTTATTTTACATGATAGTGTTTTTTTTTTGTTTTTCATGATAGTGTTTTTTTTTTGTTTTTCATGATAGTGTTTTTTATTTTATTTTACATGATAGTGTTTTTTTTTATTTTACATGATAGTGTTTTTTTTTTATTTTACATGATAGTGTTTTTTTTTATTTTACATGATAGTGTTTTTTTTTGTTTTTCATGATAGTGTTTTTTATTTTATTTTACATGATAGTGTTTTTTTTTATTTTACATGATAGTGTTTTTTTTTTATTTTACATGATAGTGTTTTTTTTTATTTTACATGATAGTGTTTTTTTTTTATTTTACATGATAGTGTTTTTTTTTATTTTACATGATAGTGTTTTTTTTTTATTTTACATGATAGTGTTTTTTTTTATTTTACATGATAGTGTTTTTTTTTTATTTTACATGATAGTGTTTTTTTTTATTTTACATGATAGTGTTTTTTTTTTATTTTACATGATAGTGTTTTTTTTTATTTTACATGATAGTGTTTTTTTTTATTTTACATGATAGTGTTTTTTTTTATTTTACATGATAGTGTTTTTTTTTTATTTTACATGATAGTGTTTTTTTTTATTTTACATGATAGTGTTTTTTTTTTATTTTACATGATAGTGTTTTTTTTTGTTTTTCATAATAGTGTTTTTTTTTGTTTTTCATGATAGTGTTTTTTTTATTTTACATGATAGTGTTTTTTTTTTGTTTTTCATGATAGTGTTTTTTTTTTTTTGTTTTTCATGATAGTGTTTTTTTTTTTTGTTTTTCATGATAGTGTTTTTTTTTTGTTTTTCATGATAGTGTTTTTTTTTTTTGTTTTTCATGATAGTGTTTTTTTTATTTTACATGATAGTGTTTTTTATTTTATTTTACATGATAGTGTTTTTTTTTATTTTACATGATAGTGTTTTTTTTTTGTTTTTCATAATAGTGTTTTTTTTTGTTTTTCATGATAGTGTTTTTTTTTGTTTTTCATGATAGTGTTTTTTTTTTTTGTTTTTCATGATAGTGTTTTTTATTTTATTTTACATGATAGTGTTTTTTTTTGTTTTTCATGATAGTGTTTTTTATTTTATTTTACATGATAGTGTTTTTTTTTGTTTTTCATGATAGTGTTTTTTATTTTATTTTACATGATAGTGTTTTTTTTTATTTTACATGATAGTGTTTTTTTTGTTTTTCATAATAGTGTTTTTTTTTGTTTTTCATGATAGTGTTTTTTTTTTCATGATAGTGTTTTTTTTTTTTTTTTTTTTTTTTTGTTTTTCATGAGTGTTTTTTTTTTGTTTTTCATGAGTGTTTTTTTTTGTTTTTCATGAGTTTTTTTCCATGATAGTTTTTTTTTTTCATGTGCGAGTTAGAAGAAAATCCAGATACAAATAGGGATTTGTAAAAAATATGAAACAAAAAAACTAACAGAATAATTTGAAACAAGAAAAGGAGAAATATTAAAATTTATTTTTTCTTTCATACTTTTCTTTTTCTTTATTTTTTCTTTTTCTTTATTTTTTCTTTTTCTTTTTCTTACTTTTTCTTTTTCTTTTTCTTTCATACTTTTCTTTTTCTTTATTTTTTCTTTTCTTTTTCTTTTTCTTTTTTTCTTTTCTTTTTTCTTTTTTTTTTCTTTTCTTTCTTTTTTGTTTTTCTTTTTCTCTTAGCTTTATTTTCTCTTGTCTTTTTCTTTTTTATTCTCTTTAGTTTTTCTTTTTTCTTCTCTTTTTCTTTTTACCTTTTCTCTTTCCTTTTCTTGAAATTTTCTCATTTTTCATTCTTTTCACTTTCCTGTTTTTCTTTCCTTGTACGTTTTCTTTTTTATTTTATTTTCTTTTTCCTCTTTTCACTTTCCTGTTTTCTTGAATTTTCTTTTTTTTCATAAAAAATTATCTGAAAAGTGTGTTAATTTAGTTTATATCATAATTCTCTTTGTCCCTCAGTTTGTGTGACGATAACATACGAATGTTTATTCAAATTTAATGCATAAACAATACTGCTTTCTAAAAAAAAAATCAGTTATCTTCTACTTCTTGTTTATATATAAAAAATGAAGCTGTAATTTTATGATTGTCACATTTCGCACTAATAGCTATGGTTAAAATTTAATAACAGAAATATCTGAATTTTCACACACAGCTTTCAACCCCCATCCACTTTGCTTCTTTTACATAAAGCTAAATTACACTGAATACAGCCCACATTGTCTATCCTTCTGCGTAAACATTTATATAAAAAGATGCCTAACTTTATATACACAGATATGACAGAAAAGAATAGACACTACGATATTTTTCTTAAGATTAATATATGCTTATTTACAGATAAGAATAGTGTAGAGATGACTTGGAGTACTTCATTAAAATTGCATCTAACAACATTGAAGCATGCCACCAACCAAAGGAACATCAGACCTATCAGAATTTCTACGAGGACGAATCGTGGATCAACATGAAGGTGGTCTTAGTCAACGCAAAATAGCAGAAAAATTTTCAATACCTACTTTTCAATTTTCTACTGTTTATAGAATGGTCATACAATTCACAAGAGAGAATAAAGAGTGCACAAAACCTCATCCAGGTCGCTCCCAGGTTCTCTGAAAAAATGTGTCTTGTGAAAAGAAATGTTGAACAGAATCCTTCGTGCAAAGCATCTTACATTGCAACACAAACTGGTATCAGTCCCAGAACAGCTGTCAGGTATCTTCACAAACTGGTATCAGTCCCAGAACAGCTGTCAGGTATCTTCACAAGCTGGTATCAGTCCCAGAACAGCTGTCAGGTATCTTCACAAGCTGAGCTACTATCATAGGGCTGCGAGAATAAAACCTTTTCTTTGTCCTGCCAATATTAAGCACAGAAAAGATTGCGTTCATGAGATGGAGAGACCTCTGACCTTTTTGGACCCATGCCATTTCCTCTGATGAGTCATCATTTGCATTATTTCCCGACAGTGGAAACGTATGGGTATGAAGGCTCCCATAGCAAGAGTTGTGACTTATAAAGACGGCAGCTAATGCTGAAACATATGAGTTTCTCAGTTATGGTATGGGGTGCAATTTAGAGTGATGGTTGCTCAGACCTGGTAGCGTATGAAAGAAACATCAATTCTGCTAAATATGTTTCAATATTATATGAAGGACTCCTACCAATATTCTCAAGTAGTAGAATGAACCAAGTTAACTCCCTATTTATGGAAGATGGAGCTCCTTGTCACTCTGCTAGGGTGACACAATATTGGTTGAGCCAAACTGGAATTAATAAACTTCCATAGTCAAGTTCCTTTCCCGATATGAACCCAACTAAAAACGTTTGGGACATATTAGACTGAAACCTTCACAAAAAGAAAAGAAAGCCATCTTCTAAACCTGCACTTTTAGCATTATTGTGTCAGACATGGCAAGAAAATCCTCAAGATGATATTCGTCAACTGATCAGTGCCATGCATAGAAAAGTTATAACATTAAAAACAGCAAAAGTAATGTCAACCAAGTATTAGTTATTAAATTTATGACCATTTATTTATTTTGTTCTATAAATTATATGTTTATTGAAATAAACTGCTTCTATGGGTGTCTATTCTTTTTTTTGTCATGTCTACATAGAGATGTACTTCTTTATGAAAATAAATGTTATTTCTGTTTGCAGGGATATAATAAGGCTCGTGCCTACATTGCTACGCAAGGTCCACTACCACAGACAGTGGATGACTTTTGGCGTATGGTCTGGGAGCAGAATTCTGCTGTGATCGTTATGATAACAAACTTGATGGAGCGAGGAAGGGTAAGTATCTCATCTGGTCATGCTTCAAAAACATATTCTTTTATAGCGATTGTATATTGAAGCGCTATTTTTTTTTTTTTTTTTTTTTTTCTTTTTTTTTTTTTTCCAAGGTGCTCACCACTTATCAAGGCCCAGAAGCCACTCGGGGATAAGAGTTATTGCGTGTGCAGTACGTTAATGTTGAGATTTGATAGTGTCTACTTAAGGGGACGGTTTACCAGGAATTTGTTTATGTTGGACTTGAAGACATCCAAGTTGTAGTCAGGTGGGAAACGGGCAAACGGAAGAGAGTTCCACTGACGTGCAATTCTAAGAAAGAAGCTTTGTTCATGGAATCTACGTTTTGGTTTTGGCACAGATAAAGAGTGGGAAAATTTTTGCGTAAGCTTATTTTCTTGTGCGTAGTGATTGATTTCTTGTTTAATCAGAAGACTTTATGTAGAAGGTAATTCTGCTGAACTCAGAAAAGAGTTCCCAACCTAATAGGCTCTGCACTGTCTACTAAGCTCCAGCCTGCATCCCATCTCCACAATATAGAATCCTTGCACTTGTTTTACTGTAGATACGAAATTAAATTGATTCTGGCTTAGCTTTTGTATCTTGAAATTTTACTTTCCTGAAAAGTGTTTTACAAGTAAATTGTCTAATCTGTCGAAAGCACTACAGAGATATTTATCTTTAGTTGACCTTTGACAAATATGTTTGTTTACTAGCCAAACCCACATGATTTTTGAAATATGGCATCTTCGTTCCATGATGAATTATAATATAAATCTCACCTGTCTGCTAGTGTGTGTGTGTGTGTGTGTGTATGTCTCGCTTAAACTTTCGACACACACGATCAACACTGACAAAATTGGTATTGTTTGAAAGCTCAATCTCTTGACGAACAAATACCCAAAAATTAGCCCAAAACATTCATTCTTTGATCGTCAACTGGGCTGTTTTTTACAAGGAGGGGTCACTTTTTTCTTTGACGTTTTTGCGTTACAGGTCCGAGTCTGCTTACTACTTTTTTCCACTCACATGAGTACTCTCTGCTATTTTCGATTTTTCTACAGCATTTTAAAACATTTTTTTAGGGTTCCGTTGATCAATACCCTTACTATAAAACATCTTCGCACCTGAGCAATGCTGGGTATCCTTGCTAGTACATCATAAGAACTTTTCTGCATTTTTGTTTTATTTTTATATATGTACTAGCGAGGGGTACCCGGCGTTGCCCGGGTGTTTTTCGGGGTATGTGAAAAAAAACTGAAAATGTGAAAAAAAAATAGGTGCCTGTGAAAAAAAAACGCAGCCTTCACGACGCGCAGTTGGAAAATAGTAAAGTGTTAAAAAAAACAGATGCGCGTTTTTGATTGACGTGACGGCGATAGGTATTCAGCAGTAAGCATTTTGTGCGGGACAGTTTTGAATGAGGTGAATACATCGGTTTGTTTTTTAAAAACCCGCTCCCTGTTTATTAGGAGGAGCGAAATGAAAGCTACAGTCTGATATGAGGAAGTCGACATTGAACAAACGTTACTTAGCTCTCTTGAGACAACTGGCTTTCGGCCTGTGATTAGAGTCGTGTTTCGCTTTTTTTTATACCGAAAACCGAATGTAACGCGTGCCGATGCGGGAAATGTTGAATAATTAACGTTTGAAAGTCAATAAAATTAAATAGACAGGCGAGCTCCGTGGATAACTCTGAGATATTACAATTTATAGATGATATAAAAAGTTTTAGTTGTGAACCGAGCAAGCGCTTCTCTGAATGAAGCCTTTTGTGGACATCGAGGAAAAGCGTACATACATACATACATACATACATACATACATTTTCGCTTTTATATATATGTATAATTCTAAATATGCATTGAATTTTATGTTGAAACTTGAAAATGTAAACATTCAAATTTCTTAAGATTTTTATTTTTTGGGGGGTCTGAAACGTCGCTCATGAATGTGAGAACCAAATAAGGGATGTGAGTAAACGAGGCTGCCAAAAGTAAAACCAAGGTTCATTTTCTATTCTTCATTTGATGATGATCGTTAAGAAGGGCTTTCTCTTTATAATCACGAGTTAATGGAAACAAAACCCAAATTCTTTACACTTGGTATGAATTAATAAATGGTTGGATGAAGCCCTGCCACAACAACTGTTTAGCAATTTTATGCGGCTTATTTGTGTGTATAGCTCGGAGAGCTTCGTCACATAGTTGAGAACAAGATTCTACCACTTATCATAATCTTCCAGATATGAGAGACAGCATAGGAGTACTAGAAGTAATGCCTCCTATACTTTTAATTCCGCCCAAATTGATCAGAGGGGATTGCAAATTGTATTGTTATGATGACTGAACTTATGCATTCATGACCTAAAAGTTTCATCTATTTGTTCCAGATATTGATGATGTGAGACTCTAAGAAAGCAATCCGTGTCATGAATGTGTGTGTGTCAGAAATAGAGACATATCATTGAATACCTGGCAAAAGTTCATTGAGAATGCTAGTGACTATGTAAATATATATAGTGAAAATATATTCTGGAGTACAAAATGTTACTCGTCTTAGTGATACTACTCCTGTCTTCGTAACTCTTCAACTTTTTGAGTTTAAAAAATAGGCTTTACTTTTGTGACGACTCTCATTAACATTTACGTGGTTATCCTCTTGATCTTTTATAAAATTTTCTTTTTGTGATTTCTTAACACAGCTACAGTCTAGTAGCCAGGAAATCTGTTCAAACCACATCAAAAGAAGAATTTGTCAATTTAGTTCAGTTGTGATTTGACAAAATCCATAAGGGAGTATATAAATTTGAAAAAAAAAAAAAAAAAAAAGAAAGTGGGATTTTCATTAACCCTTTATGACCTGAATTATGACGTAGATGATTAAAAAATATTCATTGTTAATTTTAGATGGTTTAAAGAGTAATGATACTATGATTTCACGACTTTTCATGATAACAATCTTTCATTATGAAGTTCAATAGTTAAACAACCACTAAGAATAGATTAATTAATTGGAATTCATTATTGAGATGAGTATTATTTATTAATTTATTTATTGCGGGCTATTACCACCTGACGAAGGCCAGAGGAATAGTTGGCGAAACGTCATGAAACAACAACTAAAAGATGAGGATAATAGTCCAAAAATAAATAAATGAATACCACTGAGAATTTTTGCATTTCATAAACTTATTTTGATTATTATCCATTGTGATTGAAAAAAAGTGTTTGACAACAAACAAAAATCCTCCACTCTTTGAGACAGATGGCGGCATACAGATTATTAGCAATGGACAGTTGCAATCTGGAGGTATTTGGCATCTATCCAGATACTGAATACATACAAGGCGTGTTTGAATCAATTCTCACTTTATTTATGCCATTATATTCATTTATTTACAACTGAATGAATTAGTTCAACCAGGTCATAAAGAGTTAAATTCAATCAAACTTTATGAAATGTTGAAATTTAAACCCCATAAATACTTCTAAGTTGTCTTTTACTCTTTAAGTTAGAAATAACACTTTTTTTGATTTGTCTCTAAATTCCAATATTTTTTATAATGATATATATATATTTAAACTTTCAATCAATTAATTCTTCTGGCAGTTTTTTTCTTGGACACTATTGTGCATATTTTTTTTTTTTGTGACTTCATAAACCAAGATGGCTGAACTTTTTAGGTAGCAATTGCAAAGTCTGACTTTTAGGGGAGATGTAATCAATGCAAATTAATTTTTTTTCATTTTTTAATTTTTTTTATGAGTTTTATTTTTTACTGCCTTGTTATGTATTTTTCTAAAGAACTTTTTTTTGGTTTCTGGGTAGTCCATATATGGAAGATCCATGGTTGGCATAGAAATTTTGGCTGTACTTCTGGGAATGAAACGGTTCCTAAAAATGTACCAAATTTTTTCTTTCAAAAGTAAAGGATTTATCTCTTTGATTTTTAAATTGTATTGATTGGTTTTGTTTTAAATTGGCATTGTTTGTTTTCTGTCTTTTCAGAGGAAATGTGACCAGTATTGGCCAAATGAAGGGACGGAAGATTACGGCATTATGTCCGTGCGACTGTTGAGCACTTTCGCACGAGCTCACTATACTGTGAGAATCTTTTCCCTCAGAAATACTAAGAAGAGAAAGGTATGCTGGCAATCTTTTTTATTTTCTACTATTGCAATTACGTGGGGGGGGGGGACAGAGAAAGTAATGATATTACTATAACTACTACTAATAATAATGGTAGTAAGTTGAAAACTAATAGGAAATCATGGTGATGGTGGCATGCGTTTTCTTGTTACAAAAGGAGGGTTAATGAAATATAAATGAAGATTGCAACGTTCTTCTCAGTATACTTTTGGAATTCAGGTGAAGTTGTTTTGATATGCTGTGAGTTATGAAACTCTGGAATTATAAAAGAAATTTGTGAAAACAATAATTATATTGTTGATCTGATGTCAAATACATTATTTGTTTTAATTTCGATATTTCTGTAAAAATCAATTGTTTACATATTCCATGCCCATGGCGATCTTGGGGATCAGATTTGAAAGTTAAGTTAGAGTATCCTTTAATTACGAACTCATCTAGGGAAATAGTCTGTCCAAAGCCAGTTTCGCTTAAAAATAAAAGGTCTGGTTTAGTCTCCTGTAATTGGGTTTCAACTTCTGGAATAAAAGTCTAACTGACATATGTAAGGGAAATTATGGTGATAGATTCCCCTCTCATGAACTAAAAATGAATAAAATAAATAAATAAAATAATCAGCTGGAATTCATCACTGTCAACTTTCTTTCTCAATTTCGTTGCGTTCTCCCACCACCTCTGTCAAGAGGCATTTTATTACGTTTACGTTTCTTCATTTTTGAGATGAGGATTGGTTATCCATATTATTTGCGTTCATCGCATCACTGTTCTCACCATGAGCGCCATTTTCACAACGTTTCAACTCTCCGGAAACAGCTTATGAGAGTCAAGCCCCCCCTAAAGAAAAAAATCATGACCTGTGTATATGAGATCCCATGTAAATGCAGAAAGCTATTCAAAGGTGAGACATGTCGTTCACTAAAAGTACAGTTAGAAGAACATCAAAAAGCCGCAATACATGGAGAGATTGAAAAATCAGGTATAGCTGATCATATCCGGAGGATGAAGTAAAAATTATAAACAATGGTGAAAGCCAAGTGGAAAAGAAGCAATTACTAAGTAGATCTAGTATAGAATTTAACATGGGAACCGTTAATTATAAGTAATAGATAATATATACAATAATAAGTAATACAATTTGTGTGTGTGTGTATATATATATATATATATATATATATATATATATATATATACTCAGTAATGTATAGTAATTATAATTAGTAATAAATAGTGATATTTACAACTAGAAATAAGAATAGGTCTCAGCCTCCTAAAATTCATACTAAAACTGTCCACAAGTGCAGTGGTTGGAGTACTTTAAAAAATCAATTGTAAAAGTGATATTCTCGTGAAGGTCGACAGTTCAATTCTCAGTGTGGGCGATAGAACAAGAGTCTGCTACCCCTATGAAGTAAATAAAGGATTTCATTTGAAATTCCGTCCAAGTTCCCAAGTTTGACAGAAATATTCCCGAGTTTGAGAAATACGCCTGGAGAAAGTCGGAGGTGAAACAAAATACTCAAGATGAGAACAGTAGTCCGGAGAATCCAAATAAAATCAATTGTTAAATTTGACTCAAAAACCAAATTGAATTTTCATTTTTCACTGCTTATGTCATCAACAAAATATAAATTATTATATATAAATTATAAAGAGCAATGTGTATTTATTTGTATAAAAATGAATTGCTTTTGTCAACATTAATAACTGTTGGTTAGTAGCAAACTGAAACCCATTCTAAAAACTAAACTAATCTTTTTTTTATTTTTATTTTTTTATTTCTTTAAATATTTTGAAATTTTTTTTTTTTTTTTTGTCTTTTCACATTTTCCTTCACCTGTAAAGCACTCAGCTGAACGAGTGGTGTATCAGTACCATTATACGGAATGGCCTGATCACGGTGTGCCAGATTACACATTACCAGTGCTTACTTTTGTGCGCAAATCTGCTGCTGCCAACCCCCCAGGGGCTGGTCCAATTGTTGTACACTGCAGGTACGTCACACATACATACTCCACTCCATTTTTTTTCCTCTCCTATGCATTTACATGCCAAAATCCAATAAATAATAGAAAACATGTTTAAAAAATATTTTTAAATGATTACTCGTTCTGTTCTATACTCTAAAGCAGTGGTTCCTAAGCTTTATTACATGGTGGCATGCTACTGAGCTGTTTCAATTTTCTGTAATACACCTATCATAAAAAAAAATTGATAATTAAATGAATGTTTAATATTTGTCAGTGCTTATACTTATGGAAAATTCCAAACATCCGAAAATTTAAACAAATAAATTTTATACTTTTTTTTTTTCTTTTTAGGTTATCAATATCACATACATAATAATGTGTTTGTTAATATTTATTAATGATGGGATGATTTCAATATTTTTCCCCAATTCCGATACATTTACTGATTCTAATTCTTTTAAAATTTCTAAACATAGAGTTGTGTGTAGAGGAAGGTTGGGTTATCACAAATGTACATATATTTTTGTAAATGTAAAACAATAGATTTATGATTGTTATCAATAGATTTTAGTTTCACTGGTATTTTAAAATCAATAAATATTTATATCATCGTAATTATGAGTTGTGGAAAATGAAGTTTAAAATAAAATCAAAGGGATAAAAAAAAATAAATAGAATTGTTTTAGACATTGGAAAATAGGCACAGATTTTTCTGAGTCCAAAAAGTTCTGTTTTTTTTTTTTTTCAATTCTTGATTCCGATTATTCATCTCAACCCTAGTTCATACCATCACAAACATCTTTGTTTATGATGATATGAAAGCTGTATTCGACTTAGAACAAATTGTAACGTTAACTTTTAACCTATTCATGGCACAGCAGTAATAATTGGGAACAATTGCTTTAAAGCAAAGAAGAGAGAATAAGTAATTATAAGTAATTATAAGTAATACTCAACACATACTTCTTAATTTAAATCTTGAAATATTTGTTATTCAAAAAGAAAAATTACATGTTTAATGTTGAATTAACACATGGTGATGACATCAGAAAATATTAATTCTGAAAATTAGTTTATAGATCGAAAGAGTAAATCGGTTTGAGAGGAAAAATGAAGTGAAATTATCTTCCTTTCCAAGTTAATAAATTGGTGACTGAGTTTTGATAGACAGAGGGAATGCGTTTTAAGTGACATAAATAGAGAGTATCTGTTTTGAAGGAGAGACACAGACGAAGCTGACTAGTTTTAAGAGAAGCGAATGGACTGAGCGGATGAGTTTTAAGAGGTGGACAGACAGGACAAGTTTTGACAGGTGTGCAGATGGAGTGGACGAGTTTTGAGAGGTGTATGAATGGAGTGGGTGAGTTTTGAGAGGTGTGCGGATGAAGCGGACAAGTTTAGAAAGGCATAGAGAGACAAGCGAGCTGACGTGTTTTCAGAGAAATAGAAAGAACCGAGCTGACGTGTTTTTAGAGATGGACTGACAAAGCGGACAAGTTTTCAGACAGACAGACAGAATCAAGTTGATGAGTTTTTAAAGAAAGGCGAATCTGACAAGTTTTCAAGAGAGAGATAAAACGAGCTGAAGAATTTTGAGAGTGGTACGAAGCGAGCTGATGAGTTTTGAGAGTGAGACGAACGAGCTGATGAGTTTTGAGAGTGGTACGAAGCGAGCTGATGAGTTTTGAGAATGAGACGAACGAGCTGGCAAGTTTTGAGAGAAAGAAAAATTGGGAGACTTTTAGAAATCTTTTTTTTAAGAGGGAAGCTGCATTATTAACAGCATGTTGAGAGAGAGTGAGTGACAAATTTCGAGTGGAAAAGAAATGGAATAAATTTTTTAGAAAGAGAAGGAACGAGTTACAGAACGAAAAAAGTAAAACAAAGATGGAAATGTCTTGATTTGATTTTAAATGTTTTTTTTCTTTTTCTTTGTCTTTCAGTGCTGGAGTTGGTCGCACGGGGACGTACATCTTGATTGACAGTATGATTCAGCAAATTAAAGACAAAGGCACTGTGAATGTTGCAGGATTTCTATTACACATTCGCCAACAGCGAAACTTCCTCGTCCAAACAGAGGTAAGCGTACACATGCATGCCAAATAGATTTGGTAGAAAATCTTATTTTTAGCAATATTTCTGCTACCTCTTTCTAATTTAGATATTTTTTAAAACGTATGGTCGTCAGATGATGGGGCTGCATTTTTTTAATGCACTATTTGCATTGCTATATGCTGCAAGGTCTTTCAAGCTGCACCAGTTAGGCAGTAAAGAGCAGACGAGGCAGAGTTGCATCATATCGTCCACTCTCTACCCGCAGATAGTTGGGTTGCTTTTATAGCCCCATTTAGTAATAACAACTTTTGCTCGTCCTATTCCCATTCTCGGGCAGTTAAGTGTTTCCCACTGTACCCAGGCTGCTTCACAGCTAGAAAGGGAGGGCCCTAGAAGCCAGAGATTCTTGTGTCAAATTCTCTAACCCTCTGGTTCACACTTATAGTCTGGTCCCTTCTTGGGGTGTTGTTAGGGGCTCAACATCGCTGAGGAAGCTTTTTTAGTTAAATCGTTTGGTTGTTGGTTCCTGCATTTATTACTCGTAGCTAAACAGATCGTTATGAACATGTTACATATATGAATGTGCTGTGATCATCAAGTTTCTCTTGGCTGTATAAATAAAAAATTATTTTTGTTTAAAATGAATACGAGACACTTTCCTCTCTTCCGTTTTATTTATAACGATTGACCTGATGACCTTTTTCTCGCCAGCTTTGCTTTGCAAACTCTCTGAGACAGAGTTCCCTGTGTCGATTGACCTGATGACCTTTTTCTTGCCAGCTTTGCTTATTGCTTTGCAAACTCTCTGAGACAGAGTTCCCTGTGTCGATTGACCTGATGACCTTATTTTTCACCAGCTTTGTTTATTGTTCTTTTGCTGATTTTGGTCTAACCCATTTTAATATCGGTTAGCTTTTTTGGCCGATTGACGTAATATTGACGCATTCCAGGCACCATGAATACAGGTCACTTTATTCCCGGGATTGTCTCATTGTGTTCTGGCGATTCCCAGGACACCCTCTCCGTGACAGACAGAGACACACATACACACATCTCTACTATTTGTATACGTTTGGTGTCAAGCCACATAAAGATCGTACTGCTGCCATATGAGCATTTTTTTTTCTTAGAGTGTCTTTGAAGCATGTTTTCATACAACAGTTTCCCCACTTTTTGCACAGTCGTTTCCATTATTCTTGTGTTCTGCAAAATTTTTCAAACGGTACCGATTGAGCAGTAGAGGGCAGACAAAAACATATTGCATCGTATAGTCCTTCTTTCTGTTGTCTCCCTTTATATTAAGATGAAAGAGCTTTTTTTCTTTGTGTTAAGTTCTTAGAGTGATCTCCCTTGCTTGGTGATTGTGGATTATTGATTGGAAAACAAATAATGAATCACCATCAATCTGTGATGGGAGTCATGTGAAGAGTAAATCAACGTTAGTCATGAATGTTGTAACATTGGAATGATTAATCGGCTTCATAATCGGGGAATTGGAAAAAATAGAACTTTTGGGGGAATCGGAAAAATTTGGAGCCTATCTTTCGGTGCCAAAAGCTATTTGAATTGTCTGTCTTATTTGATTTTGTTTAAAACAAAATCTACTTTTACTGATAGTAATAATAAAATATTTATTGATTTTAAACTACTAGTAAAACTAAAATCCAAAAATCATCCCCCAACAAACCTATTTTTTATGAAAATATCTGCATACTTATGTTTGGGTTTTTACTGGATTTGAGACTAAATAAGAATTCTATTGTTAAACATTTAGAGATTTCTAAAGAATCAGGAATTTATCGGAATTGTCTCATCACTGTCTTTCTTTTTCTTTTTTTTTCTTTTTTTTTTATAAGAAATCATCTTATTCAGAAAATGCACCGATTAAGCAATAGAGGGAAGACAAAATTGTGTAGCATCGTATGCTCCTCGTTCCTTTCCATATTTGTAGATGGTTGGGTCGGTTATGTAGCCCCCATCTAGCAAGAGCAACTTTTTAATTGCCCAATTCTCAAACATTTGTACCTCCCCGACGTAACTACCCCCGACAAACCCGACAAGCTACTAAGTCTCATCCCTTTACAGTAGCGATCCCTAGGTGCAAGAAAGCCTTTTACTCCAATAGTTTCTTCCCCAGAACTGCGGGTCTTTGGAACTCCCTTCCGGGATTCTGCTTTCCCAACTGCAATGATATGCAGAAGTTCAAGTGTAATGTTAACAAACCTCTTTCTACTCATCTCCCTTCATAATGACCCCGCTAATTAAGTCCTAATAGTAGCCCCCTGCTTCAAAGTGACACTGTGCCTTGTTTGGGGTGAAAATTGAAAAAAAAAAAAAATTTTTTTTAAATTCTCATTTTTAGTTGTGTTTTTAAGACGAGTTTGTGTATTTTATGTGGCGTCTGCAATATCAAATCATTCACTTTGTGTTTTTCTTTTTTCCAGGACCAATACATGTTTATCCATGATGTCTTGGTCGAATTTATCCTCGGAGGAGGGGATACGGAAATCCAAGATGCGAAGATAATGAAATATTTTGAAGATTTAGAAAAACCAAATACGCATGGAGAGAATCATCTAGAGAGACAATATGTGGTAAAAGTTTTTTTGTCTTCTGTTTTATTTGTACCATTGTCCAATGAGCTGTCATCTTCCACTGACCAATGGCCTGTCATCATCCCTTCCACTGACCGATGACGTGCCCTCTTCCGTCCCGCTTACCGATGACGTGCCCTCTTCCGTCCCGCTTACCGATGACGTGCCCTCTTCCGTCCCGCTTACCGATGACGTGCCCTCTTCCGTCCCGCTTACCGATGACGTGCCCTCTTCCGTCCCGCTTACCGATGACGTGCCCTCTTCCGTCCCGCTTACCGATGACGTGCCCTCTTCCGTCCCGCTTACCGATGACGTGCCCTCTTCCGTCCCGCTTACCGATGACGTGCCCTCTTCCGTCCCGCTTACCGATGACGTGCCCTCTTCCGTCCCGCTTACCGATGACGTGCCCTCTTCCGTCCTGCTTACCGATGACGTGCCCTCTTCCGTCCCGCTTACCGATGACGTGCCCTCTTCCGTCCTGCTTACCGATGACGTGCCCTCTTCCGTCCCGCTTACCGATGACGTGCCCTCTTCCGTCCTGCTTACCGATGACGTGCCCTCTTCCGTCCCGCTTACCGATGACGTGCCCTCTTCCGTCCCGCTTACCGATGACGTGCCCTCTTCCGTCCCGCTTACCGATGACGTGCCCTCTTCCGTCCCGCTTACCGATGACGTGCCCTCTTCCGTCCCGCTTACCGATGACGTGCCCTCTTCCGTCCCGCTTACCGATGACGTGCCCTCTTCCGTCCCGCTTACCGATGACGTGCCCTCTTCCGTCCCGCTTACCGATGACGTGCCCTCTTCCGTCCCGCTTACCGATGACGTGCCCTCTTCCGTCCCGCTTACCGATGACGTGCCCTCTTCCGTCCTGCTTACCGATGACGTGCCCTCTTCCGTCCCGCTTACCGATGACGTGCCCTCTTCCGTCCCGCTTACCGATGACGTGCCCTCTTCCGTCCTGCTTACCGATGACGTGCCCTCTTCCGTCCCGCTTACCGATGACGTGCCCTCTTCCGTCCCGCTTACCGATGACGTGCCCTCTTCCGTCCCGCTTACCGATGACGTGCCCTCTTCCGTCCCGCTTACCGATGACGTGCCCTCTTCCGTCCCGCTTACCGATGACGTGCCCTCTTCCGTCCTGCTTACCGATGACGTGCCCTCTTCCGTCCCGCTTACCGATGACGTGCCCTCTTCCGTCCTGCTTACCGATGACGTGCCCTCTTCCGTCCCGCTTACCGATGACGTGCCCTCTTCCGTCCCGCTTACCGATGACGTGCCCTCTTCCGTCCTGCTTACCGATGACGTGCCCTCTTCCGTCCCGCTTACCGATGACGTGCCCTCTTCCGTCCCGCTTACCGATGACGTGCCCTCTTCCGTCCCGCTTACCGATGACGTGCCCTCTTCCGTCCCGCTTACCGATGACGTGCCCTCTTCCGTCCTGCTTACCGATGACGTGCCCTCTTCCGTCCCGCTTACCGATGACGTGCCCTCTTCCGTCCCGCTTACCGATGACGTGCCCTCTTCCGTCCCGCTTACCGATGACGTGCCCTCTTCCGTCCCGCTTACCGATGACGTGCCCTCTTCCGTCCTGCTTACCGATGACGTGCCCTCTTCCGTCCCGCTTACCGATGACGTGCCCTCTTCCGTCCCGCTTACCGATGACGTGCCCTCTTCCGTCCCGCTTACCGATGACGTGCCCTCTTCCGTCCTGCTTACCGATGACGTGCCCTCTTCCGTCCCGCTTACCGATGACGTGCCCTCTTCCGTCCCGCTTACTGATGGTCTGTCCACTTCCCTCCCATTGACGAATGGCGTGTCCCCTCCATTTATACTAGCCAATGGCCTGTATCCTTCTCTTCCAATTGCAAACTGGATTTTAATGTGGCACATCATAAGCCAACTCACACCTTACGAATAAAAGGATTGAGTCTGTAAAACTATTTTTTTTTCTCTTTTCAGCTGGCCACGACTCGAAGACCAAAGGAACATGAATATTCACAAGCTGTTAAACCTGTGAACGTACCAAAGAACCGTATTCAAGAGATGTTGCCAATTGATATGAAGAGGGTTTTATTGCCAGTTAAACCAGGAGTCGATGGCTCCGACTACATCAATGCTTCATATCTACAAGTAAGTCATCGTTGATATATAAAACTTTCTTTGTTGAGATGTAAGATAGAATGAGGAGTTCTTTGACACATGCTCCCCCTCCCAATCAGATGCCATTCAATCATTATAAATGGAATAACAGAACTGATTAAAAAAGAACAACAAATAACGCCACTGTTTACTCTGGGATTATGTTTACTTTTTACAGCATTTGACATTAAAATTTCACTCTTTGATATACATTTTTGACGGAAGTTCTTCCTTCCTTTTTCCAATCTTGTGGTGGTGGTGCCAGCCTCAGTAAAACAAATATCTGTTCTTTTTGATGCTGTACACCCTAGAGAGAACCTTGATCTCACTTTGTTGACATGTCGGTTTTCTGCCGAGGCACAAGTTCCTGTAGAACCTAACTTCTAATAGTGGGGCAGATTGCTGAAACAATCTTTTATCACTTGGTGCTTGTATCACTAAGTGAAAGATTCTTATGGAATATTGAGATAACCTGCCCCACTATAACTGAAATTTAATTCTATGAAATATCGAAAATTTAATTAAAGGATGTTAAAAAGAAATTGAAATCTTGCTTAATTGCTGTCGAATAACAGCCATGGTCAGCCTGCAGGCAACCAAGCAATTTAAGTCAGCACTGAATTCATCATAGTTGCCAATCTTTGGATAATTACCGCTCATTTAAGCAGTAGAGATTCCGTGGGGATTCTGGTATAAACATGATAAATGAGAATTAACATGTACCTTTTCAGAAGTTACTCGGGATTGATGAGGATCAATGAATATTTTATCATATCCAGGTTTAGTCATTTTCTCTGTTTTTCTTTTTTTTTTCTTTTTCTTTTTTTTTCTCTTTTTTCTTTTTTTTTTATTTTTTTTTTTTATTTCTTTTTCTTTATTTGTTTTTCTTTTTTTCTTTGTTTTTCCTTTTTTCTTCGTTTTTCCTTTTTTCTTTGTTTTTCCTTTTTTCTTTGTTTTTTCCTTTTTTCTTTGTTTTTTCCTTTTTTCTTTGTTTTTTTTCTTTTTTCTTTGTTTTTTCCTTTTTTCTTTGTTTTTTTCTTTTTTCTTTGTTTTTTTTCTTTTTTCTTTGTTTTTTCCTTTTTTCTTTGTTTTTCCTTTTTTCTTTGTTTTTTCCTTTTTTCTTTGTTTTTTCCTTTTTTCTTTGTTTTTTTTCTTTTTTCTTTGTTTTTTCCTTTTTTCTTTGTTTTTTCCTTTTTTCTTTGTTTTTTTTCTTTTTTCTTTGTTTTTTCCTTTTTTCTTTGTTTTCCTTTTTTCTTTGTTTTTCCTTTTCTCTTTGTTTTTCCTTTTTTCTTTGTTTTTTTCTTTTTTCTTTGTTTTTTCCTTTTTTCTTTGTTTTTTCCTTTTTTCTTTGTTTTTCCTTTTCTCTTTGTTTTTCCTTTTCTCTTTGTTTTTCCTTTTTTCTTTGTTTTTCCTTTTTTCTTTGTTTTTCCTTTTTTCTTTGTTTTCCTTTTTTCTTTGTTTTTCCTTTTCTCTTTGTTTTTCCTTTTTTCTTTGTTTTTTTCTTTTTTCTTTGTTTTTTCCTTTTTTCTTTGTTTTTTCCTTTTTTCTTTGTTTTTCCTTTTCTCTTTGTTTTTCCTTTTCTCTTTGTTTTTCCTTTTTTCTTTGTTTTTCCTTTTTTCTTTGTTTTTCCTTTTTTCTTTGTTTTCCTTTTTTCTTTGTTTTTTCCTTTTTTCTTTGTTTTTTCCTTTTTTCTTTGTTTTTTCCTTTTTTCTTTGTTTTTTCCTTTTTTCTTTGTTTTTTCCTTTTTTCTTTGTTTTTTCCTTTTTTCTTTGTTTTTCCTTTTTTCTTTGTTTTTTTCTTTTTTCTTTGTTTTTTTTTTCTTTTTCTTTCCTTTCTTTTTTTTCTTTTTTTTTTTACTCCAATGCTAATTTGTAGCCTCCGTGAGACCCAGAAAAGATGTACCATTAGCATTTTGTCTTATTAAAATAAAAAAAATTTCTCTGTCTGTGATTTTGTGCTATGAAGCAACCTACCAAAGTTAGTGACAATAGCTATCATATATAAACATACACATGCGTGCCTTGTTGCACTTAGTTTTATTTATTGATTTTTTTTTTTTTTTTTGCCAATAAATTGGGTTTGATTTTCAGATTAGTATATGTCCTCAGATCACAAAGCCATTATGATTGTGCTTTACAGATAGCGTCAAACAATCTGAAATGGTAACTCATCTACGCATATGCTAACATACAAGTCCACCAGAAATCAAAAAAGAGGCAGCTAATGAGATGACATTTACATAGATGTCCAGATATGTTATTATTTTGGGTGGTGCTGAATCCATGTAAGCATTCTCTGGTAGAGGCGCCTCAGGTGATTAGCAATAAACTAAAAGAGAAAAGGCAAAACTTGGAAGGGTGGACCACCTAGAACTGCACAGGACCAACAACATACCACAGTCAATAGGGAAAATGTCAATTCAGAAATGGCATAAATTTTATTGATTTTTGTACCAAGGGGAAAATATTTCAAGATTCAGGTTTAAAGTTGCTTGGCCACGCCTTCTAACGATAGACATACACATGCTCTATACATGGCTTGTTGCACGTTGCTATTTTTTGCCAATAAATTGGATCTGATATCCATGACCCTAACATAATATCAATAGAAAATAGATAATTGCAGTCATAATGTTTATTTTCTTAATTTTTTTTGTTTGAAATTTTTAATAAACATTTGATTTTTTTTATTAAAGATTTTCTTTTTTTTTTTTTAACTTATCAAAATCTTGTTTAAAATTTTTTCTTTGTTTAATTCTACCCTAAATATTGTTTTGATTTTCCAGGGTTACAATCGTACGGATGAGTTCATCATAACACAGCATCCTTTGGAATCAAGTGTTGAAGATTTCTGGAGAATGGTCTGGGATCAGAACAGTGCTGCCATCGTCTTACTTACAAAGATGGATGGTGATGTAAGTCTCTCTCTCTCTCTCTATTTGTTTTGCCTTCTCTCTCCATCTTTTCTCCCCCTCTCTCTATCTTTTCTTCCCCCCTCTCTCTATCTTTTCTTCCCCCCTCTCTCTATCTTTTCTCCCCCCTCTCTCTATCTTTTCTCCCCCCTCTCTCTATCCTTTCTCCCCCCCTCTCTATCTTTTCTCCCCCCCTCTCTATCTTTTCTCCCCCCCTCTCTATCTTTTCTCCCCCCTCTCTCTATCTTTTCTCCCCCCTCTCTCTATCTTTTCTCCCCCCCCTCTCTATCTTTTCTCCCCCCTCTCTCTATCTTTTCTCCCCCCTCTCTCTATCTTTTCTCCCCCCTCTCTCTATCTTTTCTCCCCCCTCTCTCTATCTTTTCTCCCCCTCTCTCTCTCTCTCTCTCTCTCTCTCGACTTTATCAATCTTAATCTCTTTGTATCTCTCACTCACTCTTTCTTTCACGCCTTCTGTTTTGCTTTACGTGTTTGCCTTTTCACTTTTTATGTGACTCTTCCACACTAATGCACTTATTGTAAATTTTCATCTTGTCGACAGGACTATGAATTCGCCAATTACAACCCAATGTAGACGATTGATATGTTGTAAACCAAATAAAACTTAACATGCAAAAAATCACATCACATTCATTACTTCAATTATAAAATGTATGAATTCACATTGGTTAAATAGCAGTTTGTGTTCAATTGATCGTTTACAATCAGCTCCTTTCTCTTTCGTTATCTCTCCTTTATCAATCTCAATTCTCTCCCTTTCTTTGTCTTCTCTCCGTTTGTCATAATTACATGTTAAACTTTAAGATTCAAATCCTGTCACATCTATTGTGTTCATTTATTCATTAATTATATTGCAAAAGGTATGAACCCCCATTCCTTCAATTTCAATAAAAGTCATTTGTGTTAAATTTTCAGTGAGTTTTGCATTTTCAAATTCCATCAGAGACAATCCAAACTTCAATCAACAACTTTTTTCTTTTAATATCCATTTTTTTCTTTTTTTTTTTTTCTTTTTTTTTTTTTTCTTTTTTTTTTTTTTTTCTTTTTTTTTCCAGGAATTTAAAGAATTTTGGCCTGAAAAAGGTGATTCCATCCAAGTTGATGCTGGGAACTTTAAACTGTTTCACCGAGAAGAAGACACGAGTTTAGATCCTGTCACTCATGATTTCATTATGGAGTCGACACAGGTTTGAGCGACTTTTATTTTACTTCCCTTTTTTTGTCTTTTCAGCAGTCTCCTCCATTTATATATAGTTTAAAATTTGAATAAACAGATAAAGCAGTTTTTTAAAACCGTTTAAGTTGCCCACATTTTATTTAATGAGAAACAAAAATTGTTCATAAGTGTGGGCTTTGGGGAGTGTGCCATTGCTCCCAGGTCCACTCTGACCCGGAGTGATAGTACCTGTTATGGTCCCAACTATGGGTTAAATAGAAACCGACTTGAAAACAACAAATATATTCTAATTAAAAAATTTTTCTTCAAAATCTTTGGATTCGGCATTAAATAACCTGGAAAGGGTTGATATGCCGTAAAACAAAAACAACCAACCAATTTCCCTTTTTATCTGTGCTTAAATCTAAGCGAAAATGCCATGAACAGTTTTTTACCCTAGTGTTGCTCGTCTGTGGAACAATTCTGGACAAGCAGTGATTTATTCTATTTTCCATGCCCCAAAAAGTTGCAAAGCACTTGTTGATGTGCAAATGACCTCACAAAGCAGTGACTGTAATGAATCTTGAGAGGGGTGGGGGGTGGGGGTATATGTTCATCAAGGAAAGTAAAGAAAGAAATTAGATAAAAAGATGTATATATTCGCATCATATGAATGACTTCTAACGGCTTTATTGGTGACTTTTAAAAAAAAGTATGTTTTGCTAAATGAAACTTGCTAAATATAAGTATGTTTTTTTTTGTTTTTTTTTGTCATATAATTAAATTATAAATTGTGTTTGGGAGATAAGTGGGTGCTGGGTAAGCTATAGTTGACAATTCGATTTTTAAGATATATCGTTTTAAGCAAAAACATAAAGCCACACTTAATTGTCATGTTGAAAAATAGTTAATATATCCAAAAATTACGAAAAACCATTGAGTAGAACAACTATTGTTTTTAGTAAAATAAAACGTCTATTGCTATAGACAACCAATATTATAGCCATGACACAAGTAATCTAAAATATTCTTTTCGGAGTTATGTTCCCTGCATATACTCTCCTACTTCCTACTCTATAACGTCTTGAGAAAAATGCGATTTTGCCCAATTTTCCGTAAAAATTACTTTTAACTAGAAATAAATTTCAACTTGATTTTTCATAGTTTTTGGATATATTACTATTTTCGGCATGACAATTACATACATAATGTTGTTTTTGCTTAAAACAACATTTAAAAACTGTCAACTGTCTTAACACGCACTGAAAATTGTATGCAAATACTTAATACTTTGTTTTTAATAATACAAAATTGAACAAGGGAAGTACAATTACCTCCCTTACTTTTGAAATTTTTTTTAGTAATCCAAATGTGTGTATGTGTGTAAATATTTAGCCGAGAAACTCTTAAACTACTGGTCACATAACACAGAAATTAACAAGGATGGCTTATAATGAGTAAAATCTTTGTTTGGATGGATGCGTAACGTATACAAAAATGTCGGCCAATTGAAATGCAAAATGTTCATTTCAACTAGCTTACCTATTTCTATTACTTTTGTGCATGTGCAAATTCATTCATAACTTGAAAAACTTTAATTTTAAATCTTTTTCATTTATCTGTCAATAGCTTAGATGTTAGGGACCGTGACTGAGACGCTAAATGTTTTGGTTTCAATTCTAGCTGATGGCATCCAAGTGATTTCTTTTTAACTTTTGAAATCGGTACTATATATTAGGTACAATGTAATATTCAATACAGAATTTGCTCTGCAATAATAAATATGAAATCTGCATGAATTAAAATATATTTAAACATATTTTACGACCGGGCAAGGTCGGATCCCCATGTTAGTATGAAAATATATTACATTCCATTTAATTTAAACCAAAAAGTTTGTTTTTAACAAATTAAATTCACAAAAAAATATATTTTTTAAATATCATTTGATTGAATTATAAATTAATGATTTTTTTTTTTCTTCATTTTCTTTAGGATGACTATGTCTTAATGAGTAGGATTATTGCTACTACAGAATGGCCAGAGGAATGTCAGCCTCTTTACACAGTGTTTGAATTCATTGAAACTTGCAGGAAGTGGTACCAACAATATAACAGTGGACCTATTATTGTTATAGACAAGTAAGTAATATTGTGTTCATCATTCTCTGTAAGGGTTGTGCTTTCTGTATGAATAAAGATTCATGGCCGCCATCGATATACAAATACATTTAACAAATACAAACCGATTTTTTTTTGTATTTGGATTTTTAGATGGTTATTATTAATATAATAGACAAGTAGTGTTGGTCTCCCCTTCCTAAATTTGCAAAGTCATTGCAATTTCTCTCAAATTTAATTTAATAACAGAATGAGTTTTTTTTTTTGTTTTTTGTTTTTTTTTAAGCAAATGCTTGCCTGAGGTCCAATCTATGGTCCTCCCTTGCCAAACTTTCACAAACGATACGCGACTAGCTATAACCAATATTAACAATTTCCCCCACTCTCTAACTGCCTAAATCTAAACATAGATTCCATGAACAAAGTTTCTTTCTTTTATATATTATTTTCTGGTTAAATCTTACACTGAGGTCATCAGAACTAAGGCCATTTGTAACATTGACATTACACATCCATCGTATCATTCTTATATCATTTCTCTCCATGCAACACATATCCTCAACTCTCACTGCTCAGGTTTCATTTCCATACATAATTAGACTGCACACACATATCTGACAGACTATTCAATGCTCCACTGGTTGATAATCGCAAAAGTTACCTGAACTTACTCCAACTTCTGACTCGTGCAACCAGACTAACACCTGCTCCACCAAGGTAGCAAATATTCTGAATCACTTCAACAGCTTCTCTATCCAATTATACTTCCTCCGCACTCTGAGTTCTTATCGGTCTTTGTTATCTTATACTTTTTAAAAATTTGACTAAAAGTAACCAGTAAGGGTCAATGTTCATTTGTTTTCATTGTAGAAAGTTCAGAAATGTCAAGGGTATTTAAAATAAATTTATACATTTTTTGTTTTTTTGTTTTTTTTTGAGCAGGCGACAATGTGAAAGAATTAATTAATTGTGTGTGTGTTAGTGTGTGTATGCTTATGACTGCAAGCATGAATTGAGAAATGTATCATTTTAACTTTACCAATGCCCAAAAGAGGGACAAGGGAAGTGGACATAAAGCAAATGTTAGCCCCGTTGTGGACTTTTGGCACCAACATTTTATTGAAGAAAAACTCTTGCTTTTAATGCTATGCACTTGATAAATGTTTTAATAAATTCAGAGAAATGAATTTAATTGGCTTAAAATATTTTTATTTGATTTTGTGCACTGAGCTATATGTGCTGAAACGATTTTAAGCATTTTCATTTTGGCCACCAAAGAGTAATATATATCTACATGGTGTGTTGGCTACATGCCAGTAACATAGAACACGACTACTTCAGAATATGATCATTGGACATCCAGAAAATCTAAAATAATGCAGAGACACATTAATTCTTTGTGAGTGTTTTTAAATCCTTGATTCCCTTTGAATTTTTCCGGCATTCCTGATGACCATCTTTACCGATCCTTTAGACTGTAACTTTATTTGTTCCTATGTTTACCTTGTTTAGCAACCCTTCACAATTTTTGCGTTTCTTTTTCCAGACATGGAGGATGTCAAGCAGCCCTTTTTTGTGCTCTGTGGACTTTATATGACCAGCTGCATCATGATAAGTCCATCGATGTCTACCAAGTTGCCAAACTCTATCATCTGAAGAGAACTGGCATCATTGGGACTAAGGTAAGGGCATTGAGGCTACTTTTACTTTTGGATCTATGGTAAGAACATTGATACTTTACTTTTGGGTCTATGATGAGAACATTTTTTTAATTTTTACTTTTTGGGTTTAAGGTAAGATCATTGGGACTTTTGGGTTTAAGGTAAGGACATTAAAACTATTTTTACTTTTGGGTGTAGACATCGAAATTACTTTATATTAGGACTATCTTGAGCATTAAAGTCAGGATATTGAGACTATTTTTACTGGTAAAGTAATTGTACCCAGCGTTAAAGTTACTCATAACTGAGGCTATGACAACACCATGTTCTTTTCATTGTGTTGACTCTCGAGTATATATCCAACACAGACACAATTAATCAACCGAGAACCACATCACTCTACATAAAAATATATAAAATTAGCATTGCTCAGGTGTTTCGAGGTGTATATTGAGCAAAAAAAAAAAAAAAAAAAAAAAAGCGGTCAATTTTTTTAAGTTTGACCCCTATTATGACCCCTTAACATTTATTATTTTGGGCTCAAATCAAGTTATTAAGTTAGATCCATGTCCAAGGAACCTATATCTAAAATTTCAAGTCTTTAGACCCAAAATTGTCGGAGTTTGGTAGAGTTTTCAACGGGCAAATCGTTGAACTTTGACCCCCTTTACAGCCAAATTTTTGGCCGAAAATCGATTACAAAGATTTTCCCAAATCTCAGTACCCTCTATAGCAAATTTCGAGTCTGTAGACTGAAAATTGACAGATGTTGCGTAGGAAAATGTACACAGACAGACAGACACACACACAGACACTTTCACTTTTATAGATATATAGATATCAATGGATATATACCTGAGAATCAAAACAAGGAAAAGAATATGCTGTTGTCATAGCGCTAATTATAATAGAAGAAAAATATTGTTTTGATTCTTCCTTTCTATTTTGCTTTTGACTTTTTCTTTTTAAGATTTTTAACTTTATTAATTTTTACATGAAGCTCAACTTTAATTTTTGCTATCATTTAAATAAAGATAAAAGTTGGGCCTGTTTTTTGTGCTAATGGTAAAATCAAAAATGCAATATTTCAAGTTGATTCGACTTTACAAAATAAATGAACCATCTTAATTATATGTAATAGGCTAACTAATTTGCATATTGGCTTTGAAAAAATACATTAAAGTTTACAAATTTTTTTCTCTCTTTTTTCAATGATTAGTAAATCATTTTATTTTTCTATTTTCTGAGACAAATATTAATCATTTGTGTTTGTTTCTTTAGAAGGACCAACTTGATTTTCAATAAGTTGTGATCTGTTTCTAAATGAAATGCAAATTGATTTCTTTATTTTTCTTTCTTTATGGTCACATTTAAAAGTTAGATAAATTGGACTAAGTATTAAAAATCATGTATTTGTGGCCCAAATAAACTGGCTTTTACGATGAATGGGGCATCTTCTCAAAGTGATGTTACCTCAAGTAACAGCATGAAACTAGATACTCCACCAGACTAGATAAATTCTTGTCCTGGAATCCAGTAAGACAAAGAGACCAAAAACAAAGATGTGTTATAACATATTTAAATGGTCCCAACTTCTTTACTAACATTGTTTGAAATTTAAAGGAGAACTTTAATGGAATATTTGAATAGCTATGTGTCTTATTTAGATAGCAAGTGTTAGCCCCCGAAAGTGGAGCCTCCTTGATTTCTGAGAATTTTGACTGAAGTAGAATGGAACAAAAACAAATTTAAAAAATTATATTCTAATGTATTGGAACAACCTATTTATGTATTCATCAACGTTTCATCTTTATTTCAAGACTTCTTCAGAATGATTGAACTGACGGGGGGGCGGGGGATCAATCATCCCAAAGAAGTTTTGGGATAAAGATGAAATGTAGATAAATGTGTGTGTATATAATATAAATATATAATATATATATATATATATATATATATATATATATATATATATTATACCTTATTAATATTTTTTAACCAAAAATTTTAATATATTAAAATTTGGTAAAGTTAATATACCAATAAAAATTAGTCAAAATTAATTGATTCAATTATTAAGCTTCATGATTATCAGTTTTTAGATCAAGCAAACTTTTTCACAAAATCAAGACAATAAAAAATGATAGCATAATATTCATTACAATTGTTTCATAACTATTCACACAATTTCAAACATTGTCATTCAAAAATATTCCAAAATAGCCACTCAACTGACAGTGAAATACACTATTTATACATATATGAACATTCTTCTTGATCTCTATTTAAGAGAGCAAGCATATATATATATAAAGAGAGAGAATAAATGACAAAAATTTATATTGCCAAATTCATGATGTTGACCATCTTAGGATTTATTCCTTTAATTCAGTTGACTTATACAATTCTTGACATACAATTTTTCGTAGCGCAAAATCAATCAATTTTATATCAATCAGTGAATCTATTATGCCCCTGACTCATCAGAAGAAATAGCAACAATCAATCCGTCAACAGTAAACAATATTTATTAATCTTATTAACTTGAATTAAAATTAGAATTTTCACTTAAATATACATTTATTTAATTATAATTAAAATAACATGTTATCTGATTAAGAAACTCTGGAACTTTAATATTAGAGAATTAGGTTGGTTGGTTGGTTGTTTTTGTTTTACGGCATATCAATCCTTTTCGGGTTATTTAATACCGAATCCAAAGATTTTGAAGAAATTTTTTTTTTAATAGAATATATTTTTTGTTTTCACGTCGGTTTCTATTCAACCCATAGTTGGGACCCTAACAGGTACTACCACTCCGGGTCAGAGTGGACCTGGGAGCAATGGTAATTAAAGGGTGGCTCCATACTCCCCAAAGCCCACAAGCTGGGGCTCTCACCACTGGATATAGTTTAAGGTCATATCCAGGACCCCCATTGAGGGACTTTTACCCTCTGCAGGGGGGCAGTCGGCGTATTCTAATGCCCCACCAACAGGGCCGAGAGAATTAGGATATATGCAATGTTAAACTAAAACTTAACAAGTTCATAAAATGTTGATCAATACTAGATTGTGTGTTGAACTGATTAAAGTTTGTGAAAATAAAATAAAAAAATATTACTTTCAATATAAATAATGATGATGGTGATATTGATAATAGATAAATAAAAATTAAAGTGAATGTAAGTAACCAATTTACATTCAACATTAGCAGAAATGAAGTATAACTTAATAACTTTGGTGCAAGTTTGTCTCTGCTTTATCGTTATTTTTATGGCAAGTGCTCAGCTGAGCTCCAATCTATGGTCCCCCCTCGCCAAACTTTCACAAGAAACACCCGTCTAGCAGAAAACACTATCACTAATTTCCCCCACTCTTTATCTGTGCCTAAACCTAAACGTAGATTCCATGAGCAAAGCTTCTTTCTTAGAACATCACGCCTATGGAATTGACTTCCGTTTTCCTGCTTTCCAGCTGACTACAATATGGTTGTCTTCAAGTCTAACGTAAACAACTTTTGATGAGCCGTTTCATATAAGTTAACAAATTTACCGAATTTCGCTTACTAACGATTACTATATTGTCCGATTTCTACTGTACACTCTTTAACCCTTATCCTCGAGTGGCCTCTTGGCCTTGATAAGTGGGGATGCCTATGTAAAAAAAAAATGACTATCGATTGAAATAATTTTTAATATTAACATTTTATATTGGACAGATAAGTGAATTAATTTATAATATAAACTGATTAAATTTTTTTAATAATATTAAGTGAAAGACATTAAAACTATATTAAAATTAATTCTGGATGACTATGTGTTACGAAATGTTTATAATATGAATGTTAAAAGAGAAGAAAAAATGAAATTAAAGAAGAAAAAAATTAAAATAAATATAAGAAAAGTTGACATCTTGCTAGATTTGTTCCAACTCTGCCTCACTTTAATTCAAATAAATTTAATTATTTACAATTACGATAAAAAGGAGTTTTCAGATAATTTTTAAACTTAACCTAACGTAAATATAGGTTTTGAATTGTATAATTCTAAAAATTATAATTCTAATAATAATAAATTTGATTATAATAGTCAACAGAATTGAATTATGTATGGTTTTCGATTCAAATCAATTGATTAATTATAATAATCGTAATGATCAATCGTTTTTTTTTTTAAGCTTAGTTTAGTTTCGTATATACAAACATGTATAATAGTTTATGATTTATTGATGTTATTTTCATAAGTATGTATACACAAATTATAATCAATAAATTTACTAATTATTAAATAGAACATTTTGGTAGAAGATTCATAAATTAATTAAAATTGTTAGTACGAATAGTTGGGTCTAATGACTTTGTTTGATAAAATTCAAAATGGCGTAATGGAAAAATAAAAAAAGTATTTGCAGCTTCTCTTCCAATTTTCGGATTTTAATCATGTCAAATCACACCTCATTTCCTTTTGATGGATTGATTGTTGCTATTTCTTTTGATGAGTTAAGGGTATAATAGATTCACTGATTGATATAATAATTAAGTGATTGATTTTGCGCTACGAAACAGATACTGTCAAGAATTGTATAAGTCAACTGAATTAAAGGAATAAATGATAAGATGGTCAACATCATGAATTTTAGAATATAACTTTTTCTATATTGCTCTGTAATTTCATTGAGCTTAAATAAGGATTGGTATATATTATAAGAAAATATATTTCTACAGAAATATATATATATATATATATATATATATATATATAAAACAAATGAATGACAAAAGTTTATATTCCAAATTTCAAGATGTTGACCATCTTACCCTTTATTCCTAATAGTATGTTTGACATTTCATTGGTAACGTAACCTCTGGAAAACAATAACCTCAGATTTTGAAATAAGCACATCAATTCATTTACAGCTTACATAGTTAATAATTTTATTTCATATTTTTTTTTTCTTTTTAGGAAAATTACCATTACATGTACAAAGCGATTGATAGCCTGTGCAAGCATATGGCCGAAAAGGAGAAAGAAAAGGAGACGTACCGAACAGCCACACTGCCACATCATAGAACGATCAAAAATGGTGTTCTGCCTAATTCCAACTTCCCTGGACCCTGGGCAGACGTGTGAATAGACATGTGTATACACATATATGTCTATCTCCATCCCTCCCCTGCCCCTTTCTATGCCCACCTCCCCACCCCATCAAAAATGTTCTGCCTAAATCCAACTTTCTCGGACCCTGGGTGAACGTGTGAATAGACACACACACACACACACATATATATATATAAAGCTTGTAGAATTTTATCTTTCTTCTAATGACATTAAAATAACTATGATACATCTTTTCCTAGGTTCCATGACTTCGTGCTGGGGTGAAAAATTTCTCGAAAGATATGTTTGAATTCTGGTTGTTTTATGCCAGAAATGCGTCCCAACGCCTCCTTTGCTGCTCAAGTGAGGGGTAATTATTATATTGTTTGGTTATCTGTAGGCTGCAGCCTGTTGTACTAAATTTATATCTGTGTTAGTAACATTGTATGATTCAAAATGCTTTGCTCCAACGTCTTCAATTAAAGTTCAGAAAATTATATGAAAGTTTACCTCAATTGAAATTTGATTACATAAGCAAATATTAATATACATATATGTACGTATGTAAAATTAGAAGAGGGTTTAAAAAAAGGTTAAGTGATGTTGAGCTTGGCCAATACTAAAATGGGTGACCATTTGATAATGCCAGGTACTGTATGTGCTCTGAGCTTGGAGAGAGATGGGTGCCGCCAGGCTATTCTTGTCCAAGACATGCTGTATGAAATAATACAGTGCCCGCATGACCCCAGAGGGTTAAGGGACACATCTGTGTGTGTGTGTATATATATATATATATATATATATATATATATATAAATATTTATTAAAATAATTATTAAATACCTACGGACACTAGAGTTTCATCCTTTTGGGAAGCATCAGTGCAGGATGTCATGATTAACGCCAGTTGAGAGATTCAAACTCTGGCAACAGAAGTCACGTCTGGCTTTATTAGCAAAGACCTGAACCATTTGGCTACCGTCAACCGCGAGAGATACATATATATATATATATATATATATATATATATATATATATATATATATATTGCAAACTTTGCTTTCATATAAACTGTATCATCTGTAGAGGTCTCTAGTTACTGGTAACTAGCTGACTGAAACATGCTAATGACTGTGTAGCAACATATTACTGCTTATGTAAAAACAGATAAAGAATATATATATATATATCTTTGAAAAGGGTTAAAGAAGTATTAAAAGACTTCTTTGATTGTTGACCTATCAAGATGTGTGAAACTCAACAGGTACAGTAGAGCTTAAATATAATAATAGACAAGATAAAGCTATATATACATAGATTTATTTGTCAATATAATAAGGAAAAGCTATGGTTGGAGGGGGGGGGTTATATGCTCTTTATACCCAGGTATTTCCAAACCTAATGTTTCTCATCAGAAAAGGAGCTAGGTTGCAAACATTTCAATGCGACATCTAGCTAAGGCAATACCTGAGGGGATAATACTGTTATAACCCGACTGTTATAGAGGGAAGTGATGGATGAAGGGTGTGCAGAGTATCTGGGGAGGTATAATGTAATTGAATTAAAGCTAACTGGGGACTTGGGAAAAATTTTGAGTTATAATGAATTGGGGAGGGTATGAGAAATAGGGGATAATATAATATGGAGGAACGTGGTGATGATATGGAGGCAAATAGGAAGACTGCAGATTGACATTTTTTTGTAGTCTCATGACGTGAGATCTCTGCAAAGAGATCACTACAGAAACATGTATGCACATATGTAGCTAATGTTTGTACAAATAAACATATTATAAACACCCTCTGTTCATTCATCGAGCACTGTTTAATAAACACAGGAGCTTCAGTAGATTTACATCTAGGAAACTAAACCTATACAACCATTATATATATATATATATATATATATATATATATATATATATAATTAGCAGATGAGTATTGGCTGAAGAGAGCTTGATATGAATATCTAAAACAGTCCTAATTATCGGGTTTGAAACTGACGGTACCAATGACTTATCTCATCTAGCAACTTTCTGTACACAAAATATATATATATTCAATTATTAGAAGTAGTTTTTATAAATATATTTCCAAGGATATTTAAAATGGTATCCAAGGATATTGTCTGAATTCCTAATACAATAAGAGAAGTTCAGTATTAGAAATAGAGCATTAATTGAACTTATATATTTATATACTTATATATTTATATACTTATATATTTATATACTTATATATTTATATATAGGTTATAAGAGTTGAAAAACGAATCAATTATTCAAAACCACACATATTTATTTGCATATTGTCATATGTTCAACTTGCAATTACAAATCCCTTAAGTTTTTACTTATCTCATCAGAAGGTTAAGTCACTGCCTGAAATAATAAAAGGTTGCTTCAAATATTTTTGCTTTAAAGTTTAAAAAGTTTCTAAGCAATTTTAAGAAATGTTGACGACAAATGAGAAAGATTTTTTTTTAAAGTTGTATTTCTATAGAATAAGAACATTTTTTGCAAATATAATATATATATATATATATATATATATATATATATATGACAAAATTTATATTCCAATTTCCAAAATGTTGTTCATCTTATCGTTTATTTCTTTCAGCATGTTAATATGTTCAATTCTTGACAGCACCTGTTTCATAGCGCAGAAACAATCATATCTGACTCATCAGAAGAATAATTTATTAACTAAAAAGAAATAAAGAATTTTGGTATGATTTCTTAAATCTAAAAAAATCTGAAGAGTAGTCGCTTTGTTTTTATGATATTTACAGAAGCTTTGATTTTTGAAAAATCAAAAATTGTGTAGTAATAAATTGTAAGATGAACAACATCTTGGAATTTGAAATATAGACTTTTTGTCATTTATTTGTATATTGCTCTGTAGCTTTATCTTATTTTACATACATCGAGCTTTATAAATAAAAGGATTGGTATAAATAAAGGGTGAAACATAATTAAATAAGCAAATTTTTCCCCATATATATATATATATATATATATATACATATGTATGTGTGTGTCTATCTATATCTTTCTCTACATCCCTTCCCCACTCTCTCTATCCCCCCCATCTCTCTCTAAATGGTTGTTTGCTGCTGGATATATTAAATACCGCCGTTGCCACCACCGCCGCTCATTGCCAACTGATCCGTTGTGTCGTTGTCGTCGTAGTAGTTGTTGTCCTTTGTGTGACAAAACTGTTTTTAAAAAAATTTTTTTTTTTTTTGCTGTCGGTGGTGGTGGGGGATGATGGCATCCTGAGGACCCTTTCCCTCCCTTAGGACCCTGCCCAGCCCCCCCTCTTCTTTTCTTTTTTTTGTTTATATCTTTGGACCGCACCCGCTACCAAAATTGTTCGACTCTTGTGCGTGCGCCACCTGCTGCTGCTACCGTTAACTGTTACAGCTAAGCACCTGCGTTAGCTACAGTTTAAAAATGTAGACCGTTGAAGATGTGAACGGTGTGAGATTGATGACTAACAAAGAGCGCACGACCTTGCACCGAGATAAAGACCAAAATAATTTAAAAAGAAAATAATATAAAATATATTTGGATCAAATTGTATAATGGACATTACCATAATCACCTCCGTAATCGTGCTCAGATTAAAAAAAAAAAAAAAAAAAAAGAAAAAAATTATAAAAAAAATATATTTCGACAAAAGTGATTTTTATTTAACTGACCTCGTATTCAAAACTTTTTTTGCAAAAAAAAATCTCAGATTGTCAAGAACAAATTTATACTACAAAAAAATTCACGCAGACACATTTTGATTTAAAAGGGCAGAAAGAAAAAAATTTTAATCATTCCCCCGCTCTCTAAACCTATCCCCGAAAAAACTCAACTACAAAACTGCCTAAGAGCATTATTTAGTCTATGACTAGGTTCATCTCCCCATAATAACTAAAAATGTAGAAATCTTACTGCATGTTTTTTGTTTTTATAGAAAAATGATTCATTCGGTGAGCATAATTTCTGCTATAGTAACGATATTATCTGTGTGAATCAAGGTGATACCTGTAAGAGGCCTAGTAATCATGCAACTAAGATCCAAAAACTAAGAACAAGCATGGTTATCATAATGTCACCATGAAATAAGTATTTTCTTCATCTGTAGAGCAAATCAAATGCTTATATATGTAACAGAATTCACCAGATTTTCCTTAGTATAATCTTTTTTGTTATGCTAGTCCCAAGCTATGACAAGGTTCACAATAATGGATTTTTGTCCTCGCTTGGCAAAAACACAGACTTGGCTTAGGTTAAAGCCAGTTTTACGAAGATTAGTGTGCAGGATGTATGTCTCATCATCAGCCTCCCGCTCGGCCTGCTTAATAATGTGCTCATTCATGTTTATATGGGCATTATCATCTTCCAACCCATTTTAAAAAATGAAATCGCCAAAGTTATTGAAAATTAACTGGTCTGAATCAAGTCAAAAAATTTTAATGCATTTTCAATCAAATTCTATCGTCACATCTATTTAATCAGTTTTGACAAACATACGTTTTTTTTTTTTTATTTTAGTCGGAATAACTTGTCTAACTTTACATAAATAGAGGCAAAAAAAACGTTTGTTTTATTTGAAGAACATTTAGATGACAAAAACAACCGTGAAATTTTCGTAAATCTCAATAACTTCTTTTCTCAAACTGCTAGACTTTGGAATTCCGTTTCTGTTTCTTGCTTCCCTGACTGTACAAACATGCAGAAGTAAGTATTATAGCGAACAGACGTCTTGCTGCTCAACTCCCTACATAGTGTCCCTGTTAGACATGATCCTAATTAGTAACCCTTTACGTCTAAGTGGCAATGTGCCTTGTTTGGGTTGAAAAACATTAAAAAAAAAAAAATTTTGTTTTTAGATTTAAAAATCAAAGTAAATAAGTCAATGAATCAGGTTGACTCAGATTCTTCTGATTCCTTCCTGAACTGTTATCTGAATCTTTCTTCAATTGCTGATGACATCAGTGTGCACCCATATTATAGATGCATTATAGTTCTTCGCTAAATGAACGGGTGTCATGAACTCTGTTTGCTGCCATATTTTCTCTACCAAAGTGTCTGTGGATGATTGCCATTAGCTATACCTGCTCCATTTAGCATAGTATTCGTTAATATCATCTTAGTTTTAATTTTCAAATCTAAAAATAAAAAAAAAATGTAAGTCATAAAGAGACGGTGGGGGAGGGTCCATCAAAATGTAAAGGAAATGATTCATATTTTTATCTCTAAAATAAGAATTATCTCCCTTTTCTTTTGAAATTTTTAGGTCATTATTTAAAATAGTCTTCATTGCTGGAATAATTATTTCTGGAGAGAAACTGGAGCGAATGACACATTTTTTTATGCTGTAAGGATAAAAGGGAAGAAATGTTTAGTCAGAATCAAATATCAATTTGTCAGATATATTGCTATTTAGGTCCAATATGGAAAATCTGACAATATAATTTTAACTATTGGATTTAGGTTTGCACATGCTTGTCCCCTGTTGTGGTTCGTAGCTGCATGACTTTCAGGCCTATTATAAGTATCGCCTTGGTGTCAATCATTTATAAATTGGTTCTGTTTAAAAAAAAAAAAGAAGAATAATAATAATTATCTTCCCCCCCCCCCCTCACCACACATAAAAAAAGAACAAAAAATGCATAATTACAAGTTATGAGGTCAGTTTTTAAAACAAAAGATTTAAAAAGAAAAATGAACAAAAAAAAGTGCACGTCCTCTCAAAAAAAAAAAAGAAAACAAAACAAAGGATGTAATTGCATCTTCATCTAACAATTAAATTTAAGACGAGGAAATTCCTTGTGACGTCGGCCCATCTTAATATGAATAATATATATTTGGAAAATTTGAACAGTAAAAAAAAACAAAAAAATGAAAATCACAAACAGACAGACAAGAACGAAAAAAAGAAAGAAGGAAAAAAAAAGGAACAAAAAAAAGAAAGAAAACCCACCCAAGTCTCTGTATGTTTTTTTTTATTTCTTTTTTTTCTTTACAGTATAAATCAGAATAATCGCTCCCCGCCCCCTCTCCCCTGCTCGCTCTCATTTTTTCCCCTCTTCTTTACCTGTACCTTCTCTTTTGCTTAGTGCTCTGTTTCTTTCGCTGTATGAAAACCTATGTACATATCTTTATTTTTATTTATCTCACACAGAAAATAAAACAAGCGAAAAAAAAAAAAAAGGGGGAAAAAAAAAGGAGGAAATATATTAAAAAAAAGAAAGAAAAAATATCAACAACAGGAAGAAAAGAAAAATTATATATATTAGTATAACCCGGATATAAGAGAAATTTTCTCTGGTTCCAAATTAGAGCCTGTGTTAATGTACAGTGTAGCCCGGATGTAAGCGGGTTATGGGCTGGGGACACCGTCTCTTATATCCGGGTTGCACTGTATATATAATTCTATATGCTTTGTATGATATGGCGAGATGTTTTAATACGTTGTCTTTATCAAACGACTTCCTCAGCAATGAGTGAAGATGTTATTTTGAAATTTTATAAATAATGACATAGACTTTCTATCTCTCTCTCTCTCTCTCTCTCTCTATATATATATATATATATATATATATATATATATATAAAACAAAGCGCTACTCTATTGCATAGTGGGCTTTTTTATTCGGTTGGGATTAAACTATCTATATATAAATACTGGTATTTATATTAGATTATAGTTTACTATTGCGTATATATCAGGTAAACACTACATCCTTTTGATTTCATTACTATATATATATATATATATATAGTAGTGTGTTGGGTCTGTAAAAATAGAGTAATTTCTGTAGAAAATTTTGTGTAGGAGAGAGCTCCATGCGATGCAGAGCAAGAATAAAAGTTAGGAAGGAGAAGAAACTCAAAACAACTTGTTAACAATTCATCATAATTTTATTTCACCTCGCCATGGACATCAAGGATCATCAGACTTGATTAAGCTTGCAGTGGTTTAACTGGAAAATGAGAGCGTTCATGCCGTCTTGGTGTTGCTTAGGGATGGAGGGGGAATTGGTAAAGAGGAGGGGGAGGGTAAATAAATAATGAGAAATGGCTTCCAAGTTGTGTTGAGTTTCTTTCGAACTTATATATTTCTTTATACTCTCTAACTTATATATTTCTTTACAAGAAAAGGTCACATTTCTAGTTTTTTCTGTAAAATTTAATGTCACGCTTTAGGGAATTCTTAAAAAAAAATACAAAAAAAAAACCCTAAATTATCAAATGAATATACATTAGTCTCACCACATCAATTGATTTGATCATATTGTTTGGTTTGTCAGTTTTGTTCCAATCATCAATATATATATATATATATATATATATATATATATATATATATTGATATATATTATATTTTAAAAACAATATATATGTGTGTGTGTGTGTATGATATTAAACATAAAAACAATTTGTTTATATAGTTCAGATCGATTTTCATGAGAATTAATTTAAAAAAAAAAAAAAATGGAGCTCAATATCCAAATCTTCAAATAATTATTTCATAATTTTCAATAATAAGTTACAGATTAGTTATATCATACTGTGATTTAATGTCACTTTTGTATCATGTGCAAGATTTTTTTTTTTTTGCTCCGAATCGACATTAAATCACAATGATACAACTCTGTATAATTTTATGTGTGACATAAAAAAAACAAAAAAACTGTTGTATTAGATACATAATGATACTACGAGAGAATTTAAGTAAAAAAAAAAAAAAAAAAAAAAATTTGGAAGAATTAAGTAAAAAAAAAAAAAAAAAAAAAAAAAAAAAAAATTAGAAGAATTAAGAGATTTCCTGAGTCACCATAGATTCGGCTTCCATAACCAGGGCCATTTATCCCACATACTGGTCATTTAAATAGCTAAGACTAGGAAGTAAATCTTAAAATGTTCTGATTGTGGAGAGTGATAAATATATATGGTTAATGTCAAATTTTAAACCCAATGTATGAAAACCTCCAAACATTTTTATGAAATTAACTGATGATGCCATGGTCGACTAGGTCTAGCAAAACTGAGTTACACAAAGCTCTGGATGCTTTTATGTAATCAAGATAGTTTCTTTTGTATGAAGATATAAATAAGCTATACTCTTGCTTCAATAATTGGGTACTCTGACCAATTTTTTCTAGAAATATGCTGTATCTGCTATACTTATATGTTCTGTTGGATTAAAAGAAATTCGATAGTGTTCAATCATTCTATAAGAGCTTTAATATTCATTATTTTACAGAGATTTAGATTTCATGATGCTAAAGGTTTTGTGTCTAAAATAGAGCCTGGCAAAAACTGATTTTAACCAAGCATTTTTTTTTTGTTTTGCTAGGCTCCATTTTAATGAAATCTAAACTACTGTAAAATCACAAATAAGTGTGTGTGTGTGTGTGTGTATATATATGTACATGTATAACTATATATAATATGAACTAACTATAGAACAATAACTTGCAAGCGTTTCAATCTAGAAAATTCTATCATGGGAGATGAATATTTTTTAAAAAGAATGAAATATTTGTGGCCCATTAGCCATCCTCAAACCCTCTTCTATTTTTCTCTCTCTCTCTCATTCTTTGTATTTATTTCTTATCAAAAGGTTTCCTCGGCAACAAAGATGTTATTTTCAAGTTTTTTTTTGGGGGGGGGGGGTTACAAAGACTTTCCATTCTCTTTCCTTCTATTTATCTCTTTACTCTATTTAAAAAGAAAAAGAACTGTATTTCTAGTTTTTATGTAAAGTTTTGTTGTTAGGAGATTAAAGTTGAGGAAATCCTTCAAGACAACTTAAATTAAAACATAAAACTCCCAAGAAAATGATAAGGTTTGTCAGCATTAATCATAGAATCTAAGATACAGAAGGAAATTGTTTTTTTTGTTTTTTTTAATAAATGGAAAGAGATAGTCGTTAAAATAAAATAAGACACAGCCGCCAAAGTTTAATCAAACTAAAAGAAATTCTTCAAACTATAAACAAAAATGGGAAATGCTGAACTTTCTATGAAAATTTCAGAAGTAATAGGTGTAAAATGTTTGAAAAAAAAATTTTAATGGGATAATTAAGTAAAAAAAAAGAAAAAAATGTGATAATTAAATAAAAAAAATGGGAGAATTAAGTAAAAAAAAAAAAAAATGGGAGAATTAAGTAAAAGAATGTAAAAAAAAAAAACAGAATAAGATAAAAAAAAAAAAAGGTGAAAAATGTTTTTTTTTTTCCTTTTTTTTTAATTAGGTCTACATCATTCTATTTAATTAGATATTTTTTGTGACTCTTCCAAATCTGTTCACTTCTCCCTTATCACAATAATTGAGATCACTGCTAAATAAGGTATATTTTACATACTTCATTGAACTGTTAAATAAATATGTGCCTGAACACACAAATTTTATTTTTAATTATTTCAAATTGTCAACACATTGTGTTGACAATTTGAAATGATTAAAAATAAAATTTACAATAGTAAATACTAGTTCATCACATGTTTAAGCAAAGAATGTAAAAACAAACAAAAAAAAACATTTTATATTTGTTTTATATTTTTTGTTTGAACAATTGATGATGAGCTAAGGAGGTAAATTTTATATTTCATCATTTCAATTTCTTAGATTAAGGTTCTCTAATACTGAGTAACCTTTTATCATGATAGGATCTAAGATAAGCATTTAGGCAATCTTGGTTGAATAGAAAACATGGCTGCCCGCTGCTGGCGTCACTTGCAAACTTAAAATTGCAAAATCCAGATATATGAAACAAAAATAAATAAAGTATAGTTTTTTATGCAAAATAAATAAAACATTTTTTTACATCTTCTATTTTTCAGACAATTTCTTACATAAATCATTTGAAAGCGATTCATTGATTACATTTTTTTTTTTTTCCATTTTTCCAACAATTTATTACCGATTGCAAGAAATTCTTTCATTTAAATATTTTAATTACATTTCAACAACCATGCACGAATCTCATGATGAATCTATTTAATAAAAAAACATGTAGTCACAACTTCTTTTTGTTTTATTTTTTCCTATTTTATTTTTTTATTTTATTTTTTGCATCAAAAATTATTCAAACATATTTCATTTTATATATTCAGATTTCACAATTTTAAGTTTCCAAGTGATGTTAGCATTGGCCAGCCATGTTTTTCTAATCAACCTTCGATAGCAAAGATTGCCAACATTTATATTATTTAAACACACACACATTTTTATATATTATAATCCTGTTCCAAAAAAGCAACACTTAATGTTCCTTCATCTGTACGCGCGTTTGGAAAAATCCATATCATCATTTTTATATCAGAGTAAAACTTGACAAACTTTTATAATCTTCTTCATCAGCAATTGATTTCAAAATTAACTGTTTATTTAAAGGCGTTACCCATGCAAATGAGTGTCAACAAAAAAGGCAGCGAGATACATAATATATTATCAGAAATAAATCTCAAAATTTATACATAATATCTGTGTATGTTCGTGCAGTTGTCTGAACAAACTGCTTCTATAACGTTCTGTGGAGATAAAAAGAATAAAAACAAAAAAAATGATAGATGTTTTTTTTGTTTGTTTGTTTGTTTTTTAGCGTGTTGATTTTATTTATTTATTATTTTTTTTGCATGGAAGGCAGCATTTCTCCCAGGTGTGTTTCTATACCAACCGCCCTCTTGAATAAAAGGGGCCTTACCCTGCTTTTCTGACTTGAACTGTGAGCCTTGCTTTCACCTCATTCTGTTCTTTCAGTGATTACCTCCCTTTACTTAAAAAAAAAAAAAAAAAAGCTGCCATCTTAACCACACTTTTTCTTCCTCAATTTCTGAAGATGAACAAACACAAAGAAAATAGAAATATATTATTGGCTGTACCTACACGGTGTTGTCTAGGAGTATAAGAAAAAAATTATTACTTTATTAATAAGATGGTCGCCCTTCCCCTCCTCAACAAGCCATATTACAACTGAGATGTAAGGGGCTTCTGTGAGGAGCATTCTAAGTGGGGAGTTGTGTGATTTTTAATTTTGTAAATAATTTAAAATATAACGTTTGTGTGTGTGTATGTATGTATATATATATATATATACTAGTTGTATATGCCCGGCGTTGCCAGGTTGAAAAATATTGGCAGGTACAGGGTTTAATCACTTACTATTTTAGATACACCGCATATCCTAACTTAGGATTTCCTGGAAGGATAAAATAAATCACTTTTCGTCTATGAAAATTAAATGGGAAATAGCTTAAAGGTGAAATACCTCTCACAGTTTAAATAAACTTCTATTTTTAAAGAATTGTGAACAGACAGGAATACGACTTTATTATAATATATATAATTTTCTTTACTTATACAAACCTTATTGGTTGCATATCTGTACATATATCTTTGTATAAAGAAGGAAAATTATACAGTATTTTAGCGCTACTTGTTATTAAGCATTATTTTATAAACCCCAGAGTTTCATTGGATTAATATCTTGAAAATAACAGCAATCATTATATAAAATAAAGAGTAAATCTCTAAGAAAGAAAAAATTATCAAGATAAAAGCTCAACACTATCAAGGGGAGCAGAAAACAATATTCCTCATCTTTCATTTAATATATATATATATATATATATATATATATATATATATATATATGTACCAAAGTTCATGATGTTGGACATCTTATAATTTATTCGTTTAATTCAGTTGACATTTACAATTCTTGACGGTATCTGTTTCGTAGCGTAAAATCAATCATTATATCAGTCAGTGAATTTATTTTGCCCTTAAATTGAATAAAAGGAATAAATTATAAGATGGTCAACATCATGAACTTTGGAATATAGTCTTTTGTCATGTATTCACTATATTGGTCTAATTACATAGAGCTTAAATAAGGATTGGTATATATTATAAGGAAATAAAATACATTTCCACAGAAACATTATATAATATATATATAATGCATAAGTGTCTTTAAGGTTGTTGGTCCATAGATGTTAATCCAATGATGCTACAGTTTTTAAAAGGTAGAGCTCAATAACAATTAGATCTGTATTTTAATATAAACGATCAATTAGCCAAATATTTTTGGCTACATATATGTGTACATGTTCCAGCTGCAACTTAATTCAATGTTCAGTTTTCTCAGGCTACAATAAATACAACGGGATCATTTGTCTTTTCAGTATATTTACTGTGACCTGGGGAAGCCAAACTTTGAAAGAAAGTCACCACTAAAACGTGTGTGCATATATGTAGCCAAAAATAGTTGTACAGATGAGAAACTATACTAATGTGTGTGCATATATATATATATATATATATATATATATATAAAATATTAATATGCAAATATATCTATGGCATGTAAGCTACAAAGAAGGGTCCATGTTTCCTTTCCATAGAAAATCATCAGACATGTATGTTGAAATAAGAAAGCAAAATTATAATTCATAAGGGTCACATGACTAAATTGAAAATTATTTTTTTTAATCTATCGTTAAAGTTTTATGTTGAAAGTTGTACGTTGTTAGTTCAAGGTTGAGTTGCATGACACGGGCAACAGTATTATGGTGTCACAATGTGTTGAAAAAAAAAAAAAAATCAATAGATGTGAAAGCTAGAATAGAGATTATTTAAAAACTATATGTTGCATATTTTAGACTTTCCATGTTGTCATTGACGTGGATAGACTTTTTACCATTAAAATGGCTGTTAAAAATCCATTCAGATCATCAGCTCTTCATAAAATGGAAAGAAATCAAACATATTATTTATTTCTGACAGTATGTTATGTATTCAGCTGCTTTTTTTATGTTATTGTCTAGATGGGTAATATTACCAAATAAACTATTTTTATCAAGTCCACGGGGTTGGATATTAACTAAGAACAAATAAAGTGAAAAAAATGACTCGTACTGGGACTGTACCTAATAAATAACACACATTTGCTTATATCTGCTTTATTCCACCTTTTTTCTTCATTTTTTTTTACTTATTTCGTTCCATTTTGTTTCAAATTTCAATGTGGTCTAATTGTAAATAGCCTACAGGGGAGTATGTGCAATTTTTAATAACAAAAACATTACAAAAAAATAAAATAAAAGGAAAACAATTACAAAAAAATTTTAAAATAAAAAAAAATTGAAAAAAAATTTTTTTTTTTAATTAATAAAAAAAATATTTATATATATATATATACATATATAAATCTAAAAAAAAAAAAAATGAACTAAAATCGGGGGAAAATACTTATAAAAATAAATAAAAAAATAAATAAATATTCAGCACCTCCAAAAATGCAAATTAACATTAAAAATGTATATTTATGATGGTGGGAAGGAAGGGAATGTTTTTATTTTTCTTTCTCATTTTTCTTTTATTTAATTTATCGTGTGTAGAATTAAAGCAAAATATAAAAAATATATAATTCATAAATCTACAAAATTATAAAAATTATTTTTTAAAATGCGCTTTTTAATCTTTAAAGGAATTCATGAATTTTTAAAGTATTTGAAAAGAAAAATTTTTTTCCCCGATTAATCTAAAAAAAATTTTATCATTCATGAATTTTCCAAATCATGCCTGTTTCACTTTGTTAGGATTTTTACATATTCTTAGTATACATAAGTATGTTTATACATATATATATATATAAAGATTTTTGGTTGTATAAAACTTTGTGTTTTAGAAAGAAAAAACAATTGTTAGGAGAGAGAAAAAATGTTTCCTATATTCAATATTCACAAAAGCATTCAACTAAAATTTGAATGTAGAAAGAAAAAGTTTTTTTTTCACGCTCTTTCTCCGTACTATACAATGTTGTCCCTTGAGTAACTATGACTCCATTTTTTTTCTTTTTAAAATGCTAATATATATCTATATATAAAATGAACTCTCCCGTCTATTTCAACGTATGAGGTTCCACCACAACAACTAAGTTGTTCGGAAATCCACAGATGAGTTGCTTATAGTGGTGAAGGCTTTATGTAGAACCAACCACACTTTTTGGTATTACTGCTAACCTTCATCGGTGCAGATGACTGCCACAAGACAGAGCACACTGTAGACATATATATATACACACACACACACACACACACATATATATAATCTCCATACAGTACTGTTTCGCTGTTTCACAGCTCATCATTGCGGCTAGACAAGCAACTACCCCAAGGCAGGATCGAAACCCGGCTGCCAAAATGAGTCGTAGCTTCTAACCATTGCGCTATGTGGCTGCTGCTATTCGGGCAGTGGATTAACAATGTTTTGACATTGTCCAAATACCTAAGCTCAATTTGTTTACACAAAGAGCATCGCTTAATACGCTAATGGTAATTTGTATATCACTTCCCAATATGCTCAACCCGAGATAGGGAGCATTATATATATATATATATATAAACAACTTAGAAAAATACAAAATTATGACATGTTCAATATAAAGTTTACAAGTTGCAAAAATTTGACATCGACAGAATTATAGTGTAAACGTGTTTTTGAGATAAATTAAGTTTCTTCATCAACATTTCATTAAATAGTTCAGTCAGACAGTGGACCGCAAATTGGACCAAGGATGCATTAAACGCTTTCAACAATATTAAAAACAACTAAATTAATATTTTTTGTATGGCTGGCTAAAAAAAAAAAAAAATCAATCTTATATTAAACAAAAACAAAGTCTGTGTGTATGTATACATGCACATTACATTTTTTTATATAAAATTGATACATATATGGGCTTAATTTACTTCACTGCTTTGTTTTCTTTATCTAGTTAGGATACCATCAAAGTTAAAGAATTTGTCTTTTTATATATATATATATATATATGAAATCAAAATATTAACAGAGCATTCGAATTAGTTTCAATTAGGGTTAAACTTTTTCAAACAATCTAAGGACAAAATTGAAATTTTCCTTTGACTTCATCTAAGGTCATTTAGGCAATTATCAGTTAGGTCCATAAAATAACTTAAATATATTAAAACATAAATGAGATTAATTTTTAAATAAACTTTTTTTATGAAAGCCATTTTACATTTTGTAAACAACAAAGTTTTGTTTATCTAATTATGCCACTATGCTAAGCTTTTTTTCCTTTTTTTTTTTTTTACTTGCCCTCATATTACAAAAATTTGAACTTTTTCTTTCGAGGCAAAAATTGTATAGATAGTGATATTTGAAGTTATTTTTTCCTAAAAAAAAAAACGAAAAAAAACCCCGAAAAAACTCAAATCTTCCGACCAGCAATATCTCTTTATGGGCAAATCTGGGTGAATACCACTAGTGTGTAAGTAATGTTTTCTTTTTATTCCTATTTTATTGTTTGATAAGTAAAACAAACAAAAAAAAAAATCAACAAATTTAAAAAAGAGCAATTGTTTGTATTTTAAAATCAAAATTATAATTTTTAATCTGTAATCCAATTTTCTTTAAAAAAGATTTTACATAGGATTTTTTAAAAGAATTTTATTTTTTGATATTTTTTTTTTAATTTAATAAAAATATTCAGTATTAATTGTAATAAATAAAATGAATAATAATTTAATGTGTATTTATTAATTTCTAATAGAGGAGAAAGGTGCACAGACGATTTTTGCCTGATAAGTTTATTCATATAGAGAAAAACAGTTGTAAGGGTTTCTTTTACAATATATTTTCTTTTTAATCCTAAATGCACTTTTTTTTATTGAAGACAAAAATGAATACAAATCAAACATTTTTACTAAAAAAAATTGTAAAAACAAAGAAGAAAAATTTAAACACACATTCCCTCCTACTTCCCTTTCTCATTCTTCTCCTCCTCTCATTCTCTTCCTTCTCCCTTTTCTCATTTAACTCTTCCTTTCTCTCTTCAGCTGTCTCCTCCTCTCTCATTCTTCTCTCCTCCTTTCTCCTCTTCTTTCTCTGTTCAGCTGCCTCCTCCTTTCTCATTTGCCTCTACTCTTCCCCTTTTCCATTCTCTTCGTCTGCTTCCTCCTCCTTTCTCATTTGCCTCTTTCAGCCCCCCTCCTTTCAAATGAAAATAAAAATACAAAAAAAAAAAAAAATAAACGAAAAAGTATAATGCATAAATAAGACCCAAATCACCTAAATTACTTGTCCCCTTAAAATGCAAAACATATCTCATAAGAAAGCAACAAAAAAATAAATAAAACCCTTTCAAACCAAATCAAAAACATTTGCAATTCTAGACAGGACGACTGTTTTTCACTGTCATTAGTCTTACTGTTTAACTAATTACCAAAAAGAAAAGAGAGAAAGGGGAAAACCTCTCTTCCTGGCTCGGGGACCACAAAAAAAAAATTTTTTTTTTTTTTTTTTTTTTTTTTTTTTTCAAATAATGATAATAATAAAAATTCCGTGCTGATAAATGAATAACAGCCTATGCATTTATATAATTTGGGGCTGGTGGGTTGGTTGGTATTGAAGAAAAACCTCCTTTTTTTTTCTTTTTTTTTTTTTTTTCAAAATCAATTTATGCTTTGTGTTGTATTTTTTTTTATGTGCAACAGCATTTACGTTTTTTTCTCTCCATATTGTGTATGCAAAGCTTGGAAGAACGACTAGAAGTCAAATAACAAATGGAATGGCAGCAAACATTGAATTCAACTCGAACCCTGGAGATTGGACCATCTGACGATCATGCAGACAAATGAAACAATCGTAAGCGTGTAAAAAAAAACAAAAAAAAACTTATGTGACACACACACACACACACACATATATATATATATATTAGCGATGGGATGATTCCAATATTTTTCCCAATTCTGATACAATTACTGATTCCGATACAATTACTGATTCCGATACAATTACTGATTCTGATTCATTATAAATCTCTAAATATCATTCAAACACTACCGTGTTTGAATATATGGTCAAGTGGCGGATTTAGTCATTTAGAACTGCTTTAAAATTTCACTGCTCATTTTTCGCCCAAATTTCAAATAATTATTACAGTTTATAGATCACCTTAGCTATATTGTGAAAAAAAAATTCAATTTTCGTTCAGTAAAACAAATTATGATGAATTTACTGGTGTTCAAAATCGTAAAAAGACGTGAGGAGGTGAGCAACGTTTTTATGATAGGTTTCCATAGCAACCACGTCACTTCAGCGACAAGTATTGCTACTAATTCACTGCTGTTGTGAAAAGAGAAGTAACAAGTAAGACAAAGAATGAAAGGGAGATAATTGTGGGGGATTTTATTGAAAGCAGACGAGTACCGTACATTGTTATTACATATGTGTTTATGGGGCAAAAAAAATCAGACTGAAATTAAACAAAGAACAAGTGAATTTATTGAAAGCCTGGAAAAATCATGGATTACAATAGAAAGATACGAGTATGAAAAGTAGTATAGTTAAGCTTAAACATTGAAAGGAAAGGACTAGTTGTTAAAACTGGAAAAGAAAAGGACAAGATTGTCTAGTAAAAAATATTATAATATTAAAATACTAGCATTTCAGCCCGGCGTTGCCCGGGTGTTTGGAGGTGTATGTTGAGCAATAAAAAAAGAAAAAAAAGGTCAATTTTTTAAAAACTTTGACCCCTATTATGACCCCTTAAAAGTTATTGTTTTGGGCTCAAATCAAGTTATTAAGTTAGACCCATGTCTAAGGAACCTATATCTAAAATTTCAAGTGTTTAGACCTAAACTTGTCGGAGGAGTTTGGTAGAGTTGTCAAAGGTTAAATCGTTGAACTTTGACCCCTTAACAGCCAAATTTCTGTCCGAAAACCGATCACAAAGATTTTCCCAAATCTCAGTACCCTGTATATCAAATTTCGAGTCTTTAGACTTAAAATTGACAGTTATTGCATAGGGAAATGTACACACACACACACACACAGAAACGTTCACTTTTACAGATATATAGATTGTATAATATAACTTAAAATATTGCAGCATTTTTTTTTTAATTCAATTTAACATATAATCAATTTTAAATGCTGCAATATTTTACGTTATAAGTTTATATTTTTTACTAGAATATCTTGTCCTTTACTTTTCCATGTTTAAGCTAAACCATGTTACTTTTTATGCTCACATTTTTCTATTGTTACTTAACTATAGATTGCTATTTTTACCCGATTAATGTGAAAACATGTCAAATGTGCAGATATTTTCCTATACACAATAATAAATATTTGTGAGAGATGATCTACATATTTTTGTTTTAGCAGCATTTTAAAATCAATAAATATTTATTATTTCATCATTATTACCAGCAGTCGAAGATTTTGATTTAAACAAAAGCAAATGAAGAAAATTAAAAGAATCATTTTGGCATCAGAAAATAGGCACAAATTTTTCCGATACTTCAAAATGTTGAGATTTTTTTATTTTATTTTTTTTATTTTGATAAATCGTCCCAACACTAATATATAAAGGGCATTATGTCTATCTGTCTGTCTGTCTCCATATTTTCAAACTCTGTCTCTTCTGAAACTGAAAGTCGCAGAGCGGCACTGGGGCCTTCAGATGATAGGATTTGTTTATGAACCATTCTTTTATGGGTCTTTAGCCGGTTAAAATATTTTTTAAAGGGTCAGAATCGAAAAAAAATCATTATACATTTTGTACATTCATCTTAGTTTATTTTTAATTAGTTCATATGCATGCCACATTGGTAGTGTGGTAACATCACCAGCTTTGAATGCTAATGTTTTGCTTTCGGTTTCAATTCTAACTGATGACAATCAAATATTTTTTTTTTTTAAATTTTGAAATCGGGACTCTATAATAATAAATACAAAATCTGGACAAATTAAAACATCATACTAAGTAAACACTGCAAAAAAAATGAAAGAAAAAGTTGTTTTTTAAAAAAAATTTAAATCAATAATTCTTAAGCAATTTTCTTTCTTTTTTTTTTTTTTTTTCAGAAAATCAGAATTATATAAAACTCTTTTCTATTTTTAATAGAATTTTAAATTTTCCCCTAAAAACACCATTCACCACCATTTTTGTATGGATGGAAAAATATATTTAAATATTTTTTTAAAAGGTTTTTGAATCAAATTTATTTTTGTCTAAATAAGATCTAGGTTGAATAACTATAAGAATATGCAAAAATATTATAACACAATTACCTGAGTTTCAAGTAATTCCATCTTTTATGTCAATGTATAGATTTCGCGTGGTGAAATTAAAAAATTCAAAATTTATCATTACTATTAAAGAAACTACAGTAGCCTTTTCAAGACAAAATAGACTCATTTAGTTCAAACGTTTGTTTTGACGATTGAGTGAAGTGTAAGGGTTAATTGTTTTCATAAATGAGATATATATTTGCTGCCTATATAACCCTCAAAATTAAGCAACGATGAGGCTGGCCAGTACCAGATGGGTGACCATTTTGGGAATGTTAGGCGCCGCATGTGTTTGAGACAACAGCTGCATCTAGTATCACACTTGGTCATCTAGACCCTGTCTTGCCATCAGAACCAAGTGTGGCAAATGCAAGTCACATCATCATCAGATTGTTGACAAACTAATGATGTTTCTATTTATTTGCCTCTCCAGGAGGGCAGAGTTAGACACAAGATCGTTTTTTAATGTGCGGAAAATCAAGTTCCCCAAAATGAAGCAATCTGGATAAGAACAAAAATAGAAATTGCCCCAGTCTAGAAAGATTTCTCCTTCATTGAACGAGGAAAGCATAGGTTAAGTGTAGCATCAGAACAGATAGTGCACTCTGATCTTAGCCCCAAAACTAGTGATGTTTGTGGTCTTCATCGACAACAGCGGATGATATAATCCCTTTCTTCATTTGTGGTCAATCCTACCCTTAAAATATCTTTTTAATGTAACCAAACAGGCAAATATACTTTTTTTAATAATTGAATTAAATTATAATTCCAAACGCTATTTATGGTGAAATACCTTCAATATTATGTTATTTTCGCTTTATATTTTTCCTTTACACAAATTTCTATCAAGCTTTAAATTTTTCCTAGTAAATAACCGTAAATTAAAATAAACTAAAATTGCTTTTTTTTCCTGATATTTTTTTTATATAACATTTTTTTTTTTTTTTTTTTTTTAAATTGAATGTATTTTTAATTTCATGATTACAATCCTTTTCGTATACAACAATTACAATTGTTCTTTTTGGTCAAGATCAAAGTGTAGTATCTGTTCTTCAGATGCTGCACTTCCATTTCTTGTTCTCTTTCGGTGGAGGATCATTCCTTCACGACTGAGACAATTTTTTATTTTTGTACCTTTTCTCCACGTTAAAAAACGACCCTTAAAAATTGTGGCATTGTGTAGCGGCAGACTTAGATGTAATTTTGGAAACAGGGGAGGTAAGAACTGTTTGTAAATACACAACAATTGTTTTTAGGCCGTACAGTCTTCCATAGATGAAGTAATATCGCGTAACAAAAAAATTGCTGAAGGAAATTATAATTGTAGCAAAATGCGCAGTTATTTATCAAATTTTTCTTTTTTGGTATCGATTCCTCAAAGAATTTCCTATATAATATTATATTAGCAAGAAAATTATTAATTTATTATTCAAACATTTAAAAGTATTGTTTTTCTATAAAAATAATGAAAATATATATATATATATATATATATATATTTTTTTTTTTTTTTTTTTTTTTTTTTGCTAACTTGAAAGATAATAATTTTTAACATATTCAATAAATTTCACACTTCAAAACACAAAAGATGAAAAATTAAACACATTCAAAGTTTGGATTTTCAACCTTAAAATCTGATATGTGCACAGTTGTTTTTTTTTTTTTTTAATCTACAATCACCCTCCCACAATACAATATATTTTGTTCAGTTTCGACTGATTATTTTAAGCATATTTGTAACCACAAATAAAGAAGGGGGTTGTAGGCAAAATATATATGTATGCATATATAAATATTGATTATATAAAAAAAAAAAGTTTACCATTATAAAGTTCATTCTTCAGTTAATAATCGGTGAAAATTTCGTCTTGATTAGATAATTACCTGATTTTTTGGTAGCTTTTTTAAAGAGAGAATCCATGAGTGAACCCTTACTCCCGCCTTCTGTTTTGGCCGTGCCTATATTTAAGCGTATTTTACGACCGGACAAAGCTTGCCCCTCCTTCTCCACCACTAGTGTATTTGTGTGCATATATATATATATATGTATAATTCAGAACTGTGCTTTAGAAAAAGGGTCAAGTTCCGAAATCTCATGAGAACGTGTGACCTTGTCAGTGTAGAGAAAGACTTTATTTTTATTATTTTATTTATTTATTTTTTATTTTTTTTTAAAAATAATTCTGATTATTTTTTTTATATACTTGTAGCATTAGCAGGGAGACCTGACATTGCTCGGGATTGAATAATTATTCATACTCGCATATTTTTATTATCTAAATCTGTAAAATCGCCTATTTTTCAATCAAATTGATTGAATTAGTTGAGGACTCATTGATTTTATAAACTTATTTGTCATATAATGACTTGCTTTAAAGGCTAAAATGTAAAAGTTCAGTATCATGCTTCAATTGTGCTCTAAGCGTTCATTCATTTCAAACACGCCGCTATGCTACCAAAGAACCTACTGTTGATTTTATGTCTGGCCTTACTGCTTGTGCAGTCATAATGGCTTAAATTTAAGTTTAAAATGCAAAAGTCAAGTATCATGGTGCAATTGTGCTTTAAAGAGAAACATTAATTTCGAACACGCCCCTGTCATATCAAAGAACCTATTATTGAACTTATATGTCGGCTTGCACCTTTTTATTATACTAGCAGTTCAGCCCGGCTTTGTTTGGGCCCTATGTAATGCTGATAACTTTATGTGCATATGTATATTTTAAAGTTTGGCTCGTGTCCAGGTAACCTACATCTAAAATTTCAAGTGTTTCAACCCAAAATTGACACAAGAATTCGGTAGAGTCTGCAAAGATCAACTCTTTCAACATTGGTCTCTTGGCAGCAAAATTTTCGCCCGAAAACTGATGTCTGAATACTCCTTATTTAAAGTTTCTAATGTTTAGACCCAGAATTGGCTGAATAGTTTCACAGAGATAGCAAAGGTCAAATCTTTTGAACAGTGATCCCAAATTTTCGGCCAAAAACTGATTAAAAACTTGCCCTATGTCTGAATACACTTTATGTAAAATTTCAAATGTTTAGACCAAAAATTGGCTGAGTAATTTGGTAGAGACCGCAGAAGTCAAAAAATTTTCACGTTGACCCATTAACATTTATTATTTTGGGCTGAAATCAGATTAAAAAGTTTTACCCATGTCCAAGTAACGTACATCTAAAATTCCAAGTGTTTAGACTCAAAATTGGCAGAGGAGTTCGGTAGAGTTTTCAAAGGTTTCAAAGGTCAAATTGTTTAACTTTGACCCCTTGACAGCCAAATTTCTGGCCGAAAACTGATTTTTGCCAAATCTCAATACCCTTTGTGTCAAATCTTGAGTCTGTATACTGAAAACTGACATAGTAGTTTGGTAGGGAATTGTACACACACATACAGACAATTTTACTTTTATAGATATATAAATTTACTATTGTATTCAATTTTCGTTTTCTAGGTGGTGAATAGTGGAGTGATTACCTCCCCTTCTCCCCTTTATTTTTGTTCTTTCGTTGCCTACTGTTTTTACCGAGACGTAACACCAAAAGATGGAGGAAGTGAGGAAGCATGGCTTTGAAAATCCTTTTGCCGAATACAATGTCCAGCATGTTAAAAATATACCATTTGTTGTAAAAATCTAATGGATAAACATCTGAAGAAGTTGGTGGGGACAGGATATTTTTATGGAAACATAAATCGTAAAATTGCCAACTCATCAATGAAACAGCTGTAATGGAAAAAATCCAGGAAATAAACGAAGGTTATAAAAAAGAAAATGTGAGTCTTTGAATTTTCAACAAAATTTTTCACTATATATATATATATATATATATATATATAATCTTATAAATACAAGACTGATAAATTAAAAAATGTATCGATTTTAAATGTGGAAATTGATGAATCGCACAGGTAAGAAATTCATTTTTATAGTATGAAAAGGTTAGTAATTGCAATTAAGAATAGGAAATTGGATCAAATGTTTGTAACATATCTTCTTCCTAAGATTAAGGGTGGTGGTGTTTGATCAACACTGCTGGGGAGCCATGATGTAATATACTGTTTTGTTTTTAAATCCCCGAAACCGTGTTTCATGGTAAACAACTGATGATCCCTTGAAAAATAAATTATTGGTATTATAGTAAATTCGAGAGCGAGTTGATGCAGTGATTGCAGGTGATTAAATGACTTACTGACTAGATTGTTCTCTAACGAATGATAAAAAATATTTTTTTGTATAGTTTTAAAGGTTAAAAACTTCCAAGACTGTGTGTGTGTGTGTGTGTGTGTGTGAGGTTGTTTGTACGGCAACCGAGAAGGTTAATAATAGAAGTATCTAAGGATTTTTTTAAATGGAGAATTTTCGATATAATAAAAAGCTCAAAGTGCAGGTGGAGCTTAGATACAAGAGTAAAATATATTGATAGAAAAGTATATACTGGTGTATATAGATTTTTTGATCAATTTGAAACAAGGGAATACAATATAGTGTGTAAAGGGTTATAATAGCTCTTTATGCCAGGCAGGTGATTTTTAGCCAAACAATTTTTTTTGCTCATCCTAAAGATATTAATTATTATAAACATATTCAACAAATTTCACACTTCAAAACACAAGAGATGAAAACTTGAAGTGTGAAATTTGTTGAATATGTTTATAATAATTAATATCTTTAGGATGAGCAAAAAAAATTGTTTGGCTAAAAATCACCTAAGTGTTTCAAAGGGAGATAAATAGTGTATAACTATTGTTAATTTTTTTGAATAATTTGTGCGTATATATATATATATATATATATATATATGAGCTCCTTGCCTCGTTGTTAGCATAACTGAGTGTTTTCCATCAAAAGAAAGTGAAGCTTTTTTACAATAAATATTAAAAACTCGTGTTTTTTTTTTTTTTTTGGAGGGGGGGGGGTTATGATGCGGTAATAGTTAAGTTACTTAATGATGTCTATTTAATTGCCATGTCAGAAGTACTTAACTTAAGTACTTCTGACATGGCAATTAAATAGACATCATTGCTTTTAATTGAAATTGACACAAAAAAATAGTAGATACCATTGTTTTATTTTTTAAATCCATCTTTTTTTTTTTTTTAATTCCGCTTTCATAGTGTAGTTACTGTATTTATTTGCTTCTCCGCCAAAGCAAATTAGGCACGAGGCCGTTTTTACTGTGGGGTAAAAACCAGCTCCCCTAAAAGTAGGCAAAAAGGGGGCACTCTGGTTACCAAAAATAATGTAATAAAAGTGTAGCATCTGCAGAACAGATACTACACTTTGATCCTGACTCGAAGGCCAAGAACAACAGAAAAAAAGGCAAGTCTGTTTTATAGTGTAGTTACAACGAAATTTTTATGGCATCTTTTGTGTATTAAATTGTTAGGTTAAAATACAAAATAGTTAAAAAAAATAAATAAATAAATAAAACAGCTATACTCTGTTCATGATAAGAATGGGTTTCTAAATAATAATGTTATTTCAGGACAGTCTGCATTCTGCACAAATACCAAAACTTTTTGAAAAACTTACCTGCTTAATTTTAGAGGGGTCTGTCTAGTTTAGCATTAATCACCTACACAAAAGAATGTCCCTACGGTCAATTTCAGTTAAATTTTGTTGTTTAGCGAACTGACCTCTGTTTTTAATCTAAATACGAAACGGGTAAATTTTTCCATTTTTATAATCTTAATGTCCGTTAAAGTTCGTTAATTTTGTATTGGTTTGGTGCAAAATAATGTCGTTTTTTAAATTAAGTTATGATAGTCGTAAGTAGTAGATTATGCAGGGGACATAACTCGTTTCTCCACTTCTATTTTGAATTGTCTCCCTTAGATCACGATATATTTCTTTACCCATAAGCCTGTAAATATAAATTGAATAGTTAGTGACTACTCTGGACCTTGAAATGAAATGAAATAAAATAAAATAATTACTAGACCTTATATATATATATATATATATATATCTCACTTCCAGGACCTGTGGAAATTCCATGGAATAAGAAATATATTTAATCAACAAATATGCTTTGAAAAGTCTGATATTTTTCTGTATAACGCAAAAAAAAAAAAATAAAAATAATAGTTTTTTTGGACAGAAAAACCAGTTACATGCAGTAAATATGAATTTATTGAAATTTTTATAGAAATTATGTCCAGTGTATTTTAAATTTGAAGGATCTGTGTACCAGCGTTGCCCAGTGAAAAATATTACACAAAACCAGAACAGATTTGGTAAAGAAAATCTTTCTCTGGAAACAAATTAAACTATGATTGTCTAGTGCATTATCATATGTGAGTCACGTAAATTTCTAACTATGGATGAATAGTTAAAAAAAATCTTAACACAAAGAGATAGCAGTGGTTGCTAGTAGTGGTCACAGTCTGCTTTGGAAAACTGCAGGCACTGGCCGCCATGACCAAAATGAAATCATCTAGCTTCCATTGTCGTGCAGTGGCAGCTAGCAGAAAGCCATTGACTGTCATTGTTGGCACTGATGGTTGCTGGTGATTAGTGTTGGTTTAGGGAGATTACTTGCAGGTACTGATGTTTACTAGTGGTAATGATTGCATTTACAACTGTCACTGGTGGCTATGACCAGTAACAGCCTAAATTGGACTGCTCCAAAAATAAATTAGCTGGCACTAGTGGTCACTGGCGTTTAGCTGTGTTTTAAGGCACTTTCTTGCGTTTACTGATGGGAACTGGCTGCTGCTGCTGCTGCTGCATGTATCGGTCATTGTTGATCATGACCATTGTTGGCATCTATTGGACTCTTCCAAAATGAAATCGCCTGTCCTCAATTGTCATTACTGGTAAGTAGTGTTGATTTGGGATAATTACTTATGACTGATGCCTACTGACGTTTAGTGATTGTTTGAGGTATTTGATGGTCACTTGCTGATTGGGCATTGTCGGCCACTGTCGATCATGACCCTTTTCAGCATCCAAAATGAAATCGCCCGTCTTCAACTGTCGGGTACTGTCATCTTGTGGTGAGTACTCTCATCTAGTAACAGTTTGTGCTTTTTAAGGTGGTTGAATAGCTAAAAAAAAAAATCTTAACACTGTCAAATGATATCAGTGGTAGCTAGTGTTGTATTTATTTAATTGTATACAGTATTTATTGTTTATTAAATTCTGAGGTGCATCCCATGTTAAGAATGGCTTTCTAAATAATCTTATTTCATCACAGTTCGTAATCTGCATAAGTACGTATGTGTGATGGCTCCGTTCAGTCACTAGAGGCAATAGATACCCCCCTGTAAGAGGTAGCTGTGCATGTAATTTTGAGGCAAGGGTTGCGCAAGCACTAACTGCAACTCTCCTGAATCAGCACTGCTTGAGACTAGTGGCGAGGAGAAGTGTTAAATGCCAGGATAAGCAGAGAGCACATACAGCACATGAAATTTGCAAATGGTCACTCATTTTAGTAATGACCAGGCTCAATGTTGCTTAACTTTGGTGATCTAACAGGAACCCGTGTCAATTCACATGCTGTATTAAGCGATAAACGCATGAATGTAGCACACACAAAAAATAAACTTATGTAGCATGTACTATACACAAAATAATTTTTTGTGACCAAATTAAAATCTTTATTTATTTTTTTTTAATGTTTGAAATTTGAAAATGCGAGATTGAAATGAACAGAAGTCCTCATAAAAAGATGAAGAAAAAACAGTTTTCCAGAGCAGACTGTGGTCACTACTAAAAACCACCGCTATCTTTTTGTGTTAAGATTTTTTTTTAGTTATTTATCCAGTGACAGTTGTAAAGATAGTGCCCACCAGTAAACACCAGTACCTGTAAATAATCACTAGGGCTGTGACAACAGCATATTTTCATTCTTTTGACTCTTGTGTATATATCCGTTAATATCTTATATGTTTTTATATATAGACTGATGTGGTTCTCGGCCCTAATAATCATCCTAAACCAACCCTAACCACCAGTGCCAACAATGACAGCCAGTGGCTTCTGCTAGCTGCCACTGCAAGACAATGTCAAACAGTAGAAGCTAGATGATTTCATTTTGGCCATGGCAGTCAGTGCCCGCAGTTTTCCAAGGCAGACTGTGGCCACTACTAGCAACTACCGCCATCTGTTTGTGTTAAGATTTTTTTTATCTGTTCATCCATAGTTAGAAATTTATGTGACTCACATATAATAATGCACTAGATAATCATAGTTTAATTTGTTTTCAGGGAGAGGGGGATTTCCTTTACTGAATCCGTGTTTAATGCGGATTTATGTGTGTTGCTCTTGAATGCATGTTTCTCTTTTCTGTGTTAACGTATGTTAAATATTATTTTTAGTTAATATATTAGTCTACTACCAGGCAGGGGGGGGTGCTCGGTCATAAAATACGCTTAAATATGATATTTTGATTTGTCCAGATTTTGTATATATTATTATAGAGTCGTGATTACAAAAGGAAAAAAAAAAAAAAAAAAAAATTTGGGTGTCATCTGCTAGAATCAAAACCGAAATCAAAACTGTAGCATTCAAAGCTGGTGACGTTACCACTGTACCAATGTGACACGCATATGAATTAATTAAAAATTAAACTAAAATGAATGTAAAAAGTGTATAACTTTTTTTTTTTAGTTTTGACCCATTTTTGACCCCTTAAAAACTATTTTAACCGACTAGACTCATAAAAGAATGATCCATAAAAATTCCAATCGTTTGAGGCCCCGAGCGCCACTCTGTGATTTTTAGTTTCGGAAGAGATAGAGTTTGAAAATATGAAGACACAGATATACAGCCGTTTATATATTAGATTAATGGTTTGTGATGGAAATAAAAAGAAATTGCTCAAGAATATATACGGTAATCTTTAATGGCAAAGAGTTAAATCTCCAAAATAAATACTTTTTAATAGAAAAATGAGTGAAAATTGAGCTCCGTCTGTATTTGCTTACACTTATGTAAGCTGTTGTTTGTGCACATTAGATGCAAACTACAGGGCGGTCGCTAGAAAAGCGGGGGATTTGTCAAACAACGATTTATTTTTACAAAGAATAATTTTTACAAAGTTTTTCAAAGACATGTTATAATATAATCATAGATACTCAAAATGTCGTCCGTGCACTTCACTGCAGCGTCTTAACCTAGAAATCCAAGCTCGTGTGGCGTTTTGAAGGGTAACTTGTGGGATATCATTCCAAGCTCTTGCCAAGCACGTTTTCAAGTCATCAATAGAGTGTATGTCACATCGACAGTTCTGTGGCTCTGGTAATAACAAGCTCCAAGCGCAGTAATCCATGACATTTAAGTCTGGACTTTTTGAGGGCCAATCTTCTGGTGCAATGAAATCAGGGGTCGAAGCACTTGTTGTGTGAGCCTTGGCACCATCCTGCTGCCATGTCCATGTTTGGTTGTCCCTTACATTTCGTATATCGTTAAACATCTGTGGACACATCTCCTCACAATAAACTTGCTGGTTTACTGTTTTTTTTCTTCCTACCTTCAGGACTCTGATAATGTCCTTCAAGAAATCGAAGCTTCATTTTGCAATACAATGAAACAACAGCATAACAAAAAACAGCTGCATATTGTCAAACTCCACAAGCAGATCTCCCTCAGGTATGTCAGATTCTACATGCACTTCTCAGTAAATGCGATCATTTTGTCTGTTCAAAGGCGGTCGCAAAGAGAATCTTGCTTCGTCCGAAAAACCATACTCTTCTCCAAGCAAACTCTGGTTCAAAGCGAGCAATCAGACCAAGCGACTTGTTTTCGCACGCATATCCTGATGTCGCTCAGTGAGGAGGTTAGATATTATTCGACCGAAGCATTTCAGTTCATTTTCTATAATTTGTAATAAAACTGTGTATTGTTCACATTAAGCAGTCTGGCAGTCTGTGTTGTAGTGCTATATCTATAAAAGTGAACGTGTCTGTGTGTACATTTCTCTACGCAGTAACTCTGTCAATTTTTAGTCTACAGATTCGAAATTTGATATACAGGGTACTGAGATTTGGGAAAATCTTTGTGATTGGTTTTCAGCCAAAAATTTGGCTGTTAAGGGGTCAAAGTTCAACGATTTGACCTTTGAGAACTCTACAAAACTCCTCCGGGCCTAAACACTTGAAATTTTAGATATAGGTTCCTTGGACATAGATCTAACTTAATAACTTGATTTGAGCCCAAAATAATAAATTTTAAGGGGTTATAATAGAGGTCAAAATTTAAAAAATTGACCGCTGTTTTTTTTTTTTTTTTTTTTTTTTTTGCTCAACATATACTTCCAAACACCCGGGCAACGCCGAGCTGAAATGCTAGTATGGTAAGCAGAGGTTTCTGTTTTTGTCGAAGCGAGGAGGAAGCAAAGAAACCATATTAAAATTAAATTTTAACTTCATCATTCTGAAATAATATATTTATTTCATTGGAAACCATTTGAGATGAGTAATTTATTTATTTATTTATTTATTTTATTTTTTAATTTATTTGTTTATTTATTTATTTATTTATTTATTTGTTTATTTATTTATTTATTTATTTGTTTATTTATTTGTTTATTTGCGGACTGTTATCCTCATCTTCATAGTTGTTATTTCTCCATGTTTCGGCCAACTATTCCTCTGGCCTTCTTCAGGTAGTTAACCGTGATGGATAAAAATGCTGAGTCTGGTAACTGTATCTGCATTAATCCTCTATCCACTGCACAACAGGCCCATGGCGCAGTGGATAAAGGCATTGAATCTCTAGGGCCCCAGGTTAGCATTGTTTGAAGATAGCGGTTTCAATCTTACCCAAAGCAGGTGAGAGGTTTAGTTCGCCAAAGCGTCGTGAGACAACAGCAACTATGGAAGGCAGTAATTACTGGGGACACAGTTACAGGACTCCGTATTCCTATCACCTGAAGAAGGCCAGAGGATAAATTGGCTGAAACAAACTAACAAATAGACAGGTATGTTCGAGTGGAAAAACGTCTAATTATTTATTCATTTATCACTCCTCTAGTCACTATATAATCATCGGCAAACCAATTTGCTGGCAATTCTGGTGTATATAAAGTCCGTTGGTGGTATGGAACTTTGATTTCGGGAGAAAACATCTCCCCTTTTCAAAAAGAAAATAAGATGGTGAAAGAGACCAGGACCGCAGCAAGAGGCTAGTACTGCAGTCAGATGTAATTAGTTAATTGTGTAGGTAACTGGGGATAATTTTCTATTCATTATTACTTTTTGGCTATATTTTATTATTTGTAATTTTGTTATTTTTTTCCTTATTTAATTGTGTTTTTTTTTGGTACTTGTACAGTTTAATCAAGACTAAAAAAAAAAAAAAGAAAATATCGAAAAAACTTTATATTGTAAGTATCCCTTATGGAATGAAGTTTTCCAGAAAAAAATGTCCGGAACGGATATGTACAATATCACTTTTTTTTTTTTTTTTTTTTTTTCCTCTCAATATTTTCAGTTTTTCAGGTCTGGATTAAACTGTAAAGTACCTTTTTTTTTTTTTTTTTTTTTTATAACATTTTTATGGTTAACTTTATTATCCTACTATGATAATGTATTTTTTTTATTTATCCATTTGTTTTTTAATGTATATATATATATTCAGAAAGTGAGATGATATAATTATGTTCACATTCAAACTATGTTGTAGCTCATGCAAGCCAACAAACTGGAAGTCTAAGACACGAGTTTCATTCTCATTGGTTAAATATGTCCAACTTTGGAATACTTTTACATGTGAGGCAAGTACCCAGCCACCTGAGCAACAATGCAGCACACAAAGTTTAATAGCTAATTACAGATACAACAAATTGCGATGAAATCCGACTATGGAATTTATCTACTTCATCTCAAACAAAGAGTGTGTAGTCCTCCAACCACAGAACTGAAGCCGATATGTAAAACTATAATTCACGCTGAAAGAATATTTACCTGGAATTCAACGGCGATAAGTTTATGTGAAATAAATTTCCACACATCCCAGCATCTAAAATTAACGAATATGATTGTTGATTGAATCGGAAAAGTCTGACGAGTCGCACGATGATGTTCACTCTACGCAAGTCTGAATGCTTCTTTCTTAGAACTGCCCACGTATGGAGCACTCTTCTGCTGGCTTACTTCTTGACCGACTACAATATCGTTACCTTCAAGTGCAATGTAAACAAGTTCGGAAAAGTCTGATGAGTTGCACAACGATGTTCACTCTACACAGGTCTAAATGCTTCTGACCACTCCCCCCCCCCCAGCAACCATGCTTTTATAGTGCCTGGGCGCACCTCAAAATCACATGGGTGCTTCTTCGAAGGGGGGGGGGCGCACCTCATCTTTGCTTGCACTCTCGTCCGTGGTCTGTGGACTGAAAAAAGCTGTGTTCCCTGAGAGGCCACTGATGACTGCATAACCTCTTGTTCAGCTCCCCCTTACATAAACTGAAACTCTTTAAAAAAAATATGACAGTACAATCTAAAAATAAACTTAAACCAGGCTTAGGGTCAAACAAATCCAACTTGCTTCCTCCCTTGAGGCTTGCATTCACGAACATCCATGGGCTTAGAACTAATTTAGCTGATGTTGAAGCATTTCTCCCAGCAAATACCCCGGATATCTTAGCACTAAGTGAGACTAACCTACACTCCTCTGTCCCCTCTAACTATTTTAACATACCTGGATATCTCCCATTCTGCCGTAAGGACTCTGACAGACATATGCACGGACTTGGAGTAATACCCTTCCCTGGACTAGAGAAACAAACCTAAAATCGGACGATCAAGCCTTTATGTGCTTTAGACTAAACATGCAACATAACATTAGCTACTTTTATTTTCTCTCCCTCAGCCCAGGACTGCACCATAATAAACAAAGTCTCTGACAGCATAGACACAGCACTCTCCTTCGACACTAGCACACAAGTACATGTATTTAGTGACTTTAATGTCCACCACAAAAACTGGCTTGGATTCTCTACTTGCGCAGATGCAGCGGGCAGCACAGCACATAGCTTCTCTATATCTCCCTCCCTATCACAAATGGTTACATTTCCAACCTGTTTCCCTGACCAGCAAGAACAACACGCATCACTTCTAGATCTGTTTTTGACCACAGTTCCCAATGATTGTATAACGAATGCCGACAGCCCACTTGGGAACACTGATCATGCAGTGATAATGGTTGAAATAGCCCTAAACTCTAGAGCTAGTGCTCAAAACAATAAGATATTATAAAAAGGCTGACTGGAAAGCCATCAGAGATCTTATCAGAGATGCCCCATAGGGAAATATTTTTTCTCTTCCTGCTGAATAGTGCGCAAATGAGACCACTGAATGGTTCAAAACAGCAATTGAAGCACATTGTTCCCATGCGGAAATTTTATAGCAAGCCCCACTCTCCCCAATGGTTTACTTCTACTTGCGCAAGTGTCATTGCTCAAAGGCAGCATGAATACCGCAGATTTAACTGACATAAGTCCAATTCAAACAGACAGAAGTATATAGAAGCTAGAAGTAACGTTAAGAAAGAAATAGCGACAGCTAAGAGAGAATTTACTGAAACCACTAAAAAACGCATCGAAGCACAAAAATTAGGAACTTGTGACTTCTGGAAAATCTACAACAGTGTAGTAAATAATGGGCAATCAACAATTCCCCCACTAACCAACAATCACGAGGTTGTTTGCTCAGCAACCGAGAAGGCTAACATGCTTGCCAGTCAGTTTGCTTCAAACTTCACACTGGACCCTCTCAACCACCCCCTACTTGACTTTCCTATGCGGACAGACGCCACGCTAGACAATCTGAAAATCACCCCTGCTCAGGTGCATGCTATCATAAAAAACCTTGACACTTCAAAAGCATGTGGACCCGATCTCATCCCAGCTGTGCTATTAAAAAAGTGCTCAGCCGAAGTAGCTCCAGTTCTCTCCAAACTCTACAACAAATGCCTTAATGAATCTTGCTTTCCGGGCTGTTGGAAAACTGCCTCTGTAGTACCAGTATTCAAGAATTCTGGCGAAAGAACTGACCCATCAAATTATCGCCCCATTAGCTTCCTCCCACTTTTTGCCAAAATATTTGAGACCTTAATTAACCATTCTCTAGTCCATCACCTTACAGATGCTAAACATCTGACTGACCAACAATATGGATTTAGACAAGCCTGTTCCACAGCAGACATCCTAACTGTAATCTCTGAATGTATATACCATTCACTGGACAAAGCGGGAGAGGGCAGAGCGGTAGCTCTAGATATATCTAAGGCTTTTGACAGGTATGGCATGAGGTTCTCCTCAGGAAAATTAGATCACATGATATCACTGGTAGAATACTTAACATAATTAAATCCTTCTTAGATAAGAGAAAAATTCAGGTTGTCCTCGATGATCGTACATCTAAACAATATGATATAAATGTGAGAGTGCCTCAGGGGTCTATCCTTGGACCTCTATTGTTCCTAATATTCATTAATGACCTCCCCAACAAAATTGTTTCTGAGATGGGTATATATGCTGACACCACACTATAATAGGCACGACATGAAAACAAATGAACACATATCTAAAGAAATGGCCTAGAGGATGACCTCCAATCTGTAGTGGAATGGGGACAAAAATGGATGGCCACGTTCAATGCCACCAAGACTAAACTAGTTTCATTCAATTATTACAAGAAACCTTTGAGGTGGAACAATTACATTGAAAGCATTGCCAGGGCCGCAGCGAAGAAGGTAGGCTCTCTCTACCGTACTAGAAATCTACTAACACCCGAAAGTATCCTGTACCTTTATAAGGCCACCATTTGCCCATGTATGGAGTATTGCTGTCATATTTGGGCTCGTGCATCTGCTACTAGTCTCTCGCTCGTAGACAAGGTTCAAAAGAGAGTCGCCAATCTGATAGACCCTGAACTGGCATCTAAGCTTCAGCCTCTGTCCCATCGATGAAATGTAGCATCCCTCTGCCTGTTCTATTAGTATTTTAATGGTGAACGCTCTAACGAACTGCGAGCACTTGTGCCCCCACGATGTAAACACCCTCCACAAACCCGACAGGCAGCTAAATCCCACCCCCACACTGTAGAGATCCCTAGATGTAAAAGAGTTTCTTCCCCAAGAACCGCTAGACTTTGGAATTCCATTCCAGGTCCCTGCTTCCCCAACTCTATTGATGCGCAGAAGTTCAAGTGTAACGTGAACCAACATCTTGCTGCCCAAATCCCTACATAGTACCCCAGTAGTTGTTGCCTCTGATAGTAGGCCCCTACACCAAAGTGGCGATGTGCTTTGTTTGAGGTGGAAATGTAATAAAAAAAAAAAATAAATAAAAAAATGTGAGACATAATTTTTCGAGAATTGTGTGAGACCATGAGCATTAAAAAAAACACAGTTGCCATCTTGAGTCTTTTTGTTCTCCTTCTCAGCAGGACAGACAGATACGAGCACGTTTTTGCAGTAAGCCTTCTCTATTTTCCTCCACATTGGTCCTGGATATGACCTTAAACTATATCCGATGGTGAGGCCCCAGCTTGCGGGCTCTGGGGAGTGTGGAGCCACCTTTTAATTGCCATTGCTCCCAGGTCTACTCTGACCCGGAGTGGTAGTACCTGTTAGGGTCCCAACTATGGATTAAATAGAAACCGACTTGAAAACAACAAATATATTCTATTAAAAAATTTTTCTTCAAAATCACCGGATTCGGCATTAAATAACCTGAAAAGGGTTGATATGCCGTAAAAACAAAAACAACCAATCAACCAATCCCCCCCCCCACATTGATCAAGCTTTACTTTTCGCACTGTTTAAGCTAATCTTTTTTTATTACTAGATGTATCCAGCATTGCCCGGTATTAAATCCAATGTAAAATTCCTTTTAAAAGAAATGAAAAAAAAAAAAAAAAAAAAAAAAAAAAAATGGAAAGAAACCGACTTGTACATGCAAGTAGTTTTTTATCAAAACAGTTCACTTCTTGTAAAAAAAAAAGTAGTTTTTTATCAAAACAGTTCACTTCTTGTAAAAAAAGTAGTTTTTTATCAAAACAGTTCACTTCTTGTAAAAAAAGTAGTTTTTTATCAAAACAGTTCACTTCTTGTAAAAAAAGTAGTTTTTTATCAAAACAGTTCACTTCTTGTAAAAAAAAGTAGTTTTTTATCAAAACAGTTCACTTCTTGTAAAAAAAGTAGTTTTTTATCAAAACAGTTCACTTCTTGTAAAAAAAAAAGTAGTTTTTTATCAAAACAATTCACTTCTTGTAATAAAAAAATACTCAAGCTAAGAGTGAAACCAAAAGACAGTAAGTCAAGTACGATAACCATTAGACCAGCTTGCCACGTTTTTTAAAACCTACTTATTCTTAACATAATGTGAACGATTCATGCATGTGCAGTCGTGAAGCAGTTGACAAACAGATAAAAATCGCAAGTACCAATTTTTCAATTTTACTCCTTAGCAGTCCCTATTTTTTTGATAAAACCAATTAAAGTTTTTTTTTTTACATATCTGAACACCCTATATACCAAATTTAAGTCTGTAGATCAATTTCATTGAGTATATAGGTTGAGAAGTGCCCTTACATACATCTTCACTTTTATAGATATATAGATTACTAACAGGCAACCTGGCATTGCCCAGTCATAAGATATGCTTAAAATGTGATATTTTGATTATGTATTTGTTACTATAGAGCCAATTTTCTATCGATTATTATATTGTACGTAATATATCTACCATATTTGATACCAAAAGTTAAAAAAAAAAAAAAAAAAAAAATTGACTTGGGTGCCATCACCTAGAATCGAAACCAAAACATACAACTCTCCAGCCTCATTCCTTTGCTTCTGAGCCATGCCCATATTAATAGTAAAAAACAAGTGAAGTATACCTAATCCCCTGTGAATGCACAGTGAATGAGGCATGAAAAATAAATCTAATGGATGGGGCAAAAAGTGTCATATTTTGCAATTTTGAGGCATTTGTGACCTCTTTTGACCTCCTGGTAACGCCGAATCCCACTGTAAATGGATAATGCTGCAATTTCAGGCCTTAACACATGTATATTTGAGTTGACCACCGTGAAAAACCACTATATAGTCAGACATATCAAGTTTTTGTGGAGAAATATGAAAAAAGAGCCACAAAAAAGGGCATTTTTAGCACTAAAGGTCCCCAGGGATGAAATCTAGAATTTTGCCAGGATCACCCATACTGGATTTATATTAAGAACAATGGGCTCCACATTTTGGCCAAATTTCAGAAAAATCTAATGGATCGATAAAAAATTATGGGTCAAAAGTGTCATTTTGGCCATTTTGGGGCATTTTTTACCTCTTTTGAGCCCCTGGGGACGCAACGGAGATTTTTTTTGCAAAAAATTTTTTTTTACTGTGCACATCCATTTAATGAAATACAATTTGTGGCAAAATTTCAGGAAAAAACTAATGGATGGTTATCTGGCAATCTTCCGGGCACATGGAAGCATGGATGTCACTGAAAACATGGGGCCCTTCCCGATAAATCAGGGAACAAAAAAAAAAAAAAAAAAAAAAAAGCGTTGTTTAACCTATGAATGTAGGTTTGTGTATGTAAACATGTTTAGTCGACTACTCCTACAGGATGAACTCTTTTGTTTTCAATTTTCAGCCCTTAGAAGCAACTTTTGCCAGCTAAAAACCAAATCGAAAGTGTGCTAGAAACCAAAATTTCTGCTTTGTCAGAGATGAGTTTGGTAGCGACTTTTCGCACATACGGACAAGATCACTTATAATTATTTCTGTGTGCTGGAATGTTTTAATCCTATATTCAATGCAATTATGCAGAATGTAAAAACTATGCATAAATAGAATTCAGTATAATAGTGAAATAAAGCAAATCGTCTAATAAGAAACCATAAAAAATGAATAATTAATTAACGTTCATTTTTCAAAGGAATATGCAAATTAGTTAACCTTCATGTAGTCGTTCACACATCAATGTTAAGAAGTTCATTTTAATAATTTTTAGTCGCGTGCAAGCGACTCTATAAGTCACTCCGTCGGTCAGTCTGTCCATAACACTTTTGTGCTTGGCCTTTTTGGTTAAGATCAAAGGTCTGTCATTAATAGATGCTGTTCTTAGCTTTTTAAGTTTTTCTTGACCTTTTGGCCAAGATCAAAGTGTGGTATATGTTCTGGCAGATGTTGCAAGCAGGGACCATATGTGGAGCCAGCCCCACATGTAAGACCTTGGTCAATGTAGGGGCAACCCTTCATACTAATTGTCACTATCCAGCTCCCCTACTCCCCGGGGAGTTGGTCCCCATTTCCCCTTCACTCCTCACATTAAAAATCGGCCTTGTGCCTAATTTGCTCGGTGTGGGAGCAAATAAATACCCTTTTTTTGGTCTTTTGGTCAAAGTGTAGTATCTGTTCTTACTACATGCTGTACTTATTGTGATATAAAGTGGGGGATCACTTTTCTGTATTAATTTAATGTAAAATGATCACCCACTTTACAACCAGTCAGTCTCAAAGCCATTCAAGTCATTCTCCAGATCATTCAAGTTGTTTTTGAAGGATTCCAGTTATTTTTTTAAGCATTCAAGTCATTCTTAAGTTCATTCAATTCATCCTTAATTTCATTAAAGTCATTCTAAGTCATTTACTTTTTATTTATTTAAGTCATTTCAGCCCATTTTTCGGTCATTTTAGTTTATCTTTAAGAATTTCATGTCAATCCTACATTCACGCATTCATTCATTACACGAGAGCACGCGACTAATAGCTATCGGCCTTGTTGAATAGAAAAAGTAGGCTTTTCATATACATGTCCGAGCAAGAAGGAAAAAAAAAACCCGGAACTTTATAGATATACTAGCAGGCTGCCCGGCTTTGCCCAGTCGTAAAATGCACATAAATATATTTTTATTCATACAGAAACTGAGACCTGTGCATGTGAGTATTATTTTTTCTTAACAGTTCACGTCTTGTAAGTAAAAAAAAAAAAAAAATATGTATACTAGGGCGAAGATCAAAACCAAAACCTGAAGACAGTGTCAGGTACGATAACCACTCGACCAGCATGACACGCTCTTTAAAAAGAGTTTTCAAACTGACTTATATTTAACATAAAGAATCTATAACGTGAACCATTCATCCATGCACAATCATGAAACATTTAGCAAACAGAAAAATCAACGACTCCTACACAACCAATTTTTCAATTTTGACCCTTTTTTTTACGGATGAAGACCTATTAAAAAAGTTTTCCACATGTCTGAATAACCTATATACCAAATTTCAAGTCTGTACATTAAAAATTTGTGGAGCATATAGGTTGAGAAGCGTCCTCACACACATTCTCACTTTTATAGAAAGACTAGCCTGGGTGTTTGGAGGCGTGTGTTAAAAAAAAAAAAAAATAAATAAATAAAATAAAAAAATGGTAGCAGGCAGGCTCAAACCTGTACCATGAAGGAGAAAAAAAAAAAAAAAAAAAAAAAAAAAATTTGTGACGTTTTTGCCATAGCGTCCATCGCCAAACCGGAAGTGGCGAAGGTTTTAATTAAGGCTAGTCAATCGAAAAGAGTGTATGACTTTCGAAAATATTGGCAAAGAAAGCGACCCGTCCTTGTCAAAAAGTGCCCAGTTGAGGGTGAAGGAATTAATGTTTTTGGCCAATTTTTCGATATTTGTCATCCAAGGTGTTGAGCTTCAAAACTATACTGATCTTACGAAAATCCATCGCCTCTGTCATACATTTATAGAATGGATTAATTTCACAGCAAAGACGCTTGAAAAAGTACAAAATTATTTTATTAATAAATATGAACTTGTTCGTTTTTTGTACCCCATTTTATGTACTGCAAAAAAAAAAAAAAAAAAAAAAAATTGTATAGTCGCTTGCTTTTGGACCTTGTCCAGGAGAGATAGGCTGGTAGAAGATGCACCAGCCCAAATATGTTGTGCCTAATTCATACATTTTTAGTAAAACCGGTTTTAATATCAGTGTTGGAGCAAGAACAACAACAAAAAAAAAAAACTCAACTTTATAGGTATATAGATTACAAACTATAAATGTACATATATACATGATTCTATTGAACTGGAGACTAAGGGAGATAATTTAGTGTATTAAGTTCACAACAAAGACGATAAGGAAAAAAATATTTTATTAAAAATAGAAATTTGTTCGGTTTTTGTTCCCCATTTTATGTTCTGAAAAAAAAAAAAAAAAGTTTGCTGTACAGAAGTTGAGATTCATTACTTTTTGATATGTATCAAGTTTTTATCTCTTTGCGGTTTGTAATTTAATAATTTGGAATATCGGAGCAATAATTTTTTCCAGTAACAGGTCACATCTTTCATACGCAGATGGTGCCAAACATGGTATCTTCCCCTAAAAAAAAAAAAATAGAATAAAATAAAATAAAAATTGATTTAGTGTCTTTATTAAAAAATAAATAAATAATTTGTAAATAAATATTTACAAAAATTTTCAAAATTATTTATTGATAATTAAATAATTTGTAAAATATTATTTAAAATTTGCAGAAGCCTTGGTTGTAATAACAACCACCACTCTAGTGATCTCTGAAACATTTGACGTTTGCTAAATTCAAATGTTTCGAATAGATTAGACTTGAAATCATCTGGGTTTTTTTGTTTTAGCTGTAAAACAAATATGAAGAATTAAATTGGATGAAAATGCTTCTGTATATAGATCAGCAAATGTAATTATACAATAAATTATTCTAACTGAAAAGGAATTACTTTATAAAGAGGATTTAATTAATTACTCACTGACCAGTCCATTGAATTTTGTTAAATTCTGATGTTGGGTGAATAAACGCAAGGGACACAAGTCTGCTTTGCAAAAATGCACATTACCTCAAGCACAAAAATAAAGTTTTTTTTTTTTTTTTGCCTTTGAGCCAAGATCACAGTGTAGTATCTGTTCTGATGCTACACTTCACCTTTTCTGTCCTCCGTCAATGGATCAAAAATCCTTCATGACAGAGGCAATTTTAATTTTTATTCCAAGCCAGAGTGCCCCTTTTGGGGAGCTGGAATTTTCCCCACGTTAAAAACTGACCTTGTGTATAACTCTGCCCTCACGGGGAGGCAAGTAAATCGGAACAATAAAGGGTAAGGAGGAACTTTCCTTTCAAAAGCCAAAATGTTCAATCGTTGTTCTTAAGATCAACATTTCTATGCAGCCAGAGATTTAGTTACTTTTAAATAATACAAAATTTACAAACTAACTCAATACTAATCCGCATCTGAATGAGCGTAATATTTTCCTTGCCATGATATTGGAAAAATTTTAACCTAAATTCTGATTTCAACAAATGAAGCATGCGTAGTCCCCCGTGAGTGCACAACAAGTCTCCAGGGGACGTCAAATCCTGGTGAAACTGAACAAACAGTACAGTTTTAGGCCTTAACATGTGTAAATCTGAGTTCTGCACCATGCAAAAAAAAAAAAAAAAAAAAAAAAAAAAATGACTTCGTCCATCATTACGGACAAGGGTGAATTTACAAGTCCACCCTCCTTTTGTCAGGGGACCAAAAATAATTCTTTTAATTTTGCTACTGAACTTAATTTTCCATTGCTAGTACAACCGATTGTTTTTAAACTATGATTAAAACTAAAATTTACAGATCATAATCTTCAACTATGACATTTGCTGACTATAAATTGCAACTAATATTTTCGTTTACCTACTTGTAACATTAAATATTTTTTTTAAGCCTTTCAAGTTAACATATAATTAATCCAGAAAAAAAAATATTTAATTGGAATTCATTATTGAGATGAGTATTATTTATTAATTTATTGCCTCATCTTTTTAGTTGTTTTTTCATGACATTTCAGCCAACTATTCCTCTGGCCTTGGTTAGGTGGTAACCGCAACAGGATAGGAACTCTGAATCTCCTAACTGCATCCTCGGCCATTACCGTCTTCCATAGTTGTTGTCGTCAGGATGCAGTTAGGAGATTTGGAATTCCTATCCAGTCGCAGTTACCACCTGACAAAGGCCAGAGGAATAGTTGGTCAAAACGTTGTGAAGTAACAACAGATGAGGATAATCGTCCGCAATAAATGAATAAATCAGAAAAAAGTTTCCAATGCCAAAAACGATTCTTTTAATTAGTTTTTCCATTGCTGATATGAATGATAAACATTTATTGATTTTAAATTATCAATTATAATGGCTCTTGTCTTGGGGAAGCTCCATGTCGTGACAAGCTTCTGCGATGACCTTCACTACTGATCTGAAATGAACACATCAAATCTGTTGCCAATATCACTGGAAAAATGGTTGGATCATTCTACTGTTCCAGTAGGTATCTCACTGCTGATGCAATTCTCTATCTATATAAGAGCCAAGTACATCCTAAGATGGAGTACTGTTATCACGTTTAGGCAGGAGCTGCTCGGCACACCCAATCCTTGCTTCATAGAGTTTAAAACCGCCACGAAAATTACGATAGCGCAGAGATAGGCTTGCAATGTCTCTTGTGGGAAAGAGGTTGCAAGGAAGAAAAAAGAGGCATCATCTAAGTTTCGAAGCCGATTTTGAACTCTATGAAACTAGGATTGGGTGTGGCAAGCAGCTACTGCCCAAATGTGGCAACAGTACTCCATCTTAGGACATACTTGGCTTTTATACAGATAGAGAATTGCATCAGCCATGAGATATCTACTGGAGCGGTAGAGTGATCCAATCATTTTTCCAGTGATATTGGTAACAGATTTGATGAATGTGTTCCATTTCAAATCAGGAATAAAGGCGAGTCTCAGAAGTTTTTGAAGACATGGAGTTTCCCCAAGACGAGAGCCATTCGTTTCAATTGGGGCATGATGGGGGTCAGAGCGATTATGGTGAAAGGAGAAAAGCTTGGTTTTCAATACATTAAAATTAACCAGCCACCTTTTCCCCCATTGTACCATGTTCTCAAGATCAGAAGAGAGAGAATCAGAAAGATCTTGGTCGTTGCTGGCCTTTGAAGTATGCTTGAACATTTTTAGTTTCTAAATTTAAAAAAAAAAAAAAGGCCAAAACCTCACATCTATTAGAGACTATAGCAATATACATAATAAAGAAAATACAGATTTCCACTTGACTTGTAATAATAATAATCTGTTATAAAAAAAACAATTGTATGTGTGTACGTCTAACAACAACAAAAAATGACTTTAATACAAACCTTTCTGCAATCTTTTTAACAACTTTGTCATTTTCTTTGGCAAATTCCAAGAGTTCCCTTTAAAAAGAAATTTCAAAGTATATATATATAAAATAAAACTCATATTTTTTTTTAATCTTAAAAGAAAAATAAATAAATAAAATCTGTGGAATTGTCTTCCGTTTTCCTGCTTTCCGGCTGACTACAATATGGTTGTCTTCAAGTCTAACGTAAATAAGTTCTTGATGAGCCGTTCCATATAAGTTATCAAATTTAACAAATTTTCATTACTAATGATTATTATATTGTCCAATTTCTACTGTACACTCTTTAACCCTTATCCTTGAGTGGCTTCTTGGCCTTGATAATGAGTTGATACCTATGTAAAAAAAAAAGAAAATGTCCAAAGTGAACAAGTTCTAATTGAATCGTCCCCCTAAGTAATATAAGTTACAAAATTCCCACTGTTTACTATGCTAAAATCACAATGACTAATGTATACCTATTAACCCTTATCCTCGAGTGGCCTCTGGGCCTTGATAAGTGGTGACACCCTTGTAAAAAAAAAAAAAAATAAAAATAAAAAAAAAATTCAATCAATATCATCAACTGTTAAGGGGACATCACATCAAACAAGCACCAGAAAGCTATAACGATATGGTTGTTGTAGAAAAGAATGTCGAATAGATAAGGTAACAAAATCTTAGCTTCTCAAGTTCAACAGCTGGAGCAGAATCATTTAACATTCATCCTCTGTTAGTTAAACGAATAAATTCCATTAATCACAACTATATAAATCGCTGTTGTTTTCAAATCAGTCAGACAACATAATCATAATTTTTAAATACTGTAATATGTAGTAGAGACGGAAATATCCAAACGCAGCTATTATGTCTCTAATTTGCATGACTATTTTTACATGGTTTATAATAAAGTAATGTTTGGTGTAACACTATCAATAATTCCCCCCACTCTTTATCTATGCCCAAACGTAGATTCCATGAACAAAGTTTCTTTCTTAGAACTGCATGCCCATGGAATTGTCTTCCGTTAGTCAGCTGGAAAGCAGGCTACAGTATGGTTTGTCTTCAAGTCCAACGTAAACAAATTCTTGATGAGCCGCCCCACTTAACAAATTTAATGAGTTTCCATTACTAACGATTACTATATTGGCCAATTGAATACTGCACACTCTTTAACTCTTATCCTCGAGTGGCCTCTTGGCCTTTATAAGCGGTAATGCCTATGTAATAAATAAAATTTTAATTTTATTGTTCTATATGCATGGGATTTCGTCAGTGTTGGGAATAGGGAAACAAAAAAAGAATTTTCTGGGCATATCAGAAAATTTTTTTGTCGATGCCCAAAAAAAAAAAAAAAAAAAAAAATGTATATTTTGAACTACAAATAAAAATAAAATCCATAGATTCTGACTACCCGCAAGTGTACTTTTTACTTTAATGCAAATGTATATATTACACAGGTATTTACGATAATCCCCCCTCTCCCAAACAAATAGCAAAATATTTAATGATTTAAAAAGAATTGGAATCAGTAACTGTATTGGAATCGGAAAAAATATCAGAATCGTCTCATCACTAGTATTAATCAGAGGAATTTAAAAGAATATATTTTCTCAATCTTCCTGCAAATATTATTTTTATTAATCTTCAAGAGGTAATTTATATAAAAACAAATGTATCTTAGCTAGCAAGAATTTTTTTTTTTTGATGTCTACGAGCATTTAGAGAAAATTTACTTATGATAATCTATTAAATAAAAGACAGTTGTATGTGTGTGTCCAACTAAAATTTAAAAATTACAAAACAAAGAACCACAAAGGTAGTATATTATTGATTAGCATACCCGGGATTAATAACATCTAATATCCATAAAAAATATATTTATTCTTTGAGGTTGAACAAAGTCAGATTTTGTTATGGATGGGGGTGAGGCGGGGAATTTATTTTTATTGAAACATTTTTATTATACAGGGTGTCCAAAAAGTCACTGAAGGTTTTAAACTTAAATAGATTCTTTATTTTTGATTATATCTTTCTGTAATTTTAACATTAGGAAAAGTCAGAGCTAGTCTGGGGAACCTGGTGGCCATTTGACATTTCTATAGCGAGAAATAATGTTGTCACCAAAGCATTGCTTGAGAAGCTCCAGAGTGTCTTTCGTTGTATGAGCCATTGCCCCATCTTGTTGGAATAATAACCCGAGCCTATTTTGAAGTTGTGGGTGTAGGAAGTCTGTAATCATAGTCCGGTATCTCTCTCTAGTAACAGCGACAGCATTTTCATTTTGATCTTAAAAAAAAAATAAATAAATAAATAAGGTCCAATAATCTCCTCCGTTACTGCACTTTATGAGATGCAACTGCTTTTGATGAATTGCCCTTGGATTTTCAGAGCACCAAAATCTGTAATTTTATTTGTTAACGAATCCATTCAAATGAAAATGGGCTTCATCTGACATAATCCACCTTTGCAGAAAATTGGGGTCACTTTGGAAAAGTTCTTTGAACCGTTCTTTAAAAATCTTCAGGCTTCAAGTGTTGAACAAGCTGCACTTTATAAGGAAAAGAGTTTTAAACTGTGCAGAATATTGTGTAGTGAGTTTCGGCATATCCCAAATTGTGTGGAATGTGGTTAAATCGATGTTTCAGGTTGATGCTCCATGCTCTCTTGCACTTTTTCGCCATTTTCGTTTGTGATGAGGTTTCAAGGTCTGCCAGCTTGCAGAAGATCAAGTACAGTTCCTTGATCTTCAAATCGGAGCACAATGTTTTGAATTGTGTTGTGACTTGAGCTACCTTTTACATGAATTTTTTTTTTTTTTTTTTTTTTTTTTTTTTTTTTTTACATGGAGGTCACCACTTATCAAGGCCTGGAAGCCACTCAGGGATAAGGGTTATTGCATGTACAGTGATCAATGGGAAGCACTTGGAGTCAAAACAATTGACCTTTGATTTTGGTAAAACAATTTCACAACTTGCGTACGTTGTTCAATGCTATACTTATCCTTAATTAATTACCAAAATATCTAAAATAGAGAAAAAAATAATCATTAATGGTAAAAGAAGATTTTCAACCCTTCAGTGACTTTTTGAACACCCTATATAGAAAGGGGAGTGACTTATATCTATATATCTATAAAAGTGAACGTGTCTGTCTGTCTGTCTGTGTACATTTCCCTACGCAATAACTCTGTCAATTTTTAGTCTATAGACTCGAAATTTGAAATACCGGGTACTGAGATTTGGGAAAATCGATGTGACGGGTGTCAGCTAGAAATTTGGCTGTTAAGGGGTCAAATTTCAACGATTTGACCTTTAAGAACTCTACCAAACTCCTCCAACAATTTTGGGTCTAGACACTTGAAATTTTAGATATAGGTTCCTTGAACCTGGATCTAACTTAATAAAGTGATTTGAGCCCGAAACTATAAATTTTAAGGGGTCATAATAGGGGTCAAATTAAAAAAAAAAACTTTTTTTTTTTTTTTTTTTGCTCAGCATACACCTCCAAACACCCGGGCAACGCCGGGCTGAAATGCTAGTTATCTATATAAACAAAAATGTGTGTAAATATTTAACCAATAAACTCTTAAATTACCGGTCACATAATACTGCAATCAATATAGAATATAGTCATCATATTTTGGATGATTGAATAACACGTACAGACATATCGGCAAGTTGAAATGCAAAAATGTTAATTTTAACTTGTCGACATTTTTATTTATTTCTTTCTGCGGCCAAATTTAATTTGTTTCTTTTATGTTAAATCTTTCTCAATAGTTACATCGGTAGGAGGCATCTGGAGTGCTACATGTTTTGGTTCCAATGTTTTTGTTTTTTTTCACTTTTGAAAGCAGTACTATATATTAGGTACAATATAATGCTCAAGAGAGAATTGATTCTGTGATAATAAATATGAAATCTGCATAAATTTAAATATATTTAAGCATATTTTACAACTTTGATTTTTTGTTGTTTAACATGTAAGCAAAAATTTTTGGAAAAAAAAAAAAAAAAAAAAAAAATTAAATTATCTCCCTTGATCTGATATTTTCCCACCCTAAAGTAAAAATTAAAACAAAAACAAAAAATTCTTACTGGACATTCGCCATGTTATTGGGGACTGGAATGTAATGGATCCATGGTTTCAAGGACGGATAAAAAAATTCCAACCAATCATCGCCAACGTGAAAGACCAAAGACTCACAGATGAACAGGTGCTTGTAACGAAAGCTGGCAGCCACGCCACGGAAATTGAATAGATACCTGACAAGTAGAATAGAAAAATAATTTACATCATGACAGCAAACCTTTGTACATTTAATTGGCTTTATAATAATAATAAGTAACGAGTTAGTTGTAGCTCCCTCTTACCACAGGAAATGTGACACAAGGTCAAGTACAAAAAAAAAAAAACATTCTGGCTTACCTAAAAAAAAAAACAAGAATGCCAGAGCAGCACATTGGTATCCCCCCTGTAGTATTCATTAATGACCTCCCCGACAAAATTGCCTCTGAGATGGGTATATATGCTGATGACACCACTCTATAACAGGCATGACAGGAAAAAAAAATGAACATATATCTAAAGAAATGGCAAAAACACTAGAGGATGACCTCCAATCTGTAGTTGAATGGGGACATAAATGAATGGTCACATTTAATGCTGCGAAGACTAAACTGGTTTCCTTCAATAATTACAAGAAACCTTCTCTGCCACCAATAGCAATGGCCAGTGACTCTTTATCTGAGAGTACATCTTTCAAACTGCTTGGCCTAACGTTCACAGGAAACACGAGTTGGAACAATTACATTGAAAGCATTGCCAGGGCCGCTGCGAAGAAGGTAGGCTCTCTCTACCGTGCTAGAAATCTACTAACACCCGAAAGTATCCTGTACCTCTATAAGGCCACCATTCGCCCATGTATGGAGTATTGCTGTCATATTTGGGCTGGTGCATCTGCTACTAGTCTCTTGCTCCTAGACAAGGTTCAAAAGAGTCGCTAATTTGATAGGCCCTGAACTGGCATGTAAGCTTCAGCCTCTGTCCCATCGACGTAATGTTGCATCCCTCTGCCTGTTCTACAAGTATTTTAATGGTGAATGCTCTGGCGAACTGCAGACACTTGTGCTCCCACGACGTAGACACCCTCGACAAACCCAACAGGCAGCTAAATCCCACCCCCACACAGTAGAGATCCCTAGATGTAAAAGATCTTTCTACTCCAGTAGTTTCTTCCCCAGAACCGCTAAATTCTGGAATTCCATTCCAGGCCACTGCTTCTCCTGTACTGACGTGCAGAAGTTCAAGTGTAACGTGAACCAACATCTTGCTGCCCAAATCTCAACAAAGTACCCAGTAGTTATTACCCCTGATAGTAACCCCCTACACCAAAGTGGCAATGTGCCTTGTTTGCGGTGAAAATATAATAAAAAAAAAAAAAAAAGTTATGATGAATTTTCTGGTGTTCAAAATCATAAAAAAAAATCAACGTAAGGAGGTGAGCAACGTTTTTATGGCTGGTTTCCATAGCAACCACGTTGCTTCATGCTGTCGCGAAAAGAGAAGTAATGAGTGAAACAGACAAAATGAAAGGGAGATAATTGGGGGATTTTATTGAAGCAGACGAGCGTCGTACATTGTTATTACGTATGTGTATGTTACGTTTATGGAGACAAAAAAATAAGACTGAAATTAAAGAACAAGTGAATTCAATGGAAGCCTGGAAAAATCATGGATTACAATAAAAAAAATGCGAGCATGAAAAATAATATGGTTAAGCTTAAAAATGGAAAAGTAAAGGACTAGTTGTTAAAACTGGAAAAGAAAAGGAAGCAGACATTCTAGATAAAAATATAAATTTATAACTTAAAATATTGCAGCATTAAGAATATTTTTTTTTTAAAAATTCAATTTATAAGATTATATAATCAATTTTTAATGCCTGGTCAATATCTAATATAACTAGCTGTAATGAGCCGATCTATCTATCTCTCGCAAGTACATAAAGTTGTTTTGTATCCACAGACAGTCAAAGACCTCAATATGACGACTACGATGACAACACGCGTGTATAATGATTTATACATGTAAATGTGATACTACAGGGTGGAACTAGAAAATTGTCACCCTAGAAAAGACGACATGATTCCATTTCCGTTTGATGAAAACCTGTTTTCTGTTTTTGTTGGAGATCATCTACTAGTTGGCCAGTTGCATACAAATCCCAAGAGTGATAGGAGCCTTCTATCATGTTTGAAAGTGACACAATGTTCAACGAACGAGATTGGAGATGCACCGCTCTACAACTCATGCTCTCTACCAATCCTAGTTATTACAACAGGACCATTGCCAGCACCCTCAATATGCAAATCTGGACGGTTCAAAACTTGAGGGCACAGCTCAACAAAGTTTCCAGCTGCGATTGCTGTCTTTTGCTGTGGTTTCAAGTGAGGGCCACATCATGCCACCTCACATCTTCAAAGTCAACACCAAAGTGTACCTGGATGTGCTGAAGAGTGTGGTGATCCCCTGGTGCAATCAGGTGGCCACTAATAACGATCATTATAATCGTTGACCAGCACATCTTTCACCATTGCCCTGCCAATAGCTAATATTGTCACTTATGGCATAAATTAAGACTATGGGATTTTGATTAAATATGAAGGTTCTTACTTGTAGTTACAATGATCTTCTAATTTGATTTCTTTGGCTGGTTCTCTGCCTAAAGTGTCCTGAAATAAAAAAAATATATATATATATATATAAATAAATCAAATAATGACATTTTTTTTTTATATATATATATATATAAATAAATCAAATAATGAAATTTAAAAAAATAAACACTTTTTAAAAAATTAAATAAACCACAAAAATCTTCCACACATTCCTATATTGAGTCTTTTTCTCACTCTGACATTGATGTTAAAAGCCTGCTTTTTTTATTTAAAAATTATTAAAACAAACTTAATATACTCAGTCATGGATAAGTGAGCGACTACATGAAATTTAATTTGCATGTTCCTTTAAAAAGCGAGCGTTAATTACTTTTTTTTTTTTTGTGGTTTCTTATTAGAGGATTGGTTTCATTTCACTTTTTCGCTGAATTCTATTTATGCATAGTTTTTACATTTTGCATAAAATTTAAGATAAAAACGTTCTAGCACATGGAAATATACATATATAAAGTTAACTAAGGCTGGAGTGCTAAATGTTTGGGTTTTGATTTTAGTGGATGGTATGCAAGATATTTATTTTATAATTTTTTGAAATCATAACTATATATTGAATAATAAAGAGAAAATTTGCTCTGTAATAAATAAGAAATGTGCACGAATTTAAATGTAATCTTTATGCATATTTTATGACCGGGCAATGTTGGGTGGCCTGCTAGTATATATATATTTTTAAAAATCTCAATATAAAAAAAAAAGAAAAATTCCTAAATATTGTTTTAATTCTATAAAATGATTCAGTTTAAATAGCTTTAAAATCTTTCAACTGTTTAATGTATGAGAAGTTGCAAAAAAACTTTTTTTTTTTAATTCTAACAATCTTAATGGTTTCAAATTGCTTTGGTCACAAAGTAAATCATTTCTAGTCGATTTAATTAATTTATTTCGGACTATTAGTAAATTATTGGTAAATGTTTTTTTAACATAATATTGAATTTATATATATATATATATATATATATATATTATTCCTTAATTGGAATTCATTTTTTGAGATGAGCATTATATATATTAATTTATTTTATTTCGGACTATTATTCTCATCTTTATTAGTTGTTGTTTTTGATCTTTTATTGGTTTTGTTTATTCACAACGTTTCAGCCAACTATTCCTCTGGTCTTCGTCAGGTGGTAACCGCGACGGATAGGAACTTTGAATCTCCTAACTGCATTCTCAGCCATCACTGCCATCCGTAGTTGTTGTCGTCTCACCACATTTTGACCAATTAACCTCTGGCACGCTTTGGGTGGGATTGAAACCACTATCTTCAGACAATGCTCATCTGGAACCGTAGAGATTCAACGTCTATCAACTGCGCCCGTGGCCCTAATGACAACAACTACGGATGGCAGTGATGGCTGAGAATGCAGTTAGGAGATTCGAAGTTCCTATCCGTCACGGTTACCACCTAATGAAGGCCAGAGGAAGTTGGCCGAAACATTGTGAACCAATAAAAAGATCCAAAAAAACAACAACTAATAAAGATGAGACTAATAGTCCAAAATAAAAATAAATTAATATATAATGTTCATCTCAAAAATGAATTCCAATTAAGGAATAATATATATATATATATATATATATATATAGTCGATTTAACTTCGTATTTGGATTATTTTCAAGACTAGCAGACTGTCAATCGTGGCCCAGTTGTAAAATATGCTTAAATATATTTTAATTTATGCACATTTATCATCATCATAGATTCAATTCTCTATCGATTATTATATTATGTCGACATTGTTGAATACCAGTGGTAGGTAGAGATACAGGACAACTGGAAACAATGTCGATTCAGTAGAGGTGTGGTTGATGACTGCAACTCTTGCCACAAAAATTTCATGTGCAGGCATCCTGACAGTGGGTATCCATAGTCTATTAGCCTTTTTAATTCTATTATAATCTATATTATTCTAAAAATTGTATTTAAAAGTAAAAAAATATGACTTTAAAATCATAGAATGTTTTAAGCTCTATTAAAAGATGGTTCAGTTGGAAGAAGCTCAAACTAAAGATTGCAAGGTTTCGCTTCCTGATTATGGCATATGCTTTATTTGTTGAGAGTTTATTATTCAGTATAAATATGCAATATTCTAAAGGCTAGCAGGCGACCTGGCATTGCCTAGTCATAAAATATGCTCCAACATGATATTTTAATTTATCCAGATTACGTATTTATTATTATAGAGCCCATTCTCTATTGATTGTTATATTGTACCCAATATGAGTGATTTAAAAAATTTAAAAAAAAAAATGACTTGGGTGCCATCAGCTAGAATCGAAACCAAAACATTTAGCATCCCAACCTTAGTTGTTACCATTAGACCTAAATCCATACGTATAAAAAAAAAAAAATATTTAAAAATTAAGGTTGTTCAATCAATAAACGTATATTTGCGCATATGTTGAGAAGCATTTTAAGTCAACTGCAAAGTTCTAATTTTTTTCAATTTTAACCCCTTAGTAGCTATTTTTTTCTGACTAAAAACTAAACAGACACAGTCACACACACACACACACACACACACACACACACACACACACACACACACACACACAAGGAAAGTAAATAGGAGTATATAGACTGGGATGCTTCACTCCAATGGCTCAAGAGCGAAAGACTTCCATTTGACGGAGAAAGACTCAAGATCAGGGCTTACTCACAAATGGATTAAAAAAAAATTGCTGGCCTACAAGCAAATGGCCAATGACGATTTTACCACTCAGCGATTAAGAGCTTAAGCCACCTAATGTCTGCGTGCCAAATCTTATTGGCAGATGGCCTTCACACTGCACATCACAACAAAGTATGTAAATACCTCCACTGGAAGATCTGTGGAGAGATGCAGATTGACAAACATCTGGGAACATGAACCACCACCGATAACATCAAATGGAAAAGTGACCATGTTCTATAACAAAGACATACAAGCGGGCAGATACATAAAAGACAAGACCATCCAGCCAGATACTGTAATATAGAACAAGCCTGAAAGAACTACACTCATTATCGATGTCACAGTCCCAAATGATTTGGGTCTTAATAGAACTGAACGGGAAAAGATAACAAAATCTCAGGACCTAAAAAAATTATCTAAAAACGACATGGTCTCTGAAAGAAATAAACATTATACCGGTTTTGACAGGAGCAACTGGCCTAATAAAAAAGAACCTTCATAAATACTTAGAAGCAATCCCTGAAAAACCAAGCTGTAACGAAATACAAATAGCAGCCATAAAGGGAACAGTATCTTAAAAGAGCCCTCGGATATAAATTTAAGTCATAACAGAATCAAGTGTTAGCTCTAGGAGGGATTAACCCCTTGATCTCTTAAAACTTAGTGAAGTAAAATAAATATAAAATTAAAAGTGACCTTTTCTGAGGAATGGTCCATACCAAACTATTCTGTCAATTTTGAATCCTTAGCGGCAATTTTTTTCTGGCTAAAAACTAAATCGAATTTTTTTCTTAAGTCCAAATACCCTATATGTCAAGTTTTAAGTCTAGACCCAAAATTTACAGGAGTTTGTCTGAGAAACAGTCTCTACCAAACATACCCCACTTATATATATTTTATAAAGTTTTGCTTTTTTTTTTAGTGCAGTTACAATATCCGATGTAAATCGGTAATCCTAGACATTATGCCAAAGTTACAATTATTTTGTTAAGGTAATGTTTTAAGCTCTATTTATAAAGAAATCCAAAGAAAAGCAGTTTGCAGATTCAAAAACAAGGTTTAAGTTTCTGACTCCGCTTTTTTTCTTGGGGGAAGTTATTTATCATTATTAATTTATTATTAATTTATTATTTATTAATTTATTATTTACTATTAATCTTATAGTCTCCATTTCTAAAAATAGTGAAAATCTTTGATATTTTGCAAAAATTTTGTTTAAAAAAAATTGCAATCGATGGACAGCCACACTGACAAAATCTCATATATATATATATATATATATATATATATATATTTATTTATTTATAGAAGACTAACCGGGTGCCCGGCATTGCCCAGGTGTTTCAAGGTGTGTGTTGAGCAAAAAAAAAAAAAGTGGTAGTAGGCAAGCAGGCTCGAACCTGTACCATGAAGGAGGAAAAGAATGTGAAAAAAAAAACATGGCGTGTTTGCTGTTGCGCCCAATTGCCAAACTGGAAGTGACGAATGTTTAAATAAAAGCTAGACAATCTAAAATAGGCGATGACTTTCGAAAATATTGGCGGGGGAGGGGGGGGGGAAGAAAAAAAAAGCGACCCATCCTTGTAGAAAAGTGCCCAGTTGAGGATGAAAGAATTAATGTTTTTGGCCAATTTTTCGATATTTGTTGTCCGAAGGGTTGAGCTTCAAAATGTTACCAATCCTGTGAAAATCTGTCACCTCGGTCAAAACTTTTAGGCAGACATACATACATTTAAACAGACAGGTGAGATTTATATTATAGATATGTATAAAATTCTCTGCCCTATGTGTGTGGAATACCAGTGTGCCCACACCTCTAAGCTACGCATACGGCATAGTTAAACAATGTTAAACTTGGCTTTTTGTCTGGTTTGGAACGATTTCGATTAGAAAAAAAATAGATAATCCAACATTAAAGGATTCAACTTTGTTTTCTGATTTCATTTTTATTATTTTATACCTCCATTGATTTCCAGGCTTGGTTTTTGGTGTATTCGGCATCGACAAGATGTGGTTTTCTCCTGGATAACAAAATTAAAGGATCTCGTTCAGAACTTGTCCGCGAACCTCGGAAGAAACCTTTGTTTAACTTTTGGTCCCAGGGCCATTTGGCAGCATTTCTGTAAGAAAAGATATAAAAGAAAATGTTTTTTAAATTATATAGAAATTATGTCCCACAAAACATCCGAAGAAAGGACACGAGATAGATAGATGGAAAAAGAGAGAGGGGGAGGATAGATATATAGAGAGGGACATTGGTTGTTTTTTTTTTTTTTTTTTGCTTTACGGCATATCAACCCTTTTCAGGTTATTTAATGCCGAATCCAAAGATTTTGAAGAAAAATTTTTTTAATAGAATATATTTGTTTTCAAGTCGGTTTCTATTTAACCTACAGTTGGGACCCTAACAGGTACTACCACTCCGGGTCAGAGTGGACCTAGGAGCAATAGCAATTAAAGGGTGGCTCCACACTCCCCAAAGCCCGCAAGCTGGGGCCTCACCACTGGATATAGTTTATGGTCATAGAGAGGGACAGAAAGAAAAATGCATCATACATTTTACTGTTGATTATACTCCCTTTCAAGGGGAGGCAAAATGTTCTTATGCAAAAAAAATTACTTACGTTGAAATAATCTTCCGCTGCTGGTCCCACCTCCCCAGTCCGGTTGGGTAAATTGGCCACACTGCTGGACCACCTTCCCAGAATGTCCAAGCTGGGTACATGATATCCCAATTATCACTGGCCTGAAAAGAATTTCGAAAATTAAACATTTTGAATAACAGAAAACGAACAAATGATATCTTCAGAGTTTGTTGATTGTGAAATGAATCAGCTGGCCAAACATTTTGAACGGAAAAACACATTCTCTTAGTTTCTGTTGTCTGCCGTGTAGTTAAAAGTCTCTCACCATCATAGGCCAAACGTTCATCAGGCATGCAATTTCTTCTTCAGCCCTTGGTGCATTTTCTTTCTCTCTGTTGCGACATCACTTATTACACTGGCCCAATTTTTTTTTTTTTTTTTAATTACATTTTCACCCCAAACAAGGCACATTGCCACTCTGATGCAGGGGGCTACTATCAGGGACATAAGCTACAGGGGTACTATGTGGGGAGTTGGGCAGCAAGATGTCGGTTCACATTACACTTGCACTTCTGCATGTCAGTACAGTTGGGGAAGCAGGAACCCGGAAGGGAATTCCAAAGTCGGGTCTGTCGAGGGTATTTACGTTGAGGGGGTACAAGTGCTTGCAGTTCTTCAGAGCATTCACCGTTAAAGTACTTGTAGAACAGGCAGAGGGATGCTATATTTCGTCGATGGGACAGAGGCTGAAGTTTAGAGGACAGTTCAGGACCTAATTTTTCATGCTGCTGCTACCAGCACTAGCGGCTCTAGACCCGACAAGCAGCTAAATCCCACCTCTTCACAGTAGAGATCCCTAGATGTAAGAGAGCCATCTACCCCAGTAGTTTCTTCCCCAGAACCGCTAGACTTTGGAACTCCCTTCCGTGACCCTGCTAAAAGTCAAATATGAACATGTAAAATTATAGAGGAATAAAAAGTGAATCAAATGAGGTATAGGTTGTTTAAACAGTTACATTCAATTTAGCTTAAATTCGCGGTTTTTGAAAAAATGTCAAGCGTGGACTTTCTTTTTGGCACCACTATATATATATATATATATATATATATATATATATATATATATATATATATATATATATACACACACACATACATACATAGAACCCCGGGATACGGCATTAAAAATTAGTAAAAAATACACCACAGTATATAATAATATATACATGTGTATAAATAATTATGAATAAGACTGTAATATTTTACAGTACTTACTCTGGTAAATACTGTAATCGGGGGCTGGAAAAACATCATATTCCACATTGTAACACCCCCCCCCCAAAAAAAAAAAACTTAACTTAGGGCTACCGTATCCCAGGGTTCTACTGTATATATAAAAACTACTCAGTTTATGTGATTTTTGGAATATGTAAGTTTCCTTACATGATTGGTATGTACATCATAAGCATGTTTTTTTTTTGAATTAAGGTTATTTGAACTTGCACCAATTTATTTTCTATTGTTTTTTTATTTTTATTTTTTTTTCCTGTTACAAGAAAAATATTCCATTCAAGAATACTAAGAAAAGGGAAAACGTACAAATTTTTTTTATAGGCGGTGCCATATGTCGAATCTGGGACTTACTGAGTGATGCGTTACAAATGGTTCTAAAATTCTATTTACAAAAATAGTTACAGAATTAAATCTACCAGAATGCATTTTGATTTCTTCATAAGTTAGAAAATAAAACTTACTATTTTACTGAAAGAAAATACCGGAAGTGGATCCTTGAATTTTGTTGCCTGTGGATAATCATGGACGTTTATGGCCAATTCCATGTCCGGAAGATCGTCGATAATTTTCAAAATGAAGTGCTCAATACCACTGCATCTGGAAAGCGAGAGAGGACCGCAGGATTAGTAATGATCAGAACAGATAGGCAGCTAAATTTATTGCAGACTATTATCCTTATCTTAGTTGTTTCAAAACGTTTCCCCCGCGACAGGATAGGAACTCTGAATCTCCTAACTGCATTCTCAGCAATTACTGCCTTCCATAGTTGTTGTCTCACCATATTTTGGCCAAGTAAGCCCTTGGCCAGTTGTGGGTAGGATTGAAACCGCTATCTTCAGGCAATTCTCACTTGGAACCGTAGCGATTCAACGTCTATCAACTGCGCCACGGGACCTGAAGGGCGATCAAAGTTGGATTTTTTGATCTTATAAATCCACGTTTATTTATTATCTGATCTTCCATGGTCGGTTCCGTACCGAATGATATATTATTTAATTGGAATTCATTATTGAGATGAGTATTATTTATTAATTTATTTATTGCGGACTTTTATCCTCATCTTTATTAGTTGTTGTTTCACAACGTCTCGGCCAACTATTCCTCTGGCCTTCGTCAGATGGTAACTGCGACGGGATAGGAACTCAAAATCGCCTAACTGCATTCTCAGCAATTACTGTCTTTCCATAGTTGTTGTCTTGCCACGTCGTGAAACAACAACTAATAAAGATGAGGATAATAGTCCGCAATAAATAAATTAATATAAATAATACTCATCTCAATAAAGAATTCCAATTAAGGAATAATATATATACCATTCGGTACGAACCCGACCATGGAAGATCAGATAATAAATAAAAGTGGATTTATAAGATCCAAAAATCCAACCTTGATCGCCCTACGGGGCCTGTGGTGCAGCTGATAGAGACTTGGAATTTTTTTCCTCAAATTAGAACCTTAAAAATGTTCTCCAAGCCTAAAAAAAATCCCTAAAATGTCTTACATGAAGAAAACAGATTGGAACTCAATTGATCATCTTTCATGAAAATAATAGAGCAGAGAAAGACTAGCAATTCTCTGTCCAGCCAGTGAAAAAATTCAAGTAAAACAAGGAATCAATGTCTATTTAATTAGCATGCAATTTGTAGCAGTTGTACAAGAAATCTATTTTGTTTATATGCACTTGTAATATCCTGTGGTTTGTAATATATAATTTATTGGTTGCACTTTTAACAAATGCATGTCCATAGTATATAAACACTGATATTTTTTCAGCTGTAGCTTTTGAAACCAAATAAACAACTTGTTAAATCAACAAAGTTTATTTACATTTCACTGATAGCATATGACAAGAGAGTGTTTTGTTGGTATGTGGGTTTGATGGAGTGGTGTCGGTGGGACGGTAGAAATGTCACTACTGTCAAGTCGCTCTCTCTCCCCTGACTACCTTTGTTTTTTTAGGTCTTACATCGGAATTTGACTGTTCATTTATTTTGACAAAAGTTTATTTTGACATAAATCAGAATATCTATTTTATTGCTTTGCATTTTTTGGCAATTCCAATCCATGCCGTCCCATTGTTCTATGACCCTAATTCTTAGATCGGAATGTAAGCTTGACATCATCGCGCAGAATCTGATTTAGCATCTGGCTTTGCCCGGATCCCGAATTTGCATGTATGCAATACATCTACTATTTTCCCAGCATTGTCTGTCACCTATGCAACATGTTGAGTTGTTTGGTCAGCATACCGATGAATGCATCATTGATAAGCACACTAGGACTTCCTGATCCACAAAGGGAAAAGGAGGACAGATTCAAAGTGATACAAGATCCAACAGATGTGGCATCATGTGGGACCAGAGGGAAAAAAAGAACTTCCAATCCTCAAACATGGGAAAGAGAAGGAAGTGTGACACTATCGCTTGGGTAGGGCTCTGAAGGTTGCCACCCATCAATATAGATAAGTGTCTCATCAGTGTAGCTAGCACCATGAAGTTCAACCCCTAGGCCAAGTGAAGTAGAGCTGGTGTTTGCCAACTAATTATCATAATACACTATTTCTCATACTAGCTAATTATGTTAGCCATTCATCCACTAGTATATATCAGGATATATATAGTATGTTTATTATACAAACATTACTAGTTACATATGTGAATACATGTTTCAGTAGAATCTCAAGTTAGAGAGATCCCCTCATCAGACCTAGAAAAAAAAAGTGACACTGAAACCAATAATGTTTGTGTAATAAACAGACTATATACCTGTTCTGTCCTCGATTGAGCACTCTTTAATAATCACACGGATTTCAGTGGATCTTCATCTAGGAAACCAAATTATACAACCATTATATGCATCTGTAAAAGTGAAATTGTCTGTGTGTCTGTGCGTGTATGTGTACATTTCCCTACCAAACTACTCTGTTAATTTTCAGTCTACAGACTCGATATTTGACATAAGGGGTATTGAAATTTGGGAAAATCTTTTTAATCAGTTTTCGGCCAAAAATGTGGGTGTCAAGCGGTCAAAGTTCAATGATTTGACCTTTGAAAACTAACAAACTCTTCTGCCAATTTTGGGTCGAAACACTTGAAATTTTAGATGTAGGTTGACATGAATCAAACGTTTTAATTTGAGCCCAAAATAATGAATGTTAAGGGCTCAAAATTGGGGTCAAAGTTAAAAAGAAAATTGACCTCTGTGGTCTAGCAAATTACTCAGCCAATTTTTGGTCTAAACATTTGAAATTTTACATAAAGGGTCTTCAGACATGCAGCAAGCTTTTTAATCAGTTTTTGGGTGGAATTTTTAGCCAGAATGTAACAGTTGTGTCTGATGCCTAAAGATTATCTTATGTTTCTTGCCTCACCACAATGCTTAAATACTGCCCTGTGCTGTGGCTGAACAGACCAAACCTGTGGCAAAATATATTCACATTAGAACCTCTGCATAATCAGATCAAATATTTGCTCAAAGATGTATTGGTAATCTCCTTTGCATTGTGTTCTGCAAAACGGGCTGCCTCAGAACTGTGTGAATGAACATGCATTATTGCCGCGTTTTCAGAGTTCTGTATTGTCTAACTATCGTGATGTTCCTGAGTTTTATGCATTCCCTAATTAACTTAAAAGCCTCTGTCTATTGCTAACGTTTTATGACTATGGCTCAAAAGAAAGAAAAAAATTGCTTGTTAAAAACGAAATAAGAAGAAGGAAAAGAAACATCTCCTGGTCACTTCGATCGAACGCCAAGAATCTCACTAAAAAAAGATGTGAAAATAAGGTGAACTAAAAAGGAAACCTCTTTGGTATGGTCACATTGAAAAGAATGGAGTTTTTATATTAGTAAAAGTCGATTAGTTGCTTTTGTTTTAAGTCATATCAACCCCAATGGGTCATTTAATACCGGATCCAGTAATTTTGGAAAAATATTTTTATTCTTCAAATATTTATTTATGGTGTTTAGTTTGGCTGTTTTGTTGCTGAGGAAAATTGTTTTTGTTTTTGACCTTGCAGAGCATGAATTTCCAAAGAGAAAAAAAAACAAACAAAAAAATAACAATAACATCAATGGTGGTTGCATTTTTGTTCAGACATCCTGACATGCTAGCACCATATGCCCTAACAGATATTACCACATTGGGACAAAGTGAACCCGAGAGCAATCATAACTAAGGACAACACCACATTTCTTTGCATCCCCAAAATGGGACCTCATGACTGGATGTCTAATACCCAGGACTAGAAAAGTCGAGGTAGCAGGTCCAGTTCACCTTCCTGGATTATAATTATGTGCAACATCGTCATCCCTGGCTCCTATCCTAGAAGCCGCCCAAGGAAAAAATGGACTAGCTGCAGCAATGAGGATTTAAAGAGCACCGGCCTCAAACTGGAACAAGCAATGGATCGAGAGTGGTATCGAATGAACATTGGACTTGATCGACATGGCAGAACTTCCAACCCTCAAACACGGGGAAGAAAGGAAAGTGTGATGCTATCGCTTGGGCGGCACTGAAGATGGCCAGACTACCAACATGTATAAGTGTCTCATTAGTGCGGCTTTTTAGGACAAGTGATTTGGTTTGGTTGTTTTACAACATATCAACCCCTTTTCAGGTTATTTAATGCCGAATCCAATTATTTTGGAAATAGTATTCATGTTGCATCTTCAATCGCTAGTTTGTAGTGCTGGGTTTGGTTGTTTTATAGTGGATTTTATCGTTTTTGTACTCTGCCTTGCAGAACATGAATGAGTTTAGCAATTGGAGAGGGAAAAAGGGTTACAGTATTAATGCTTGGTACATTTTAAGTTAGGAAACCAGTCAGGAAGTGGGAGGAGATAGAAAGAGAAATGGGAAATGGAAAGAAAGAAAAAGAGACAAAAAAGGTGGATTGTTGTTTTTGCAGAACATAATTAAGTTTTGCAAAAGGAAGTAGAAAAAACAAAAAGCATCAATGTTAATGTGCATTTCGTCTCAGGATTGGTTGATTGCTTTTGTTTTACGGCATATCAACCCTTTTCGGGTTATTTAATGCCGAATCCACAGATTTTGAAGAAAAAAATTTTTGATAGAATATATTTGTTGTTTTCAAGTCGGTTTCTATTTAACCCATAGTTGGAACCCTAACAGGTACTATCACTCCAGGTCAGAGTGGACCTGGGAGCAATGGTAATTAAAGGGTGGCTCCACACTCCCCAAAGCCCACAAGCTGGGCCTCACCACTGGATATAGTTTAAGGTCATATCCAGGACTCCCATTGAGGGACTTTTACCCTCTGCAGGGGGGGGGGGGAGTCAGTGTATTCTAATGCCCCACCGACAGGGCCATCATCTCAGGAAGCCAATATCTTCAGGCAGCCTGATCTGGTCGCATCGGCTAGGCCAAGTGAAGTAAAACTTTGAAAGCATGGAAACTGTTAAGGATCGACTCGAGAGAAAAAGGGGATACATTAAGACCTGGGCAGAGATAAATTAGTTTGGAAGTCAATTCCTAAAAGCTACCCAACACATGCCCACACGTCCAACGTTTGTAAAATTAAACAAAAAGTCATAAGTGCACTAGCTAATGGAGATTTTGTGGGATCTATAGGTTGAGAAACGCTGACGGAATGACCCGCCATCATGACGACGATGATAAAAGATATGGATTTTTCATATTTGAATTCTTTGGTGTTATTTGCACAACTTTTTGGTCGATGTAACCCACGACCTTCTTCAGGTATATCTTGTTGTACTCTAAAATCTTTTTGTCAAACTCTGGAATCTGTACAGAACCCTTTATTTAATCCACAGAGGTAGCATGTTCTTGTTCTGTCAGCCACGACAGAGTAGAAGTCCTAAGTAATTTGCAATTGTATTTTTGAGTGTCGCCCCAGTACTTTATCCACTTTACCTTGCAAGGACCCATGGCGTAGTGGATAAAGTAATTGATAAAATTCCTCCTCTTGAGGTTGAAGGTTCAATCCTCAGAGCAGTTGAGACTCAAGATTGCAAATTATTTAGGACTTCTACCCAGTTATGGCCAACAGAACGAAAGCATGCTACCCCCATAAATTAAACGTCAAGCATGCGAGATTGCCCTCCATGAGTGAAAAATTTATTTTCACCCTGACTAATGTGTGTTCAAATTTTTTAAAAAAATCCAAGGTGTGGTTATTGAGAAAAGTGAAAACAAATGAATGGACAAACGATTTGGGGGTCAATTCTACCCTTATAATGCCCTCTAGGTAGGCAACCAGAGTTATCCCAGGAAATCTGTTCTGGCAAAAAAATTTACTTTCACCATGACTAATGTTTGTTCAAAATTTAAAAAAAAAAAAAAAAAAATCCAAGGTGTAGGTATTGAGAAAAGTGCAAACAAACGAATGAGAGTAAACTACTAGGTCCGATCCCTCCTTCGTTGGGGGGGAGGGGGGGGACCAAGAAAAGATCCCATTAAAAACTATACGCAGATTCCCAATAGCATGATACCCTTATAAATTAAAAGATTCCATTCAAAACTATGTGCAGATTTCTGATATCAATAGAAAGATTCCCAAGTTCGAAAAGATACACGTGAAGAAGACCGAAGGTTACATAGATCGAAACGTTGTGAAAATAAAACTCAAGATGAGAACAGTATTCCGAATAATACCCTTATAATACCATTTCGCTGTTTTATTCAGATCGATATTTTAGATTTTTTTCCCATATCATATATCTTGTCAAACTCAAGAATCTGCACAGAATTTCAAATGGAACACTTTATTTAATCTACGAAGGTAGCATAGTCTCATTTCCTCAGCAATGATTGAGTAGAAGTTTTAAGAAATTCATAATTTTATATTTTTGAGTGCCATCTGCATGAAGGATTGAACCTTCAATCTCCAGAAGAGTGTAAATTTGTAACTGAATTTTACCAAGTACCTTTTTTTTTTTTTTAAATCTTACCAAACACTTTTTTTTATTATTATTTTACTTGAGAGTCACCACTTATCAAGGCCCGAAGGCCACTTGAGGATAAGAGTTAATGAATGTAAAGTAGTGGTGTAGTAATCGTTAATGGTGTAAATTGGGTAGAATTTGATTATTTATTGGGATGGCTTAACAGGAACTTGTTTACATTGGCTTTGAAGGCCACCATGTTGTATTCAACTGGGAAGCAGGCCAGCAGAACAGTGTTCAACAGGTGGGTTCTGGGAAAGAAACTTTGTTCATGAAATCTGTGTTTAGATTTAGGCACAGATAGAGAGGGGGGATCGTATATAGTGGCTGTAGCTAGTCTTTATTCACTATGTCACGGGTCCTTGCAGATTCCAGAGGTTTGACAAAATACGCTTGAAGAAGGTTGGAGGTTACATCGACCAAAATGTTGTCAAAATAACAGTAGTCAGACGAATCAAATCAGTCCTCATCTCAAAAATTTGGAAACGTTAAGAATACAAATAATAATTTACAAGGTGATCACCACTTATCAAGGCCCGGAAGCCACTCAGGGATAAAGGTTATTGGGGTTTGTATTACTGTACACATAGATTCGAAAAAGTTGTCAAAAAACAAATATATAACAAATAAATGTTATCAAAGGCAAGATAAGTTACTTTTTTGCCAAACTGGATATATTTTTTGTGTTTTTATTCAATGTAACATATTTATTCAGCTCGAAAAACATACAGTATTTACCGATGTATTCGAAAATTCAAGATGGCGTCTCACACCCTCTTTAACACCGTAAGTATGGAAAAAGGTGTTATAAATAAAAAACTATACAAAATACTATTAAAAACCCGCCGAATATATGTCAACCTATGTCACGGTAACATATATTGAGCGAGTTTTTAACAGTATTTTATCCGATTTTTTATTTATAACATCTTTTCCCACACTTACCGTGTTAAAGAGAGAACAAGACGCCATCTTGAATGTTCCAATACATCGGTAAACACTGTATGGTTTTCGAGCTGAATAAACATGTTACATTGAATAAAAACACGAAAAATATATCCAGTTTGGTAGAAAAGTAACTTATCTTGCCTTTGATAACATTTATTTGTTATATATTTGTTTTTTGACAACTTTTTCGAATCTATGTGTACAGTAATACAAACCCGATATAAATATGGAACATCTATAATAGATCTTGAGTTTACTTTCGGCGGCTGCGTAATTATTGCTTGCCTTATTTTGTCTTTTAGTCCTCACATTCCAAGAGTGATGTTCAAAAAAAATTTTTTTTTTTTAATTTTAGCTCCTAACATCAAGTGGTTTTATGTCTTGTCTGGAGCGATTTCCAGAAAATAAAAAATTAGGTGCTAACACCGCAAAATAATTCCAACTCACCTGGATGGAAACATGCAGTTGCTGTCCCTGTACAATTCATGGTTGATTATTTGGTAAAAGACGCCCATTCGTTTTGCTTTTGCAACCTGCTCTCGAGTGATGACCTTTTCATGCTCCCACACTCGGAGGTCATTCTCAATAACTCTGGAGATTAAAAAAAATAAATAAATAAATAAATAAAATTAAATATTTAAAAACAAAGTAAACAATAAAAAATTTATTCATATATGTATATTTCAACAGAAAAATGCGAGCACGAAAAGTAATATGTTAAGCTTAAACATGAAAAAGTAAAGGACTAGTTGTTACAACTGGAAAAGAAAAGGACAAGATATTCTAGTAAAAAATATAATAAATTTATAACTTAAAATATTGCAGCATTAAGAATTGATTATATATTATAAATTGAATTTTTAAAAAAAATTCTTAATGCTGCAACTTTTCCGATTTTAACAACTAGTCTTTTATTTTTCCATGTTTAAACTTAACCATATTACTTTTCATACTCACAGTTTTCTATTGTAATCCATGATTTTTCCAGGCTTCCAATAAATTCACTTGTTCTTTATTTAATTTCTGTCTTATTTTTCGTCCCCATAAACACATAACAATGCATGGCACTCGTCTGCTTTCAATAAAATCCCTCCAATTATCTCCCGTTCATAAGCGAATTAGTAATAACAGTAGTCACTGAAGCGACGTGGTTGGTATGGAATCCAGTCATATAAAACGTTGCTCACCTTATATATTTTTACGATTTTGAATACTAGAAAATTATAATTTTTGTTTTAGTGAAAATAGGTGATCTATAAATAATGTAAATAATTGTTTGAAATTTGGTCAAAAAAAATGAGCCGTGAAGTTCTAAATGACTAAAACTACCACTTAACCATATATTCAAATACTACTGTGTTTGAATGAGATATATATATATATATATATATATATATATATATATATATATATATATATATATATATATATATATATATATAAGAATACAAATTTAAGACTGTAAAATTATATTTTACATGAATTTATTGCTTGGCAGGATCATGACGGGCTCCTTGCCCAGACCAATGTGACTCTTCCTCTCCAGAGTTTCCTGTCTTCCATCAGTTGCCGCAGATCTTCAGGTTCACAGTTGGCATCGTGTGCTATTTGTTGGATGTACGTGGATCTAGATCGTCCTCTGCTTGCGCGTCCTTGTCATGGAGTCCATCACCAATTCATGCTTGCTCCTCAGACAAGGACCGGCAAATCGAATGCGTCTTTCTCTGATGGTATTAGATATGACAGGTAGATTGCCATAAAGTTGCTGCTTCGTGGGATGATTTTGCCAAGATATATTTAATATTGTTCTTAGCATACGGGTGTATGTGCCGTCTAGTTTTCTTTCCGATCTTTTGGTGAGTGTCCAGGTTGTAGCACCGTAAACAAGGACAGACTCTACCACTACCCTGAAGAACTGCCTTTTCAGTTTATCAGCCAGTCTCGAAGTCCATACTGAATGTAGCCCATCCAATGCGGTCCATGCTTTTGAGATGCGAATTCCGATATCTCTCTCTGTGGAAACTATGTTGCTGCCCAGATACGTAAACTCAGCGACTTCTTTCAGTGTTGATCCAAACAAAGCCCTGATCTCTCCCTTCACATTGAAAGTCATAAACTTTGTCTTATCCGCATTTATGTGGAGACCAATGTCATTTGCAGACTTTTCTAGCTTACGTAACAGTGTTTGTACATCAGCAGTGCTGTTCGCGAACAAAGCAATATCGTCTGTGTAATCTGCATCAGTTATGTGTGCTGATTGATGACATCTGTTTCTGGATTCATTTAGGGTGAAGCCTAGCATGTTGTGTATATCAACAGATACTCAAATAAAATATATTGAAATTTTCTTAATCTACAGAGTTTCAAAGAAATGCGTTCTTCTCATAAGAAGGAAGATATTAGCAAATGAATATTATAATGAAGCTATGAATTTGCTGATACTGGCATTAATTGAAACAGCATTATATGGAAACTAGTCATAAAAAAAAAAAAAAACCCAAAAAACTTTTCATGAAATGGAGAAAAAAAATGAACTCTTTGCAAAAAAAAAGAAAAAAAAAAGAAGAAAAAAAAGTATTTAGCTGAGGGTTGATTTACAGATCCAATTACTATTAAATATTTATTTGTTGAAATCATAACCACTTAATACTTTTTTTGTGCTCACATCCCCTTATTGCGAATTTGTAGCAGTTGCCGACATCAGTGGATTTATTTTTTTACGAACTGATATAAATTATTGCACAGTAAAAATAATTAAATTAAAATAAAAATCATTTAGCAAGTGTTGTCAAACGCAACTTCATTAAAAAAAATTTTGTTTTGTATGGCCCGTGCAACACCAGGTACCCCTGCTAGTAAAGAACAAAGGAAAGCACATTAAGTTTTAAATTTATAAAAATCTAAATGTAAAATACATGTTTTTTTTTAACTCACCTTATCAATAATCATCAAATTGGACAGAGAATCACCAACCCAAATTTATGAAATACAATAATTTTTAGATAGTAAACTTCTTTGGCTATTTTGAGGACAGACTATATTCCCCCCACCCACACTCTTAAAAATATATATGAAATAAAGTAATTATGACATCGTAAACTATTTCAGCCATTTCCGGGACTGACCCCCCCTCCCTCCTTTCTTGAAAATAAAGTAACAAAGTAATTTTGAGATCGTAAGTGCTTCAACCATTTCCGGAACCTACTCCACATTCTTCTCCCACTCTTTAAAATATATATGAAATAAAGTGATTTTGAGATCATAAACTGCTTCAGCCATTTCCAGGACTGACTTCGTATTCTCTTTGCCACTCTTAAAAATATATGAAATAAAGCAATTTTGTGATTGTAAACTGCTTCAGCCATTTTCGGGATCGACTTCAGATTCCATCCTCCTCTCTTAAAAATATATCTTCTTCTCTTCTATCTATCTTCTATATAAATAAAATGAACTCATTTTTTTTCTATCTATCTATCTTCTACCTTCTTCTATCTATTCTTTCTATCTTCTTCTATCTATATAAATAAAATGAACTCATTTTTTCCCCTCCGAGTTTAACCTTAATAGGATTGAAAATCTAGACATTTTATGCAGATGTACTATGCACAAACTGCATCACGATATCTGAGGTGTGTTATAGGCAGATTACCTATCCACTACGTCACTGATCAGAGCTTCCTATATTTTATCTGGTGAGAGTTCACTGCTAAAACCGGTTACGATCATTGGAAGTAGTAAAGTCATCTCTCTAATAAATTCATACTTCCACCGCCACCCATTTACACCATCCGTGACCGTTCACAGGAGACAATTCCGAACGAACACTGGTTAAGGTTTTTATAAAAACTGGACTGCAATTTAAGTGAAACGCACCATGCTTACTTTTACGTTGGTTAAAAATCCAAACAAAAAAAAAAAAAAATCCAAAAAACTTTACATTTTCTTTTATTGAAATAAAACTTATAATACTCCATTCCGTTTCATTTCGTGTCCTTCGACAATTTTAACATCGTTTCTTTTGATTTTTTTTATTTTATTTTTTTTATCCAAATTAATTTCTTCTCTCTTTCTGTTTTTCATCTTTCGTTTAAGATCGTTTCTTTTTACTTTTTTATTTATTTATTTATTTTTTTCTTTCCTCTGTTTCCGTTTACACAATCTTTCCATCTTTTACTTTATTTCTTCTCTCTTTCCAGTTTTCCTCTTCCTTCGGCAGTTTAACATCGTTTCTTCGAGCCACAGCAACGCATGCCAGGGTACAGCTGGTATGAAATAAAGTAATTTGGAGGTTGTAAACTGCTTCAGCCATTTCCATGGAGAGAGAGGATAGCTTCAGGCGCGAGAAAGTTTTCAGAGCGAAAGAACCAAATTTATGAGAAGCAGAAGAGCATTAAAATTAAACTAAAAACAAAATTTGATTTTAAAATGGCTACCAACCCTTCATGGCAGCTGCAGTTATCCTGTTGACACGGCTTGTATTTCTTATTGGCTTCTTCAATTAAATCCAAATATTTCTCCCATTTATTCCCTGAAAATAAAGCAAAGAAAAAAAAACAAAAAAAAAAAAAAACATTATTTATACATGCAATAGTTACATGATTTGGATGGTTTTATTTTATTTCATATGAACCCTTTCCAGAATCCAGTATTTTTTTTTGGGGGGGGGAAAAAAAGGTTTTATGCTTGTAGTTCTTCATATTCTCAAATATTTGTTCATGATATTTGGTTTGGTTGTTTTGTTTTACAATATATCAACCCTTTTCGGATTATTTAACGTTTAATCTGGTAAGGTGAAACCAAACACCATGAATAAATCTTTGAAAATATAAAGAAATACAAGCATAAATTATTTTTTCCACCAAATTACTGGATTTTGCATTAAATGACCTGAAAAGTGTTGATATGCTGTAAACTAAAGTTGTTTTTTTTTTTTACAAAAGGAGTTACCACTTAAGGCGTAGACGCCACTCGAGGATAATGGTTAATGAGTGTACAATAGTTAATGGGACAATATCGTATTAATCTTTAGTAGTGGAAATTTGGTAAATTAGATTACTTAAGGCAATGGTTCATCAAGAACTTGTTTACATTGGACTTGAAGATAACCATACTGTAGTCAGCTGAAAAACAAGGAAACAGAAGAGAGTTCCACACAGGCGGGAAGTTCTAAGAAAGAAGTTTTGTTCATGGAATCTACGGTTAGGTTTAGGCACAAATAAAGTGTGGTTTCAGATAGAAATGTTTTTTGTGAAAGTTTGGTGTTTAGTGAGGGGAGACAATAGATTGGAGCTCAGACGAGCACTTGCCAATAAAAATACTGATGAAGCAGAGACAGGCTCGCAACATCTCGTCTGTGGGAAAGAGGTCGCAAGGAAGAGAAAAGGGCATCCCCCACTAGGCTATGACATGTTAATCTTTTGTGTGTCAATAGCCGATATCTTCAGACATCCTGATCTGATAGCACCAGAAACAGTTGCAAGAAAGATCTATTTTGTTTACATGCAATATCCTGCGCTATGTCGAGTTGTGATTTGGTCGATATAGGTAGGTGTATTGATACAAAGGCGATTAGGACATCATTGCTCATTCTCATAAACAAGTTCCACCAGCTATTTTTCAAACTTCTGTGTAGACTGCTTTTGTGACTTGCTTATTCAAATACAAATGCGTACAGACACGGTCGACTCACTAAAAAGGCTATATCCTAACACTCCATTCATACCGTCACAGTAAATTATTGTTATGGACGTGTAGTGAACGATAAAGCTTACACTTCAATGCCCAAAATTAAAATGCTTAAAATCGTTTCTGTGCATACAGCCCAACGGATTCACTCGTCTGAATTAATCTATACTAGCGCGACCTGTGGAAATTTCAGAGTGGCATCTTTCATACGTAATATATTGCTGCTGGGCATTCCCTGGACGTTCAGCGTGAATGGGGACTTGGCAATATTATTGTACCTATTTACAATGCCTCCCCACGGGACAGAGTTAGACACCAGGGTCGTTTTTTTAACGTGGAGAAAAGGTACAAAAATAAAAAAATTGTCTCAGTCGTGAAGGATTGCTCCTCCACCGAAAGAGAACAAGAAATGTAAGTGCAGCATCTGAAGAACAGATACTACACTTTGAGATATTAAATCCTTTATTCATGTTAAAAATACAGTGAAAATCAACAATGAACAAAAAACTTAGGCACATGGCCAACTCAAAAGGAGGGATTGTGTGTGTCGTTGGTCATCCTTGTCACTCCAAAACTAAACAAAATCAAAAGTTTCTCCCAGCTAGTATCTTCTCTCACCATAATACCGCATTCACTCTTTCATACTGGGGGACGACCTACTTAACTCCTAATTTTTCACTTTGATCTTGGCCAAAAGGCAAAGTTGTAGCCCTTTTGTTAAAACTGTAAAAGTATTTATCTAAGTAATCTGGTTAATGTAGTGTCAGAATATATCTGGTTATTACGGTTTATCTCCAATTTCCTTATAGGAGTCTGTGACTTATTTCCATTGTATGAGTGCCCTGTGCGAATGGAAACCCCACGATATCATGACACCATTTTTAGACAGAACAAATTCTACTCTTGGGTCATTGTCAGAAGACAAATTTCACATATGACCCAAAAGCAACATTTTTTTTTTTTTTTTTTTTTTTTACATTGTGTCTTCGGTGATCGGGAGATATTATTTATTAAAAAGGAGGATAAAAGTGGTACAAGTATTAAATTAGCGTATCTATATACAAATTTCATGTTCGTAGTATGTTATCACCTTTTATAGTCTTTTAATAAATAGGATCTCCCGATCATAATTTATAATCTGAAAACCGTTACGTTAATGGTACTACGGTATTAATATATCTATAATATAAAACTGAATGTGTGTGTGTGTGTCTGGTCATGAATAGGCTCCTATATGATTGACTATTTTAAAAAACTGATTATATATAATGATAGATGTATCGAGACATAGGAATGGGCATGTTTGATCTGGCAGAACGGTGGTTCATTAAAATTGTGGGGTCTGCGTTCGCACCTGGTCCATAAAGTATGGAAAAAAAAAATTTAAAAATTAAAAAAAAAAAAAAAAAACCGTTTACAAGTGTTTTTGATATAGATGTACATAAGAATACTTTGATAAGTATGTTTTAACTTAAATAGGGGATGGTATAATAAAATTGTGGGGTCTGTGTTCGCACCTGGCCTCCATAGAATGGAAACAGGCACAAACTTTAATAAAGACTTTTCATACCTATCTGCGTAAGTATACTTTGATAATTATGTTTCAGTTTGAAGAAATATGGTATAATAAAATTATGGGGTGTTCGTTCGTGCCTGACCTCCATAGAATGGAAATATATTGCAAAGTTTAACAAAGTTTTTTTAAATATAGATCCACAGAATATTGTGATAAGTGTTTCAGTGTGAACAGGTATGGTATTATAAATTATGGGGTTTATCTATTTTATTTTTACTTTCATCATATTTTGCTTTGGTTTTGATACCCCCAAATTCGAAGCTATCTCTTCACAACCCTTCCTTTTCATAACCTATCATACTTTAATAAATCAGAGTCCATTTTCTGTAGGCTGTTTTTAAACCAAGTCAACGACGTGTACTGCTAGTAAATAAATAAAACAGTAGATGTATGTATGTGTACGTGATTGTGTTGAAAATATTTAACCGATGAACTTTTAAACTACAAATCAAATAGTACTAAGAATAACAAGAAAAAGCTATCATAAACCAAAGATGGTTTAAAACGAGTAAACTCTTTGTTTGGATGGATTAATAACGCGGACAGAAATGTGTTGGAAAGTTGAAATGCAACATGTTCATTTCAACTTGTCAACATATTTCTATTACTTTTGCGCATGTGCAAATTCATTCATATGTTGAAGTGGTTTAATTTAGAATTTTTCTTATCTATGTCTCAATAGCTCAAATGATAAGGAATGCGTCTGTTTTGGTTTCGATTCTAGCTGATGGCACCGAAGTCATTTAAAAAAAAAAAAAAAAAAAATTTAGAAATCAGTACTAATATATATATATATATATATATATATATATATATATATATACTAGCAGGCCGGTCGTCGTGGCCCGGTCGTAAAATACTCATAAATATATTTTAATTCATACAGAAACTGAGACATGTTCATGTACGTATTATATTTCTTCTAAACAGTTTATTTTTTGTAAGTAACCCCCCCCCAAACCCAAAATACTCGAGCTGAGATCTAAACCAAAACCTAAAGACAATGAGTTAAGTACGATAACCTTAGACTAGCTTGATACGATCTTTAAAGTGTTTTCAAACCAACTTATTCTTAACATAAGTAAGCCGGCATGTGAACGATTCGCACATGTGTATTCGTGAAACAGTTGACAAACAGATGAAAATCCGATAATCACTACCTACCAATTTTTCAATTTTGACTCCTTAACCCTTTTTTTGGATGAAAACCGATTAAAAAGGTTTCCACATATCTGAATACCTTATATACTAAATTTCAAATCTAGATAAAAGATGAGAGAGAGAGAGAGAGAGAGAGAGAAGACATTTCTCAACCTGAATATTCATACGAATTCTATATAAATTAAAATATATTTAAGTGTATTTTATGACCAGGCAAGCCCCCACCCCCTTCCACTAGTAAAAAAACATTAAAATATTTTCAGCCAATCAGATACATTTTTGAATTTATCAAATTTGCCGCTTTGATCCACCTCAAATGTACAAAAATGTTCGAGCCCAATTTCACGTCAGATCTAACATTGAGTCTTTGCCAGCTTCATTCGCCCACCCCCTCTTCGTTGTGCATTAAAAAAGCGTTTCTCAACTGAAACGCACTCACAAGCATATGTACTCTGACACTAATGCACAAAAATTCATTGTCGTCTGCTCATCAAAAACAAATGTACAGACTTAATTTTAATTAATGGGGCCTGTGGAAATTCCACAACGGCATTTTTCATGCTGGCCATTCTGTGGACGTTCAGGCCCTTTTGTTACAACTGTTAAAATATTTATCTACATAATCTGATTAATGTAGTGTCGGAATATATTTGGTTATTATGGTTACTCTCCAATTTATAGGTTGGTTGTTTTTGTTTTACGGCATATCAACCCTTTTCGGGTTATTTAATGCCGAATCCAAAGATTTTGAAGAAAAAATTTTTAATAGAATATATTTGTTGTTTTCAAATCGGTTTCTATTTAACCCATAGTTGGGACCCTAACAGGTACTACCACTCCGGGTCAGAGTGGACCTGGGAGCAATGGTAATTAAAGGGTGGCTCCACACTCCCCAAAGCCCACAAGCTGGGGCCTCACCACTGGATATAGTTTAAGGTCATATCCAAGACCCCCATTGAGGGACTTTTACCCTCTGCAGGGAGGCAGTCGGTGTATTCTAATGCCCCACCAACAGGGCCGCCAATTTATAGGAGTCTGTGACATATTTCCATTGTATGGACGACAGGGCAAATGGAAACGCCATCTTGAGACAGAACAGATACTTAGCTTAGATCCTATTTAGAAGACCAAGAAGGTATATTTTACAATCCAAAAAAGTCATTTTTATTTATTTTATTTATTTATTTATTTTTTACATGGAGTCTTCGGTGATCGGGAGATCCTATTTATTAAAAATAGACTGTGATAACATACTACAAACATTAAATTAGCACATCTATATACTAATTTCACGTTCATAGTATGTTATCTTCTATCCTCTTTTTTAATAAATAGGATCTGCCAATCGAATAATTTATACTCTGGAAACTATGACGTATGTACACAGGTTAAAAGGTACTATAGTATTAATATATAGATATTCCTAACTTTTCGCACTGAACTTTCTTTCCACAATGGAAACAAAACACTGATTCTTATCAATAACTTGATGAAATGCAATTTGTGTGATTGAGTGAGGGAAGTTTTCATTAGTTTTTCAAACCTGTGGATAATTGACTGTCCTTAAATTATCGACTCGAGCTTCCTTAACCTTGATTTTTTTTATTTTCTTGTTTTACAAGGATTTTAAGAAAATTAAACAATCTGTGTTTTCATATCTATGCCGATTTTAAAAATATATAAAATATCTTATTTTATCAATTTATGATTTTGAATTCATTATTGCCCGCCTCCCCCCCGAGAAATTGAGGGTGGACCTGTAAATTCACCCTTGTCCGTTTGTCTGTCCTCACTTATCAATAACTATGACTAATTCCATTTACAAATCTCCCATTTCGCCCCCAAAAGTCCCCAGGGGACGTCAAATCCTGGTGAAAATGAACAAACGGTGCAGTTTTAGGCCTTAACATATGTAAGTATGAGTTCTGCATCATGCAAAAAAAAGAAATGACTAAGTCCATCATTTGACCCCCACCCCTCACACTCCCTATTTAACCCCAAAAGTCCACAAGGCCTTTACATATTTAAATTTAAGTTCAGCATCATGCAAAACTGAGAAATAAATAGACATAAAATTTTGGACAAATATGGTAAAATAGTCCCCAAAATGGAGTGTTTTTATTAGCCCTAAAAGAGACCCTGGGCACACCCAAGAGTTATCGCAAAGTATAGACAAACAAAATTAAATCAGTTACAACTTTGGAGAAAATAAAAATCCAAGGTATCAATGTTTTTTAATAAGCATAAAAGTGTCAATTTTAGCCATTTTAACCCAAAAAGCACTGTTACTTTTTTTACTCATATCATGCTTAATGTTTGTGCAAAATTTCAACAAATTCCAAGGCGTAATTATTGATAAAAGTGCGGACAGATGAACGGATGAACAGACAAGAGTGAATTTACAGGTCCACCCTCCTTTTGTCGGGGGACCAAAAACGGACTTTTACACATTTCTATTTAAGCATGATTTTCATATATACTTTTTATTCAAAAGAAATCTACATCCAAGTAGTAACCTCATTTGCATATTACATTAAAGAAAATCTATTTTAATAATTAGCTCCGTGTTATTAATTATTTGTGATAATAAAATTGTCTTCATTGTTCTATTCTGAAATATTATTTAAAATTGATTTATTTAAATTATTTTTCATTTACCGTATATTTCGGCGTATAAGGCGACCTTCAGATAAGACGAGGTACAAAATTGGAGTAAATTTCAATAAATTTATCATATATCGGTTGTATAAGATGACTGCTAAATCACAAAACCATGTTTGTTTAACCTAGGTTACAGATTGCAACATCCAGTATGTTATGAAATATTGGTTTTTAAAAGATAATTTTTTTTTTAAAGGTCGTCTTATATATATATATATATATATATTTTTTTTTACACGATGGTCACCACTTATACATGCCCAGAAGCCACTCAGGGATAAGGGTTATTGCAAGTACATTACGTTAGTGTGGAGATTTGATGAAGTGTTTACTTAAAGGGCGGTTCATTAGGAATTTGTTAACGTTGGACTTGAAGACATCCAAGTTGTAGTCAGGTGAGAAGCAGGCAGACGGAACAGAGTCCCACAGGCGTGCAGTTCTAAGAAAGAAGCTTTGTTCATGGAATCCACGTTTTGATTTAGGCACAGATAAAGAGTGGGGGAAATTTTTCACAGTGGATTCAGCTAGACAGGTGTTTTTCGTGAAAGATTGGCGAGAGGGGACCAGAGATTGGAGTTCAGACGAGCACTTGCCATGGAAATAACGATAAAACAAGGATAGGCTCGCAACGTCTCTTCTGTGGGAGAGAGGTTGCAGGGTAGAGAAAAGGGCATCCCCCACTAAGCCACGAAGTCTATTTTGTACTCTGTCAAGGCAGGATAGGCTGTTTTTAGCAGCTCCTGCCCAGATGTGGCAGCAGTATTCCATCCTTGGACGTACTTGGCTTTTATATAGATAGAGAATTGCATGAGTAGTGAGATATCTTCTGGAGCGGTAGAAGGATCCCACCATCTTTCCAGCGACCTTGGCAACAGACTTGATGTACGTGTTCCATTTCAGATCAGGAGTAAAGGTCAAACCCAGAAGCTTGTCAAAACACGAGGCCTCTCCCAGATGAGAGCCATCCATCCCAATTGATGCCAGGTGGGGATCAGAGCATTGATGATGTAAGGATAGGAGTTTGGTTTTAGATGTATTAAAGGTAACCAGCCACGTCTTCCCCCACTGAACCATGCGCTCGAGATCAGAGGAGAGAGAATCAGAGAGAACTTTGTCATTTACAGCCTTTGATGTGTTGCCGTAGATGGTCGTGTCATCAGCATAGATGTCAACGAATGATTTAAGTATGTGTTTAGGGAGGTCATTGATGTAGATCAGGAAGAGAGTTGGGCCCAGGATTGACCCTTGAGGGACTCCAGCATTAATACTGCAGGCCTCTGATTTTTGTCCATCGACCACAACTCTTATGAGCCTATTAGAGATAAATGATTTAATGATTGAGAAAACATTTCCAGTTATACCGTAGCTGGAAATCTTGTGAAGTAGACCCTTATGCTATACCTTGTTGAAGGCCTTTGATATGTCAAGAGCAATTGCCCTAGAAAGGAAGCCTTTGTCAAGAGATTCACTAATCCTGTGAGATATAACCGTTAGCACATCTGCTGTAGATCTTGCAGAACGGAAACCATATTGCGTGTCACTAAAAAGGTTGTTTCTGCTGAGGTGGTTGACTATTTCTCTATTTAATATGAATTCCAGCAACTTACTCATGACACAGGAGATTTATTGGTTTGTACTGAGAGGGAGATGACTTATCACCTGAATTCTTAAATACAGGGCAAACTGATGAGGTTTTCCAGGGAGTCGGAAAGCACTTCTCTTTAAGGCAGCGCTTAAACAGTTTCGTAAGTATGGGAGCAAGTTCTGGTTGAAGCTTTTTTAACACTATAATTGGAATGCCGTCAGAGCCAGTTGCTTTACTGGAATCAAGGTTCTGTATTAGCTTGGCGACCTCATGCACAGATATTTGTATGTTACCTAGCGTGTTCTGTGTTATAGGAGGAAATATGGGGAGTTGATGACCTTCGTCGCATAGGGTAGAATTAGCTGCAAAGTTCTTTGCAAATAGTTTGGCCTTGTCTGATGCTGACGAGATGACCTCTGGTCCATTGATATGCCAAAATATTCAGTAATTTAATTCCAATTATTATCACACTACATCAGTTGCCTTTTAAAACGGAAGTAAGTTTATTTATTATAGCTGTGAGAGTTATTTCCTCTTTAAGCTACCCCCCCCGTTTAATTTTCATAGACGAAAATTTCTGCTACCATAAAACCAGCATGTGATCCACTTTCAGGAAAATTGTAAAAAGTTAATATATTCAATATGTCTCATATAGTATGAGACTAAACCCTCTGCCCACCAATATGTTTCAACCTGGCAACGCCGGGGTATATGCAACTAGTATTAACTTTGTAACAGATTTATTTTGTTTATATGTATGTGCAATATCCTACGTTATGTTGAGTTGTAATTCGGTTGGCGTATTGATACATATGCAAATCGCCTATCACTGAAATGCACACAGGACACCTATGATTTCCTGGGCAAATACAAAGCAGTTCGAGTTGAGACTTTTATGCAGACGAACTAGTATTCTCTCTTCTAGTTATCACCATGGTAACGAGGAGCGGGAATAAACTCAATATCAACTTGAATCATATTATGCCTGCCGAACAAGTAACTCAACTCATATGTTTGCATTCCTGTGTTCTTATTCAAGTTAAATAAATATATTGGCATTTTCCTTTAAACTCTGGTGATTATTTTCTTATTCAAGTCAAATACCTATAGACATGGCTGTCTCCTGTCTCAACAGACACCACAACGCTACAAGTTTTGGGTGAGTGCCTTATGCGATATGTATATATTTATAATTTACTTGTCTGTACACCCAGTGTCACAAAATAAAAATGATAAAAAAAAAAAAAAATAAAATAAAAAATAAAATAAACCATCATCACAAACATTAATTAATGACAAACGAATTACCTTTCTTTATAGTCGCTTTTTGTCAGGTAAAATTCAATAAAATCATTTCCTCTCCAAACATTAAAAAACAGCTGTCTGTTTATGGTTTCAGAATAGAAAATATCTGCAAAGTGTACATTTTCAAAAATAGAGATAGAGATAGAGAGAGAGAGTGTGTGTGGGTGTGTGTGGACTTCGGCAGCATATTTTTCATTTAAATACACGATATAATACAGCACCTAATGTTTCCGTTTAATTATTCAATTTTTAAAAGTTAATTCTACTTTTTGTATAAATCACTCGTCTGTTAAATTGCTGCATATGGGATCTGCTGATGTCTTTTTTTTTTACATTTTTGCGAGTACATTCAACTGGCTATTTTATTTTATAATTTAAAAACAAAAGTCATGTTGAGAGGCGACTAAGACTTTTTCTTTATTACAGTTTCTTTTAAAAATTTACAAAAAAAATGCGAGTGGATGGACATCTGTTCCTTTATAATTTATATAAAAAAATTATTCAGAAAACAAAAACAAAAAGATGTTGTGTGTTGAATTTTCATTGAAAAAAAAAATCTAAATTTAAAAAAAATAAATTCTTTTTAGCTTTAAAAATGAAAAAATTTTTTTTTTTTTTTTTTACAGTGATCACCACTTATCAAGGCCCGGAAGCCACTCAGGGATAAGGGTTATTGCAAGTACATTACGTTAGTGTGGAGATTTGATGAAGTGTTTACTTAAGGGGGCGGTTCATTAGGAATTTGTTAACATTGGACTTGAAGACATCCAAGTTGTAGTCCGGTGGGAAGCAGGCAGACGGAACAGAGTTCCACAGGCGTGCAGTTCTAAGAAAGAAGCTTTGTTCATGGAATCCACGTTTTGATTTAGGCACAGATATAGAGTGGGGGAAATTTTTCACAGTGGATTCAGCTAGATAGGTGTTTTTCGTGAAAGATTGGCGAGGGGGGACCAGAGATTGGAGTTCAGACGAGCACCTGCCATGGAAATAATGATAAAACAAGGATAGGCTCGCAACGTCTTTTCTGTGGGAGAGAGGTTGCAGGGTAGAGAAAAGGGCATCCCCCACTAAGCCACGAAGTCTATTTTGTACTAATATTATGTACTGAGATAGTAGGCAGGCAGGCTCAAACCTGTATTGCGAAGGAATATATTATTTTAAATTCGATGCTATTTATTTGATTTTTATTTTATTCATTTTATTTATGTGTTTAAAAAATTTTCAACTACCGTCGAATTTTCCGGGGTTCTGCTAGTATTTATTAATATGCTAAATCCGAGTTAATCAAAGTTTGTTTCTGTAAGGCATTTTTCCTATGTATTTTAGCTAGCAAATATATGCTCCCTCTGTAACGTGGGTACTGACGCAAAGGTACAAACAAAGGAAAAATTGTTTTTTCTAACTGTTCATTTTGTCTGCCATGAGATTAACAAAACCCTGCCGTCTCCACACCAGCTTAAAAGTCTCTTGACACCACACGTCCATCTTATCTGGTTTAATTTTCTTTCTGCTCCTTCACAGCTATTTCTCCCTTTGACATTAGACGTCCATCTTCTTTGGCGCACACTTTTCTTTCTCTCGTCCGCCCACATGGAGACTTTTTTTCTTTTTTCTTCCGACACAAGCCCACAGACACTTCCTAATTTGCATATGTGCTTCTTTTCGGCTGCTGCTGCTGCTGCTAATATTTTCGCAATCAGCTATCTTACAGCTCTTGCTGGTATTTTCCCCACATGCTTATACACGTTCTGTTACATGTTTCTGTAGGCAGTTTGGGTGGAGAGAAAAAAAAATGTTGTAGTAGGCAGGCTCTAACCCGTAATGCGAAAACGGAAAAGAAAGTGAAAAAAAATGTGACGTTTTAGCTGAGGTCTCTATGGCCCGACTGGAAGTGGAGAGTGTTGAAATTAAGCATAGTCAATCGGAAAGAAAATTATGACTTGCCAAAATGTCGACTAAAAAGTAACCCCTCTTTGTACAAAACAGTCGAGTTTAGGGTGTAGGAATTAATGTTTTTGGTCAATTTTTCGATATCTGTCGTCCTAAGTGTCGAGCTTTGAAACGATACTGATCTCATCAGGATCTGTCGCCTCTGTCGAAAGTTTTTGCGAGACACACACACATTTTACCTGTTATATATTAGACTAGCCTGGGTGCCCGGCGTTGCCTGGGTGTTTGGAGGTATGTGTTGAGAAGAACCCATATTGTGAAGGAGGAAAAGAATGTGGAAAAAAAAAAAAAAAAAAAAATGTGACGTCTTTGCCAATGCTTCGATCGACAGACCAGAAATAGCAAAGGTTTAAATTAAGGCTAGTCAATCAAAAAGAGGATGACTTTCGAAAATATCGGCGAAAAAAAAAAAAAAAAAAAGAAAAAAAAAAGCGACCCCTCCCTGTCGAAAATTTCCTACTTCAGCCATTTTTTTCAATATTTGTCATCCAAAGAGTCGAGCTTCAAAACGATACCGATCTCGTGAAAATCCGTTGCCTAGGCAGACATACAAACATACATTAAATACATGCGAGATTTATATTCTAGAAGAAGATTAGCCATTTTGATGGTGATGCGAATCTGTGGACATCCATCCCACCTCAAAGTGTAAGGAAGCAACCCAGTCAGATTCTATGTTTCAATGTTTTCTCCAATTTACAATGAATTCAAGTGATTTTAAATCATGGCCTTATGCCAAGCTTAAGTGAATTTAGTTGCGCTTCACCTTCCATCGTCTCACGTTTAAACTGGTATATACATATATAAAAAAAAAATAATAATAAAAAGGAAATTCTCATTAATTTTCACACCTGGCAACGCAACAGGTGTAACTTTTTATAACCTCGTGAACAAACACGACTGTTGCCAGTCAGCAAAAACGCCAGTTGATTACGTGTAATTTGTTTGACAGCATATCAACCATGTATGGGTTATTCAATCTATATATCTATAAAAGTGAGAATATGTATGTGTGTGTGTGTATGTGAGGACACTTCTCAACCTATATACTCAATGAATTTTTGATCTACGGACAAATTTGGTCGGTTGTTTTTGTTTTATGGCATATCAACCCTTTTCAGGTTATTTAATGACGAATCCAATTATTTTGAAGAAAAATTTTTAATAGAATATATATATATTTTCTTTTTTTCGTCGTTTTCTATCGAACCCATAGTTGGGACCCTAACAAGTACTACCACTCCCGGGTCAGAGTGGACCTGGGAGCAATGGCAATTAAAGGGTGGCTCCACCCTCCCCAAAGCCCGCAAGCTGGGGCCTCACCATCGGATGTAGTTTAAGGTCATATCCAGGACCGACAAATTTGGTAGATAGAGTATTCGGACATGTGAAAAACTTTTTAATTGGTTTTCATCCGGAAAAAAAAAAGGGGCTACTAAAGGATTAAAAGTGAAAAATTCATACGAGGATGGGTGGCCGGAGGGGGGGGGGCGGTTAGTCGAATTTTTATGTTTTTTAAAGACGTGGCAAGCTGGCCTAGTGGTTATCATACTTGATATTTTGGTTTCGATCTCAGCTAGAGATATTTTTTTTAGAAGTGAACTGTGAACATGATACTCGCATGCACAAGTTTCTGTATGAATTAAAATATAATATTTATGCATATTTTACGACCGGGTAACGCCTGCTAGTAGTCGAGTTTTTTTTTTTCTTGCTCTGACATTGATATTAAAAGTCTACTTTTTCTATTTAAAAATTTAAACAAACTTCTTAATATACTCAGTCATGAATATGCAAGCGACTATATGAAGGTTAACTAATTTTCAATTCGTCATTCATTTTTTATCGGTTCTTATTAGATGATTAGTTTCATTTAACCATTACGCTGAATTTTATTGATTCATAGTTTCTACATTGTGCGTAATTGTATAGAGTTTTAGATGACACAGAAATATTTTTATACATATAAAAGCGACCTTGTGTGTGTGTGTGTGTGTGTGCGCATACGCAAAAAGTCTCTACCAAACTCCTCTCTGAATATTGGGCCTACAGAGTTGAAATTTGATATTTAGAGTATTTGGATATGTGTAGCACACGTTCGGGATAAAATTTAAAAGAAAACAATTGATCTTGGCAGGAGTAGTCGACTATACCTTTATGAACGAATGTACATTCAGAGGTTAAGCAACGTTATTTATTTTTTTTTTTTTTATCTATTTATATGCATTTGGCCGTGGCTTACAGGCTAAGGAATGAGGTTGGAGAGCTGTATGTCTTGGTTTCGATTCTAGCCAATGACACCCAAGTCATTTTTTTCAACTTTTTTTTTTTTTTTTTTGTTTAAAATCGCTATTATATATTGTGGACAATCTAATAATTGATAGAGAATTAACGTTAAAATAATAAATTCGAAATCTGCACGAATCAAAATTATCATATATATAAAAAATAAAATATGCATCAAATGCGCTTGAAAGCCAAATCACAACGCAATATTAGGAAAATAAACAAATATTTTACTTGTTTGAAATTTATAATTTAAATATATTTCAGAGCCAAACTCCATCCTCAGTATGTTGTATTTTTTTTTTCTTGCCATGTTGTAAAGCTGGAGAGAGAAAAGTCTGCTTGTAAAGATCCGCACGTTGTATCAGCAGTTGTATTTTGAAATTTGTTTATTTTCCTAATATTGCGTTGTGATTTGGCTTTCAAGCGCACCTGATGCATATTTTATTTTATTCAAATTAAATCGACGTTTCTATAATGGAACTCACACCCTTGACGTTTATCTCGCGTTGCCAACACACAGTTCCAACATTTCAGAACACAACCGCTGAGAGACAAAGCGCAGATCTTCACAGACTTTTCTATCTCTAACTTTACAACATGGCAAGAAAGATAGAAAAAAAAGGAAACAATATACTGGGGATGGGGTTTGGCTACGAAATACATTTAAATTATAAATTTCAAACAAGTAAAATATTTGTTTATTTTCATAATATTGCGTTGTGATTTGGCTTTCAAGCACACTTGATGTGCATTTTATTCAAAGTAAATCAATGTTTCTATAAGGGAGCTAACACTCTTAACACACACACACAAATATATATATATATATATATATATATAGATGTGTGTGTATTAACTAAGTTTTAATCTATTGAAATGAAACAGTATTTTTTCAAAGTGCTCACCGCACACACACACACACACACACACACACACACACACACACACACACACACACACACACACACACACAGTATATTTCGACGTATAAGGCGACCCTCAGATAAGATGAGGTTCAAAATTGAGGAAAATTTTAATAAATGTTTGTTTAGCCTAGGCAACATCCGGTACCTTATGAAATATTGGTTTTTAAAGATGATTTTTTTTTTTTTTTAAACTTTGACGGTCGTCTTACACGCCGAAATATACGGTACAGGGCGACCCAAAAAAGACGGGCTCCAACTCTAATTGGGCCTGTTTCTTAGTGTTTTGTCCGAATGAAATGAAACTTTGGTCATAACTCGTTTATTGTATTCAAAACATCACATCAAAACACTAGGGTCTTTGGCCTTTATTTTTTCTCCGTTCTACAGCATATGTTCTAGATGGCCTCCATTTAGCTTTTGTTTTTGTTTTTTTGGGGGTCACCCTGTATATCTTCTATCTATACACATACAAAGTTGAGGTTTTTGCCGAACTTGCATTGATATGAAGAGATTACTTTTTCTATTTAAAAGTAATAAACTGAACTCGTTCAGAGATATGCGAGCAACTTAATAACGCTAACATATTCCTTTGAAAAGTGAACTTTTATTATTTATTCATTTTTATGGTTTCTTAGGACGATTGGTTCCATTTTACTATTACGTTCCGTTCTATTTATACATATTTCCTACATTGTGCATAATTGTGTAGCATTTGTAATGTCAAAGTTTAAGCACATAAATATACTAGCAGGTCGCCTGGCATTTGCCCGGTCATAAAATACGCTTAAATATTTTGATTAATGCAGATTTTGTATTTATTATATTGGACTCAATATATAGTAATGATTTAAAAAGTTAAATAAAATTTTTTTTAAAAACCCAAATAGTCCACCAGTCCACCACTGAGAATCGAAACCAAAACGTTTAGCTTACAATTTAATTTTCCCTTTGACGTTAATGCCCGAGCTATGTAGATATGTTTGCTGCAAGGCTAAAAATTAAAACATTAACCAATAGCTATTACGTTTTGCATGCATATTAGTAATGCCGTCGTTCGACCTTCACTTGCTAAATTTCATTTTTTTTTTTTTTTTTAATATTTTCACACTTTTGCACAAATGTTCCCTGGCTAAAACCCAAATATGAAGTTTTGCATGGGGTTGAAGAAAACCCTATATATTAAGTTTCATGTCTGTAGACCAAAAACTGATAGGAGTTTCGTAGGCAAAATTTTTAAACAAATGTATATATGCATACATAAATATATATAGAAAGAGTGACCGAAGGTTAACTAATTTACATATTTCTTTTGAAAAACGAGCCTTCATTAATTAATTATTCAATTTTTATGCTTTCTTAGATTATCGATTTCATTGAACTTTTACGCTTAATTTTCTTTTTTTACACGGTGCATAATTGCATAGAAGTTACGATGAAAACGTTCTAGCACACCATGCTTTTATATGTATATAAAAGTGACTTTGTCGGTGTGTGTACAAAACGTCTCTACTAAACTCCTCTCTGATTAGTTTACAAACTTGAACTTTATATACACACACACATATATATATATATATAAAGCTTTGAGAAGGAGTTTATTAATCAAAGCAAAAACAAACTCAAAAACAAATATAAATATTGCTATTAATATAGTAATCCCAACCAAATGAAAAAGTTCCATACATTCACTGACGATAGTAGACCTTACGAAAGGTAACACACCAGTTTTGGAGTAATCTGCCAATTAATAAAAACTAACTAAACTTCTATTTTACACCTTCGTTCTTACTATTATATATATATATATATATATATATATATATATATATATATACTAGCAAAAGTACCAGTCGTTGACTGGGTTCAAAAACAGCCTACAGAAAATGGACTCTGTTTTATGAAAGTATGATAGGTTATGAAAAGGAAGGGTTGTAAAGAGATAGCTTCGAATTTGGGGGTATCAATTTTATTATACCATCCCTATTTAAGTTAAAACATACTTATCAAAGTATTATTATGTACATCTATATCAAAAACACTTGTAAACGTTTTTTTTTTTTTTTTTTTTTTTTTATTCCCATACTTTGTGGACCAGGCGCGTACGCAGACTCCACAATTTTAATGAATCATCATTATGCCAGATCAAACATACCCATTCCTGTGTCTCGATACATCTATCAGTTTTCTATAATAGTCAACCATATAGGAGCCTATTCGTGACCAGACACACACACAGACTTCAGCTTTATATTATAGATTTATATATTTATTTATTTACGTGCATAAAATTATACCTATGGACACACGTGTTTCTGGCTTTTAGCTGTCGTCAGAATAGGTTAGGATCGAACTCATGACATCAGTATTCACGTATATATATATATATATATATATATATATATATATACATACATACATATACTAGCATGGGTGCCCGACGTTGCCCGGGTGTTTGGAGGTGTGTTGAGAAAAAAAAAAAAAGTAGTAGTAGGAAGGCAGGCTCGAACCCGTACCATGAAGGAAGAAAAGAACGTGAAAAAAAAAAAAAAAAAAAAAAAAAAACGTGATGTTTTTGCTATTACGACCACCGCTAAACCGAGAGTGACGTAGGTTTAAATTAAGGCTAAACAATCGAAAAGAGGGGATGACTTTCGAAAATATCGGCAAAAAAAGCGAACCCTCCCTGTTGAAAAGTGTCCAGTTGAGGATGAAGAAATTAATGTTTTTAGCCAATTTTTCGGTATTTGTCGTCTGAAGGGTCGAGCTTCAAAACGATACTGATCTTGTGAAAATCCATCGCCTCTGTTGAAAGTTTAGGCAGACATGCAAACATACATTTATATATTTGTAGCTCAAATTTTCGACCCAAACCGATTAAAAAGCTTGCCCTATCGCTGAATACACTTTATGTAAAATTTCAAATGTTTAGACCAGAAATTGTCAGAGTAATTTGGTAGAGACCGCTGACGTCAAATTTTTTTAAACTTTGACCCCTTAACATTTATTGTTTTGGGCTCAATTCAAGTTATTAAGTTAGATCCATGTCCAAGGAACCTATATCTAAAATTTCAAGTGTTCATACCTAAAATTGGCGGAGGAGTTTGGTAGAGTTCTCAAAGGTCAAATCGTTGAACTTTGACCCCTTAACAGCCAAATTTCTGGCCGAAATCTCAGTACCCTGTATATCAAATTTCGAGTCTGCAGACTGAAAATTGACAGAGTTATTGTGTAGGGAAATGCACAGACAGACACTTTCACTTTTATAGATATATAGATAGATATATTTGGACTTCTTTTCTACATGGTGCATAACTGCGTAAAGTTAGGATGAAAATGTTCTAGCACACCGACATGTTTTTATATTTGAATATATAAAATACGCATCAAGTGCACTTGATAAATCACAACGCAATATTAGAAAAATAAAACATTTTACTTGCTTGAAATTTATAATTTAAATATATTTCGGAGTTTAAACTCCATCCTCAGTATGTTGTTTTATTTTTTTTTATTTTCTTCTTTCTTGCCATGTTATAAATTTGGAGAAGGAAAATTCTGTTCGTAAAGAGCCGCGCGTTGTTTCTCAGTGGTTGTATTTTGAAATGTTATATATATATATATATATATATATGTAAAAAGTGACCTCATCAGTGTTTGTGCGAAACGTCTCTACCAAACTCCTCTCTGAATGGTAATATGAAGCGAGAATTCTTTGATGAAGGAAGGAATTATGCCGGTTTTCTTTTTTACGGAAAAAAAATTTTTTAAACAGGAAATTAATACATTTCCCGTTGAACAATTTTAAATAAATTCATTTGAGCGTGATTAATTTGATATTTTCAACATTCTCACTTATTTACAAGAACATGAACGCTCTCGCGATATCTGGTGCAAACAAGTTTTCTTAAAGCACATGATGATATTAATCATTATTGATGTCACTCATGTTTAATTCAATAAAAATGTATAGTTTAACATGTCTGTAAAACTAACCTCAATGTTATTTTGTTGTATAGCAGGGGGTTTCATATTAGGGATACATTAACGGTACCGATAATGACAATACCGAGGGGGACATATAACGGGTACATGTAATACAGGATTTGAGACGATGAGAGATGGGAATTCATTATTGAAGGGGGTGTGTAATACTGTACTTTTACATCAGATTGGTGAATCATTACTTATGATGGCGGAGGGGGACACATTACTTGGAAGGGGGTTATACAAAGATGATTAACACATTACCTTCAATTGTTGAATGACGACCCGAAGACAACAGTTTCAAAAATCGATGATGTTCTTTATTTCATTTGACCGGTCGAATGACGTCAGGAATTCACATTGGTTCTACATGGTTAAACTCCTACGCCTTTACCTCTGAGAGGACCCTCCTCTGACCATGTCAGCTCTTTCCGACTGACTCTGCTGACTGCTCGACTTTTCTAATCTGCTAATCCTAGCTCCTATTATTGAGAATTCCCTTTTTGCTATGACGTCAGATGTGTGGTTCCAAAACGTGACCAACTCACATGGCGAAGCACATGTTTGTCCAAAACACACTTCTGCAAACAAAGAATTCGCAACTAACCTATTTTTCAACCTAACCTATTTTTTTTCAATATATTTTTAATTTGTATTGTTCATTCTTTTTAGCTGACCTTTTTAATTCAGTTTTCATAAAAGAATGAACAATTAATTCTTTTTACAATGCAAACAATATCGAACTATTTTATATGGAATTTAACAATAGCGAAATTCTAACATTACAACTTTAAATCTATTTTCGAACCTTGCTTACAAGGTTCGAGTCTCGGCTTATCCTAATCCCATTTTCACTTATCTAATGTTCTTATAATGGAAAGTGGACAGCCTTTCCTTGTAACAATTCCAAATCAACTAAATTAAAAATAATACATGTTTCCACTTGAAGTATATTCCGTTTTATTGCTGTATATATTTTATTCTCATTCGTTTTATTTTTAATGGAATGGTTGGTTAGAACATCGAAAGGATTTTTAATCTTGTCTGTGTGTTATCGGTATTTTAAGTGTTGTCATTTTGTTGGAGTTTTAACCAAAGCACAAAACCAACATGAACATTTTTCAACAAAGCACGAAACCAACATGAACATTTTTCAACAAAGCACGAAACCAACATGAACATTTTTCAACAAAGCACGAAACCAACATGAACATTTTTCAACAAAGCACGAAACCAACATGAACATTTTTCAACAAAGCACGAAACCAACATGAACATTTTTCAACAAAGCACGAAACCAACATGAACATTTTTCAACAAAGCACGAAACCAACATGAACATTTTTCAACAAAGCACGAAACCAACATGAACATTTTTCAACAAAGCACGAAACCAACATGAACATTTTTCAACAAAGCACGAAACCAACATGAACATTTTTCAACAAAGCACGAAACCAACATGAACATTTTTCAACAAAGCACGAAACCAACATGAACATTTTTCAACAAAGCACGAAACCAACATGAACATTTTTCAACAAAGCACGAAACCAACATGAACATTTTTCAACAAAGCACGAAACCAACATGAACATTTTTCAACAAAGCACGAAACCAACATGAAAATTTTTCAACAAAGCACGAAACCAACATGAAAATTTTTCAACAAAGCACGAAACCAACATGATTGTTGTAATCAAATACTTATTAGATGTATGAAGCAAAATGAAAAATGAATGAAATAAATGATACGAAAATTTTCGTTTTCGAATAAAAAAAATGAAAATAAATTAAATATTTTTAATGAAACGGAACAAAACAAAATGAACCCAGGAAAAATACATTTGCAAACCGTAAATAATTATCTCATTAGCAGGCAAATTAATTACGAAAAAGCAAATGCCTGTCTATCTTTGGTTGCCCTGCTGGTGCTTTAAATAAGAAAACAATTTTGATCAATTTCGCTCAGGGGCAGTTCTAAAAGCACAGAAAGCATAGTTGACTATGAAGAACATTTTTTTTTAATTTTTTTTTTTTTTTTACAAAGGAGTCACCACTTATCAAGGCCCGGAAGCCACTCGAGGATAAGAGTTAATCACTGTACAGTAGTCATTTCGACAATAGCATAGTAATCGTTAATAATGTAAGTTTGGTAGAATTTGATTATTTAAGGGGACGGCTCATCAAAAGCTTGTTTACAAACATGACCGAGCTATGGAAAAGTTAAAACAACAAAACAAAAATCGTAACATCAATGTTTAATGTATTTTAGGCCAGAAAGCAAATATCTCCAGACAGCCTAATCTTGTGGCGCCAGGGTTTTAGTGGAATGCGATATTTTTTTTTTATTTACTTATTCAGGTTCAGTAAATAATTTTCAAACTTAGTTTCTTGCTGAACTTGTTGATTTGTTGATGAACATCATTCATTGATTTTCGTATTAAAAAGAATTGCGGTTTTATAAGAAGAACTATTTGAAGTTGAAGGTTACCAACATCCCTAAGTATAAGTGTTTCTGTGGAACGAACTAGATTCAAACTTGGCACATCCAGGTTGCCAGTAAGTGTCATTACTAGAGCTGTGACAACAGAATATTCTTTTCATTGTTTTGACTCCAGAGTATATATCCAATAGAGTTAATCAACCGAGAACTACACTAAATAAAAGCATATAAGATATCAACTGCTACACTAGGTGTGTGGTGAAATTTCGTGAAAATAGTGAATAATTCCACCCCATCTTTCCAAGCTTATAACTCCTCGAAAAATGTAATTCAAGCCCTAATTTTTTTTTCAATTAAAAGGAGCAAGGACCAAGGTTCCATTAAAAAAAAAACAAAAAAAAAAAAAACAAAAAAACAAATAACGTGGTTAAAAAAAAAAAAAGGTTTTAAACTTCAAACTTTACAGGCAAAATTCTAAAAAAATACTACTTGTTTTTTCTTTTAAATTTGAATATATTATTTATTGACCTTTTCTCTTCAATTTGTGAGTAAATTAGTTATTTACTTTTCGGTGAGTAAATTAATTATTTACTTTTTAATAGAAACTTGAAAATGGGGGGGGGGGCGTGAATTAAAAAAAAAAACGTTTGTCTAAAATATTATATTCGGTTTATTGGAAAGAGCATAAAATTTCACACTGACCCTGAAAATATCGTAAAAATAGAATCAATAGAAAAATTGATAAATTTTTAAAGTTTAAAAATTGAAAAATATTGAGTTCGAAAAATTCATTACTGTTTAAAAAAAAAAAATCAGTACACCGAAATGACTTGCATCGGATTGTCAGTTATGTTTGTTATGGATATAAGTTGAAGTATGAATCAGATGATTGTTGTTGGCGTTCGTTTCTCTGATATTTTTCCAGTTAGAATTCTTTTTTCAGAAAAAGAATTGGGTTTTTACAAGAAGGACCATATAAAGGTTGGCAAACTCCCTAACTGTAAATTTTTCTGTGGAACGGACTGGATTCGAACTTGGTACATCCAGATTGCCAGTCAGTGTCGTTAACCACTTAGCCACCGTCAGCTTTTTTACGTTGTCGATTGTAAGTTTTGGTGCTTGTTAAGATAGAGTCAACAGATAACTTTAAATATGTAGTTTTAGCCAAAACAACAGTACTCGTGTAATTCGCATGCCGAAAATAGTAATATATCCAAAAATTACGAAAATTCATTAAGTAGGACAACTGCTATTGTGTTTTTCGTAAAAAAAAAAAAAAAAAAAAAAAAAAAAAAAAAAAAATGAAATAAATTTTTTACTATCAGCTAAAACAAATCGTTAGCCATTACATTGGCGAAAAGAGGGATAAGCATGTCCCCTCTATTCGCAGTCTTCATGGTGTTTATATCTAGGAAAAATGCCATTTCCCAATTTTCCGTAAAAATTACATTTAACAAATTTAATTCTAATTTTCTACTCACTGAATTTTCGTAATTTTAAGATATATTACTATTTTCGACAGGACAATTAAAAACTGTTTTTGCTTAAAGCTACATATATAACAAAAATCGATCCATCAACTCAAGCACCGAAATTTTTTTTTTAATTTGTAGATTAATATCCTCTAGGGGCCTCTTTCCCCTTCAAAAATAGAAGCGATTACATGCGAACACGGAAGTTGGAAAGAGAAATAAAAAGAAAAATATTTCAGAATTTTAGAGTGGGGATCAGTTTCGCTTAACACATATTTACAAAAAAAAAATCGATCCGTTTTAACAAGCACCTAAGCTTTTAAAAAAGGTCTTATCGAAACTCTTTTTGACAAAAACCGAATAAAAATGCAATACACACACCGAAATGACTTGCATCGGATTGTCAGGTATGTTTGTTGTAGACACAAGTTGAATGAGAAAAAAAAAAATCGAAATTTGCTGCCAAACTAGTTCTCTGCAATTATTTACATTGCGGGTTGGAAAGTTTTCATTATAATTTCGTGTTTTTTTGTTTTTTTTATATTAAGCAGGATACTAAAACCTAATTTCAAACATCGTAATTTACACAGGTAAAAGGGAGAGAACTTGAATGCCTACTAGACACTGTCCTCGAGTGTCTAAGGTCTTTCTGTACAGGGGTTTGTCAGAAAAATCTGGCATTAGGATACTTTTTCCATAGAAGTAAACCCTGACCAAATATTCAAAATCACATTTTGTATTCGCTGCTCAAATAAGATCTCCTCACTATGGCTAACTCACATTAGCTTTTACGAGGAATGGTGCACCTTCTCCAAGTGATGTTATTTCAAGTATCCAGCACGAAGCTGGATACTCCACCAGACTAGATAAATTCTTGTCCTGGAATCCAGTAAGACCATGAGACCAAAATGAAAAATATACTACAACATATAAAAATGGATAATTGGGGGGAGGAAAATTATGTTTTCAATTTCTTTAACTCAGTGTTTGAGAAATAAAGAACTTTAATGGAACATTCGAATATCTATGTATCTCATATAGACTTCAAGTGTTAGCCCTAGGTTGTGGGCCCCTTGATTTCTGAGAACATCGACTGAAATAAAATAAAACAAAAAAGTAAAACTATTAAAAAAAAAAAAAATTTTTTTTACACTTTTAATAAAGATAAAAAGTGTATTTATATACATTTTTTTTTTTTGATAAATATATGGGGGTACCAAAGGGAAAATTATTCCCAACTCGCATTTAAGTAAAAATGCACTTTCGCAAATAATTGAATTCATTCAAAACGTATCGCAAAAAAAAACAAAAAAACAAATAGCATATTATATTTTTTTTCTAATCTAATTAAGCCGATGATGAAGGTTCTCATACTGGATTTCTCTCTTTTTACTATTAGGTCCCATTAGACTGGAGACAGACTTCTCTCTGGACTACTGGACTGCTCGGGGGACCCCCCCCCCCCAAAAAAAAAAAAACAATGTTCATTATTTCAGCTGTTTTGAAGACTTTCCAATCGGATTATATGCATCGTCACGCCGGACTTATTTTTTAATACCATTCTCTCTAAAAAACTATTTTGCATTTTGGATCAACTTGAGAATTTTCATGCAAGCTGAAATATTATGTGCGGTTTGTTTTTATATATATATATATATATATATTTTTTTACATATCCAACATTTTTTTCACTCTTTGTTTGGCAATTTATAACTAAAATAAATTGCGGTTTCACTTAATGCCTTTACTAGCAAATTCTAGCATTGCTACAAATATAATTTGCTGATTTTTTTATGTCCTCTGATGAGAAGAATAACAAGAACAGCATTCTTTGAAACCTTACAGTTTTAATTTTCTTTATATATATATATATATATATATATATATATACATTAATGCTGGGACGATTATAGGAATCGGGAATCAAAAAATATTGGGACTTTTGGGGTATATGTATCGGAAAGAGTTGTGCCTCTTCTCCAATGCCAACAACGATTCTTTTAATTGGCTTTTTTTAAAAAATTTATTTTTCTTTAAAAGAAAAATATTCTATCGCTGATATTAATACTAAAATAGTGAATATTTGTTGATTTTGAACTATTAGTAAAACTAAAATCGATAGATCATCCCTCACAAGTGTGTTTTCACGTTCAAGAAAATATTTGCACATTTAACATGTGTTTTTACGGTAATCGTGAAAAACAACCATTTTATAGTTAAATATGTATATATTAGTTTTGGGTCGATTAATCGGAATTGGGAATCGAAAAAAAAAAAAAATCAGTAATTTTTGGGGTATCGGAATCGGAAAAATTTATGCCTATTTTCCAATGCCAACAACGATTCTTTTAATTGGCTTTTTTATTTGATTTTCTTTAAAGAAAAAATATTCTACCGCTAATAGTAATACTAAAATAATGAATATCTATTGATTTTAAACTATTAGTAAAACTAAAATCGGTAGATCATCCCTCAAAAGTGTATCCGTACATGTTTTTACGGTAATCGTGAAAAATAACAACTTTATAGTTAAATATGTAGAGATTTGTAAAGAATCGGAATCGGTAATCGGGAAATTAATACGGAATTGGTAATTGTATCAGAAAAAATTGGAAAAATTGGAACTTTTGGGGTTATTGGAAAAATTTGTGCCTATTTTCCGATGACAAAACAATTTTTTCAATTATGTTTTTTATATTTTTTGTTTAAAATAAAATCTTCCACCGCTGATAGTAACGATAAAAAAATATTAAAAATTTTAAACTACCAGTAATACTACAACGTATAAATCATCTGCCAGAAGTATTTTTTATGCTTTAGAAAATATCTGCAAATTTAATATGTAGAAATTTATAAAGAATCGGAATCAGTAATTGTATCGGAATAGTCCTATCATTAGTACATAATTCACTGTGTTTTAGAATAAAGATCCATACAAAATTTCAGCCAGATCAGCCCAATAGTTTCCGAGAAAAAGTAAAACGGACAGACATACTAAGAGAAAAATGGGATTATGTAAGCAAATAAGGTAATTACAGCTTCTCTTCCAATTTTCGGATTTTTAATCGTCCAAACGCACTTTATTTCCTTTCGGTGGATTGATTGTTGCTATTTCTTCTGAGGAGTTAAGGGTAAAAATAGATTCACTGATTGATGTAATAATTAAGTGATTGATTTTGTGCTACGAAACAGATACTGTCAAGAAGTGTAAATGACAACTGAATTAAAGGAATAAATTGCAAGATGGTCAACATGACGAAATTTGGAATATAGGCTTGTCATTTAATCACACACACACACACACACACACACACACACACACACACACACACACTATATTTACCAATGGTGAAAAAACCGGACTAGAGTGCTCAATGTATAGCCAGAGCAGTATATATTTATTACTCCGAGTCCAGAATGAGTTTACGTATTGTTTCAGCTAGGGGCAGCAGCTGACGACGCTAGTCGAATATTTCCTCTTCTTTTTGAGGATTTTCCCCTAGCTGAAACAATATGTAAACTCATTCTGGACTCACAGTAATAAATTTTCTATATATATATATATATATATATATATATATATATATATATATATATATATATATTAATTATAATATTCCGAATTTTATTATGTTTATATAATTGAGAATTCGGTAATCGTTCATATACCAATAAATTTTAAGTCAGTATAAAGTGACTTAATTTGTAAGTTTCAAAGTTACCAATTTTTGTAATCGAGCATTCATATATTATTTTAACAAAATCAAGACAACAAAAGTTGGATTGATAACAACAAGTAGTGTATTTCCATTGTTCGTTACAAATGTTTCGCGACCATTCGGACAATTTCAAACCTTATATCGTTTGAAAATATTCACAAGGACGGCCTCTCATCAAACGTATGGGGGAAAAAAAAACACCTTTTTAATGAACAATATGGAATCCATTTCCTTTTTAAGGAAAATAATGCAATAAAAGATTTACCTACATTTATTCCTTCAAAAGTTTTTTTTCCGAAAACGAAAAAACCTCTGAAGGAAGAAATGTAGGTAAATAAGTATTTTCGGATATTAAGCAATGCAATTTAACATAAGGAATTACACATGTTAAATTACATTGCTTAATATCCAGAAAACTACTTTTTTGCGGAAAATCTCAATGCGATATTCGTTTTCAGCATGCCCGAAACGATGGAAACCAAGTAAAAGTTTACCAGATTTTTATCCTCGGTCCCAAAAATCGCCAAAGACTAGACCATTCTCGTCATGACATGGTTCTTGTTGATTGCGGTGGGATATTAGCTCTGTGCAGTTCTAGGAGGTCCAGGCTTTGCCTTCTCTCTTTGAGAAGCAGTTAGCTTATTGCTAATCGCCTGAGGTGTCCTTACCGGGGAATGCCGACGGGGGCTGGTTAGGCACATTTTGCAGGTCAGAATACCCTTCGTCGGGCCGGGGAGGGGGGGGGGCGGGTCGGCGCTGTTTTTAAATCCCACTTTCTGACCTTAGTGTGATAATTCTTGCAGTGGGAGAAGACTAAATACCCTAACGCCTGTACTTACTGTAGTTTTTAAATTCATCTTCAAAATATTAAAGGTGGGAGGGGGAGGGGGTAAATACCCTCCTGTTTGTTCGCTGGGAATTTTACCAGTGTTCGTTCTGATTGTAGCAACACGAGGGGTGGGTGTGGGTGCCCCCCCCTCATTAACCCAGAGATCTTACACTAGTGTTACTGGAAGAAGGGATCTAAAATCTCACTTGTTGGAAGGAAGAAGAAAAAGGAATTTAAGCAGTTTCTTTGTTCTCCTTTTTAGTCGCAATGGTGAAGTGTCATTTTCTGATTGGACAAAAATTCAACTTCAAGAAGTAGGGGGGGGGGAAGAAAAAGAGAAAAAAAAGTCAACTCTCAAAGACCCGATATTTGATATGTACTTCTTAGATTCTTTAAGTTTTTTCTATTTTTTTATTTATTTAAGTGGGGACGGACACACATCGTAATACACGTTTCAGGGCACAATTATGCGAGGAAGGGGTGGGGAGAGACAAAAATTGATGCCTAAGATACAATCGACATCTTTTTTTGTCCCCCCCCCTCCGACAAAAGAAGGGCGAACCTGTAAATTCACCCTTGTCCGTTCGTCCGTCTGCACTGCACTCAATAACTATGCCTTGGAATTTTTTAAAGTTTTGCACAAACATTAAACATGATACGAGTAAAAAAAAGTAACAGAAAGGATTTTCTGGGGAAACTCCGGTTGCCCCCCTACAGGTGTCTTTCGGTTTAAAATGGCTAAAATTGACACTTTTGTGCTATTAAGTAAAATCGATGCCTTGGATTTTTATACAACTTTCTGAAAAGTTGTAACTGATTTCTCTATAATTTTGTTTGTCTATACTTCGTGATAACTCTTGGGTGTGCCCCAGGGGCTCTTTTAGGGCTAATAAAAACACTTCATTTTTGGGACTATTTTACTATATTTTTTCAAAATTTTCTGTGTATGTCTATTTATTGCATGGTGCTGAACTCAAATTTAAATATGTAAAGGTCTTGGGGACTTTTGGGGCTAAATGGGGTGGGGTTTTTAAAAAAATTTTTTTTTTTTTTTTTTTTTTTTACATTTTCACCCCAAACAAGGCACATTACCACTTTGGTGTAGGCAATGTGCCTTGTTTGGGGTGAAAAAAAAAAAACAAAAAAGAAAACACCCCATTTAGCCCCAAAAGTCCCCAAGTTCAGCACCATGCAAAACTGCTAAATAGACACACAGAAAATTTTGAAAAAATATAGTAAAATAGTCCCAAAAATGTAGTATTTTTATTAGCCCTAAAAGAGCCCCTGGGGCACACCCAAGAGTTATTGCAAAGTATAGACAAACAAAATTATTGACGGTGTGAGACTAAGAAAGCAACCCCTGTCAGAGACGTGCATCAGAAGCAGAGATTGAGGATGGGGGTGACCATGTAGAAAAATAAATTCTGGAGCACAAAAGGTCGCTCGTTTTAATGGTACCATTCCTGTCTTCGTAGCTCTAACTTTGAATTAAAAAAAAAAAAAAAAAAAAAAAAAAAAACACCCTCGTGTGTGTGCGTATATCAGAACCAAATTATAAAATTTGGATTGTTAATATTGTTTTAAGTTCTATAAAATTCTTGAGTAAAACTAGTTTACTAGCTTTAACATAATGCGGTGTAAAATATTACCAAAAAAAAACATCTATAATATAAATCACACCTGTCTGTTTAAATGTATGTATGTATGTATGTATGTATGTATGTCTAAAACTTCCGACAGATGCGACGGATTTTTACAAGATTGATATCGTTTTGAAGTCGACCCTTCGGACAACAAATATTGAAAAATTGGCTAAAAACATTAGTTGCTTCATCCTCAATTGGGCATTTTTCTACATGGAGGGGTCGCTTTTTTCGCCGATATTTTCGAAAATCACCCCCTCTTTTTGATTGACTAGCCTTAATTTAAACCTACGTCACTTCCGGTTTGGCGATGGGCGCAACAACAAAGACGTCACATTCTTTTACTCCTTCACGGTACGGGTTTAAGCCTGCCTACCACCACAGCGTTGCTCGATCAGACAATATGTTTAAGCAAGATATTTTAATTTATGCAAATTGTGTATGCATTATAGAATCAATCGTTGCCTGATTATTATATATTACGAGGAATAATTTGCCCTGTGGACTAATTTGGAAAAAAAAAAAAAATAAATAAATAAAATAATAATGATGAGTATGCCGTTCATCAAATTTCGTCTTTGTTTTTTACACTATCACGTCAGCTGATTTCTGGGTTTGACGATGAATGCCCTGGAAAAATCCCTTCTGCTTAATGTTTACTTTTAAAATATGCAGACGAAGAAATGATTTGCGGAGATTTTAAATGGTATCTTTTTATTTATTTTTTTTTTTTTATCAGAAATTGAACTCATTAAGAAAATTAAAATAAAATGGTGAGGTATCCCCGGGCTTGAACATGGGATCATTCGATCTGTAGTCGAATGTTTTACCACTAGGCTATATCTCCAGATTATAATAAATCTGTTTTTTTTTTTTTTTTTAAATAAATTATTTGCTGAAATTTTATTATCTCCCTTGCTGGTGTCAGATCAAATATTCCCCTGTAAAAGCTATTTTTAAGATCGGATTTTTTCGATATTTAGTGAATGAATTTCTGCACAAAACATATCTAAGACATAAATTACCTTTGTGTGAAATTTCCAAAAGATAGGCTCAGCTGTTTCGGAACCTGTGAGGAAAGAACACACACACACACATACACACACACACACAAAAGTGACTTTTATATGATAGTGGAGATTACACTTATATTAAGAACACGTTTGAAATAATCGTTAACTTCTGTTTGTATGAAAACTCCATTGATTTTTTTCTGGCGATTATTTCAAGTAGGGACTGCCAAAATTCGCAACAGAATTACCCCACCCTATATGTAACACGATGTAACTTCATTATAAATTAATATTATCAGTATAACTTTTGTACCATTTAAAAGAAGAAAGGCAAAATAAACCAGTAATAATTTTTCTAAATTTTTTTCATCGGACGAAAATAATGAAATTGCGAGACGAAAATCGTGTTTACATAATTGGTGCTTTAAAACAACGTTCCCATGTAGTAGACATTCCGAACGTGAAAACGTACCCGTATTTAATAAATCTAGCAAAAATCAACTAATGGTCAGATTTTCGTGAAATTTTCGATATTTATCCATTTTAGAATGAAATTACATATAAAATGCAGTTTTCGTGAAATATACGAGGAGAAATATTTTTTTAGTGCGTGCCCCCCCCCTATTTATTTTTTCGAAATTTGAACCAAAATATATTGAAATCTATCGAAATTTCTATTTTATTATGAAACATAAGAGTTCAAATAAGTAAAAAAATATATTTAAAACAAAATTTTAATACAAATATTGAACACAAATTTACCTTGAAGTTGCAATTAAAAAATTGATATAAACTTAATGTTTTTTTTTAGCGTTTTTTCCGAATTAATATATACTATAATCAGTTGAATTGCCAAAAAAGAGAAACTTCGTAAACATTTTTTAAAGATTAAAATTCCATTATTTCAAAATGTTCCGGGTGAAGTGTTTAATTTAAACACAATTAATTAAAAATCTGTGTTGTAACACAGATTTTTAATTAATTGTGTTTAAATTTTTTTTTAAAGATTAAGTTTTAATATAAACCTGACTCTTGTCAGCTATTTTATCGCCAGATTAACACCAATTTGAAAATATTATTGCACAAATATTAAGCATTTTTGTAGGCCCCCCCATATTTTGTTTGTCTCTTTTTACAGAACAAAATATGGAACCCCGTAGGTAACCAAACGAACATTCAGTAAAACCGTATTTCATATTTAATATGCAAATGTTTATACTATTATTAATCGTTAAACTGTGTAAATCTTAAAACCTAACAAAATTATAACAAAGATTAATTATTAATTGCAGTTTGAAGATAAAAAAGGTTTTAAAAATCATTATGCTTTTCCATAGTTCGTATAGTTAACACGAATCTGACGTCACGGAAACATGCGGTCCATTTTTCACAATCGTTTGGCAGACCCTAATTTCAAGCATATGAAAATATTTTGGGCATTTTTATTTTTTTTTTTTACAATAACCACAATAAATAAATAAATAAATGATTAATTTTATATTTTAATTTATTTAAAACCGTTTATTTATTGTTTTTAAACAAAAATAGTGCCAAGTTTGCTAAGTTATGGCGTGGTGGTGGTGGTGGTGGTGGGGTCTGTTTCGTCGCAGCTACTTGGACCCTCGATAATTGCTCAAACACTAAAAGAGAAAACATCCAGTAAAGGTTTTCAATCGTGTGAAAATAGTCTTTCTCTGTTCGTAGTTAGTCGGAACGCTTGACGTCACGACTAAAAATCTATGGATACCTATTCCTAAAAAGCACCGAGATATTCTGAAGGTTTCTACGGCAAGTAGAATTAATCGGTGCTCTGCGGTGCTTCTACAGAATTTGAAACAACCAAAAAACTAAACAAGTGCTCGCTCAACACGGATGTTGACAGAAAGAAAACATCTATTTTTAAATAAAATAAAAATATCTACGGATTTAATAGTTCCGTTTTCATTTGGGGGGAGAGGGGCTGGCACCCTAGAGGGAGGGAGGTTCTTAATTTTGTTTCAGGATAATATTTAAAATTTTAATACAATTTATTTAAAATTTGAGTGAAAACCCGAAGGAAGAAAAAAGTTTTTCCGTACTTGTAAAAAACGGATATCCAAATAATTTTATGCTGCTTATCATATTCCAAAAATCACGTACATCGAAGTAGTTTCATTTCAAACAAAGAAAATAAAAATTTACGATTTTTAGCGATTTTACTGCTTTGAACATAAGGCGTATTTTTCACTTCGCCATTTCGATTCGAGTTGTTCTCCCTTTTTTTTTTTTAATTTTATTTCATTGGATTTAATCATGGCCGACGAAAACACTCGCCTGCCTCACTCAATCGTAAAATTTGATTAGCTGGAATAAAAATTGGACCAAATTACGTGATTTTTGGAATATTTCATCTTTATTCCGTGACTAGTACTTACATCATACAGTTTTTCTTTCCGTGTTTTCTTTACTGCCGCTGTATTCTGTATTGCCGCCATAAGTGCCAATTTGAATAAGCACCAATTTCATTACTTACGGAGTTAGCCTCGATCGTTGACGGAGAATCCCGGGTCAGCCCCGGCGGAAATGATCGAAGCAGTTTACGATTTGGAAATCGTGAAGAAAGTAAAAGGAGTACTTGTGCATCTATTTTACACAGGCAGGAAAAAAAAGGAATGCTTCTACAGAATTTGAACCGAATAAAATTGACTTTACCGAAACTGAACATAAAACTTAGGAGTAAAGAAAGTAGTTTGGTTCAAATTCTGTAGAAGCACCAAAGATGTAACTGTTTAAAAGACGGGTACGTCTACAAAATTTGAACCGCCCCCCCCCAAGTTTTAGATTTAATTCAGCAAAAATTGCCTTGGTTAGGTTCAAATTTTATACAAAGACCAAAAATAAATGAAAATAAAATTAAAAATAAGCGTCTTTCAAATCATAAATCGATTCGACCATTTCAGAGACTAACAGGATACACATTCATTGCAAATACCACTTTTTTTTTTTAATAAATAAAAATTATCTGCATTTAAGTGTATTCGCGGCCCTTTGTCCCTTTTAGGGGGGGGGGTCCTTACAAATTAAGATGTAATTTTCATTTAAAATTTTGGTACTTATTCATCTGTATTTGCTCTCTGCTTATCTCGGAATTGTTTCCAGTGGTACTAGACTTCTCCTTGCCACTGGGGCACTGGACTCAGGCAGTTCCGATTTAGGAGGCGTGGGTAGAGATTGCGCAACCCTTGCCACACAATTATACGCGCAGCTGCACCTACTCAGGGACAGGGTATCCTTTGTCTTTCGAGACTGGACGGAGTTCGATCGATTCAGCTATATTACCGCGCTGAAATAACGTTATTATTTAGAAACTCATTCTTAACATGTTTTTTTTTGTAACTATTCTGTACTTTCACGTAATTTGATAAACAAAAATATAAAATTGAATTTAACTCGAAAATATTGTTTTTAAATTTGAATGAAACGGGCAAGATATTCTAACGGTCTTTATAGTACGATTGAATCAAACAAGTGCCCGCCCGGCCCGGGTCTGTTGACATAACGAAAACAAAGTTGTTTTTTTTGTGTTCTTTTAACGTCTTTGGGGTTTTCTAATTTTATTTATTTTGGGGGATATATATACCTTATTTTAATCTAAATCTGAAAAATAAGTACTTACGCAGACAGATGGTGTTGAAATAACATTATGTAGACACCCATTCTTAATATAGGGAGGAGAAAGCGTTCTGTAACTTTCTGTACTTAACAATTTAATAAACAAAAGCTACAGTAAAGAAAAAAATGCTACTTATGTTACCATGCTAGAATAACATTTTGAAAGCCATTCTTAACATGGGGAGGGTGTTTTGTAATTATTCTCTGTCACCTAACAATTTAATAAAAAAAAAAAAAAAAGATATCGTAAAACTTTAAGTTGAAAATATTACCGTAAAAAAAATATTAAATAATAAAAATACCACAGTAACATAAATGCATAAGCACCAAAAAATGAATTTAATTCCAAAATCCTATCTCAATAAATGAAAAAATAAATGTATAAATGCCATAAAATAAAAATCAAACAATCTCTATAGTACAATGGAACCAAACAAGTGCTCTCTGAACGCGCACGTTGATGTCAAAAAAAAAAAAAAAAAAAAAAAATAATACAAATGCCAAACCTTTAGTCGAGTATTTAAAAGTTGGATCGTTGGTTTTTTGTTCCTTTTCCTTATTTTCGCAGGGGCCCTTTGGTTGGCATGTACCCCGGTCAGAGGACGGGAGGGCCACCACCAAAGTCTCGAGGAAAAAACACGCGACGAGCAGAGTGATCGTCAGACCCGACGACTCTGAAGCCATTTAGTACTTAAAGTTCGAGAGTCGCCGACGACGTCAGAGATTTTCACTTTCAAAGGCCCGCCACTCTCGCGTCGCACCTGCTTCGTTCGTCTAGTTGCGTTGTTGCGCTCTCGAGATGTTTACTTCTTTTAATCACTAACCATTATTATCGCTCAACATTGCGGATTTCTATCTCAGTTTTAATGAGATCATTTTCAGAAAAGACTGTCAACCTTTTCGGCATGGCACGTTTTTGAAGAAGTTTTTTGAATGGATTTAGAGATAAATATTGATTTAAAATAAAATTTATATAACAAAAACATAAAAAAAAAGCTTAGCATAAAGGCCGTCACGTTTTGCGAATGTTTATTACCACACAAAAAAAAAAAAGAAAGAAAGAAAGAAAGAAAAAGTAGATTTGTAGATTAACACTCCCGTTACTTTCACCATCAACGAGATTTTACTTTTTTTAAAGAGATTACGTGTGGACACAACGAAAAAAACTTGGCAGAAAGAAAAACATTGGCAAACGTTTAGAAGATTGCCTCTGGGGTGTCAGAATTTTTTTTAGGTTTTTTTGACACCCCTAACACAAAACTGCGAATAAAAAAAAAAAATAAAATAAAAATAAAAAAAACTCGTAATTTCTCTTTTTAAAGTGGGTTGTTTATTTTCTTTATGGAATATACTTCCAAAATAAACTATTAAAGTTGTTTAAAAAATAATAGAAATATTATTTTTTATTTTTAAAAAACAGTGTTTACAAAGTGCCTGCGCGCGTTCACGCAGCCATTTTTTTATGTAATAAAATCAATTGAATTTTACGAGTTAAATTTTTTCAATTTTTAAACTTTAAAAATCTATCAAAATTTTTCTATTGGTTCAATTTTTAAGATATTTTCAGGTTCAATGTGAAATGTTATGCTCTTTCTAATAAACCGAATATAATATTCTAGACAAGCGTTTTTTCTAGAACCCTCCATTTTGAAATGTCTATTAAAATGAAAATGATTAATTTTCTCACCTCAAATTGAAGATAAAAGATCAATAAATAAAATAAGCTAATTTAAAACAAAGAAAAAGAACAGTTATTTGCAAATTTACCTGTAAAGTTAAAAATTTAAAACTTTTTTTTAAAAAAAAAACACGTTGAATTTTTTGTTTTTTTTTTAAGTGGAACCTTACAATGTTGTTATATTGTTCAGAAAATTTCGTAGAATTACGATAATTTTTCTATTTCATTCAATGATTTTTTTTTTCTTTTTAGATATTTGAACAAAAAAAAAATCACTCCATGAAGAAGAAATAAAATATTAAATCAAAAACTCATGTATTTCTTTAAGAGCGAAAAAAAAAATAAAAAGTCGGTCGACTGTTTTTTTTTTTTTTATCGACAAAACCTGATAAGTGAAATGGGACTATTTTTCAACTACGGTAGCCCATATTCACTGCCTTTTGTTTACAGGCAGCAATAGAAAGGGAGATTAATTCTGGCGCTTAAAGCCACCGAAGTTCTCAACTGGAAGAAAAGGTGGCGTTTGTCTCCCTTTATTCTTTATTTTTTAATACTCTCTTAAAAAGTATTTTATTTAAAAAGGACATGGAATATAAAATATAAATATGGATGAATTCTTAACAATGAAGAATGGAAGTACCCATTGAATAGTATTTTTTATAGGTAAGTGATTTTTTGGAATTTATATATTTTATCGAAGTGAGTTAAAATTCGTTGATTTTATTTAAATCTTTTATAAAGAAACCCGATTTAAAAAAACAAATATTGCATAATTTGCTATTAAACCTGTTATTGTTTAAATTTTGATTTTTGCTCTTTTAATTGAAAAAAATAGGGTTTGAATTACATTTTTCAAGTAGTTATAGGCTTCGAAAGATAGGAGGTCGAATTATTCAATTTTTTATCACATATTTTTAATGGCGTTTTCTGATACTGCTATGAGTACCCCCTACCTTTAAATTCCACAATTTACAGATTTTTTTTTTCACATTAATCTCATCGATTATAAACTTAACTCAGATTACAAAAAAAAAAAAAAAAAAAAAAAAATTGGCGCTTCTACACTATCAGGACGAAATTTTAAATGGAGTTTTCAGATAAAAAAAAACAATGGTTTCTACTGATATTTTTGGTCAATTCTAATAAATCACAATGGTAACTTCCAAATTATGTAGTCGAGATTAGCTGAATATTAATGAATTATTGAAAAAAACAAAACAAAAAAACAAAACAAAAAACAACTTTAATCGTGTTTAGCAGGTGAAAAATTGCGGCAATTGTTTAAATTGGAACGGAAAATTACCTCCCTGTTGAACTCTCCTGTGTCTTACGACCGTTTTCCTCAAATTCTATTTTTATTTTCTTTAATAAATAATTTTCTACTTTATCGATTTTCGTAATTTTTGGATATAATCATCTTAAAAATACGAGGAATACGTAGATATGATTGTTTTCATGTGAAATTCAGTTTTACGATTTCCGAAATTTCGTCCAAATAGTGTGGAAGCGCCAAAAAATTTGAAAAAAAAAAAATTATTAATTATTGTTGGGGATCAGCTTTCAATTATAACGTTCTACTAAATTGAACACCCACTTTATGACCATTTCTCTCACGTGACCGGTGAATATTCCCGTCTAAAAAGGGGTTGGGGTAAAATTTTTACTTTCTTTCCAACTCGGTGACGACATTTAGGTTTTCGAATATGCTGAAAACGAATATCATAGTAATGTCCTATTTTAGCATCGGAAAAAATTCCAAAAATATTCGCTTCAAACAAAAAATTGAATAAAAAGTTTAATTTTATATAAAAAAACAAAAAAAAAACACATTTTTTTTTGTTTATGAGTAACTTAACTTGTCATTTTTGAAAGCTGAACATAAGTTTTGTCTGTGCATAATGTAACGCGTTATTGGTCTCCTCCTCTGACAAAGGAGGGATTGACCCTAGTAATTCACTCCCGTCTGTCCGCTCCTCTGTTCATACTTTTCTCAACAACCACACCTTGGATATTTTGAAATTTTGCACAAACATTAGTCATGGTGAAAGTAAATTTGTGCCAGAATGGATTTTCAGGGATAACTCTGGTTACCCCCCCCCCAGACTGACGCCACACTGGATGATCTGAAAATTACTCCTTCTCAGGTGCATGATATCAAAAAACCTAGATACCTCAAAAGCTTTTGGACCCGATCTCATCTCGGCTGTGCTATTAAAAAAAAATGCTCTGCTGAGGTTGCTCCAGTCCTCTCCAAACTCTTCAACAAATGCCTTAACAAATCTTGCTTTCCTGACTGCTGGAGAACTGCTTCTGTGGTACCAGTTTACAAGAATTCTGACAAAAGAACTGACCCATTAAATTATCGCCCCATTAGCCTCCTCCCACTTTTCGCCAAAATATTTGAGTCCATAATTAACCAAGCTCTAGTCCATCACCTTACAGCTGCTAAACTTCTGAACAACCAAGAATATGGATTTAGGCAAGCATGTTCTACAGCAGATATCCTAACTGTAATCTTTGAATGTATATACCATACATTGGACAAAGCAGAGGAGGGTAGGGCAGTAACCCTAGATATATCTAAGGCTTTTGACAGGGTATGGCACAATGGTCTTCTCAGGAAAATCAGATCATATGGTATCACTGGACGAATACTTAACATAATTAAATCCTTCTATAACATAAAAGGCAAAATAGGTGTATGTGTGTGTGTTTGTATGTCTGCCAAAAACTTTCAGTGGATGCGTCAGACCATGACAAAATTGGTATCGTTTTAAAGCTCGATGTCTCGGACGACAAATATCAAAACATTTGCCAAAAACATTCATTCTTTCACCCTCAACTGGGCCGTTTTTTTTTTTACAAAGAGGGGTCACGTTTTTGGTCGATATTTTTACAAGTCATTCAAACTTCACATCAACAACATTGCATGTAAGATGTTATTTCGACCGCCCATGACGTCACAATCACAATCACGATGGGTGCACCGATAAGACCGTTTGCTATTTTTCACCTCCTTTTTCTCTGGTGTGTTACACGTTCGAGCCTGCCTATTACTCCTACTTTTTATTTTTTTTGCGTTTGCAATTTTGCTTTTTTTTTTGTTCAACCAACACCTTTACACACACCTCCACACACTCGGGCAATGCCGGGTACCCAGGCTAAAAGAGAAGAATCCAGGTTGTCCTCAATGGGTACATCTAAACAATACATAAATGCAGGTGTACCTCAGGGGTTGATCCTTGAACCTTTATTATTCCTGATATTCATAAATGACCTCCCTGACCTGATAAAATTGTCCCTGAGATGGGTATATTTGCTGATGAGACCACGCTCTATAACAGGCACGAGGGGAAAACAAATGGACACATATCTAAGGAAATGGCAGAAAGACTGGGGGAAGACCTCCAATCTGTAGTGGAATGGGGGAAAAAAATGGATGGTCACATTAAATGCTGCCAAGACTAAGCTTGCTTCCCTTAATAATTAAAAGAAACCTTCTCAACCACCAATAGCAATGGCTAAAAATACATTATCTGAAAGTACTTAACGTTCATGGGGAACAGGAGTTAGAACAGATACATTGAAAGCATTGCCAGGGCTGCTGCAAGGAAGGTGGGCTCTCTCTACCATGCTAGAAAGTTACTTACACCTGAAAGTATCCTTTCCTCTACAAAGCCACTATTCCCTCATGTATGGAGTATTGTTGTCACATTTAGGCTGGTACACTAGCTACTAGTGTCTCACTCTTGGACAGGGTTCAAGAGAGAGTCACCAACCTGATAGGTCTTGAACTGTCATCCAAGCTTCAACCTGTCCCATCAATGAAATGTTACATCCCTCTGCCTGTTCTATAAGTATTTTAATGGTGGATGCTGTGACGAACTACAAGCCCTTGTACCCCCTTCATGTAAATATCCCCAACAAACCCGACAATCAGCAAAATCCCACCCCTTCACAGTAGATATCCCTAGATGTAAGAAGGCCTTCTACTCTAATAGTTTCTTCCCCAGAACTGCTAGACTCTGGAACTCCCTTCTGGGCTTCTGTTTTCCCAACTGTACTGACATGCAGAAGTTCATATGTAATGTGAACAGACATCTTGCTGCTGAACTCCCAACATAATATCTCTGCAACTTATGTCCCCGATAGTAGCCGCTTTCATCAAAGGGGCACTGTGCCTAATTTGGGGTGAAAATGATACGTTCATTAAAAATGTATTTTTTTGTTTTTCTAATTTTTTTTTTTTAATGTTTAGCCTATTTCAAACTGCTATACATTATTTCGTAAAAAAATAATTAAATTCCATCAAAAATCATTTTTATTATTACAAATTATTTCATCAAGTGAAAATTCTATTTTTTATTTGATTACAAAATTTAAAAATGTTTTTCTAGCAAATTAAATTACCTTAGAATTTAATAAACAAAAATATTGTAAAAACTGAATTTAACTTGAAAATACTACAAAAAAAAAAGCTTTTTAAATTTAGGGTACTTGTGCTATTGAATCAAGACATTAAAAAATGAAAATATTGGAAAAAAAAAAGTTGTATTTACGTATCCGTTATGGAATGAAGTTTTCTGAAAAACAATTTCACTTAATTTAATCAGGTGGGTTTTTTTTTTTTTTAAACTACTTGATCAAATTAAGTGAAATTTTGTTTCGGAGAACTTCATTCCATAACGGGTACATACAATATAACTTAAAAAAAAAAAAAATATTTTCATTTTTTCATGTCTTGATTAAACCGGGCAAGTACCAAATTCAATAATCAAGTAAAAAAAAAAAATAGAATTTTTACTTGATTAAATAATTTGATATACAGGAAATGATTTTTTGTCTTAATTTAATTATTTTTACTCTGTAATAATTTATATCAGTCTGAAATATGATAAACATATAAAAAAAAAGTCCATTGATATCGGCCAACTGCTACGAATTCGGAATAGAGGCATGTGAGTGAGAAAAAGCAAAAGTAGTTCAGGGAGACGTCTCCTTCCTACAGGAGAACCGAGAACTTTATTGGTTCCATTGTACTATAGAAATTGTTTGAATATTTCTTTTTTTTTTTTTTTTTTCCTGTGTATATGCAGAATTCAGATTGTGCTTCTTTTTTTTTTTTTTTAATAGAATTTTTAAGTTAAATTCAATCTCCCATGAAAAAAAAAAAAAAAAAAAAAATGGTTACCTGCTCTAAAACGCTAGAAAGGCTCGAAAATAAGGGGTCGTTTTGTGTTAAATGTGTATGTGAAATTGATCCTCTATTCTAAATTCTAAAATAATCGCTTTTTTTAAGGATGTTCGCGCGTAATCGTCTAAAAAAGTAGAATCTAATTTTGAGGGAGGTGGGATGGAGGTGATTTAACAGAGGGTACTAATTTACAATAATACTTGGCATTTGCCGTCAATATTGAGAACTGAGTATTTATATTTTTTTTACTTGGTATTATTGTATAAGCTAGTTCACCCAAAAAGGAAAAATGAGATTCTATATTTTAGAGGCGATGGCATGTAGAGTCATCCTGAAAGATTTAGCCGTAAAACTAAAATAAATAAATAAATAAATGTTTTAAACTTTAGTGTGGAGGCAGGTGTGTGCAAATAGGGTGTAGGGGGGGGTTGAGGTAGTGGCCCCCGGGCATCTAATCATATTCAAACAATCCTCCTTTCTCATAATATTTCTTAATACTAGGACTTATACTTGAGTCTTTGGGGGTATATTTTTTACTTTTTAATTTAATTTTTTTTTATTGTCATTTCATCTCAAACAAGGCACAGAGCCACTTAGTCGTGAGGAGCTACTATTCGGGACCAGATTTGCAGGGATACTATTTAGGGAGTTGGGCAACAAGATGTCTGTTTACATTACACTTTAATTTCTGCATGTGGGTACAGTCAGAGAAGCAGGGGCCCAGAAGAGAATTCCAAAGTGCAGCAGTCCGAGAGAAAAAGCTATTTGAATAGAAGGCTTTACAGCATCTAGAGACCTCTACAGTGCAGGGGTGGGATTTTGCTGCTTTTGTTGCGAGTATTGTCGTGGAGGGGGTACTAGTGCTTTGAGTTCGTCAGAGCACTTGAAGCATGTGTAAAACTGGCACAAGGATGTTACGTTTCAGGGATGGGACAGACGTTGGAGTTTAATTGATAGTTCAGGACCTAATAGGTTGGCAACTCTTTTTTTTAACCCTGTCTAGGAGCAAGAGATTAGTGGCAGATGAACCAACCCAGATATGGCAACAAGACCCCATGCATAGGTGAACCGTAGCCTTGTAGAGATACAGGATACTCTCAGGCGTGAGTAGCCTTTTAGCATGGTAGAGAGAGCCCACCTTAATCAAGGAGTGCTTCCCGGGCATCACCAGACCTCTAAATGCTACAAATTCATTATATAAAATTAACGTAAAATTATTACGCACTTTCTGACCAGATAGTATTTGAGAGACATGCAACTATTTTCTAGTTTTTATTAAAATTTATTTGGGGAGGCGGAGGGGATGATCTTTTGTTATCCCGACAGATAAGGTTAAGACGGAGTATGTAATATTAAAAAAATATGCATATATATCGTGAAATTTTTCGGGCTAATTCTTTAGAAATAGTGACCTTTGATATTTTTACACGTACATGGTCCTTCTAGCTCGAAAATAGGTGATCAATCTACCTAAAATTTATATAAGAAAATTGATCCCAAATCCCAAATTTTTTTTTTTGAGGGAGAAATAAAGTCCTTAAGTCCAAGTTAACGACTGGCAGTCTCTTCATGATCGTATTCAGTTCACCATCCATTTAAAGCAACTGGCCCTGACGGCATCCCAATTATAGTGTTAAAAAAGCTTCAACCTGAACTTGCTCCCATAATTACAAAACTGTTTAAGCGTTGCCTTAAGGAGAAGTGCTATCCAACACCCTGGAAAACCTCATCAGTATGCCCTGTATTTAAGAATTCAGGTGATAAGTCCTCTCCCTCTCAGTACAGACCAATAAGTCTCCTGTGTGTCATGAGTAAGTTGTTGGAATCCATACTAAATAGAGAAATAGTCAACCACCTCAGCAGAAATAACCTCCTTAGTGACACACAATATGGTTTCCGTTCTGCAAGATCTACCGCAGATGTGCTAATGGTTATATCTCATAGGATTAGCGAATCTCTTGACAAAGGCTACCTTTCTAGGGCAATTGCTCTTGACATATCAAAGGCCTTCGACAAGGTATGGCATAAAGGCCTACTTCACAAGATTTCCAGCTACGGTATAACTGGAAATGTTTTCTCAATCATTAAATCATTTCTCTCTAATAGGCTCATAAGAGTAGTGGTCGATGGACAAAACTCAGAGGCCCACAGTATTAATGCTGGAGTCCCTCAAGGGTTAATCCTGGGCCCAACTCTCTTCCTGATCTACATCAATGATCTCCCTAAACACATACTTAAATCATTCGTTGACATCTATGCTGATGACACGACCATCTTTTTTTTTTTTTTTTTTTTTTTTTTTTACAAAGGCATCACCACATTATCAAGGCCCAGAGGCCACTCAAGGATAAGGGTTAAAGAGTGTACAGTAGAAATTGGTCAATATAGTAATCATTAGTAATGAAAATTTGGTAAATTTAATAACTTATATGGAACGGCTCATCAAGAACTTATTTACTTTAGACTTGAACACAACCATATTGTAGTCAGCCGGAAAGCAGGAAAACGGAAGACAATTCCACAGGCGTGCAGTTCTAAGAAAGAAGCTTTGTTCATGGAATCTACGTTTAGGTTTAGGCACAGATAAAGAGTGGGGGAAATTATTGATAGTGTTTACAGCTAGACGAGTGTTTCTTGTGAAAGTTTGGCGAGGGGGGACCATAGATTGAAGCTCAGTTGAACACTTTCCATGAAAATAACGATACATCAGAGACAAACTCGCAACATCTCTTCTGTGAGATAGAGGTTGCAAGGAGGAGAAAAGGACATCTCCTACGAGGCTACGAAGTCTATTTTGAACTCTATCAAGGCAGGACAAGTCCTTTCTAGCAGCTCCTGCCCAGATGTGGCAACAGTATTCCATCCTTGGACGTACCTGGCTCTTATATAGGTAGAGAATAGCATCAGCAGTGAGATATCTACTGGATCGATAGAAAGATCCCACCATTTTTCCAGCGGCCTTGGCAACAGATTTGATATATGTGTTCCATTTAAGATCAGGAGTAATGGTCAAGCCCAGAAGCTTGTCAAAACTTGAGGCCTCCTGAAGACGAGAGCCATTCATTTCAATTGATGACAAATGTGGATTAGAATGTTGATGATGTAAAGAGAGAAGCTTGGTTTTAGATGCATTAAAAGTAACCAGCCACTTCTTTCCCCATTGTACTACGTGCTCAAGATCAGAGGAGAGAGAATTGGAGAGAACTTGGTCGTTTACTGTCTTAGATGTGGTACCATAAATGGTAGTGTCGTCAGCATAAATGTCTACAAATGATGTAAGGATATGATTTGGAAGATCATTAATGTAGATCAGGAAAAGAGTTGGGCCCAGGATAGATCCCTGAGGGACACCGGCATTAATACTGTGAGCTTCTGATTTTTGCCCCTCAACTACTACTCTTATGAACCTATCAGAAAGAAATGATTTAATAATTGAGAAGACTTTTCCAGCTATACCATAGCTAGCGATCTTATGAAGTAAACCTTTATGCCATACCCTATCAAAGGCTTTAGATATGTCAAGAGCAATTGCCCTAGAAAGATTGCCACCGTCGAGAGATTTGCTAATCCTATGCGATATAACTGTAAGGACATCTGCTGTAGATCTAGCAGAACGGAAACCATATTGAGTGTCACTAAGAAGGTTATTTTTGTTGAGATGGTTGATTACTTCTGTATTTAACACAGATTCTAGCAACTTACTCATGACGCACAGGAGACTTATTGGCCTGTACTGAGAGGGGGATGAGCGATCACCTGAATTCTTAAATACAGGGCATACTGATGAGATTTTCCAGGGAGATGGGAAACTATTCTCCTTAAGACAACGTTTAAACAGTTTTGTAAGTATGGGCGCTAATTCAGGTTGAAGTTTTTTGAGTACTATAATTGGAATACCATCAGGGCCAGTTGCTTTACTCGAATCAAGGTTTTTGATTAGCTTCGCAACATCACGTACAGATATACGTATATCACATAGCGTGTTTTCTGATACAGGAGGAAATATTGGGGGTTGGCGGTCTTGGTCGCAAAGGGTAGAATTAGCTGCAAAGTTCTTGACAAAGAGTTTGGCTTTGTCTGATGCTGACGAGATTACCTCAGGTCCATTGATAATAGTTGGGATGGAGCACACGCTTCTGTTCAGGATTCTGTTTGCTATTTGCCAAAACTGGTGGGAACCAAGCCGCTGCTCAGCTACTTTGGACTTAACAGATTGAGCATACAACACTCTTGCGTTCCTTATTACTTTCTTACAATGGTTGCTGGCAGTCCTGAAAACGGCTTTAGTTTCCATACATCTATTACGTTTGAAGCAGTGGAAAAAGTGATTTCTGTGCGCAATGGCAGCAGCACATTCTGGAGAGAACCATTGCTGGCTGTTAGGTTTTTGCTGAAACTTTTTAGAGGGTATGAAATGGTCAATACCTACAATTAACCATTCAGTTAGGTCTAATACTATAGAGGACACATCCTTTTTAAACATGGAATGCAGAGGTAGATCAGATATAAATGTACGGAAGCTATCCCAGTCAGCCTTAGTGTATCGATATACTGTACGATGAAGAGGTACGTCTGGGGACTTATTACATTTCATTTTTATCTTAATTGATACAACAGAGTGGTCGGAAGATCCAAGAGGCGACAGAACAGAAACTGAACATAGTTCAGGGCAAGTTGTGAGAAAAAGGTCTAGTAGGCTCGCATACTGGCCGTCATTATCGGGCACACGGGTAGGTTCCTGAACAATCTGAGTGAGGTCATAGGCAATGGAGAAATCATGACAGAACCTCCCCTCATCATCGGTCTTGTTTGAGTGGGTCAACCATTCGACGTTGTGAACATTGAATTCTCCACATATGTGAATGTTAACTGAAGGATAAGTAGAAAGGACTTGGTCAATTTTCTCAGATATGCTTTGAAAGATAGTAACTCCGCTGTTGTGGAGGCGATAGAGAGTAAATATAAATGCAGTAGTGTGAGCTAAAGCAACCCGGAAGCACATATAGGGTAAGTTAGGATCTTCCCTGGAGATGTCCCTCCCACATGGAAAGCTATCTTTAATATAGGCACATATTCCATGCCCATGGCGATCTTGGGGGTCAGATTTAGAAGTTAAGTTAGAGTATCCTGAAATTGCAAACTCATCTAGGGAAATAGCCTGTCCAATGCCAGTTTCACTTAAAAATAAAAGGTCTGGTTTAGTCTCCTGTAATTGGGTTTCAACCTCTGGAAGGTTAGAACGAAGACCCCTGATGTTGGAGAAGGAGACATGGTAGTAGGGGTCTTCGTTGGAAGTTGGAGAACCGGGTTTAATCGTGTATTTTTTCTTGAAACTTGTCATGATGAAATTTTGGAATTTGTGGACTAGGTCGACAGATTTACTTAGAGCAGGACAGAGAGGGGAAATTAAGAGAGAAAAAGAAACGAAGAATTTTTTTATTTTTTATTTGTAGCTAATGATAAGGTAAAGCCGTAACAATTACCCACTAGTATGGCATCGAGAGGCCCCACCAGAAGCTACTGCATGGTCCAGAATCCATTCACCAAATGGCAATACAGCAGCCCCAGTACTTTGCACCTGCTGATAGGACAGCCTCCTTAGTGGTTAATCCAAGGTTCGGGTCCCTGACTATCAGGCGGATAACGTCAGCCCAGACAAAACGTTTACCTCCAGCACCCTTACTAGTGACATGGCTACAAGGATAGACATAGAAACAGAAAATTTCCGCCATCTCAGCCAACTCTTCGCAAAAATACTGCCAATGATAAAGTTCTCTCTGATTCTCTCTCCTCTGATTTCGAGTGTGTAGTTCAGTGGGGGAAGACGTGGCTGGTTACCTTTAATGCATCTAAAACCAAGCGCCTATCTTTACACCATCAACGCTCTGATCCCCATCTAGCATCAATTGAAATGGATGGCTCTCGTCTAGGAGAAGCTCCATGCTTTGACAAGCTTCTGGGTTTGACCTTTACTCCTGATCTGAAATGGAACACGTACATCAAGTCTGTTGCCAGGGTCGCTGGAAACATAGTGGGTTCCTTCTACCGCTCCAGAAGATATCTCACTACTGATGCAGTTCTCTATCTATATAAAAACCAAGTACATCCAAGGATGGAATACTGCTGCCATATCTGGGCAGGAACTGCTAAAAATAGCCTATCCTGACATGACAGAGTACAAAATAGACTTCGTGGCTTAGGGGGGGATGCCCGTTTCTCTTCCCTGCAACCTCTCTCCCACAGAAGAGACGTTGCGAGCCTGTCTTTGTTTTACCGTTATTTCCATGGCAAGTGCTAGTCTGAGCTCCAATCTCTGGTACCCCTCACCAATCTTTCACGAAAAACACCCGTCTAGCTGAAACCACTGTAAAAAATTTTCCCCACTCTCTATCTGTGTCTAAATCAAAACGTAGATTCCATGAACACAGCTTCTTTCCTAGAACAGCACGCCAGTGGAACTCTGTTCCGTCTGCCTGTTTCCCACCTGACTACAACTTGGATGTCTTCAAATCCAATGTAAACAAATTCCTGATGAACCGCCCTCTTAAGTAGACACTTTATGAAATCTCAACACTAACGTACAACGTACTGTACATGCAATAACCCTTATCCCTGAGTGGCTTCCGGGCCTTGATAAGTGGTGACCTCCTTGTAAAAAAAAAAAAAAAATTCTACATACTGGCATGTGTTTGATCGCTTTAAGAAATCAACTTCCAAACTAACCAATCTCTGACCAGGTCTTTATTTATCGATTTTCTTGACAAGTAATTTTTATTTTTTATGTTTTTATTGTGTTTTTATTTTTCTTCCTTCTGTGAGCTGACCCTGCTACCATGCTACCTGCTCTATATCCAACAGAAGAACATAATCGATAATCAAAATAATTAAAATAATCCAATGAAAGAAGGAGCAGGTAATTTTGACCAAAGTTAACACCTTATGCAGCCTAACATCACAAATGCATTTGAGAAGTTTTATTAACACACAAGCCGAAAGGCCCGACATATAAAATCAACAGTTGGTTCTTTGATATGACGATGACGCTTTCGAAGTTAATGTTTCTGTTCAAAGCACAATTGAAGCATGATACTTGATTTTTACATTTTAAACTTTAATGCAAGCCATTATATAAAAATAATTTTATAAAATCAACGGTAGATTCTCTACAGTGCAATGTAGATTACAATGTATTGTGGTCTGTCACAGCAAGGAGACATGTAAAGCTTCCACCCAGTTCATTGTGATGAGTCCCCAACTTGAATATGCTTGAAAAATGGATGCTTTCACCAATTTCGACGACAATAAAAATATGGGACTGTAAAAAACATTCATTGATCATTATTCAATTCTGGGCAACGTCGTGTCTTCCTGCTAGCACTTTTATATATATATATATATATATATATATATATATATATATATATATATATATATATATATATATATATATAAGAGCAAATAGTTAATAAAACATGTTAAAAAACACTTTGAGAAAGAGTTAAAAACATACTGAAAAGGAAACACTTAATAAGTGGATAGTCCTTAATCCACAGAGTTTCGAAGAAATACTTTCCTTCTCATCAGAGGGTAGGAATTAGCAAAATGCGGGATCGGATTTTGCATTCAAAAGTATTTGATGAAACTGCAAGTAAGTCAAAAACCTTACTTGATAACAAAAAGTGAAGCAGAGGGAATATGGTGAAGAAAAAGGTGATTTCACGTGAATGGATAGTGAAAGGTAAGGTGTCCAATGACGGTAAAATCGAAAAATGTAAATCCAAGAAAGTTAATTAAATTTCCATTCGCACAAGTAAAATCCAAGGAAATCACGTAATTGGAAGATGGTCCAAAATAATCCAAAAGGCCGAAATCGGTGGAATAATTCAGAAATATGTACAAGGAAAAGGGGAACGAATTCCAATAATATTAATAAAAGAAAAATAAGATATGCGTTTAACACGGTTGCCGAGACAAAGTGTAATTTTTATTTTATTTTATTATATATATATATATATATATATATATATATATATATATATATATATATATATATGAGAATGAAACACTGAATATTCTGTGGAGCTTGATTGCCATATATATTTTTATAACTTGCTATATATATATATATATATATATATATATATATATATATATATATATATATATATATATATACTCCCTATCTTAGGTTAAGCATTTGGGAAGTGATACACAAATTACCATTAGCATATGAAGCGATGCTCTTTGTGTAAACAAATTGAGCTTAAGTACTTTGGACAATGTCAAAACATTGTTAATTCACTAAACACATAACATCAGCCATATAGCGCAACAGTTAGAAACTCCGGCTGTCGTTTGGCGATCGGGTTTCGATCGCACGGATGAGCTGTGAAACAGCGATACTGTACTGTATGTGGATGGCTATATATATATATATATATATATATATATGTAAATAAATGTTTAGAGGTATAAAATTTATAAACAGAATTTATAGAGGGCCCTCCGGCTTTGCCCGGGCAAAAAATATGCTTATATATGATATTTTAATTCGTCCAGATTTTGTATATCTATATAATTATAAAACTCAAATGACCTTGTAACGGGTGTTGTAATCCAACATCTGATTTATGACTTCCGGTTGCGCATGTGTACAGAAACAAATAATCAATGCGACAATAAAACATATTGTTTTATTGTGTACGCTTTCAGCGTCCCAATTGTTTTTTTTTTTTTTTTTGCATTTAAATTATCCAAATAAACAACTGTTAATACTTTCAGCATTTTTCATTTTTTACATCGTTCATTTCCATATTACGTTTAAGTTATTTTAACCCAATTTTCTTACATATAAATCTACTTTAACCTGTTGACAACCATAAGAGCATTTTACAACGGCGATTTACCCACAGCCTTTGTTTTTTTTTTTAATTTATTCTCCATTTTTTAATACACCTTTCTTAAAAAACATTCATACATTTTCTTCTACACTACCAACATACATAAATAACCTGAAAATGTTTTTTTTTTAAAATTGCGTTACAAATAAATAATCAACGCGACAATAAAATGCAATATTTTACTATGTACGTTTTCAGCGTCCCAATTCTATTTTCTTTTGTGTTTAAATTAAGATATATCAAAATTTGAATTTAACTTATCTGTTTTGTGTCTTTTTACACGGTGGTCACCTCTTATCAAGGCCCGGGAGCCACTCAGGGATAAGGGTTATTGCAAGTACAGTAGGTTCGTGTGGAGATTTAATAAAGTGCCTACTTAAGGGGGCGGTTCATCAGGAATTTGTTTACGTTGGACTTGAAGACATCCAGGTTGTAGTCAGGTGGGAAGCAGGCAGACGGAACAGAGTTCCACAGGCGTGCAGTTCTAAGAAAGAAGCTTTGTTCATGGAATGTACGTTTTGATTTAGGCACGGATAGAGAGTGGGGACCAGAGATTGGAGTTCAGACGAGCACCTGCCATGGAAATAATGATAAAACAAAGATAGGCTTGCAACGTCTCTTCTGTGGGAGAGAGGTTGCAGGGAAGAGAAAAGGGCATCCCCCCCCTAAGCCACAAAGTCTATTTTGTACTCTGTCAAGGCAGGATAGGCTGTTTTTAGCAGCTTCTGCCCAGATATGGCAGCAGTATTCCATCCTTGGACCTACTTGGCTTTTATAAAGATAGGGAATTGAATCAGTAGTGAGATATATTCTGGAGTGGTAGAAGGATCCCACCATCTTTCCAGCGACCTTGGCAACAGACTTGATGTACATGTTCCATTTCATATCAGGAGTAAAGGTCAAGCCCAGAAGCTTGTCAAAACATGGGGCTTCTCCAGAGCGTTGATGATGTAAAGATAGGAGTTTGGTTTTAGATTCATTAAAGGTAACCAGTCACGTCTTCCCCCACTGAACCACGCACTCAAGATCAGAGGAGAGAGAATCAGAGAGAACTTTGTCATTTACAGCCTTTGATGTGTTGCTGTAGATGATCGTGTCATCAGCATAGATGTCAACGAATGATTTAAGTATGTACTTAGGGAGATCATTGATGTAGATCAGGAAGAGAGTTTTGTCCATCGACCACTACTACTATCAGAGAGAAATGATTTAATGATAGAGAAAACATTTCCAGTTATACCGTAGCTGGAAATCTTGTGAAGTAGGCCCTTATGCCATACCTTGTCAAAGGCCTTTGATATGTCATGAGCAATTGCCTTAGAAAGGAAACCTTTGTCAAGAGATTCATTAATCCTATGTGATATAACCGTTATCACATCTGCGGTAGATCTTGCAGAACGGAAACCGTATTGCGTGTCATTAAGAAGGTTATTTCTGCTGAGGTGGTTGACTATTTCTCTATTTAGTATTTAGTATTTCCAGCAACTTATTCATGACACACAGGAGACTTATTGGGCTGTACTGAGAGGGAGATGATTATCACCTGAATTCTTAAATACAGGGCATACTGATGAGGTTTTCCAGGGTGTTGGAAAGCACTTCTCCTTAAGGTAACGCTTAAAGAGTTTTGTAAGTATGGGAGCGAGTTGTGGTTGAAGCTTTTTTAACACTATAATTGGGATGCCGTCAGGGCCAGTTGCTTTACTGGCATCAAGATTTTTTATTAGCTTGGCAACCTCATGCACAGATATTTGTATGTTACCTAGCGTGTTCTGTGTTATAGGAGGAAATATGGGGAGTTGATGGCCTTCGTCGCATAGGGTAGAATTAGCTGCAAAGTTCTTTGCAAATAGTTTGGCCTTGTCTGATGCTGACGAGATGACCTCTGGTCCATTGATGATGGTTGGGATAGAACGCACACTTCTGTTCAGGATCGTATTTGTTATTTGCCAAAACTGGTGGAAACCAAGCCGCTGATCAGCCACTTTGGGTTTAACAGACTGGCCATATAGCTCTCTTGCATTTTTTTATTACTCTTTTACAGTGGTTGCTTGCGTTCCTGAAAGCAGCTGTAGTCTCAGTGCATCTATTACATTGGTAGCTATGGAAAAAGTGATTTCTGTGCGTGATGGCAGCAGTACATTCTGGGGAGAACCATGGCTGGCTGTTAGGTTTTTGTTGGAATTTTTTAGATGGTATGAATCGGTCTATGCCTACAATTAACCATTCGGTCAGGTCTGATACTATACTATTCAGTGAACATTTACCTATAAGTATGGCAAACCACTTATAATTCAATGGCTGTAAGGTTTTTTTTTTTTTCAAAAATAAACAATTATAAACAGAACGACTCATAGAAATCTATATTCTTTTTTCATTTTAATATACTTTCATAAAAATGTTTCTGTTATTTCACAAATAAACTATTTTCTTTACGTCACAAGTGTTATGCTCATTAATTCCATAGCTTAAATAAAATACTGACCCAACGGGTCACCGGTAGTCAAAACAAGCTTCACTTGTTTTCATCGACTATTTTCTTTACGTCACAAGTGTCATGCTCTTTATTTATTTGCTTCCTCACTGAGCAAATCAGGCACAAGGCCGTTTTTTAGTGTGGGTAGGAAAAATCAACTCCCCCAAGGGGGCACTCTTGCAGGGTCCAAAATTAGCAATTGTCTGATATGAAGTGTTTCCCCTACATTGACCAAACTGACTTAAAAAGTAATTGCCCGATATGAAGGGTTGCCCCCACATTGACCAGAACTGATTACTTCCTTTTCCTCTCCTGGCCCGAAGGCCAAGAACAGCCTCTGCGCAATCCATAGCTAATATAACATACTGACCCATAGTCTAGTCCACGTAGAGTCGTGATTTCAAAAAGTAAAAAAAATAAATAAATTTGGATGCCATCAGCTAGAATCGAAACTGAAACTCTAGCATTCAAAGCTGGTGACATTACCACTGTACCAACGTGACACGCATACGAACTGAAATTAAAAATAAATTAAAAATTAAAAATAAACTAAGATGAATGTACAAAACGATTTTTTTTTTCCAATTTTAACCCGTTTTTGATTCATTAAAAACTGTTCTTTAATGGGCTAAAGGCCCATTAAAGAACAGTTTGTAAAAAATTGAATCATTGGAGATTCCTAATGCTGCTCCGCGATTTTTAGTTTCGGAGGAGATATAGTTTGAAAATATGGAGACAGACAGACAGACATATAACCTTTTTATATATTAGATTTAGTTATAAACGGAAACCTCATATATGTATACAATGACAAATGGGGAAAATAAAGAGCAATGGGGGATTTTTTTTATATTGAAGGTGCCAAAAGTCAATTAAAACAAGTGAAGCATGCATTGTCCCCCGTGAGAACACAGTTCCAGAACTGAAAAGAACTGTAGCAGAAACTAAGAAATTTTTTCTTCCTCGAATCAATGCCTCTCCCCTGTGGACAGGTGTATCTTGTTGAACTCGGGAATGTTTCTGTCAAACTCAGAAATTTGAACGGAATTTTGAGCGGAACCCTTTATTTACTTCATGGGGGTAGCATGCTCTTGTTCCGTCAGCCATGACTGGATAGAGGTCCTGAATAATTTGCAATTGTATTTTTCGGTCGCCCACACTGAGTATTGAACCTTCAACCTCCAGGAGATTATTATTTTTTACAGTACTCTTACCACTGCCTCACCCTACTAAAGAATGCTGACGCTTCATTTTGCAATGCAAACATAGCAAGAGTGTCACCAACATATCTAACATATGTAGTGGGTTTAGTTCCAGAACTGAAAAGAACTGATTCATAATAACTGACAAAAATATCAGCTAAAGTTTGGGCCAATGGGCTCCCCATTGAGACCCCGTCGACCTGACTACATAATATCAGCAAAGCCAAACTCCATTGATTTAGTGCATATTAATACAAGCTCTGTCCTTCGAAAAACGAGGAGAGGTCAGGCGACCACCACAGAATGCGACTATGTATAGTCTCATCCAGTTCATAATAACTGACAAAAATATCAGCTAAAATTGGGGCCAATGCCCCCCCCATTGGGACCCTGTCGACCTGACTGTACATAATATCAGTGAAGCTAAACTTTACTGGTTTAGTGCACATTAATATAAGCTCTGTAAATATCTAAAAAAAAAAAAAAAATGGTGACCACCATAGAGAGCGTTGGTACAAATACGTATAGTTTCATCCAATGGTACATCGGTAAAAAGACTAGAGACATCAAAAGAACACATAAAATATGCCTCAGAATCCGAATCTAACTCATGCAAGCATTCAACAAACTGAAAAGAATCAGGGATACAGTGTGTAGTGTATAATTCACGTACAGGTTACAAAATTTCGACAAGCCACTGAGCCAAAGAATGTGCCTATCATAGATAAAGTGGAACACAATGCTTGTGTATTTTAGGGAGACCATAAAGTATGGGTTGTAATGACCCAGGGAGTCTAATGCTGTCATAAACGTCCTTGGAATGAGAATTTTGGAATCTATCTCTATCGTGATTCGAAAACCTTCTTTGTACCGGCAGAAGAAATCGATAAAAGCGTTAAATCAGTAAATTTTGACCGCCTCACTTGTTTTTTTTTTTGTTGTTTTTAACCACGCGGGGCCATTTTAATCATCGATGAAATTAAATTATTTATTTTAATCGTCTTTTGGCACCTAACATATACACCCCCCCCGCTGCCTTTATTTTCGCTAATATTATTTTTCATTGTATGCTATCGATTTTTTCCTGATGAGATGATTGCCAAAAGAGCTTATATATATATATATATATATATATATATATATATATATATATATATATATATACTCATGCATAAATATATACATATACTTATAGATAGATAGATAGATACATCTACTTATATATATATATATATATATATATATATATATATATATATATAGTAATGAAATCAAACGGATGTAGTGTTTACACAATGATAAACTTCAATCTAATATAAATACCAGTATTTAAATGTAGATAATTTTATTCATATTGAGCTATATATATATATATATATATATATATATATATATATATATATATATATATATATATATATATATATATATATACAGAGAGAGAGAGAGAAAGAGAGAGAGAGAGAGAGATATAGGGTGGCGCCAAAAAGAATGTCTGCTCTTGTCATTTTTTCAAAAACCGCAAATTTAAGCTAAATTGAATGTAACTGGTTAAACAAGCCATACCTCATTTGATTCGCCTTTTATTCCTTCATAATTTTGCCTGTTTATATTTGACATTTTTATTGAAGCACCCTAGCGTTAACCTCAATTTAAAAAATTAACTTCAAACCGAGAAAGCAAAAAGAAACTCCGCAACAAATGAGCTTAAAACCAGTTTAAAATATTCACCTTTCAAGCAACAAAGCATCTTTAATCGTAACTGTTGTTTCAGGTTATACAACGTAACATTTAGTCTATTTGCTTCGACTGCCTCTTTGTGATCGTCAGGAGCTCATATATCTCCACCTTTCTTGTTTATCCAATCGAGTAATCGACCACAGATTAAAATGTCATGAAAAAAATGGTATGCATAACTGTGCAAAAGTTCTAAAACACCGGTAATGTTCGTGATGCCTCTAAATTTGGTCATCCTAAAGTTACTTCTCATAGGAAAGACAATTCTATCAAAATCCGCAGCCTCAGAAACAAATTTGAAATAGCACCCCCTTCCCCCAAATCCAACAACAGTGTAATTTTGTTAAAAAGTGCTCTCTTTCTACAATTAAGAACAGATTGAAAGAATTTAATTTTCGAGGCTGTGTTCCAAGATACAAGCCAATAATTTCTGTAAAAAACACAAAGCGCCGTCTGGACTTCCTCAGATACAATGTAAATCATGACTGGTCAAAAGTGATTTTTAGCGACAAAATAAACTTCAATAGGCTAGGCAGTGATGGTAGGGAGTACGTCCGTGGAAGGAAGGATGAATAATTTAATCCTAGGTGCATTGTTTCAATACTGCAAGGTGGCGGAGGTTCAGTTTTGGTGTAGGGCGTTATTAGTACCAATGTTCCAGGGCCTATAGTTCGCTTGCAAGGTCGAATTAACTCGACCAAGTACATTAATATGTTGACTGAACATTTTCTACTCTACTTTGGCCGGAATTTGGATGATAATCCCATATTCATGCAGGATAATGCTCTAATTCACACAGCTGGCAATGTCAAGAGGTTCTTTGAAGAGCATGATGTTTGGATTAGTCTGCAACAATCTCCAGACCTCAATTCTATCGAAAATACATGGCATTACATCAAGTAACAGCTACGCAATAATAAAATTTCAAATCTGAGAGAACTTTGGACAAAAATTAAATAGAAGTGGGATGCCCTTTCAATGTAGTATTGCCACAGACTAATTCAAGGAATTCCCAAAATATTGCAGGCTGTCAAATTGCAGAAGAGCTATGCTACTAAATATTAACTAGTTCATTGTGTTCCTGTTGTATTTGTGTTGCATTAATATTCTAAAGTCACTTTTGAATAACAATTTTCTATTGTGCGGAGTTTCTTTTTGTCTTCTCGATTTGAAGTTAATTTTTTAAATTGACGTGAACACTAGGATACTTCAATTAAAAGTCAAATATGAACAGGTAAAATTGTAGAGAAATAAAAAGTGAATCAAATGAGGTATAGGTTGTTTAAACAGTTACATTCAATTTAGCTTAAATTTGCGGTTTTTGAAAAAATGTCAAGCGTTGACTTTCTTTTTGGCGCCACTGTATGTACTATATATGTATGTACTTATATGTAAAATACAACCTGTGTGTGTGTGTGTGTGTGTGTGTGTGTGTGTGTGTGTGTGTGTGTGTGTGTGTGTGTGTGTGTGTGTGTGTGTGTGTGTTTTGTGGACTCCAAAATGTCTGGACCGATTTTTAAAAATTTTCCCACAAATATACTTTATGAGTCAGGGAGTGTTCTTAGATAAGTTTTGTATCGGAATGCCTCTGATAAGTATCGAAAATCGATAATAAAAAAAAAACCTGATTAAAGAAAGTATAACCTGATTTTTAACACCCTTAACATCACAAGTGCATTTGAAGAGTTTTATCACCACACAAGCAAAAGGGCCCAGCATAGAAAGTCAACAGTAGGTTCTTTTATCAGACAGGGGTGCGTTCGAAATGAATGTTTCTGCTAAGAGCACAAGTAAACCATGATAGTTGACTTTTGCATTTAAAACTTTAATTCAAGCCATTATTTACAAAAATAATTTTATAAAATCAATAGTAAGTTCTCTATAATGCAATGTAGACTACAATGTGTTGTGAGCAAAATTTCTGTGGAGAGGCATGCGAAGTTTCTTCCTGGTGCATCTTGGTGAATCCCTTGCTAGAGCAAGCGATCAATTAATTTGATTGCAAAATAAGCAATTTCACCGATTTCCATGGCAATAAAAATAATGGAAGTGTGGAAAATTCGATGATCCTCATTTAATTCCAAGCAACATCGGGTCTCCCTGTTATATATATATATACATATTTGTGGTCATCGACATACAGTACTGTTTCGTTGTATCACAACTCATCAGTGCCGCTAGACTAGCACTTCTCCCAACCAAGCCGAGGATTGAACCTAGGACCATCGTGTTGACAGTCGGTAGTTCTATACGTCGACCCACGGGTATGGCGCCTGCAAATAAGCTCCACAAATGTCTATTTTAAACAAACATTTGTCCACCACTTTTATAGTGCTTATTTACAAACAACGAGCCTCGTATATATATATATATATATATATATATATATATATATATATATATATATATATATATACACACACACACACACACACATATATCTATATATCTATATATATATATAGATATTCTTTATACTTTATTCCTTTGTTTCAAATTGATGAATAAGTCTATAATCATCAGCATATAGTTTTCTATTATTAATATTTTTCTTATATATATATATATATATATATATATATATATATATATATATACACACACACATATATATATATACACACACACACACATATATATCTATATATATACACACACACACACGCACACACACACACACACACACACACACACACACACACACACACACACATATATATATATATATTTTTTTTTTTTCTGACTACAGACACTAGTTTTTTTTTGTCAAGGGGCTTGATAATTATAATTAAATAATAATTATTCTTTGATAATTATAATTAAATAATAATTATTCTTTTATACCTACAGACACTAGTGTTTCATGCTTATGCAATCATCAGTGTAGGAGCCGAGAATACCTGCCGGTCAGGAGATTTGGATCCAGTAACTAAGTTATCTTTAACTTTATTTGCTAAGCCTTTACCTCTGAGCCACCAAACAGCTGCCTCGGTAATATATCAGTATATAATATATATATATATATATATATATATATATATATATATATATATATACAGAGAGAGAGAGAGAGAGAGAGAGAGAGAGAGAGAGAGAGAGAGAGAGAGAGAGAGAGAGAGAATAAATGACAAAAAGTTATATTCCAAAATTCATGATGTTGACCATCTTATAATTTATTCCTTTAATTCAGTTGACTTATACAATTCTTGACAGTATCTGTTCAGAAGAATGATGAGTTAAGGGCATAATAGATTCACTGATTGATATAATAATTAAGTGATTGATTTTGTGCTACGAAACAGATACTGTCAAGAATTGTATAAGTTAATTGAATTAAAGGAATAAATTATAAGATGGTCAACATCATGAATTTTATATTATAGAATCTTCCACTTTTCTCCTCAGCTTTTTTTTTTTTTTTTTACATAAGCATCACCACTTATCAAGGCCAAGAGGCCACTCGAGGATAAGGGTTAAAGAGTATACAGTAGAAATTGGATATTATAGTAACCGTTAGTAATGGAGATTCGGTAAATTTGTTAACTTATATGGAACGGCTCATCAAAAACTTGTTTACGTTAGACTTGAAGACAACCATATTGTAGGAAAGCAGGGAAACGGAAGACAGTTCCATAGGCGTGCAGTTCTAAGAAAGAAGCTTTGCTCATGGAATCTACGTTTAGGTTTAGGCACAGATAAAGAGTGGGGGAAACTAGTGATAGCGTTTTCTGCTAGACGGGTGTTTCTTGTGAAAGTTTGGGACCATAGAATGGAGCTCAGCCGAGCACCTGCCATGAAAATAAGGATAAAGCAGAGACAAACTCGCAACATCTCTTCTGTGAGAAAGAGGTTGCAGGACAGAGAAAAGGACATCCCCTATGAGGCTACGAAGTCTATTTTGAACTCTATCAAAGCAGGATAAGTCCTTTCTAGCAGCTTCTGCCCAAATGTGGCAACAGTACTCCATCCTTGGACGTACCTGGCTCTTATATAGATAGAGAATTGCATTAGCAGTAAGATATCTACTGGATCGATAGAAGGATCCCACCATTTTTCCAGCGGCCTTGGCAACGGATTTAATGTATGTGTTCCATTTAAGATCAGGAATAAAGGTCAAGCCCAGAAGCTTGTCAAAACATGAGGCCTCCCCTGGGTTGTTTTATCATAGTGTGATTATGAAATGGATCATTAGGTTACAAGGACAGGGGGGGGGCCTCTGTTGAAAAATAAAACTGAACAAAGGGAACTATTGGCCTTGTACAACAATCCTTACATGTTATTGTCACAAACAAAGCACCTGCTTCCGATTTGTTCTAAACCAGCACAGAAGTAGTAAGGCTGAGAAAACTGTCATGAGAATGCTCACATCCATACGCAGTCAGGGACGTCATTAAGATCCAAGCAAGAGAGTAAACCATCTGCTCTTCATGGATGATCTTAAGTTGAATGCCAACTCTGACACCAATCTGCACCAGCTCCAATGACATCGGAATGAAGTTTAGCCTGGATAAAGGTGCCAAGTGTACACTCAGAGCTGGGAAGAAGACCCACACAGAAAATATTCAGCTAAATGAAAACATCGACACCAGGGATCTAGAAGAGCATGAGCCTTGGCATTGAGGAAAACGAGAACATACAACATGCCAAGATGAGAGAGAAGATTAGAAAAGAATATGTACGCCGTGTGAGGAAGATCCGCAAATCACAGCTTACAAATAAAAATAAAATAACTGTCATCAACCAGGTTGCTATGCCAGTAATAACATACAGCTTCGGTATCATCGACTGGCCACAAAAATACATCAACCGGCTAGATGTAAAGACTAATGCTTCATAAAATAATATATAGAAATCAGTGTCTACCAAGACTGTATTTGCCCAGGGGAGAAAAAGGACTGGGGTTCTCAGAGATCAACCATCAACATAGGGCAACTATAGTGAGCACAGACCAATATCTGAGAAGCTCCCAGAACCACACCCTCTCAATAGTATACGAGCATCAAGAGACAAGAGCCAGTTGAACAACGTCAGTCACTCAGTTGGCCAAGCATTTTGGGGTCAGGGTTGTCTCACAGATGAGGCTGAAACACTAAACAAGCCTGCCACAGAAATAGCAAGAAAGAGTCGGCAGAAATATGCCGAGACCTTCCAACTTCCAAAGGATGAACCTTAAAGAGTGGGACCAACATCAACGTGCAAAGTATTTTCTGGGGGAACTCTTTCAGGAATACATAGACAAAGAATATTCCTTGGACTGGCTCCAGCACGACCAGGAAAGGGTTAAAATTGCTGCTCAAGATCAGGGATTGATGACCAATGCATTCAAGAAGATGGCAGATATCAGTAATGACAACAAATGCAGGTTCTGCCATACGGAATTGGAAAGTATGAGTCATCTGGTATCAAGTTACAAGGTTCTTTTAAGGGACGGCTACTACACAGCGAGACATGATGGAGTATGTAAGTAACTCCACTAGACCATCTGTAAAAAATTAAACATCCAATGTAGCAGCAAAACATGGGAACATCAACCTGAAAGAATAGTTGGAAATGACTTGTATACCATACATTACGACCATGTAATCCCTACAGCCACCTACCTTGAAAATGCTGCTGTCAAACCTGACATAGTTATATGGAATAAGTCAGAGAGAGTGGCAACCTTGGTTGAAGTGCCTAATGATGGAGGTGTGAACAGAGCTGAAAGGGAGAAACAGACCAAATATCAAGTTCTCATGTATGATATGAAAAGAAACTGGAATCTTAAGGAGATAACAATCATACAAGTTATTATAGATGCCACAGGGCTTATGAAGAAGAACCTGAAGTCCTACCTAACTTAATATTCCTAGTGAACCAAGTGCAAAAGAGATCCAGACAATTGCACTTAAGAGAACAACGAGGATACTAAAGAGAGCTCTCGGTTGGTTTCAATAAAAAGCAGGGCAATGTTGGCAACTGGTTTGGCTGCCCCATACCCAGCGTTACAATCTTCAAAGGAAAAAAATGAAAAAAAAAAATCTAATCAAGGATAGCAAAACATAAAACCAAGGGAGATAATCCCTCCATTGATCTGATTCATATTTTATAGTTAAATGGGTTCACAAACATTATGGTATGATAATGTTGACTCATTAAATCACCGAAGTTAAGCAACGTTGAGCCTGGTCGGTGACTATTTAGGAATACTGGGCACTGTATGAATTCAGATAAGCGGGTCTGTATAATACCTCAGTGTAATGAACGAGCCTGTCTTGCACGATTCCAGGTCACCCTTGTGTCAGGTGTAGCATGTGTTAACCTCCCTCTGATATTCTGGAGGTTACCATACAGGGGATAGATGGAGTTTCTCAGTATCAGTTTGGCTTTCAGAAATTGTATTCAGCCTTTTTCAAAGCGTAGCGTACAGATAAACTAAGGAAGAAACAAACAGAATATGATATCAGGGTTAAACGTAGGTAGCTCAATAAAGTTGTTGTAAATATTAGAAATAGATTACGTCCCTTTACTATAGAAGTACAACCCCTCTCACTTTATCTTCATGGAAAAAAAACACGCAAATCACTATATATATATATATATATATATAGTAATTTATAAAATATATATGGTGATTAAGCTACACTGAATATTCTGCGTTTCATCCAACTATAGGATTCGTCAGGCTTATGCGCGAATTCTGTCGTTGCTTCTTGTTTTTATATATGTTGAGGATTTCTAGTTGGCCAATCAGCTTTCTAGT